>NC_135233.1:980167305-980796305 GCF_051348905.1 Ranitomeya variabilis | reverse complement strand
CTAATCCTAGCAGAGGAAAAGACAGTCCTGGCTCACCTCTAGAGAAATTTTCCCAAAAGGCAGACAGAGGCCCCCACATATATTGGCGGTGATTTTAGATGAAATGACAAACGTAGTATGAAAATAGGTTTAGCAAAAATCGAGGTCCGCTTACTAGATAGAAAGAAGACAGAAAGGGCACTTTCATGGTCAGCAGAAAACCCTATCAAAACACCATCCAGAAATTACTTTAAGACTCTAGCATTAACTCATAACACCAGAGTGGCAATTTCCGCTCACAAGAGCTTTCCAGACACAGTAACGAAACAGCAGCTGTGAACAGGAACAAAATGCAAAAACACACAAGGACAAAAGTCCAACTTAGCTGGGAGTTGTCTAGTAGCAGGAACATGCACAGAAAGGCTTCTGATTACATTGTTGACCGGCATGAAACTGACAGAGGAGCAAGGTTATATAGCGACTCCCACATCCTGATAGGAGCAGGTGAACAGAGGGGATGATGCACACAAGTACAATTCCACAAGTGGCCACCGGGGGAGCCCAGAATCCAATTTCACAACACTCAAGTATCGGACGGTATCCCTGATGGTTCCCAGGGTCTGAAGGAGAGGAAACTCTCCTTCAGGCCCTGGGAACCATATTAATGTGTAAAATAAAGAATTAAAATAAAAAATATTGCTATACTCACCTCTCCGACGCAGCCTGCACCTTACCGAGGGAACCGGCAGCGTTCTTTGCTTAAAATGCGCGCTTTTCCTTCCTTCCGTGACGTCACGGCTTCTGATTGGTCGCGTGCCGCCCATGTGGCCGCGACGCAACCAATCACAGCAAGCCGTGACGTAATTTCAGGTCCTTCAGGATTTTAAAATTACGTTCTGGCGTTGTGATTGGTCGCAGAGGTGAGTATAGCAATATTTTTTATTTTAATTCTTTCTTTTACACATTAATGTTGTTTCGATACCGATACCCGATACCACAAAAGTATCGGATCTCGGTATCGGAACACTACTCACCACACATCTAGATAAGATCCTTAGGGGGTCTACTTTCCAAATGCAACATGGCGTCCCATCTCAATTCCAGTCAATTTTGCATTGAAAAGTCAAATGGCGCTCCTTCGCTTCCGAGCTCTATCATGCGCCCAAACAGTGGTTTACCCCCACATATGGGGTATCAGCGTACTCAGGACAAATTGTACAACAAATTTTGGGGTCTATTTTCTCCTGTTACCCTTGGTAAAATAAAACAAATTGGAGCTGAAATAAATTTTGTGTGAAAAAAAGTAAAATGTTTATTTTTATTTAAACATTCCAAAAATTCCTGTGAAACACCTGAAGGGTTAATAAACTTTTTGAAAGTGGTTTTGAGTACCTTGAGGGGTGCAGTTTTTAGAATGGTGTCACACTTGGGTATTTTCTATCATATAGACCCCTCAAAATTACTTCAAATGAGATGTGGTCCCTAAAAAAAAAATGGTGTTGTAAAAATGAGAAATTGCTGGTCAACTTTTAACCCTTATAACTCCGTCACAAAAAAAAAATTTTGGTTCCAAAATTGTGCTGATGTAAAGTAGACATGTGGGAAATGTTACTTATTAAGTATTTTGCGTGACATATGTCTGTGATTTAAGGGCATAAAAATTCAAAGTTGGAAAATTGCGAAATTTTCAAAATTTTCGCCAAATATTTGTTTTTTTCACAAATAAACGCAAGTTATATCGAAGAAATTTTACCACTATCACGAAGTACAATATGTCACGAGAAAACAGTGTCTGAATCGCCAAGATCCGTTGAAGCGTTCCAGAGTTATAACCTCATAAAGGGACAGTGGTCAGAATTGTAAAAATTGGCCCGGTCATTAACGTGCAAACCACCCTTGGGGGTGAAGGGGTTAAACAAAAGATTGATAACATCAGAGAAAGCTTTGGCGTACAGACCACACAGGCTCATAACTACTCAGCCCTCCTCCTATTTTTGATAACCAGCCAAGAAAACGCTGACAGCTGTTGATTTTGCCTGCGCTGATTATCCAGAATGCAGGGGACCCTACAACATTTTTAATTTTATTTATTTATTGCATAGGTGCCAGGTGATGAATACTCCAATCATCATACACCTGCTCTTGCAACTGACAGCGTGAGAAATACTGGATGTTCGGGCTGCCAAACCCGAACATTAACACAGACTTCAGAGGATGAACCCCAAACTTTACTGTTCGGTGTTCGCCCATCCCTAGACATCCACTCTACAATTTCTAAATGTATTACTCTAATTTATTTAAATGATGATAAAGTGTTGATTGCTGTGTTGATAAATAAATCCTTACTATATTTACCCTTGTTGAGTGGAATGTACGCATTCAATTTATACTATGTGATTATGTCCATATGTAATACACATGTGTTTCTTTTACGCTTCTCTGCTTTCTGCCTTGATGTTCATATTTAATGTGCCAGCATCAGAACAAGTTTTTATTTTATTGAGCATCATAAGCATAAAAGTTGGAGCTTATATCCTTTATTTATTATATTGTTGTTCTTAATATTTTTTTCTAATTTACCTAATACAATAGGGTACCTCTGTAAGGGAGAGGGTAACCCATCATACTCTGCATTCATGCAATTTATCTGACAAGTGACACATACATTTTATGCTTGCCATCTGCACCTTTTACGTATAGAACTTGACACAGATTTCAGTTTTTTAAGTCTCTAGCAATGTTGGACATGTTTTCAATTTTTATTATATCGTATATGCGCTGTAGAGGAAAATCTAAATTTTACCTTAAGAAACAAGAATGATCATTGACAATAGAAAAGAGAATCAATAAGCAGTTAATCCTCTTAGATGTTGTATACCCTAGTGACCACGGCATCAAAGTAGTTAGTTAAATTGAGAAGGGGCCAAAGTGACTGAAGGGTGTCAATGGAGGGTCAAGTCAATCAAGGGCCTAATGAAAGCCCCTTTGTCTGCCATGCTATTACTCCTATTGAGTCTTGCTCATGCAGGGGTTAAAAGAAGATTACTGAAAGGAAAGTACACTGCAATACAGAACTATTGCAGTGTATTATAGTAGTGATTTTAAGTCAGCTTGTATTGCTAAACCACATTTACAGAATACAGAAAAAAGGACATATTTACTAATACTTGGTCACAAAACCAATACACTGCAGGATACAGACAAGCCCTATGATAAAAGGTGGAGGCAGCACAGGTGCAAAATAATGATGTGCTTACATATACACACATATCATCCATGGAGGAAGGGTAGCCTAGTGTCCCAAATGCCCACAGTTAAGACTTTTATAAAATGCCGGTCACACAAGCACATATAATGCATTATGCCGGCTCACAGCCTATTTGCCAAGCCCATAGTAATAGATTAGGCAGGCTGTCCAGCATTCTATAATGCAATTGCAAGCCACAAAGACAAACACACTATTTCTATCCACCAAATATATGAGTGTTTAGGAGTGTGAGTAGTTGCTCATAAGTATTTTGCAGCTAGGTTACTTTTGTCTGATATCACAGTGGCTGTCATCATTCAGCGGTACATTGGTTTTGTGACCAGTTATTGGTAAATATGCAAAAAACAAAATTGAAAAGGTATCAATTTAGCTCACCCCTCCTTTGCTAGAGATAAGTATCCCAGGAAATGTTCAGGGTAGACAGTCTATGGTCTGGGTGTGGTGCACGGAGTATGCACTGATCTGGCTTCCTGGTCACATAGTTCTCAATGGTCCAAAAAGAGAATGTTCTCCATCACCAAAGGAAAGTAGTTAAAACTTAGTCTTTAATCATATAGGATGAAATTATTGGTAGAATGTGCATATATGAAAAAAATAATGCTTACACATTTTATGTAGAAAAAATGGTAAAGGTTGTTTTGTCCGAAACGCATAAGTATTATATACTAGATGGCAGCCCGATTCTAAAGAATCGGGAGTCTAGAATCCATATATACTTTATTTATTCAAATGTAAGAATAATTTGGTGGGCGGGGACCCTCGGCCTCCGATTTGGTTGGCGGGGCCCCACGACCTCCGATTTGGTGGGCAGGGTCCCTCTGCCTCCGCTTTGGTGGGCGGGGCCCCTCGGCCTTCGATTTGGTGGGCGGGGCTCCTCGGCCTCCGATTTGGTTGGTGGGGCCCCTCGGCCTCCGATTTGGTGGGCGGGGCCCCTTATCCTCCGATTTGGTGGGCGGGGACCCTCGGCCTCCGATTTGGTGGGCGGGGCCCCTCGGCCTCCGATTTGGTGGGCGGGGCCCCTCGGCCTCCGAATTGGGTGGGCGGGGACCCTCGGCCTCCGATTTGGTGGTCGGGGACCCTCGGCCTCCGCTTTGGTGGGCGGGGCCCCTCGGCCTCCGATTTGGTGGGTGGGGTCCCTCTGCCTCCGATTTGGTGTGCGGGGACCCTCGGCCTCCGCTTTGGTGGGCGGGGCCCCTCAGCCTTCGATTTGGTGGGCGGGGCCCCTCAGCCTCCGATTTGGTTGGTGTGGACCCTCGGCCTCCGATTTGGTGGGCGGGGACCCTCGGCCTCCGATTTGGTGGGCGGGGACCCTCGGCCTCCGATTTGGTGGGCGGGGCCCATCGGCCTCCGATGTGGTGGGCGGGGCCCCTCGGCCTCCAATTTGGTGGGCGGGGCCCCCCGGCCTCCGATTTGGTGGGCGGGGCCCCTCGGCCTCCGATTTGGTGGGTGGGGACCCTCGGCCTCCGATTTGGTAGGCAGGGCCCCTCGGCCTCTGATTTGGTGGGCGGGGACCCTCGGCCTCCAATTTGGTGGGCGGGGACCCTCGGCCTCCAATTTGGTGGGCGGGGACCCTCGGCCTCCGATTTGGTGGGCGGGGCCCCTCGGCCTCCGATTTGGTGGGCGGGGACCCTCGGCCTCCGATGTGGTGGTCGGGGCCCCTTGGCCTCCGCTTTGGTGGGCGGGGACCCTCAGCCTCCAATTTGGTGGGCGGGGACCCTCGGCCTCCAATTTGGTGGGCGGGGACCCTCGGCCTCCGATTTGGTGGGCGGGGCCCCTCGGCCTCTGATTTGGTGGGCGAGGCCCCTCGGCCTCCGATTTGGTGGGTGGGGACCCTCGGCCTCCGATTTGGTGGTCGGGGACCCTCGGCCTCCGCTTTGGTGGGCGGGGCCCCTCGGCCTCCGATTTGGTGGGTGGGGTCCCTCTGCCTCCGATTTGGTGTGCGGGGACCCTCGGCCTCTGCTTTGGTGGGCGGGGCCCCTCAGCCTTCGATTTGGTGGGCGGGGCCCCTCGGCCTCCGATTTGGTGGGCGGGGACCCTCGGCCTCCGATTTGGTGGGCGGGGACCCTCGGCCTCCGATTTGGTGGGCGGGGCCCCTCGGCCTCCGATTTGGTGGGCGGGGACCCTCGGCCTCCAATTTGGTGGGCGGGGACCCTCGGCCTCCAATTTGGTGGGCGGGGACCCTCGGCCTCCGATTTGGTGGGCGGGGCCCCTCGGCCTCCGATTTGGTGGGCGGGGACCCTCGGCCTCCGATGTGGTGGTCGGGGCCCCTCGGCCTCCGCTTTGGTGGGCGGGGACCCTCAGCCTCCAATTTGGTGGGCGGGGACCCTCGGCCTCCAATTTGGTGGGCGGGGACCCTCGGCCTCCGATTTGGTGGGCGGGGCCCCTCGGCCTCCGATTTGGTGTGCGGGGCTCCTCGGCCTCCGATTTGGTTGGCGGGGCCCCTCGGCCTCCGATTTGGTTGGCGGGGCCCCTCGGCCTCCGATTTGGTGTGTGCTCTGCCTGGGGCCACTGTGCTCTGCCTGGGGCCCCATATGCTGCCTGGGGCCCCTGTGCTCTGCCTGGGGCCCCATATGCTGCCTGGGGCCCCTGTGCTCTGCCTGGGGCCCCATGTTCTGCCTGGGGCCCCTGTGCTCTGCCTGGGGCCACTGTGCTCTGCCTGGGGCCCCATGTTCTGCCTGGGGCCACTGTGCTCTGCCTGGGGCTTCATAAGCTGCCTGGGGCCCCTGTGCTCTGCCTGGGACAACTGTGCTCTGCCTGGGGCCCCATATGCTGCCTGGGGCCCCTGTGCTCTGCCTGGGGCCCCATATGCTGCCTGGGGCCACTGTGCTCTGCCTGGGGCCCCATATGCTGCCTGGGGCCCCTGTGCTCTGCCTGGGGCCCCATATGCTGCCTGGGGCCCCTGTGCTCTGCCTGGGGCCCCTGTGCTCTGCCTGGGGCCCCATGTTCTGCCTGGGGCCCCTGTGCTCTGCCAGGGGCCACTGTGCTCTGCTTGGGGCCCCATATGCTGCCTGGGGCCCCTGTGCTCTGCCTGGGGCCCCATATGCTGCCTGGGGCCCCTGTGCTCTGCCTGGGGCCCCTGTGCTCTGCCTGGGGCCCCATATGCTGCCTGGGGCCCCTATGCTCTGCCTGGGGCCCCTGTGCTCTGCCTGGGGCCCCATGTTCTGCCTGGGGCCCCTGTGCTCTGCCTGGGGCCACTGTGCTCTGCCTGGGGCCCCATATGCTGCCTGGGGCCCCTGTGCTCTGCCTGGGGCCCCATATGCTGCCTGGGGCCCCTGTGCTCTGCCTGGGGCCACTGTGCTCTGCCTGGGGCCCCATAGGCTGCCTGGGGCCCCTGTGCTCTGCCTGGGACCACTGTGCTCTGCCTGGGGCCCCATATGCTGCCTGGGGCCCCTGTGCTCTGCCTGGGGCCACTGTGCTCTGCCTGGGGCCCCATATGCTGCCTGGGGCCCCTGTGCTCTGCCTGGGTGTAGGACACTGGTGACGTCACCTATCTCCGGACATTAGCTCCGGACATTAGCTCCGGACATTAGCTCCGGACATTAGCTCCGGACATTAGCTCCGGACATTAGCTCCGGAGAAAGCCACGGAAGTTGGCACAAATTGCAGGAAGTAGTATTCTAGGCAATTATATATTATATATATATATATATATATATATATATATATATATATATATATATATTTATTTTTTTTTTAAATATGTGCACATTCTGTCAATTTTTTTTAATCGTATATAATTAAAGGATAAGTTTTAACTACTTTGCTTTGTTACTGGAGAACATCTCCTTTTGGACCATTGGTAAGAATGACCTTTTTTTCCAATGATTTTTTTTTGTATTTCATCTCCTTTTCAGTAAAATGCTTTTAAATTTAGTGTATCAATCTTTGATGAGGTTTGCGAGCTGGAGTATTTTGGATAAAAAAAATGTCATCTTTGCAAGCCATCTAATAATGACTAGTGTTGAGCGATACCGTCCTTGAAAGTATCGGTATCGGAAAGTATCGGCCGATACCGGCAAAGTATCGGATCTAATCCGATACCGATACCCGATACCAATACAAGTCAATGGGACTCATGTATCGGACGGTATTCCTGATGGTTCCCAGGGTCTGAAGGAGAGGAAACTCTCCTTCAGGCCCTGGGAACCATATTAATGTGTAAAATAAAGAATTAAAATAAAAAATATTGCTATACTCACCTCTCCGACGCAGCCTGCACCTTACCGAGGGAACCGGCAGCGTTCTTTGCTTAAAATGCGCGCTTTTCCTTCCTTCCGTGACGTCACGGCTTCTGATTGGTCGCGCGCCGCCCATGTGGCCGCGACGCGACCAATCACAGCAAGCCGTGACGTAATTTTAGGTCCTTCAGTATTTTAAAATTACGTTCCGGCGTTGTGATTGGTCGCGTCGCGGTCACATGGGCGACGCGATCAATCACAAGCCGTGACGTCACGGGAGGCAGGAGACGCGCGCATTTTAAAATGCGCGCGTGTCCAGCCTCCCGTGACGTCACGGCTTGTGATTAGTCGCGTCGCCCATGTGACCGCGACGCGACCAATCACAACGCCGGAACGTAATTTTAAAATACTGAAGGACCTAAAATTACGTCACGGCTTGCTGTGATTGGTCGCGTCGCGGCCACATGGGCGGCGCGCGACCAATCAGAAGCCGTGACGTCACGGAAGGAAGGAAAAGCGCGCATTTTAAGCAAAGAACGCTGCCGGTTCCCTCGGTAAGGTGCAGGCTGCGTCGGAGAGGTGAGTATAGCAATATTTTTTATTTTAATTCTTTCTTTTACACATTAATGTTGTTTCGATACCGATACCCGATACCACAAAAGTATCGGATCTCGGTATCGGAATTCCGATACCCGCAAGTATCGGCCGATACCCGATACTTGCGGTATCGGAATGCTCAACACTAATAATGACCACAAAGTGTTTATAGTTTCAAAACCAGTACACAAAATAAAATCACCACAGACTGACTGACCCGTGTTTAGGTTGCTGAGGACTGATAGCATTTCAACACGTTTCACAGCTGGCTTCTTCAGGGAGTGGTGTCTGTCTGTTCTTGCTAGATTTTGTCAGGTATATTTATTTTCTAACAAACTTGTTTTTGCCCCTGGTCATGATAGTTTTAAAGCCCTGCTAGGTTGGACCAGTGAGAAACATGGGGGAGAAATCTGTCACTTCATGCAGCTCTGAAGCTTTGCCAAGCCTACACTTTCCATAACCTTCTCACATGTGTAAAACAATGCGGCTTTACTAATTTAACATTTTGGTCAAACATAATATTTGTCAAGAAGCAGCTCGGTACCGTGTCGGCACAGTTCTTAAAGGGGAAGTCACAGCAGCAGTGACCCGGTCCGTGGTCCTAGGCATCCAAGAAAAATGAAAGGGGATTTAAGTTTATAGGGGATTGTTCGTGATGCCACCCATGGTGTTCTGCTATAATAGCCGATGCTGCAGTCAGATCCTCTGGGGCAATGATGGCACAGAAAAGATAGTGCAGCTCTCCACGGCTAGACCCAGGGCAGTTGTAGAGTCCAGTGTTAAGATGGTGGTTGTGATTATGCCGGGCAGGTAATGCAGCAATAACTCAAAGGACACAGCAAGGTGTAGTTTCCACTTTTACTCACAGTTCTCCAGTCCACAAATGCCAGCCGGGTGCTGAGTCCTTCAGGTCAGTGGCCCAGCAAACTCCCAAGTAAATTGAGGTGCACTTTTCCAGGACTCCTCTCTTATGTCTTTCTCTGGTCATCTCAATATGCTGGCTTCCACTTCTCTTGCCCAAGGCCTCACCCACAATGTCCCAAGCCAGTAGCCACGAACCTGATTGGGCGATGTCCTCTGAGTCCACTGGATTCTATATGGCTGCCTTTTTAGCCAGTTATGGGTGGCTGTGGCTGTGACTCCTACAGATGCCACAGCCTCTGGTTTCTTAGTTGATCCTTGAAGATTTCCAATAAATTGGGGTAGGTCCCCTGACTGCGACCTGGTTCCTCCACTCGATTACAGTCAGCGTGAATGCGGGCCCCACGGGTGGATTCTGCACTTGCCGTGCCCATAGGACCCCTTCTGTCTACCCTGGAGCTTCCTTCTGTCTCTCCCTCATACTTCTCTCCTCAGCTACCTTCTCCACTCCTCTTCCTTCAGTCTCCTTGGACCAACTGCTCCTGCACACTGTCTTTCTTGCCTTCTAAGCTCCTCCCCTTTTCTTACCTACCCCACCAACTCCCACCACCCAGTCCTATCCAGCCTGGGATGGGGCCATCCACCCTAAAGGTACGCCCAGGAGTCCTGACTGAAATGGTGTGTGTTGGGTGTAAGTATGTGAGTCCTGGGTAGTGCCCTCCTCCTTACCTGAGAGTGGGATACCACACCTCTGGATTAGGTGCAGTACCTCTGTGGTGACTGGACCCTTATACATATACCCTACATATGTCACAGAATAGAATTATTCTAATTTATTTTTACACCGTATAATAATAGCAAGAATAAAGATTTGATATAGTAATTGTATACTGACAAATATATAAACATTTTGCTTTATTTCAAAGGGGTAATCCAGGACTTAAATTTTTTGCTATTGGGCTAAGAACTTGCAGGCCAGTAGATGTTGCGATGATCAGTTCCAGTTTAGAGTGGTCACGAACCACTCCTGCCAGCGATTCTACTTCTTCCAGTGATGTCCTGTTGAAAAAGCACTTTTTCCTCTTCTGCACTGCTCTGTCAATGGGTCATCCCTGACAATGTCATACTAATTGACAGCCGACTCCTGCTGTCTAACTGTGGAGAACCAGCTGTCAATCAACATGTTGTCAACAGTTACAGAATAGTCACCTCCTGAGCTGGGAGAGATCTCCGCAAGGCTTAACAGGCATGTAATTTGCAACTACCTGCCTGTAAATTCTTAGCCCAATTGGGAATAAAATCTCAGTCCGGGATAACTCCTTTAACTATTTTATTCAGATGATAGCACTGTTCCACAAGTACATACTGATCACCTAGCTTGCTAAATTTGTACTTGTCACTAGAGTCTATCCTAGGTATAAAGCTTGCAGTTCGAGAAAAGCTCTCCCTGGTTCACAGTGTGGCATGATTCCAAAATGTGTCACATGATGGTAATGTATAAGGTGGCAGGTCTAAAATTTTATGGAACCATTTGATGGAGATGGTCTCCAGACCATATATGATCATTAAAACAAGCAGGAAAATTACCGCCACACTTCCAGAAATGTACCCATTCTGTGTCTGAGCTCACGTAGTCTGGGAGTAAAACATCTGCAGAGTGAACATAACATAACATTAATTTATAGTGCTCAATCAGAAATCAGCAAAGTAAGACAACTGTAGAAAACAAAGGGCTGCCCAGCCTGGTAATTCTCAGACCTTATAAACCCACAAGAGCTTTGTACTTTGTCACATGTAAGGACTGGTTCTCCATATTAATGTTGTAAAGTCCTTTCAATGAGTGGTAGTTTATTTTTTTTTCTCCTAATCACCTTCTCTTACACATTCCAAGACCAATTCTGTAACTGTGCCAAGTATGTCTCGGACGTGTGGTTTCAAATGCCATTTGCTTGTAATGTGCCGTTCTGTTTGTCATTATATCAGTGTCTGTGGTGTGCACATTATTTATATAACAAATGCTCGCTGTCTTAGGGAGTTTGGAGCAGCTCCCCTAGTGAGTGCGTCTAGGCCACTAAGTACAAAGGGTTTACGGCATGTTAATTACCGTTGTTAATACATTCTTACCACTTTGTTAGTATCCCGAGGGTGTGCACAGATTTTCCTGTACTGAACAAATTATGTATTTGTCAGAACTGGTAAATAATATCTAAAAACTATGCAGAAATATAGGAAGAAGTAACATTTTCAGCCCAATTATACAAACTCACAATATCGGCTTAAAGTGGTTTGTCACTTGTCATAAATATGTATTTTTTAACTTGCTTAATGCTGCTGTTCTCTTGAAATTGTTGTTGGTTTTCTTTTGTATCTGTGCCTCTCCATTTCTGATTTATGGCCCCTCCTCTCTTCACAGAAATATAGTCTTTTAAGCCAACTAGATGTGTTTTTCATGAAGACTCCTATGGAGGAGAGTTGATGACAATGCTCAGTTGATTAAAAAAAACTAGGGTTCCAATTCATCAAGATCTGTAATTTTCTCATTGGTCTTGATTAGGGGACTTTGTGGATTAACTTTCCACTGAATCATCAATAGATGCACGATTCTTCAGAAACCTGGACAGTTTGATGAGTGGCTTGCGTCTCCAAGCACCATGCCAGAAATCTCACTCTAGGGACTAGAGTGAGATTTCTGGAGTACAGCATGTCACAGCTCTTCATGAATTAGACGAGTTGTTGTGTCATGCCTACATTGAACCCTCTATCCCACCCCAGCTCCAATCGTTTTGGCAGAGCTGAGAGAAGTTGGCATGAAAACGCCAAATGTCACAAGATTTTGTCAAAACTCTGAGTTGCGTTAAAATTTTGTGACTTTTCCAGGCTTTTATACCAGTTATTTTGGCATAAAAGTTTTGATGAATCAGGGTCCAATATTTTTATAGAAGAAAAAAGGGTTAATTTCTCAGGAATGGAGAAGTGCAGGAATGAAAAAGGGAAAAAAAAGAACTCAAGATTCAGGGGAAAAATTTAATATATTTAACAGCTAAAAATAGTAACATCATTTTGACTAGTTACAGGTCCTCTCTAAATTTTGAATATTAATGGCACATCAGAAGGACATGCAATAAATATCTGAGAGATGCTGGGAGCTCCATCTTTCTCAAGAACAGGGTATGCTGGTATATGCAGCTCTCATCATTCATTTTTATGGATGCTTTAATTTTGCCGAGAGTGATTGCTAGGTTAGCATACAAACTAATGGTACCTGCATCTATTAACATTTATGGCATGTTCAGAGTATGCAGGTAGCGGTAATTTCGGGACAAAGGTGACAGGTGGAGCTGGGCATGGTGCAGCTCATGGGCCAGTGTTTTGGCCTTTTGAAGCCTGGTACATGAAAATCATAATTAGTGTGCCTCTCTTAAATAATCCCCTCCTTATCCTCATGTTGCTCGGCATCTGTTATCACTTCCGATATTTGGACAGCACTGTAAACCATGTAAGTCCATCGGAAGTGACGCGCCTGTGCCCATCCCATTATGTGCAGCTTGTATATATCATCACTTCCGGTTGTTGTACCACACGATGAGGCGCAGGTTCACTGGAAGTGATACGCTACCTCATATCTGGTAATTGGACCATACAGAATTGCGCAGGTCCTCCCAGCATGACCAATTTCTTCATGTTGAAATGCACGGTGAGGCGTAGATCCCTGGAAGTGACACGTTGGCCACCCCGGTGTCTAAGCTATGCGGTGATGCGCATACCACTGGAATTGATGCCCTCATTAACATCCAATAAATGGACTGCACTGTGGAGCGCAGGTGTGTTGAGATTGACAGGTCCTGTCACATCTCTGGGCACTTGTTTTCTCATATGGTATTCAAACACAGACTTCCAAGAGATGTAATCCCTCCTGATTACTAAACCAATCTTTGGAAAATAACACACTGTACCCTCTCATCCCCTAATAGAAAGCTTCTACACATAAAGCTACCCACCAGTCCTATGAGGACAGAGCAAAAAATAAAATAAGCAAAGCTCCTACTAGTCCTGTAAGGACGGAATGCTGTAATAGGTACCCACTCAATAAAATGCCTCCTTATTTCCAAAGTTTGGACCATAGGAGGTATGAGGAGCGTTCATTAAAGATTTCCCCTGATGCACTTTCTGTGGACTGAGAGCAATGAGTGAAAAGCAAAAATCCATTTAAATAACACTTTCCGAGACTGGTGTCCAGAGGTCGCGACCCGGTCCTTTTGTCTGCCCTTATTCTCACATTAAGGTCAACTCTAAGGCTACTTTCACACTTCCGTCGGTGCAGGCCCGTCGCAATGCGTCGGGCCGACATACCGACGGAACCTGTGAAATAACTGCAAGACGTAGGCAGCAAATGCAGTTTTACAACACATCCGCTGCCCATTCTGCAGTCCGGGGAGGAGGGAGCGAAGTTTTAGTAGCGCATGCGTGGTCGAAAATGGCGGACGCGACGCACAAAAAAACGTTACATGGAACTTTTTTTGTACCGACGGTCCGCCAAAACACGACGCATCCATTGCAATGCGTCGCTAATGCAAGTCTATGGAGAAAAAAAACACATCCTGCGGGCAACTTTGCTGGATGCGTTTTTTCTCCAAAACAACGCATTGTGACGTACGTCACACGACGCAAGTGTAAAAGTAGCCTAACCGTAAGGTTTTTAATATTTGACAGCGTAGGACTGTCCCAATCAGGGTCACCTTGTCATCGGTGGGATGGCTTTTATGCTATTTTTGATCAAAACAGTATTACTAAGATCCCTATGTTATTTAAATGCATTTTTGCTTTTTTACTCATTTAGTTACAGCAGGGTTAATGTTTATTTTGCTTCTTGTAGGTTTTGTATGCTTTTTGGCCAAAGTGAACATGCATTTATGTGCTGCATGTATACCAACTTAAATCAAGCTCAATTTTTGTGTTTTTTTGTTATTAGAGGCAGCAGGCATTGGCTGATGGGAGCTGTAGTCCCATCAGCCAACACCAATGACCGGAGGAAAACTTTATACCTCCGGTAGAGCTGTCTTTTGACAGTATGGGAACCGCAGCTGTCTGACCAGCAGGGATGATTTCACTGTCGATCAGAAGCAGTGTTTGCCGCGCTGTAGTGCACAAGACAGCTTGGCAAACACTGAATGTTTGAGCCCACCATTCAAGTGAATGTAGTCCATTTTCAGGTTCGGGATCAGGTACTATTCTGGTATTCTGAACATCCAGGTGTCCGCCCATCTCTACTAACAAACATGCAAATAATTGTAGTTCTATCTAGCCTTTGCAAAAGCCAATTTTATGATCTTACAACACAAAATGGCAATAATGTAGGTCCATCTCTCCATCGACCCCTGAAACTACTATACTAAAATTCAGGTCTAGCAGCCGAATACCAAGTCAATCCACAGCCATATTATAAACTTTTCAAAACAACTATTAAAAGGAAAGTTTGTATTATTTGTAGAAGAAAATCTTAATTGAACTAAAAAATTAAATCCAGACACCTACATATCATTCTAAAGATCATCTCCCAGCCGTCGTCATTGCTCAGGTTCACAAGACAGGCATGCAATTAAAAAGTATAATGAAATTCCAGTAAATGTTGGTTACAAATATTGTTAAAGAACACATTGGCAATTGACTTTAAGAAAGTGTCCAATATCAGTTACATATAGAGCCCACAGTGTATATTAGGATAGATTGTGGCCCTCTAGAAAATGTCTCTGATAATTCTTTGCAAAGAGCTTTGACAGTTTTCCACTAATTGTAGAAATGAATAATGATTCCTTGAAGCTTTTGGTATTTATCTACATCCTCTTATATAAGGAAAACAATGAGATTTCTTGGAGTACTTGGAACAGCAATAACTGTTGCAGACTTCGAATATTATCTACAAGCTTACCAACCAACTACCACCCAAGACTGCTCTAATAAGGTGCCTGATCTTCAGACAACAGTTAAAGGTTGCTATATTATTTTTTGCTTTCCTTGATTGTGATGTGTTATTTTATCTAGAGACGTCCAATTAAATAATCCAAGATGTCAGAATAAACTTTTGCTCGTTTGCATGAAATCGAGACCCATGTGACTTTGCTTGACCTTGTCTGTAAATTTCACCTCTCCAGGTTTTACCTAATAAGTTTTATTGTACAACAATATCTGTGATGTTAGAAAGTGTTGTGTATGCAGACAAGGTTATACTATAACATAATCCCAAATTAATAGTTACACAAAGCAAAAAGCCTCCCTTACATCTTATTTTATTAATGCCCTGGGGTTTCCATCCCCACCAACTTCAGTTTACAAGACTTAGCAAGTTACTGATGTGTGCAATTACCATTTTTCACATGTATATAATTAAACTCTTAAGAAATGTAAACATAACATGCACGACATAACAGACGATTTATGATTAAGGTAGAGACAGGAATTAGGATAAGTGGCAGCTTAAGAGGAGAAGCAAACGACAAAATGTCATCAGGGAATATTCTGACGCCTTGTATTTTAGACCAGTAGAAAATCAATTGTAAAATCGGATTTAATTCAAGGACTTCTATTACAGTAAGGGAGTTTGCTGGCAAAGCTTAAACAGTAACCATCATTTTAATTTTTATTTCCTAAATCAAGACTCAGCATGAAAATAAGCAACGCTGAAATATATATTTACAGAGAAATCTACTGCCTTCCCCTCCTGAAATGATCTATCACTCTAAATTTTGGGGTAAAATCTGTACAATCTTTATTTAATGAAGAAAGATACATTACTGAGATAGGAGATGACAGTTTGTGATAAGGAGATTCTGTGGAATGATGAGAGGGGAGGAGGGAGAATCTAGAGGCTGATACAGAGATTAAATTGCAAGATGTCCTAGAATAACAATTACACTTTTTTTCCCCAATCTTTTTATTGAACATTTTAAACATTTGTAGAAGGGGAGGGAGGGAAAGGAACGGGTAAAAGGGCAAAGGGAAAAGAAGGGAACTGTTGTGAATTCTGTTGTGGGTTCTGCTCTTGGGCTCCCTCCGGTGGTTATAAGTGGTAGTGCTGCTGTTTGTCCTTCCACTTTGGACGGGGCTATTTAGTCTGGCTTCACCCTTTTGTGAGTGCCAGTTGTCCATTGTTTTTCTGGAGGATTCACATCTCTGCTTGGTTTCTCCTGCTGGATTGTCCAAATCTTCAAAGATAAGTCCTGGCTTTGTTTTTGCAGTCCACATGCGGTGGACTTTTTAGTTCAGTGAATTGCTATGTTTTTTCTTGTCCAGCTTTGTCTGTGTAAGGATTTATTCAGCCAAGCTGGAAGCTCTGGAGTCGCAGAGTTACCCTCCATGCCTTTAGTTAGGTGTGGAGATTTTTGTATTCTCTGTGGTGGATTTTTGTAGTATTTTAATACTGACCGCACAGTACTCTGTCCTGTCTTTTCTTTCTAGGTAGCGTGGCCTCCTTTGCTAAATTCTGTTTTCAGTCTGCGTTTGTAATTTCCCTCTCCTCTCACAGTTAATATTTGTGGGGGGCTGTCTTTCCTTTGGGGATTTTCTCTGAGGCGAGATAGTTTTCCTGTTTCTTTCTTTAGGGGTAATTAGTCCTCCGGCTGTGACGAGGTGTCGAGGGAGTGACAGGAACATCCCACGGCTACTTATAGTTGCGGTGTTAAGTTCAGGGTCTGTGGTCAGTATAGAGGCCACCTACTCCAGAGCTTGTCCATGCTGCTCCTAGGCCACCAGATCATAACAGGGAACATGAAGGACCTGCAAGTCCTTGTGAACAATCACAATGTTATGTACATAAAAACAGAACTATATTAAGTTTGGGAGAACAATTCTATCCATCTGGACCATTTTCTAGAATATTTTTCAAATGTATTATCAATCAGGACCAACTTATGTTCATAAGAATTATGAGTGTGGATTTTATCTACAATATCTTGAAATAAAGGGGGATCTGATCTCTTCCAATGATAAACAATAGAATTTTTGGTAATAAGCAGTATGTAATAATCGCCACCAAGGATGGTGAGATTGATTGTGTGTCCAAAGACAATAAAGCCAGTTGTGGAGATAATGTGATATCCGTGGAATGAATTTTATTAATTAAGTTCGATATATTCATCCATAAGGGTCTAACATAAGGGCAATGCACAAAATATGAACTAAACTGCCACGATGGCCACATCCTCTCCAACAATCTGGTGAATAAGATTTATTAATTTTTGCCAATCTGGCGGGGGTATAGTACCAACGAGTCAGAATTTTATGATGAGTCTCTTGGAGGGATATAGCAATGGTGGCGGCAAGGGATGTAGATAATGCCATCTCCCAATCTGTAGTATTGGGATTTAAGTGAAGCTCTGATTCCCACTTAATTAAATTTTGGGTCTTGATAAAGTCTGAGCGGTTATTAATCCAACTGTAAATGTATTTCACACTCCAAAAAATACCATGGTCAATATTAATTATTAGATTGGTAGCCGATTCAGAAATGCGCGGTGCAGATTTCAGAAATTTATTAACATTCTCTTTTAGAATCAAATATTGACAAAAAAGAGATGAGGGAAAATCATATTTGTTTTTGAAATAACTGAATGGTTGGCATTTTGAATCACTGAGGAGGTCTTTTAACTTATTAATACCTTTTGTAGCCCAAAAGGGATCAATATCGTGTCCAAACAAAGAGCATATAAGTGGTAAGGAGAAATTTCTCAAAGAGTCAAATTCATTGGTGCCTCTTTTTGGAGATGCCAATTTTTTCCATGCTTCCAGAATTGGCTGAAAAATGGGATGGAGAGTTGATTGTTTCTTTTTTAGTAGAAGGGAGTCTAGAATTAACCCCTTTGGCTACTTATTGTTATTAAAATATAGTTTGAAATCATACCAGGCCGGAATTTCTGAATGTGGCCACCAATGTAAACTATTTTTAATCAAAAAGGCATGGTAGTAAGCAGAAATATTTGGGAGGCCTGCACATCCTAAAGTTTTACTTTTATAAAGAATATGTGTTGCTACCCTTGCCCTTTTGTCTCCCCAAATAAAATGATGGAGGCAAGATTGTAGACTGGTCAATAATGAGGGAGAAATCTTTAGGGGAAGGGATCTAAAGATATATAAGATCTTTGGCAATATGTATGCTTTAACAGTCATTATCTTACCCCACCAAGAGATTCCTCTGCCCCTATAGATATTGAGATCCATATGAATTGATTTGAAAAGTGATTCAAAATTGGTTTGAATCAGAGTGTTTATATCTCTGCCGAATTTTAGACCTAGGTATGTCAAAGTGTCTTCAGTAGTGTTGAGCGATACCATCCGATACTTGAAAGTATCGGTATCGGAAAGTATCGGCCGATACCGGCAAAGTATCGGATCCAATCCGATACCGATACCCGATACCAATACAAGTCAATGGGACTCAAGTATCGGACGGTATTCCTGATGGTTCCCAGGGTCTGAAGGAGAGGAAACTCTCCTTCAGGCCCTGGGATCCATATTAATGTGTAAAAGAAAGAATTAAAATAAAAAATATTGCTATACTCACCTCTCCGAGGGAACCGGCAGCGTTGTTTGCTTAAAATGCGCGCGTGTCCAGCCTCCCGTGACGTCACGGCTTGTGATTTGTCGCGTCGCCCATGTGACCGCGACGCGACCAATCACAACGCCGGAACGTAATTTTAAAATCCTGAAGGACCTGAAATTACGTCACGGCTTGCTGTGATTGGTCGTGTCGCGGCCACATGGGCGGCACGCGACCAATCACAAGCCGGGACTTCACATAAGGAAGGAAACGAGCGAATTTTAAGCAAACAACGCTGCCGGTTCCCTCGGTAAGGTGCAGGCTGCGTCGGAGAGGTGAGTATAGTAATATTTTTTATTTTAATTCTTTATTTTACACATTAATGTTGTTTCGATACCAATACCCGATACCACAAAAATATCGGATCTCGGTATCGGAATTCCGATACAGCAAATATCGGCCGATACCCGATACTTGCGGTATCGGAATGCTCAACACTAGTCTTCAGACCAATGCCAATTGTTAACTTCTTAATATCAGCGATTTGGTTAGCATCTAGGTTGAATTGTGAAATGTTAGATTTAGAGTCGTTAATTTTAAGGTAGGAAATTTTTGAGAAAGTCCGAAGCTGGGATAAAATTTTATGAAAAGAGTTGTAAGGATTAGAGATTGATAGAATTATATCGTCCGCAAAAAGGCCAATTTTATGATTCTGTTGGTTAGTTTTAATGCCAGAAATATCAGGCTCTTCTCTTATTGATTGTGCCAAAGGCTCAATGGCCAGGACAAACAGCAAGGGGGAAAGTGGACAGCCCTGTCTGGTGCCATTTGAATCAAACGGATTTGACAGGTGATTATTCACATATACTCTCGCATAGGGATTGGAGTAAAGTGCCATCACATTAGTTAGAAATTGTGAGTGAAGACCAAATTTAAGTAATGTCGCTTCCAAGTAGGTCCAATTTAGGCGATCAAACACCTTTTCTGCATCGAGTGAGATTATTGTTGATTCAATATTTTTAGATTTGATCAATTTAATCAGGTTAATAAGTTTTCTTGTTCCATCTGTTGATTGTCTATTTTGTATAAAACCAATTTGGTCATTTGAAATCAAATGGGGAAGAAACTGGTTCAGTCTGTTAGCTAACATTTTGGCATATATTTTCAGGTCCGAATTAATAAGGGATATGGGTCTGTAGTTAGGGATTTTATTAGGATCAGAATTTGTTTTGGGAATTAAGACTATGGTTGCTTTAGTCATTTCTTTAGGAAAACGACCTATGTTGAAAGCGACATTAAACATCTTGGTAATGTGAGGGGCTAATAAATCTCTAAAAATTTTGTAATAATCATTACCAAATCCATCTGGGCCTGGTGATTTCTGGGACTTCAGGTGTTTGATGGTTTCTATTGTTTCTGCCTCGATAAAAGGTGAAGAAAGGTAATTTAGATCCTCATTACTTATTTTTGGAAGTTTTATGGATGCAAGAAAGGAATTTATGTCAGCTTTAGTAGGTTTATATTGAGAGGGGTCTTTGTTTATATTATATAGGTTTTGATAACAATTAGCCAATGCATTTGCTATATCTTGTGGGTGAGAGACAGAGCTACCATTGTGATTTATGACTTTATCTATATGATTTTTTACTCTACGACTTTTGATCCTATTGGTCATATATTTAGTTGGACGATTTAAGCGTATTGTTTGCACTTAGAGGCTTTAAGTATGGCATCATAAGTAGAGAAAATAGCAGCTCTCAGTTCCATTCTCAGTCTGGAAATCTCTGTCTGAATTTTCGGACATGGAGAGATCTTTGAACTCTGAATAGATTTTTTACTTCTGATTGAATTTTGAAGATCAAAGATTGTTTTCTGGTTTATTTTCTTCAGTCTAGAGGAAATGTGGATCAGAGTTCCCCTCAATACCGCTTTATGAGCGTTCCAGCATGAGAATGGATCACTAAGACCCTCCCCATTCTCCTTAAAATAATTTTTAATAGCCAGTGATATTTCTTCTTGGAGAGATGGATTATTAAATAATGAGTCATTAATTTTCCAAAGGTTTTGGAAATTAGAAGGAGTCCCCTCCTCAAACTCTCCCACAGCCGGAGCATGATCCAAGACACTTTTATTAAGTATGGAGGCAGAGGAAAATCTGGTAAAGGTGAAGACATCTGTCAAACTCAAGTCTATCCTTGAGGCAGATTGGTGGGCATCAGAAAAGTGACTAAACTCTTTAGAAGTAGAATTCAGACAACAGAAAACATCAAAAAGTTCTCTTTCAGAGATCCAACTATTTAGGGTTGACGATTTATTTCTGGACAAGGTGGAAGAGTCCATTGAAGCATCTGGGACCATGTTGAAGTCGCCAGCAATTAACAGAGCCTTTATTGACAGTGTTTATTTTTTTGATGAGTTTATTAAGAAATTTAATTTGCCCTTTGTTTGGGACATAGGTGTTGACTGTGGTATAGGTAGCATTATTGAGTTTACATATTATTATGTGAAAATGACCCCTCTCATCCCTCACCTCCTCCAGTAATTCAAAAGAGACAGAATTTTTGATCATAGTTATGACACCTTCTTTTTTTGGGGGGGCCAGAGGATTCAAAAATGTTAGGGTAATTTCTTTCAGTGAAAATAGGGTGGTCAGTAGTCCTAAATTTGGTCTCTTGTAAACACACAACATCAGAGAGGGATTTTTAACCTCATTGCGAATCGCAAAGCATTTTCTAGGACTATTAAGCCCTCTGACGTTATATGTCAACAATTTAAGCTTCATATCAAGATCAGGCAAATACTATGGTCCTGAAAACAATTCCAGATAACAACAACAATAAGGCCATGTGCACACGTTCAGTATTTTTCGCGTTTTTTCGTGTTTTTTCGCTATAAAAACGTGATAAAAACGCGAAAAAAATGCTAACATATGCCTCCTATTATTTACAGTGTATTCCGCATTTTTTGTGCAAAAAAAATCGCATTGCGGAAAAAAAAGCAACATGTTCATTAAAAATGCGGAATTGCGGGGATTCCGCACACCTAGGAATGCATTGATCTGCTTCCATCCCGCACGGGGCTGTGCCCACCATGCGGGAATTAAGCAGATTATATGCAGTTGGTACCCAGGGTGGAGGAGAGGAGACTCTCCTCCATGGACTGGGCACCATATAATTGGTCAAAAAAAAAGAATTAAAATAAAAATAGTCCTATACTCACCCTCTGATGGCCCCCGAAGTGTTCCCGCCTCTCCGGTGCATGCTCTCTCTTCCATTCCTATAGATGGTGTGGTTCAGGACCTGTGATGACGTCACTGTCTTGTGATTGGTCATGTGACCGCTCACGCGACCAATCACAAGCCGCGACGTCATCGAAGGTCCTGAACCACACCGGCATCTATAGGAAAGGACGCCGCTGAGGAGGTCGGCTGTCTGCAGAGGGTGAGTATAACCATTTTTTTTATTTTTTTTATTATTTATAAACATTCTATCTTTTACTATAGATGCTGCATAAGCAGCATCTATAGTAAAAAGTTGGTCACACTTGTCAAGCAGTATGTTTGACAAGTGTGACCAACCTGTCAGTCAGTTTTCCAAGCGATGCTACAGATAGCTTGGAAAACTTTAGCATTCTGCAAGCTAATTACGCTTGTAAATTGCTAAAAAAAGCGCGAAAAAAACGCAAAAAAAATGCGGATTTCTTGCAGAAAATTTCCGGTTTTCCTCAGGAAATTTCTGCAAGAAATCCGGACGTGTGCACATACCCTAAATATACTGTTTTATCTTTAAGAAAAAGTAGAGATAATAAGGAACCAAGAGGTCCTTCAGCAAGAGTCTTCTCCAGGCAATCAACATGGCTCTGAAAATAAAATACAGAACAATACAACAATAATAAATGTACTGTTTTATTTTTGAGAAAAAGTATTAATAATAAGGACCCAAGAGGTCCTTCAGCAGGAGTCTTCTCCAGACAATCAATCTGGTCCTGAAAGTAAAACACAGAACAATACAACAACAACAAATGTATTGTTATATCTTTAAGAAAGAGTAATATTAATAAGGAACCAAAAGGTCTTTCAGCAGGAGTCTACTCCAGGCAATCAATATGGTCCTGAAAGAAAAATATATAACAATACAACAACAATAAATGTACTGTTTTATCTTTAAGAAAAAGTGGTAGTAATAAAGAACAGAGAGGTGCTTCAGCAGGAATCTTCTCAAGAAGAATCCACTTCGTTAGATGGGGGGAACAAAGTCAGTGGGAAAGAAGCTCCATAAGGACAACTATCGCTTTTTACAGGTAATAAGTCAGTGAAGATAACCATTTTATAAAGAGAATTGGCCTAAGCTGAGAAAGCCATACAAAAAATAGGCCTGATCAAAAAACAAGTGAGTTCATACCATTAAGGTATATAGATCAGGCAGGGTTACGAAGATCCATTGATTCCAAGGTAGATTTAAAGAGAGGAATTTTGATGGATTTCAAAAAAGCAATACCATCTTCAGGGAAAAGTAAAACATGTGTTTTTCCTTTGTAAAAAACAAGGAGTTTCAAGGCGAATCCCCATTTATAGGGAATATTTTTGTCTCTCAATGGAATAGTGATATCTTTGAATTCTTTTCTTCCATCTATTTTAAATCTTGAGAGATCTGCGTAGAATCTAAGCTGGGAGTATGGGTCTGGAAATCCTCCCATTTCTTTAACACTGGTTTGGAGTCTCTCTTTAATATGGAAAAAATGTATTCTTAGTATAGTGTCTCTTGGAAGATCTTTAGCGATATTTGGGGGCTTTGGGAGTCTGTGAATCCTATCTATTGTCAATTCTAGGTCTGTTAATGTTGGGATGATTTTATGGAACACTTCTTTGGTGTATTCGGCAAGCTTATCTGGGAGAATCGTTTCAGGAATACCTCTTATTTTTATGTTATTACGTCTGCCTCTATCTTCAATGTCCACCATTTTTCTTTTTAAAGCTTGGAGTTCAGACCTAATCTCTTTGTTTTCTCTAGCATTGGATATGGATTTCTCTTCTATAAGCTCAATTCTCTTGTCATGGTTTTCCAACTTTTGGCCAATCATGTCAAAGGTGTTTTGAAAGATTTTTGTCTGTTTTTCTATCATGACTAGTAACCTATTATGAATTTTACCTGCTAAGTTAGACAAGTATCCCTCCATGTCAGATTTGTTAAAGTATTCCTGTTCTGTAACCTTTCTGGGGAGTGATGCTTCAGGCCCAGGAATAGGAGAGCAGTAGGAGGAGGATGAATCGTCTGATTCAACAATTACACTTTTAACTTTTTCATTCACCATATTTTTTAAGTGTCACTGTTGCTTCAAGAGAACTTTTGGCAGAATATGTGTCTCTAGGTCCGCCCTCCTCCATAGAATGTTAAAAATTCCAACTGTCATCTCCCATCTCAACTATGGGAAAATCTGTCTTTTTTTACCACTTTTACCCTTGAATTGACTTTGAAAAATCAGGTCTGCTAGAATAGGAAGCAAATTACTAATAAGAAATATTACAAAGTTTAATGAATTATTGGCAAGTATTGAGTTTTCTGTGCTGCTGGTGCATGTGCAATCAAATATGAGAAGTAACAGTGCAGTATAGTCTCTACGAGTCTCAAAGTATTCCAACTGCTTCTTAAGATCTCTCCATGGTTCTCCGGAAAAAGAAGTTGGACTACTTCAAAACGCGTAGAGAATAAACTGCACTATTGCTATTCACATTTGATTTGACTCCTTGATTGGATATACACCAGCAGTGCAAGAGACCTTTTACTTTCAAATAGCCCAAAATACTTCAATGAAATCAGGTGAGTGGAACCACATTGTAACAATACTGTTATCTGTATAACACCCTATTGCGCTCATTTTGTTCTCTCAGCCAGTTCTCTATTTACAAACCTTGACATTTTCATATTCACTATTGATTTGTGAAATAAAAATGAAAAGGATTGCTACTTTTTAATAATTGTATGAAGCAAATCCATTCAAATTTTCAGTCTGTAACTGATAACAAAAATATTTCTATTTGCTGATAGCAAGTGCAAAAGTATCCGAGAAAGTTGCAGTATTTGTCAAATAAAATAAATATGGTTTATTCGCTGAACTATTATGACTATTTGAAACAAGTTTCTTATAAACTAATGTAAATCTAGTTTAAAGCAAATTGATCCACTTCTTAAAAAAAAAAGTTTCAATTTATCCATTTTCTTAATACCATATTGTCACATATGTTTGATTCAAATAAGGAATATGTGGAGATGCCATACTTGCCAACTTTTCTAGGAATGTGAGATTGTCTTCTGGAAAAATGGAAGACATCTTGGATAGACCTGAGCGAATGTCGTTAGATCCCTCCTTTTTTGGCTCGCTAATAGAGCTTACCAAATTGCTGCAGCAGGAAGCTGGATCGCTCCGGATAATCTGGTGTCAGGCGAAGCAGCTGCAGTGTAGAGGCTGTGTGACAGTCACAACACATGCATGGAGAGCCTGTGTGTTGTGACTGTCACAAGCCATGACACATGCACCTGTGGCTCAGGACAGCCGATAATTGGGAGCGCTCCACATATCCAGGTTCCAGCTGTAGCTATTGGGTAAGCTCTATTAGCGAGCCAAATAAGGAGGGATCGGAAGATATTCGCTCATGTCTAAGCTTGGACTCCCTGAGTAGTTAGCTAATTTTCTGTGTGGAATCTAATCTCCCCAAGTGTTTCCAGAAGACTTTGTGTGCCTTATGGCCCTAATGCTCTGTACTTACTGAGATGAAAAGTACTGTTGCCTGTTTAGTCACCAAAGTGGCGGAAGTGCATCTAAGGTCAGAGAATTAATAATATTGTCCATGAAAACTTAGTGGACTAATTTAAAGCGAGGTGTATTACAAGTAACACAATATGACTGAGGATAAACAGACATACTGCATGCATTTAAGACATAAATGTGAACCTATATGTTTTTCTTTTAGAAGCGAACATCTCTGGTGTTTTATGGGAACAGGTAATAAATACAGATGATTGCATAATCTGATTTAGATTCTTTGGGATTTTGCATTCGTTTTAAGAGGAAGAGAGTCTGTGGATGCGATTAGAATGAAGCCAACTTGAATCTTTCTTTCTACGTTAGCTGCATGTTTCCTAGACTCCTGCCTGTCACCTGCATTTCTCTCCAACCCTTGTATTTTCCCATCTTCAGAGATGAGTGCTTTGGAGCACAGCCTGGCAGTATATATGTCTTTTGTAATGGCAAACTGATCACATGATTTATATAGCTTTAGATGTATGTCAGGAGTTCTAGTCACATAAAAAATGGAGTAATTTCCCTTGTTAAGATAGTAAATTGTTTGGTTTTATGTGAATTTGGTTCAGCAAATGGGAAGTTCTGAGTGTTCATAAATATATCAACTTTAATGAATATTGCCAAGCAGGTTTTGAAAATCAATAGGAAAGATGGGCCATTAATCTACACTTACATAGGTCTCAGGTTATGTGATTTTAGTGTATATTTAATCTTTTGAAGAACATTCCCCTCTTTAAAATCAAATTTCTAGAAGTAAAAGTCACTCTTGTATAAACTAGGTAACCATTGTTTCCAGTTGTTCCAGATTATTTTGTAGTCAGTGGCATATCATGAAGATTGTGGACCCTAAATGCAAAATCTCCAACACAGCCCCCAAATAACACAAGGCTTTAATAGTATTGGTCTTCGTATATGGACCAAAAGGCTCCAGAGTGTACGTGCGACTTCAACCCTTGCACCAACTAAAGATATACCTGTGCTTCTAGGAAAGTTGTAGATCTTGGGTTAAATCTACCAATGTTGGTCACCAAGTAGCAAAGGTTAATTAATATAATTTCAATCACAATATTGGTAGAATATAACATTACTTTGTGATTGTAGGGGTTCAATCTCTGGATAAATGAATAAATCATGTTTTGGTGATATGTCTTTACTTTTAATAATTGGGAAACCCAATTAAGCTAAACTAAATGCCTTGCTTTACTTTCAGAGAGGTTCTCTACCTTGTCTCTTTGAAAATAAGCAGATCATAAACTGTTTTCTGTTGGGGTCCTCGGCAAATAGCTGTTATCTGTGGGGAAACCTAGTTGAAAATATTTAATTTGCCTGCAGGGCCACCAAATAAAATGAAGCACTACATAGCAGCCATTCATATTTACGAGGGCAGGTCATCCAGATTGATAGATGCTCTTTAGAGTAAAAAAATGAAGGTCCAAATAAGCCCATCTTAACTCAAAATTCTGTAATTGGAGAGATGAAAATGAAATTTCCCAATTGAACAGCACCAGTTAGATTGCATACAATGTAGATATCTGTAAGCTGAATGACTATTCTGAAAAATGTACCGATAAAATACTTCCAGTATTAGTCTTCGCTATAGCTTTTACAGTCTGCTTCTATGAAGTTTGAACAGAGCTGCAAATTCATCTCACATAGCTGTGCTTAGAATGCAAATAGTGGAATTGTGGATAATTAATACAAATATAAAGAAATTAAATATGAGAATGATAATATCATGTATCTGTCAGCACAGCAGCATTTAGACTTGTACAGTCTTAGCGAAAAGTTTTGAAACTGATGCAAGTTTTGGTTTTCACAAACTTTGGTGTTTCGGTGCTATTATAAGCATTTCAGTAGTTTTCAAAATTTTATTGACAAATATATATTGACGCTAATTTTCAAGACTTCTGCAATTCACCCTGGAAATACTGGATATCAGCGTCTGGAGCAAATCTTGACTGATGGCAACCTATTCTTACCTAATCAATGCTTAAATGCATCACAAATTCAGATTTTTATATTTGTCTACTGGCTTTTTTTGGATTTGAGTTTTCTGGCCATAGACCCAAAAGTTTATTGTTTTGTTCACCAAGATATTTAGTTAGCACTTTTGTCTTGTGATATGGTGCTCTACCATGCTGGAAAATTCATTGTTCATCACCAAATTGCTCCTAGATTGTCAGGAGAAGTTGCTTTTGGGGTATATCTAGATCCTATTCTTTATTCTTGGCAGTGTTCGTAGACAAAATTGTGTGTAAGCTCAACTCCTTGAATGAAAAGTAAGCAGTAGTAACGCCTCAAAAAGGGCTTGGACAAGCAAAAACACAGACATTGTGATAAACTCTAAGTATTAATTAGGCAAGTATGGGCTGTCATCAGTAAAGATGAGCGAACTTATTCAGAAAACATTCGCCAATCTCAAATTTGGCATGAATGTAGCTCATTTTGGTTTTGTGTTTGGATTCCTGAGAATTTTCCCTCAAATTCGGCAAAATTCGGGCACAGTTTGGTAAATGATTGCTTTTCCTCTAATGCTATTGTTATGACTTTGGCTAGGATAGGGGTGCTGTATGATAAGTGGGGGTGTGGGGGGTTGGGGACCATTTTAATGAGGGGAGGGAGTGCGAGAGGTGGGAGAGGTCAGAGGAACAGCACACTGTTATTTTTTTAATTAACTTAATGTGTGGAGATTCTGGCATCCAATCAGGGCAAAAAAACCCTTCACAATGCTCAGACATAGAGAGGCATTCATGCTGGACACGTTAGGAACCAACAGTTTTGAAACTACGTCGTTGGATACTGGACATGCACGAATTGGCCAAATTATGTACTAAGCATCTCATTTTTTTCTAGTATCCAGAAGCAGTATTACTATTCATATTTCATATATTTCATATTGACATGCTTTAGCACTATAGAGTGCAACTTTTTGTGGTTATTGTATATGGATGTAGCTGCTCCTAGTATGCACCTGTTCACATTAGCTTGGAAGTGCCAGTCAGTTTTTTGTCTTTGTGTAAAATCAAACTTCCAGCATCTTAAAGGGAACTTGTCACCTGAATTTGGCGGGATTACTTTTGGCTCATATGGACGGGGTTTTCGGGTGTTTGATTCACCCTTTCCTTACCTGCTGGCTGCATGCTGGCCGCAATATTGGATTGAAGTTCATTCTCTGTCCTCCGGAGTACACGCCAGCGCAAGGCAATCTTGCCTTGCGCTGGCGTGTACTCCGGAGGACAGAGAATGAACTTCAATCCAATATTGCGGCCAGCATGCAGCCAGTGGGTAAGGAAAGGGTGAATCAAACACCCGAAAACCCCGCCCATATGACCCAAAACTGGTCCCGCCAAATTCAGGTGACAGGTTCCCTTTAATTGTTTGTGCTGATAGTGTGTTGCAGGTTGGAGACCACATTTCTTAATCTAAATCATTTGTGCTAATATTGTGGTGCAAGAAGGAGGCTACATTTCCATATTCTAATTCGTTTGGGCAAATATTGTGGTGCAGGCAGGAGGCCACATTTCCAAATTTAAATTGTTTATGCTAATATTGTGGTGCAGGCAGGAGGCCACATTTCCTCATCAAAATAGTTTGAGCTAATATTGTGGTGCAGGCAGTAGGCCATATTTCCTAATCAAAATAGTTTCTGCTAATACTGGGATGCATGCAGGAGGCCACATTTCCTAATCTAAATCATTTTGGCTAATACTCTGCTGCAGGCAGGAGGCCACATTTCCTAATCTAAATTGTATGTGATAATATTGTGGAGCAGGCAGGAGGCCACATTTCCTAATCAAAATCATATGTACTAATACTGTGGTGCAGGCGGGAGGCCACATTTCCTAATCTAAGTCATTTGTGCTAATATTGTGGAGCAGGCAGTAGGCCACATTTTCACATAAAATCAGACTTGGAAGAGAGATATTGACATCTACCTTGGAATTCAGACTTCAGTCTTAGAGAAGTATTCACACTAGACAGGTTAGGACCCAGCAATTTTGAGACCACCTTGTTGTTGGTTGCCTGGCATGAAAATATTGGCCAAATTATGTGCAAAGCGCCTCATTTTATTCTAGTATACAGAAGCAGCATTGCTGTTCATATTTCATATATTTTATATTGACATACATTAGCATTCAGTAATAATCAAAAGCTGATAACCAGCAAAAGGTCAATAGGAAAATCTATCAAAGCAAATAACCTTAATTTGCATCCAAATGACAGTGAGCATGGGACACTTTGCTCAGGGCTTATTGTAGGAGTTGCAGGGTCAGCCGCCGACGAGTGGGGGCGCCAGTCTCATTTTTGTGTTTAGGGAGCAGAGCTTGTTATAGTATCCCTGTTTAGGGTTTATTGAGAGAGAACGGTTGTGTGTTATATGTGTTTACCTGTTGTAGTTGTCTCATGGTTTTAATCCAATTTAAATAAAACTTTATGTTTTAAATCTACTTTACCAATAAGGAATTAAGGTTATTTGCTTTGACATACATTAGCACTACAGAATGTAATTATTTTGCTTATTGAATATGGAGGTAGCTGCTCTTGGTATGCACCTGGTCACACTAGCTTGGAACTGCCAGTCAGTCTTTTTGTCATTGTATATTAGCTCTCTGACCGAGCACTCCGCCCTTCAGCATTTGGTGGATTTTAGTTGCAACTGAGTTCTACCTACCCATAAAATCAGACTTCGGAGAGGTATTCACATCTATCCAGGAATTAAGACTTCAGTCATAGAGAGGCATTCACGGTAGACACATTAGGACCCACCAGTTTTGAAACCACGTCGTTGGTTGCTGGGCATGCATGAATTGGCCAAATGATGTACTAAGCATCTAATTTTTTTCTGGTATCCAGAAGCAGTATTACTATTCATATTTCATACATTTCATATTGACATGCTTTAGCATTATAGAGTGCAACTGTGAAGAAACCAGATTGTATCTTAATTTCCCAGACAACCATGTTTTTGCAAACAAAAAGAACTGGCTTTGTATCTGTATATTGGCTTGTGAATTTAAGTGTTTATGTCTGGTGGGTCAAGAAGACAGACTTGCCAACTGATATACTATCTAACATACTGTGTAAATCTGTAATAGTGACTGTACATAGGGTGTGTTAAGTTTTGTTTATTGATGTGTGCTGATATGCTAATAGTGCTACCTTGATCCCATCACCATTGTTTACCTTATCTTGATGTTGGACCTAAGGACCCTAAGTAATTCTAAAAATAGCTTACATGACTTGGGTATAAAAAAGACTCAGAGATCACGTCCTGAGAGACTGAAGTAACACAGAGCTACCAGCCGGACATTCTGCAAACCACCCAACATACAAGAGAATGGACAGCAGCCAATTCATCATGGCACCATCACGAGGGACACTGATCTATGATTCTATAGGAAACAACCTACGGGTTTTCAGCTCCAGTTGGATGGACACAGATCTGATCCAGTGACCATCTCTGAACCATGGATATGTTTGGAGAAAGCCAGGTTTGGGACCTGCTGGTCGCCGGGTTCCATGGAGATGGTCAGACAAGCCAAGTGGTGACTCTCGTGTCAACTGGCTTTGGGCCTTGTATGGACTCTATGGACAGTTCTTGGTCATCTCCCTACGCTTGTCGTTACCGCTTATCTGTGTGTGTATCACAGGTGGAATAGCGACCCTGGGAGCTCTGACATCATGTCAACTGGCTTTTGACCTTGTACAGACTATGGACTGTTCTCTGTCATCTTCCTATGCTCATCGATATCTCTTTTCTGTGTGTATATCACAGGTGGAATAGCGACCCTGGGAGCTCTGATATAACATCTACCGTTATCCTGGTGAGACAATGGAAGAGTAAGACCGTGTCATGTGCACTATGTTGGGGTAATTGCTGAGATTGCTCTGTTTGCTATTGTGTGTTGTGGTTCAATAAAGTATTTCCACACTGTTACTGATGTTTAAGCCAGAAATGCTGGTCCAAGTCCTGTCCCATGCATCCATGCTGCTGCAATTATACTATTTGTGCTCTTGATGCATCTTTTCCTTGTGTTTGCTCCTAATTTGAGCTGTCTTGGCAGCTTTTTGACCCCCTGAAGGTGTTGTCTATGCGTTTGGTTTGCCTCGCACTGAATTCAATTGATTTTGGGTGTGCGAACATTGGGGCATTCGCTGAAACGAACCTTGAAAGGTTTGCTCATCTCTTGTCATCGGTCAGGATTTGATACAAAAGCTGATTTCCAACTGCCAGGGCGAAAGGCAGATGTCTTGAAAAAATAGCACCAACTCTGTAATTATTTAGTCTTTGGGTTAACATGATTGATTTTGACAAAATCTAAAAATCATTTGAGTTAAATCCCCGACTTGGTACAATTGTAACTACGAGAATTGATGCTGTTTTGAAGGCAAACAGTGGTGGTCAGACCAAATATTGATTTGATTTAAATTTCTCTTTTGCTTATTTAGTTTGCATTTTTTAATTGAAAAAATAACCCAAGAACACCTATGTTCTAAAGCATTCTTACTATTATTTCTATACCTATCTAAAAGTTTGGCACAGTACTGTATGAATATAGAAATCATGGCTCCATCCTTAAATTATGGTGTGTGAGAAATAATCAAGTAAATTACTAAAATAGTAATTTGGAGCCAAGCTTTATCTCTGGAATTGAATCAATGTGTTCTGACATATTTCTATTCCTAAATTGTAGAGATTTTTAGTCACAGATGATTTACAAGCATCATGGTTTTCTTGAAAATAAAAATGACTTCTACACACCCAATCAGTTTTGTGTCCTTGAAAGAATATGGCACTTTCATGTCTTTCACGTCTATGACTTGTAACCACCTGGCACATCAGTTTTGCAATTTTGGATTCCTGATTGATTTAACAGTCCTATTTGCTAAAACATAGCACAGTTCTGTGCAACAAAGCTCGAAACTAAAGAAGGGTATTTCATTTCCGGCATACAAAAAAAATGATTTTCTCAGCTTGCTTCTCAATTCTAACTACATTGCCAGTGGATAGTGACCACAAGGTACCAACTTATAAAACGTTCTTCTAGCATTTGTACAGCAAGTCTCAGACACTTTCACTGGATAGCTGCTGAAGCCACTAAATTTTCAGTGCAAAAAATGAAACTATTTTATTCAATAATGGTGTATTTGTTGCCATAAATTTTAACTTGGTTCTAATTTTAGATAATGCTAAATTATTAACCTATTTAGGACCAGAGTAATTTTTGGCTTGTGAACAAGGAGAATACTTAATTTCACCTCTATGTTTTCCAGCGGTTGTATCTTTTTGAGGAAAATGTATCATCAGATACAGTTGAATACAGCTCTCAACATTGTCCCCTGTTGTCACTGATAGCAGCACGATCAGGGAACCGTGATGTGAGTTGTCTTCACTTCATCACCCGGCACCGGGGAACTGCGTGAACAGTACCGCTGATTTCCAGGCGCCTGTATGTGTTACACTGATGACACAGGGATGTCATCCCTGTGTCATTAGTGTGCACGTGTGCGTCCCATTTTTCAGCTTGTGCTGCTTTCAGAAATGCTGACATCTGAAAGAGCCCTTAGTGAACTCTTTAGCTGACTTTTGCAGATTGTAACCCCTTTACCCCCAAGGGTGGTTTGCACGTTAATGACCAGGCCAATTTTTACAATTCTGACCACTGTCCCTTTATGAGGTTACAACTCAGGAACACTTCAATGGATCCCGCAATTTTCCAAATTTGAATTTTTGTGCAATTAAATCGCAGAGATATGTCACACAAATACCTAATAAGTAACATTGCCCACATGTCTACTTTACATCAGAAAAATTTTGGAACCAAATTTTTTTTTTGTTAGGGAGTTATAAGGGTTAAAAGTTGACCAGCAATTTCTCATGTTTACAACACCATTTTTTTTAGGGACCACATCTCATTTGAAGTCATTTTGAGGGGTCTATATGATAAAAAATAACCAAGTTTGACACCATTCTAAAAACTACATCCCCCAAGGTGCTCAATACCACATTCAAGAAGCTTATTAACCCTTCAAGTGTTTCACAGGAATTTTTGGAATGTTTAAATAAAAATTAACATTTAACTTTTTTTCACAAAAAATTTACTTCAGCTCCAATTTGTTTTATTTTACCAAGGGTAACATTAGAAAATGGACCGCAAATGTTGTTGTACAATTTGTCCTGAGTATGCTGATACCCCATATGTGGGGGTAAACCACTGTTTGGGCGCATGGCAGAGCTCGGAAGCGAAGGAGCGCCATTCGACTTTTCAATGCAAAATTGACTGGAATTGAGATTGGACGCCATGTTGCGTTTGGAGAGCCCCTGATGTGCCTAAACATTGAAACCCCCCACAAGTGACACCATTTTGGAAAGTAGACCCCCTAAGGAACTTATCTAGATGTGTGGTGAGCACTTTGACCCATTAAGTGATTCACAGAAGCTTATAATGCAGAGCCGTAAAAATAAAAAATCATATTTTTTCACAAAATTGATCCCCAATTCTTTATTTTCCCAAGGGTAAGAGAAGAAATTGGACCCCAAAAGTTGTTGTCCAATTTGTCCTGAGTAGGCTGATACCCCATATGTGGGGGTAAACCACTGTTTGGGCACATGGGAGAGCTCGAAAAAATTGCAAAATTGACAGGAATTGAGATGGGACGCCATGTTGCGTTTGGAGAGCCACTGATTTGCCTAAACATTGAAACCCCCCACAAGTGACACCATTTAGGAAAATAGACTCCCTAAGGAACTCATCTAGATGTGTTTTGAGAGCTTTGAACCCCCAAGTGTTTCACTACAGTTTATAACGCAGAGCCGTGAAAATAAAAATTCTTTTTTTCCACAAAAATTATTTTTTAGCTACCAGTTTTGTATTTTTCCAAGGGTAACAGTTGAAATTGGATGTCAAAAGTTGTAGTCCAATTTGTTCTGAGTATGATGATACCCTATATGTGGGGGGAACCACTGTTTGAGCACATGGCAGAGCTTGGAAGGGAAGTAGCGTCATTTGGAATGCAGACTTAGATGGATTGGTCTGCCGGCGTCACTTTGCGTTTGCAGAAGCCCCTAATGTACCTAAACAAAAGAAACCCCCCACAAGAAACCCCATATTGGAAACTAGACTCCCCAAGGAACTTATCTAGTTGTGTTGTGAGAACTTTGAACCCCCAAGTGTTTATAACGAAGAGCCGTGAAAATAAAAAATCTTTTTTTTCCACAAAAATTATTTTTTAGCCCCTAGTTTTGTATTTTTGCAAGGGTAACAGTTGAAATTTGATGCCAAAAGTTGTTGTCCAATTTGTCATGAGTACGCTGATACCCCATATGTGGGGGGAACCACCTTTTGAGCGCATGACAGAGCTTGGAAGGGAAGGAGCGTAATTTGGAATGCAGACTTAGATGGATTGGTCTGCAGGCATCACATTGCGTTTGCAGAGCCCCTAATGCACAGTACAGACCAAAAGTTTGGACACACCTTCGCATTTAAAGATTTTTCTGTATTTTCATGGCTATGAAAATTGTATATTCACACTGAAGGCATCAAAACTATTAATTAACACATGTGGAATTATATACTTAACAAAAAAGTGTGAAACAACTGAAATTATGTCTTATATTCTAGGTTCTTCAAAGTAGACACCTTTTGCTTTGATGACTCCTTTGCACACTCTTGGCATTCTCTTGATGAGCTTCAAGAGGTAGTCACTGGGAATGGTCTTCCAACAATCTTGAAGGAGTTCCCAGAGATGCTTAGCACTTGTTAGCCCTTTTGCCTTCACTCTGCGGTCCAGCTCACCCCAAACCATCTCGATTGGGTTCAGGTCTGGTGACTGTGGAGGCCAGGTCATCTGGCGTAGCACCCCACTCTCCTTCTTGGTCAAATAGCCCTTACACAGCCTGGAGGTGTGTTTGGGGTCATTGTCCTGTTGAAAAATAAATGATGGTCCAACTAAACGCAAATTGGATGGAATAGCATGCCGCTGCAAGATGCTGTGGTAGCCATGCTGGTTCAGTATGCCTTCAATTTTGAATAAATCCCCAAGTGTCACCAGCAAAGCACCCCCACACCATCACACCTCCTCCTCCATTCTTCACGGTGGGAACCAGGCATGTAGAGTTCATCCGTTCACCATTTCTGCGTCGCACAAAGACATGGTGGTTGGAACCAAGGATCTCAAATTTGGACTCATCAGACCAAAGCACAGATTTCCACTGGTCTAATGTCCATTCCTTGTGTTCTTTAGCCCAAACAAGTCTCTTCTGCTTGTTGCCTGTCCTTAGCAGTGGTTTCCTAGCAGCTATTTTACCATGAAGGCCTGCTGCACAAAGTCTCCTCTTAACAGTTGTTGTAGAGATGTGTCTGCTGCTAGAACTCTGTGTGGCATTGACCTCATCTCTAATCTGAGCTGCTGTTAACCTGCGATTTCTGAGGCTGGTGTCTCGGATAAACTTATCCTCAGAAGCAGAGGTGACTCTTGGTCTTCCTTTGCTGGGGCGGTCCTCATGTGAGCCAGTTTCTTTGTAGCGCTTGATGGTTTTTGCCACTGCACTTAGGGACGCTTTCAAAGTTTTCCCAATTTTTCGTACTGACTGACCTTCATTTCTTAAAGTAATGATGGCCACTCGTTTTTCTTTACTTAGCTGCTTTTTTCTTGCCATAATACAAATTCTTACAGTCTATTCAGTAGGACTATCAGCTGTGTGTCCACCAGACTTCTGCACAACACAACTGATGGTCCCAACCCCATTTATAAGGCAAGAAATCCCACTTATTAAACCTGACAGGGCACACCTGTGAAGTGAAAACCATTCCCGGTGACTACCTCTTGAAGCTCATCAAGAGAATGCCAAGAGTGTGCAAAGCAGTCATCAAAGCAAAAGGTGGCTACTATGAAGAACCTAGAATATAAGACATAATTTCAGTTGTTTCACACTTTTTTGTTAAGTATATAATTCCACATGTGTTAATTCATAGTTTTGATGCCTTCAGTGTGAATGTACAATTTTCATAGTCATGAAATTACAGAAAGATCTTTAAATGAGAAGGTGTGTCCAAACTTTTGGTCTGCACTGTACCTAAACAGTAGAAACCCCCCACAAGTGACCCCATATTGGAAACTAGACCCCCAAGGAACTTAACTAGATGTGTTGTGAGAACTTTGAACCCCCAAGTGTTTTACTACAGTTTATAACGCAGAGCCGTGAAAAAAAAATATTTTTTTCCACAAAAATTATTTTTTACCCCCCAGTTTTGTATTTTTCCAAGGGTAACAGGAGAAATTGGACCCCAACAGTTGTTGTCCAATGTGTCCTGAGTATGCTGATACCCCATATGTTGGGGTAAACCCCTGTTTGGGTGCATGGGAGAGCTCGGAAGGGAAGGAGCACTGTTTTGCTTTTTCAACGCAGAATTGGCTGGAATTGAGATCGGACGTGTTTGCAGAGCCCCTGATGTGCCTAAACAGTTGAAACCCCCCAATTATAACTGAAACCCTAATCCAAACACATTGCTAACCCTAATCCCAATGGTAACCCTAACCACACCCCTAACCCTGACACACCCCTAACCCTAATCCCAACCCTATTCCCAACCGTAAATCTAATCCAAACCCTAACCCTAAATTTAGCCCCAACCCTAACCCTAACTTTAGCCCCAACACTAACTGTAGCCTTAACCCTAGCCCTAACCCTAAAGGGAAAATGGAAATAAATAAATTTTTTTAATTTTTTAATTTTTCCCTCACTAAGGGGGTGATGTAGGGGGGTTTGATTTACTTTTATAGCGGGTTTTTTAGCGGATTTTTATGATTGGCAGCCGTCACACACTGAAAGACGCTTTTTATTGCAAAAAATATTTTTTGCGTTACCACATTTTGAGAGCTATAATTTTTCCATATTTTGGTCCACAGAGTCATGTGAGGTCTTGTTTTTTGCGGGACGAGTTGACGCTTTTATTGGTAACATTTTTGGGCATGCGACTTTTTGATCACTTTTTATTCCTATTTTTGTGAGGCAGAATGACCAAAAACCAGCTATTCATGAATTTCTTTTGGGGGTGGCATTTATACCGTTCCGCGTTTGGTAAAATGGATAAAGCAGTTTTATTCTTCGGGTCAGTATGATTACAGCGATACCTCATTTTTATCATTTTTTTATGTTTTGGCGCTTTTATACGATAAAAACTATTTTATAGAAAAAATAATTATTCTTGCATCACTTTATTCTGCGGACTATAACTTTTTTTTTCTTTGATGACGCTGTATGGTGGCTCGTTTTTTGCGGGACAAGATGACGTTTTCATCGGTACCATGGTTATTTATATCCATCTTTTTTGATCGCGTGTTATTCCACATTGTGTTTGGTGGTATGATAATAAAGCATTGTTTTTTGCCTCGTTTTTTTTTACGGTGTTCACTGAAGGGGTTAACTAGTGGGACAGTTTTATAGGTCGGGTCACTACAGACTATGTGTACTTTTAATGTTTTTTTATTTAGATAAAGAAATGTATAGGAACTATATATATATATATATATATTTATTTTTTTTTTGGGGGGGGGAGTTTTTTTTTAAATTTTCTTACACATGTGAATATTTTTTTTTACACTATAACATTGCCCCAGGGGAGGGCATCATGTTATAGTGTAAGATCGCTGATCTGACACTTTGCTATGCACTGTATCAGATCAGCGATCTGACGTGCACTCCTGGAGGCTTCCCGGCGCCTGCTCTGAGCAGGCGCTGTGAAGCCACCTCCCTGCAGGACTGGATGCAGCCCCGCGGCCATTTTGGATCTGGGCCTGCTGCAGAGAGGAGGAGGTAAGAGACCCTCAGAGCAACACGATCACATCACGTTGCTCCGGGGGTCTCAGGGAAGCACGCAGGGAGCCCCCTCCCTGTGCGATGCTTCCCTATACCGCCGGAACACTGCGATCATGTTTGATCGCAGTGTGCCGTGGGTTAATGTGCTGGGGGCGGTCCATGACCGCTCCTGGCACATAGTGCTGGATGTCAGCTGCCCCCGTGAGTGCGGCCAATCGCATATGACGTACTATCCCGTCGGTGGTCATACGGGCCCACCCCACCTCGACGAGATAGTACATCTAATGTCAGAAAGGGGTTAAGGAAAAAGATGGAGAACATCAATGACGCCATATTCAGCGCAACTATCCAGCCTCTGTGCCTACTTAAACAGTCACTGCTCACAATTAAGCATGATGCCTTGCATGCAGAACAGGTGGGGATTTAGATAGATATAACACAGATAAATTGTAGCCATCCCAGCCTTATTTCATCTGCTCAGCGTGGATTAGGTATCAATGAGGAGATGGATGCTGAGGAGAAAGAGAAGGAAAAGGAACTGGTGGCTAGCACAAAAGAGTCTAGTTGCAACACAATACATTTTCACGGGTCCCACATTTTTTCTGCCAGACATGGATCCCACTGCTAGCCTTGCGAGACAGCTGAAGGGTTTGTCGTGTGAGCTACCAGACTTACGGTCTAAGGTATCTTTATTTTTTTTATTTCTTTTTTTTATATAGCGCTAACATATTCCGCAGCGCTTTACAGTTTTGCACACATCATCACAATCTAAATTCCCTATCAGTATGTCTTTGGAATGTAGGAGGAAACCGGAGTACCTGGAGGAAACCCTCACAAACTCCATGCAGATGTTGTCCAAGGTAGGATTAGAACCCAGGACTCCAGCGCTGCAGTGCTATCCACTGAGCCACCGAGCTGCCCTGTATCTTCACACCATACAGCTGGACTGGAACCTAAAGTAGCACTCCTGGATAGGTTTTCAGGGGTTTAGGACAAATTTGTTGTGTTCTAGAAAGCCTGTAAGCTCTATTCAGGCTTCGTCTGCGGTCATCTGGGAGTGAGGTACAGAGACTGGGGATTGTTGTCTTCCCCCTTCAAGTAGACCCTAAATCCTGGGCCTTCTCACTCCCATCTCACTTATTGTCACAACAGTTGGTGGATGGATTTTTTGGTGCTCTTGGCCTTGTTTATGATGACCCAGACCAGGTCTCCGGAATCTAAACTGCATAAGATCTAGCAGTGAGACGGATAGTCAAAGGAATTGTGTTCAGAATTCCGTAGATAGGCCACTGACATTCAGTGGAATGACCCTGCCCTTAGGAGTGAGTTTTGTCAAAGGCCTGTCTGAATGGATGTCTTCAAAGGGAGATGTGTAGTTAAAATTCTGATCTGCCGCTGAGATGAATTTCAGGAGAGTGTAGTTGATTCACAGTGCTAAATGCTGCAAATCTGGAACTATTATCTTTGACACTGAGTCATCTGATCTGTTGGCGCTCATTTTTTGTAACCTAGCATCCTTTCAAAACTATTTATACCTGTGATGCCTGTATATTCTGTGTGGTATTTCCTGATGAAGGGGGCATTAGACCCCTTAAACGCGTTGAATAAAACCACTGTGAATCAACTACACTCTCCTGAAATTCATCTCAGCGGCAGCGCAGAATTTTAACTACAAATCTCCCTTTGAAGACATTATTTTCTCTGGTCAGTGAAGACCTGTGGATCTGCAGCAGCCGCTATCTATATGCTCTAATCTCATCCTAACCAGGTGAGCAAATTTGGTGTATATTCTCCTCTGTGTAACGTGGATAAGACCCTATTGTGCTCTTTGTTTCCCCATTGTTTTGCAATTTTCTGAATGGACAACATTTGCGCTGAATGAAACTCCAGAGTCGTTGGAGGCCACCATGACTATTGCCATACGTGTAGACAAACGCCTCTGGGATACACCATTAGTGACCCCCCTGTTGTACTTCCTAGAACTGAAGTTCTTCCTTTGTGCTCAGAAGAACCTATGCAGTCAGGGGGGCTTTTCCCCACTAGGGTTCTCTTGCAGTTCACAGCAAGACGGGGGGGTGCATTTACTGTGGCAAAAAGGGTAATTTTGTTAGGGTTTGTCCATCCATACCTAAACACCAGAAACCATCAGAAAACGTTTGATCCCAGGTTGTGAAGAGGGTTACAACCTAGGCATATATATCTCCTCCACAGGTGTGTCTCAGTTTATCTTACCTGCAGAAGTTCTTATAGGTACAGAAACTGAGACAATATTTGTCCTATTGGATAGTTGGACAGGAGTGAATATGGTGGATACTTAATTCACTCAGATCCGTGACCTAACCTGTAGTAAGCTGGCCACATCCATCCCCATATATGCGATACACTCTGCACCTCTGGTCAGGGAAGCTTTATGCAAGTAGCACATAAAGTGAACCTTCGGGTAGGTGCTCTTCACAGAGAGCTCCATGTTACCTTCTAGAAGGCCTCGCTACTATTGTTTTGGGTTGACTAAGCATAGTCTTGTCATACTCCTATTGAGTTGGGTTGACTAAGCATAATCTTGTCATAGACTGGCAGGCCAGATAGATAATTAAGTGTAGTGATTTTTGCAAGAATAGTTGCCTCCTAGTTATTGTTATTTCTAATGTCTCCACTAAAAACATTCCATCTTTTCTCTCTGATTTTGAGGAGGTGTTCTCTGAAAAGGGGTGTCAAGAACTGCCTTCCCATCGGGTGTATGATTGTCCTGTGAACTTGCTTCTGGGTGCAAAGTAGCCCTTGACCAGAATATATACTGTATTTTTGGACTATAAGATGCACCGGACGCTAAGATGCACTCAGATTTTAGAGGTGGAAAATAGGGAAAAAATATTTGAAGCAAAAAATGTGGTAAAATATTTAATAACATAAATAACATACTATTATATCTGGTGTTATTATATATAATAGTATGTTATTATGTTGGAAGCTGCGGGTTGAAGATGGTGGGCCGGGGCCAGTGTGGTGTCTGTGAAGTACTATATGATGACGCTGGAGGGTGAGTATAAGAATGGGGGCACAGTGCTTATATTTAAAGCACCACTCCAGCACAGAAAAATAACACTGGAGTGCTGCTTTAAGATCCCATGGGAGAACTATAATTCCCAGCATGTCCTGCAAATCCTATGACATGCTGGGAGTTATAGTTCACCACAGGACAGTGCATTTTTATGGTTGTAATTAATAAACTTTTAATTTTTACTTACTTGTATTGACAGTGCAGGTCCCACAGCCAGCCAGCCACGTTGTGGTGAGGTGAAGAAGATCTGGAACATCACAACCGAGGAAGCTGGATTGTTTTCAGTAAAGTGTCTGCGGGACCTGATGACATAGTGAAGAGGGAGGGCTCTGTGCAGTCATGTGAATCTCCAGCCCGCTCTCCTCATGACCTCACCACAGGTTCTATACCAGTGCAGAGCTGGTATGCAGTGATCTCTCCTGTGGCACCCTGCTCCTGCCCCCTCCTCCACCGGACACACAATCTCCCCAGCCACTGCAGGAATCCGGCGCTGAGGAAAACCATGTGGATCCGCTGTTTAAGTGAAGGAATATTCAGTTGCTCCTCCCAGCTCACTGCTCGGCACTGACAGGTGGGTGGGGAAGTGGCTATTGAATATTCCTTCACTTTAAGCATCGGGACCACATGGTTTCCCCAGTGCTGGATTCCTGGAGCGGAGACATTTTCCTGCCTCTTGTGAGTGGGTTCCCAGTGCGATCCCACTCTACTGCTGCCCCCTCCCTGCATGTTACATTTGGACCATAAGATGCACCCCACACTTTCCTCCAAAATTTGGAGGAAAAAAATACACCTTATGGTCTGAAAAATATGGTAATCTGTCATGTAATAAATCAGACAGGCCATGAAAGACTATATCTCTAAGAGCCTTAGGAAGGGACATATTAGACCCTCATCTTCGCCTGTAGCAGAGGGTTTTTTCTACTGTGGCTTTTAACACTCCAGAAGTTCATGATGAAAATCTTGTCATGCCTTTTGGTTTGACTATTGCTCCTGCAGTGTTCCAGCATTTTGTTAATGTCATCTTCCGACCCCTGGGTACATTTGTAGTAGTGTATCTTGATGATATTTTGATCTACATTCCCGATCTCAAGTCCTATCAGGTACATGTCAGGCAGATGTTACAAGTTCTACAAGATAGTAAACTCTATGCTAAGTTGGAGAAGTGTGTATTCACCGAACATGAGATTCAATTCTTGAGTTTCCTAGTGTAAGCTGCAGATTTTCACATGGATCCTGATAAGGTCCGATCAGTCCTTGAATGGAATCTTCCTGAATATCTGAAAGCATTACAATGCTTTTTGGGGTTTGCAAATTATTATCAGAAATGTATTCAAAACTTCTCGACAACCTTACTGACATGACTAGGAAAGGTACCGAGGTGGTCAGACTGCGCTCCACAGGCATTTTCTTCTTTGAAGAGATATTTTCCCACTGTGCCAGTACTCATACAATCTGATGCTTCTCAACCATTTATTTTCAAGGTTGATGCTTTGGAGGTGGGGGTCGGGGCTATACTGTCTTTAGGGTAAACGACATCCATGTGCCTTCTCTAAAAAGTTGTCATCGGCCGAAAAAGAATATGATATAAGCAATTGAAAACTTTTGCCCATTAAGTTGTAATTTGAGGAATGGTATCATTTTGTGGAGGGGGCATTTCACCTGATCACATTCATAACTGACCATCAACTCTAGGTGTACCCAGTTTCTATCAATTGTCTGAATCCCATGCATATTAGACGGTCTTTGTTTTTGATTAGGTTTAGTTTTGTGGTCAGTTACCGTCCTGGGATTAAGAACATCAAAGCTGATGCTTTGTCTTGGAGTTTCCCTGGAGGTGGGAGTACTGATGATGCTGTCCCTATTTTACAAAAAGAGGTGGTCGTCTCCGCAGTGTGTTCTGAACTTGAGGGTGAGATATTGATGGCTCAGGGGACTCCCCTGCTGGTCCTTCAGGGAAATTGTTTGTACCTGTACATCTGAGTCTCAAAATTTTATAGGCACATAATAACTCAGCTCTGGCTGGTCACCTAGGTAGTAAGTTGACCTTAGACCTCGTTTCTCGTCATTTATGGCGACCAAGGTTGCGTAAGGTTGTAGTGTCTGTGCGCATTCAAAGACCCCACATACTCATCCATCTTTTACCATTAACCATTCCTAACCAACCATGCACTCATATATTCATGGATTACAACACGGATCTCCCTTCGTCCTTTGGCAAAACGGTTATCTTAGTTGTGGTGGTTAGGTTTAATAAAATGGTGCACTTTATTGCTTTACCTGCTCTCCCTAATGCCAGGAAACTGGCTAAGGTGTTTGTCACTGAGATCGTGAAGCTTCACGGAGTTTCCTCCGATGTGGTGTCAGATCATGGACCCAGTTTGTATCTAAATTTTGGAGCACAGTTTGTTCCCATTTAGGAATGCATCAATCCTTTTCCTCAATGTTCCAACCTCAAAGCAATGGTCAGACTGAACACCTAAACCAAAGTTTAGAGACATACCTCAGATGTTTTCTGTCAGATAACTAGGAGGATTCACCTTCTCTTTTACCACTGGCTGAGCTTCCATTAAGCAATCGTTGTAGTGAATCCAATAGTAAGTCTCCATTTTTTGGTGCATATGACTTTCATCGTCAGTTCTGTATCTTCAGTAAAGATGAATCTTCAGTGGTTCCTGCAGAGGAACAATTCTCATCTTCGCTCTCATCTGTGTGGGAAGGGGTTCAGAATAAATTAAAGATCATGGAAGACGAATACAAATGTGTGGCTGATAAAAAATGAAAGTTAGGTCCGGACTTGGGGATGAATGAGTTAATATGGCTGTCCACCAAAAATATTAAACTGAAAGTTCCTTCTTAGAAACTAGGTCCTTGGTTTATTGGTCCGTACAAAGTGGTCACCGTGATCAACCATGTAACCTTTCGTCTCAAGGTTTCTCCGACTCGAAATCTATAATGTTTTCTACAGGTCTTTAATGTTGCGCCTTTGGTAATATCACCTTTACCACCACAACTGTTGATTCCCATAAAGTTCACTGCTCTGTACAGGAACTGGTGCATTGGAAGGGGTATGGTCCTGAGGAGAGGATGTGGGTGCTGGCATCTGAGGTTAATGCTGGTAGGTTGATATGGTCCTTTCATTTGGCCCATCTGGATAAACCTGGCCCCAAGGGTCCTGTGGCCCCTCGCAGAAAGGGGGGTACTGCCACGAGTGTGTTACATCCTCCTGGGAGATCTGGGTTAGGCAACCTTTACATACTGTGAATTGCAGATTTTCCATTTAGCCTGTGTGTTTTGTTCCTCATAGTAAATGGACTTTGTTTCCTTTGGCGCTGAAGAGGTTAATGACTCTTTGTATGCTGGTTAGAGACATGTTACTCAGTCTCAAAGCTGCTGATGACCTGATGGTTTTCGCACTCTAGAAAACCTTGCCATACCTTATCATCCCTGCCTGTGAAAGTTTTACTTCCTGGCTTGCTGGAGTTGGTGTAATGAAGTTGTAGTTGCTGTATCGCTCTTATAATGCTCTTCCATAGGGTATTACATCTTCTTGGATACATATCGTTGGTATATAACCCTCTAAAAACATGTTCAATAGTGATGAGCAAATATACTCATTACTCGAGATTTCCCAAGCACGCTCAGGTGACCTCCGAGTATCTTTTAGTGCTCGGAGATTTAGTTTCCATCGCCGCAGCTAAATGATTTACATCTGTTAGCCAACATAACTACATGTGGGCGTTTCCTGGTTGCTAGGGAATCCCCACATGTAATCAAGCTGGCTAAGAGATGTAAATCATTCAGCTGAGGTGAGGAAAACTAAATCTCCGAGCACTAAAAAATACTCGGAGGTCACCAGAGCGTGCTCGGGAAATCTCGAGTAACGAGTATATTCGCTCATCACTAATGTTCAACAATGTATCGGTATTACTGTATATTGCTCACAATTGCTTGACTAGTCCATGGTCTGGAGTACATGTCCTTGACATATAACCCTCAAAAGTGCATAGACTTTATGGGTCTAAAAGTACCAATATATGACAATTTGAACTGAATTTGCATGAGACCCTCCTTTATGTCTAATACAGGGTGTATCCGAGTCCCTAATTTTTGGCAGCTCTTGCTTCCATCAGAAATTACACAAAAATGTCCTAGTTTTTAATTTAAAAAATCAATTGCGGTTTACTTAAATTATATATATTTTTAAATCCTTTTAAAATGTTGCCTTATATACAAGTCACTATAGAGGAAAAAATGTTTCTTAACTTTTTTCCCTTTAAAATGCTATTTCTCCTTAGTTTGGCATGTTTTAATGTCACTCTTGAAAGTGTAGTGAAAGTGTGACACCATTGCTCTAAGCAGCAATCTGGGAGTCAGAGATGCTTCCAGGGGGGGGCTTCCCCATGCTGTTCTTCTTGCATTCAGCACTTTTCACATCCATGTGAACATTTTAACTGCCCCCCACACCTGTATGTAGGGTCAGCCGGAAAAAAGCTTGGTTTTCCCATTAACTCTCATTATACTTGTTACTTGAAACGAGCATGTGAGTATTAGGAATTGTTCAGTTTGAGCAATGCACACTCGAGCATGTTAGTGCTCGCTCATGTCTTCTAAAATATTAAATAGTCTAATTGGTCAGATATCTGGAATGTTTTAATCAGATTGTGTTCTGAAAACCTGAATTAATCTGTGGGCCCTTGTTTTTGAGTTGTAATTTGCTAATTATGCAAATTGTCTCTTCAGAGACGAAGAGAACTAGAAATCTCGCACCAACTATTGGAAGGTAGCAATCCTACAAGTCAATGTCAACCCTTTAACGAGCATTGCGGCTTTAAGTCTCCTCATTTTGGCATGCTTAGCATGTCAATCTCCGCAAGGAGAAATTATACTTTTTGGATATAGGTTGGACGCCTCTCACATAGCCAAACCAGATCTCCGCTTTGCACTGATGAGGGGCAGTACCCCAAAACGCAGTGTATGCAAACTGAGATTCTGGTTTGGCTATTACCCTAAGTCATGTGACAAGGCTCGTTAAAGGGATGACATTGACTTGTAGGATTGCTACCTTCCAATAGGTGGCACTAGAGTTCTAGTTTTCTTACTCTCTGAAGAGACAATTTGCATAATTAGCATATTTCCTAGAGGAGCATTGCGGCTTTATGTCTTTGCATCTTGGCATGCTTAGCATGTCAATCTCCTCAAGGATGCTTCTTGGATATGAGTTGTAATTTGAATGAGTTGTAGTTTCTTTGGTACATTAGTATTTAAATGATATTAGTTTTTACTTTAAGAAACATTGTACTGCTGAACATTTTGAGTCCTAGAGTAAAGTCTGTTCTTGCTGACTTGCTGTCGCACTGGCTAATTTTGAGAGGATGCATGCACAGAGAACCCAGACTAAATAGCTATTAGGTAGCTACTTACTATGCAGTTCAGAGATCAGGAGAGGAGACAGAAGAACGAATATGCTGCTGTAATAGGTGTAAGTGAAGAGAATTTAATGCTAGCTAAGAGTGAAAGGAGACTGAGACTGTAACAGAATATAGAAAGAATGCACTACTGTTGGAAAGAGATGTTTGTGCTGTTATTTATCATAATAAGCAATGTCAGGAACATTGACTGATCTGGCCTCTTGAAATTCCCAGAATAGGTGTTGATGTCGCAAGTGGTGAAACCATGGCAGGAACAGATAATACAATGGCTGCCATGCATATGGATTTATAAACATAAGGATGAATGACCTCGGGGAGATCAAAACATCCAACACTGCGGAGACACCATCACGTGTTTCTCAACGCAGTGATCCAGAACACTGCCCCCATCCCTAAAGGGAAATATGCAAATGCATGTAGAAAAGCTGCGGAGACACCATCACGTGTTTCTCAACGCAAGCAATGAATAGCCAGGTCTTTCACCGGGAAGGCGGGAAGGAACAACCACGGGAAGGGCAGCATCCATGTTTTGGCATAGGTGGTTTTCCTTTATTGGATGCTGCCCTTCCCGTGGTTGTTCCTTCCCGGTGAAAGACCTGGCTATTCATTGCTTGCATTGAGAAACACGTGGTGGTGTCTCCGCAGCTTTTCTACATGCATATGGATTTAAGCATGGATATGCACAGGTCCCAGGTAGTCAATGACAGATGCATGGAATATTCTTTGCAAACTTTATTATCCACTGATGATACTGTTATTGAAATTATTCTCTCTAAAGTTTGCATTGGACAGACTGCAAGAATGGTCTGGTTCGTCTCAATGAACATTGTTCAGCAGTTAGATTAGATAGTGAGAATAGTAAAAAAAAAAAAAAATATATATATATATATATATATATATATATATATATATATATATACAGTATACTAAATTAGTGTATGAAGGAAAAGAAAAACATAATGATGTTGGATGGGTACTGTTATGACCCCAATGGCGAGGGTCTCAGAGGAACGTGGAAGTCTGCAGAGTACAAAAATCCAGCTCATAGGGCAGTGGTAACTGGGTTGACCATATATCTACTCCTAACGCCAACACTAGAAGTAGCCGGGGATCATTCCTACGTTGATTCTAGATGACACGCGCCAGCCGGAGAATCTAGCTACCCCTAGTAGAGGAAAACAAAGACCTTTCTTGCCTCCAGAGAAGGGGACCCCAAAGCTGGATAGAAGCCCCCCACAAATAATGACGGTTAGGTAAGAGGAAATGACAAACACAGAAATGAACCAGGTTTAGCACAGAGAGGCCCGCTTACTGATAGCAGAATAAAGAAAGGTAACTTATATGGTCAACAAAAACCCTATCAAAATCCACACTGGAAATTCAAGAACCCCCGAACCGTCTAACGGTCCGGGGGGAGAACACCAGCCCCCCTAGAGCTTCCAGCAAAGGTCAGGATATAGATTTGGAACAAGCTGGACAAAAATACAAAACCAAAACAAATAGCACTGGAACCAGGATCAGTAGACAAGAGCACAGCAGACTAGCTCTGATAACTACGTTGCCAGGCATTGAACTGAAGGTCCAGGGAGCTTATATAGCAACACCCCTAACTAACGACCCAGGTGCGGATAAAAGGAATGACAGAAAAACCAGAGTCAAAAAACTAGTAACCACTAGAGGGAGCAAAAAGCAAATTCACAACAGTACCCCCCCCCCCTTAGTGAGGGGTCACCGAACCCTCACCACGACCACCAGGGCGATCAGGATGAGCGGCATGAAAGGCACGAACTAAATCGGCCGCATGAACATCAGAGGCGACCACCCAGGAATTATCCTCCTGACCATAGCCCTTCCACTTGACCAGGTACTGAAGCCTCCGCCTGGAGAGGCGAGAATCCAAGATCTTCTCCACCACGTACTCCAACTCGCCCTCAACCAACACCGGAGCAGGAGGCTCAGCAGAAGGAACTACAGGCACAATGTACCGCCGCAACAAAGACCTATGAAATACATTGTGAATAGCAAACGACACAGGAAGATCCAGACGAAAAGATACAGGATTAAGGATTTCCAATATCTTGTAAGGCCCAATAAAATGAGGTTTAAATTTGGGAGAGGAGACCTTCATAGGAACAAAGCGGGAAGAAAGCCATACCAAATCCCCAACGCGTAGTCGGGGACCCACACCGCGGCGGCGGTTGGCAAAGCGCTGAGCCTTCTCCTGTGACAACTTCAAGTTGTCCACCACATGATTCCAGATCTGCTGCAACCTATCCACCACAGAATCCACCCCAGGACAGTCAGAAGGCTCCACATGACCCGAAGAAAAGCGAGGATGGAAACCAGAGTTGCAGAAAAAAGGCGAAACCAAGGTGGCGGAACTAGCCCGATTATTAAGGGCAAACTCAGCCAACGGCAAGAATGTCACCCAATCGTCCTGATCAGCAGAGACAAAACACCTCAAATAAGCCTCCAAAGTCTGATTGGTTCGCTCCGTCTGTCCATTAGTCTGAGGATGGAAAGCAGACGAAAACGACAAATCAATGCCCATCCTACTACAAAAGGATCGCCAGAACCTGGAAACGAACTGGGATCCTCTGTCTGACACAATATTCTCAGTGCAAACGAACCACGTTCTGGAAAAACACAGGAACCAGATCGGAAGAGGAAGGCAGCTTAGGCAAAGGAACCAAATGGACCATCTTGGAGAAGCGATCACATATCACCCAGATAACGGACATGCCCTGAGATAGCGGAAGATCAGAAATGAAATCCATGGAGATATGTGTCCAAGGTCTCTTCGGGACAGGCAAGGGCAAGAGCAAACCGCTGGCATGAGAACAGCAAGGCTTAGCTCGAGCACAAGTCCCACAGGACTGCACAAATGACCGCACATCCCTTGACAAGGAAGGCCACCAAAAGGACCTGGCCACCAGATCTCTGGTGCCAAAAATTCCCGGGTGACCTGCCAACACCGAGGAATGAACCTCGGAAATGACTCTGCTGGTCCACTTATCCGGGACAAACAGTCTGTCAGGTGGACAAGACTCAGGCCTATCAGCCTGAAATCTCTGCAACACACATCGCAGATCCGGAGAAATAGCTGACAAGATAACTCCATCTTTAAGAATACCAACAGGATCAGCGACTCCAGGAGCATCAGGCACAAAGCTCCTAGAAAGAGCATCGGCCTTCACATTCTTTGAACCTGGTAAATACGAGACAACAAAATCAAAGCGGGAGAAAAACAATGACCAGCGGGCCTGTCTCGGATTAAGGCGTTTAGCAGACTCGAGATACATCAGATTTTTGTGATCAGTCAAGACCACCACACGATGCTTAGCACCCTCGAGCCAATGACGCCACTCCTCAAATGCCCATTTCATGGCCAACAACTCCCGATTGCCCACATCATAATTTCGCTCGGCAGGCGAAAACTTCCTAGAGAAAAAGGCACAAGGTTTCATAACAGAGCAACCAGGGCCTCTCTGCGACAAAACGGCCCCTGCCCCAATCTCCGAAGCATCCACCTCAACCTGAAAGGGAAGGGAGACGTCAGGCTGGCACAAAACAGGCGCCGAAGTAAACCGGCGTTTCAACTCCTGGAAAGCCTCCACGGCAGCAGGAGCCCAGTTAGCTACATCGGAGCCCTTCTTGGTCATATCCGTCAAAGGTTTCACAATGCTAGAAAAATTAGCGATAAAACGACGGTAGAAGTTAGCGAAGCCCAAGAACTTCTGAAGACTCTTAACTGACGAGGGCTGAGTCCAATCAAGAATAGCTCGGACCTTGACTGGGTCCATCTCCACAGCAGAAGGGGAAAAAATGAACCCCAAAAAGGGAACCTTCTGTACACCAAAGAGACACTTTGAGCCCTTGACAAACAAAGAATTTTCACGCAAAATTTTAAAGACCAACCTGACCTGCTCCACATGCGAATCCCAATTATCAGAAAAAACCAAAATATCATCCAGATAAACAATCAAAAATTTATCCAGATACTTCCGGAAAATGTCATGCATAAAGGACTGAAAAACTGAAGGCGCATTGGAGAGCCCAAAAGGCATCACCAAGTACTCAAAATGACCTTCGGGCGTATTGAATGCGGTTTTCCATTCATCACCTTGCTTAATGCGCACAAGGTTGTACGCACCACGAAGGTCTATCTTGGTGAACCACTTGGCACCCTTAATCCGGGCAAACAAGTCAGACAACAGCGGTAAAGGATACTGAAATTTGACAGTGATCTTATTTAAAAGCCGATAATCAATACAAGGTCTCAAAGATCCGTCCTTTTTTGCCACAAAAAAGAATCCCGCACCAAGAGGGGAAGAAGACGGACGAATATGTCCTTTCTCCAGAGACTCCTTGATATATGAACGCATAGCGGTATGTTCAGGTACCGACAGATTAAACAGTCTTCCCTTAGGAAATTTACTGCCTGGGATCAAATCTATAGCACAGTCACAGTCCCTATGAGGAGGCAGTGCACTGGACTCAGACTCACTGAAGACATCCTGATAATCAGACAAATACTCCGGAACTTCCGAAGGTGTAGAAGAAGCAATAGACACAGGCAGGGAATCCCCATGAATACCACGACAGCCCCAACTTGAGACTGACATAGCCTTCCAGTCCAGGACTGGATTATGGGTCTGTAACCATGGCAGCCCTAAAACAACCAAATCATGCATTTTATGTAAAACCAGGAAACGTATCACCTCGCGGTGTTCAGGAGTCATGCACATGGTAACCTGTGTCCAATACTGCGGTTTATTTGCTGCCAATGGTGTAGCATCAATACCCCTAAGAGGAATAGGATTTTCTAATGGTTCAAGAGTAAAACCACAGCGCTTAGCAAATGAGAGATCCATGAGACTCAGGGCAGCACCTGAATCTACAAACGCCATGACAGGATAAGATGACAGTGAGCAAATCAAAGTTACAGACAGAATAAATTTAGGTTGCAAATTACCAACGGTGACAGGACTAACAACCTTAGCTATACGTTTAGAGCATGCTGAGATAACATGTGTATAATCACCACAGTAGTAGCACAAGCCATTCCGGCGTCTATGAATTTTCCGCTCATTTCTAGTCAGGATTCTATCACATTGCATTAAATCAGGTGTCTGTTCAGACAACACCATGAGGGAATTTGCGGTTTTTCTATCACATTGCACCGAATTAGGTGTCTGTTCAGACAACACCATGAGGGAATTTGCGGTTTTGCGCTCCCGCAACCGCCGGTCAATTTGAATAGCCAGTGCCATAGTATCATTCAGACCTGTGGGAATGGGAAAACCCACCATAACATTCTTAATGGCTTCAGAAAGGCCATTTCTAAAATTAGCGGCCAGTGCACACTCGTTCCAATGTGTCAGCACGGACCATTTCCGAAATTTTTGGCAATACACTTCAGCCTCGTCCTGCCCCTGAGACATAGCCAGCAAGGCCTTTTCTGCCTGAATCTCAAGATTGGGTTCCTCATAAAGTAAACCGAGCGCCAGAAAAAACGCATCAAGATCAGCCAATGCCGGATCTCCTGGCGCCAGCGAAAAAGCCCAATCCTGAGGGTCGCCCCGTAAGAACGAAATAACAATTTTTACTTGCTGAGCAGAATCTCCAGATGAACAGGGTCTCAGGGACAAAAACAATTTACAATTATTCACGAAATTCCTAAACTTAAACCTGTCTCCGGAAAACAGTTCAGGAATCGGTATTTTAGGTTCTGACCTAGGATTTCTGATAACATAGTCTTGTATGCCCTGCACACGAGTAGCCAGCTGGTCCACACTTGTAATCAAGGTCTGGACATTCATGTCTGCAGCAAGCATAGCCACTCTGAGGTAAAGGGGAAGGAGAAGAAAAAAAAAAAAACTCAGAATCTTCTTTCTTATAATCCCTCTTCTGCAATGCATTAAACATTTAATACAGGCCTGGCAAACTGTTATGACCCCAATGGCGAGGGTCTCAGAGGAACGTGGAAGTCTGCAGAGTACAAAAATCCAGCTCATAGGGCAGTGGTAACTGGGTTGACCATATATCTACTCCTAACGCCAACACTAGAAGTAGCCGGGGATCATTCCTACGTTGATTCTAGATGACACGCGCCAGCCGGAGAATCTAGCTACCCCTAGTAGAGGAAAACAAAGACCTTTCTTGCCTCCAGAGAAGGGGACCCCAAAGCTGGATAGAAGCCCCCCACAAATAATGACGGTTAGGTAAGAGGAAATGACAAACACAGAAATGAACCAGGTTTAGCACAGAGAGGCCCGCTTACTGATAGCAGAATAAAGAAAGGTAACTTATATGGTCAACAAAAACCCTATCAAAATCCACACTGGAAATTCAAGAACCCCCGAACCGTCTAACGGTCCGGGGGGAGAACACCAGCCCCCCTAGAGCTTCCAGCAAAGGTCAGGATATAGATTTGGAACAAGCTGGACAAAAATACAAAACCAAAACAAATAGCAAAAAGCAAAAGGCAGACTTAGCTGATATAACTGGAACCAGGATCAGTAGACAAGAGCACAGCAGACTAGCTCTGATAACTACGTTGCCAGGCATTGAACTGAAGGTCCAGGGAGCTTATATAGCAACACCCCTAACTAACGACCCAGGTGCGGATAAAAGGAATGACAGAAAAACCAGAGTCAAAAAACTAGTAACCACTAGAGGGAGCAAAAAGCAAATTCACAACAGGGTACTCAAAACCCAAGGTCCGCGTGGGCAGATGTCCTGGAGGCCCTGGACCAGGTCCCAGAGATTCTGGAAGCCCGGGAAAGAGGTAGCAGAGGTCCTGGAAACTGCAGGTGGACTGGTACTTGGAAACAGGTAACAGCAGTCTTGAAAGACAGGGAACAGGTACTGAGCAGGACATGATGCACAGACATACTAAAAGTCTTCTACCAAGTCACAGGGGTATGTCTTGTTAGGCCTTATATATACTCAGGCAGATAATCATATAGGATAACACCGAGCCATTTCAAAGCCCAATGTGGAGCAGAACAGAGTTCAGCGGACAGAGGTGGAGAGAGGAGGGGAGCAAAGCCTGGATCTGGGAGAGGTGCTTAACAAAATACAAGAAACATGGGGCGATAACAGTAGCCAAACAGTTTAAACATCATTTGACCCCAAATGACGTGTTTTAGAGGAAGATTTTGGTAATGATGAGGAACATATTAGGATTAAATATGTACAGAGTGTAACTTCCTCGATCTATCATTTGAATTCAATGAGTCTCAAAGGGCTTAATGTAATTTAGCATTCTAACCCCTTCACGACCTATGACAGATAGGTAAATCATAAGTTGTGTATCCTCCTTAGATGCGGACTCTGACTCTGAACACGCATCTTTTCTGGCACATGACAGCTGATTTGATCTAACAGATGTGCACCTAAAAGCCGAGGTTGGAATCGTGATCCACCCATGGCTGTTAACATTTTGAATGCTGCTGTCAATCTCTGACAGTGGCATTTAACATGATCGCACTGGAGGCGCGTTACAAACTCCGCCCATCGGCACTCCTGTGAAAGGGTGCCGCTGGGTTGGCATGACAACCGGGGGTCTCCTGAAGATCCATAGGATTGTCATTGCTTATCTGCCTGTGGCCATCATTCATGGCAGGTGGTGATTTTTGCTACACATAGCAGGGCTCAAGCCCTGCTATATGTAGCACAAACAATCAGAAGATTGCAGCTTCAAGTCTCATAAGGAGACTATTGAAGCAAGTAAACAGGGTAAACAAAAATGTTTTTAAAATTATTACAAAATCTAAAAATTAAAATTAAACCCATTTTGCCCCACTCAAAATAAAGCAATAAAAAAATACACATTTGATATCACTGAGTTCAGAAATGCTTGATCTATCAAAATATACAAAGAATTAATCTGATCAATAAAAGGCGTAACGAGAATAAAAATATCAAAACGCCAGAATGATGTTTTTTGGTTGCCGCAAGATTGCAATAAAACACAATAATAGGCAAAAATATCACATCTACCCCAAAATGATATCAGTAAGAACCTCATCTCAGCCCCCAAAAACTAAACCCTCACCCAGCAGCCACAGATCTCGAAAAATGGAAACGCTACTGGTCTCGGTAAATGGCGCCATCTTTTTTTTAACAAACTTTGGAGTTACTTAAATAAAAGAAGATCGTACACTTGTTTGGTATCTATGAACTCGTAATGACCAGGTGAATCATAATGGCTGGTCAGTTGTAGCATTTATTGAACATGTTAAAAGAAATTCAAAATATAATTGTGGAATTGCTCTTTTTTGCAATTATGATGCATTGTTTTCCAGTACACTATGTTACATAGTTACATGGTTACATAGTTATTAAGGTTGAAGGAAGACTTTAAGTCCATCTAGTTCAACCCATAGCCTAACCTAACATGCCCTAACATGTTGATCCAGAGGAAGGCAAAAAAAAAACATGTGGCAAAGAGTAAACTCCACATTGGGGAAAAAAATTCCTTCCCGACTCCACATACGGCAATCAGACTAGTTCCCTGGATCAACGCCGTATCAAGGAATCTAGTATATATAACCTGTAACATTATACTTTTCCAGAAAGGTATCCAGTCCCCTCTTAAATTTAAGTAATGAATCAATCATTACAACATCATACGGCAGAGAGTTCCATAGTCTCACTGCTCTTACAGTAAAGAATCCACGTCTGTTATTATGCTTAAACCTTCTTTCCTCCAGACGTAGAGGATGCCCCCTTGTCCCTGTCTCAGGTCTATGGTTAAAAAGATCATCAGAAAGGTCTTTGTACTGTCCCCTTATATATTTATACATTAAATAAGATCACCCCTTAGTCTTCGTTTTTCCAAACTAATTAGCCCCAAGTGTAATAACCTATCTTGGTATTGCAGACCCCCCAGTCCTCTAATAACCTTGGTCGCTCTTCTCTGCACCCGCTCTAGTTCAGCTATGTCTTTCTTATACACCGGAGACCAGAACTGTGCACAGTATTCTAAGTGTGGTAGAACTAGTGACTTGTATAGAGGTAGAATTATGTTCTCCTCATGAGCATCTATGCCTCTTTTAATGCATCCCATTATTTTATTTGCCTTTGTAGCAGCTGCCTGACACTGGCCACTGAATATGAGTTTGTCATCCACCCATAGACCCAGGTCTTTTGTCATTGACGGTTTTGCCCAGAGTTTAAGAATTAAGCACATAGTTATACATCTTATTACTTCCTCCCAAGTGCATGACCTTACATTTATCCCCATTAAAGCTCATTTGCCATTTATCAGCCCAAGCTTCTAGTTTACATAAATCATCCTGTAATATAAAATTGTCCTCCCCTGTATTAATTACCCTGCAGAGTTTAGTGTCATCTGCAAATATTGAAATTCTACTCTGAATGCCCCCTACAAGGTCATTAATAAATATGTTAAAAAGAAGAGGGCCCAATACTGACCCCTGTGGTACCCCAATGCTAACTGCGACCCAGTCCGAGTGTGCTCCATTAATAACCACCCTTTGTTTCCTATCCCTGAGCCAGCTCTCAACCCACACACACATATTTTCCCCTATCCCCATTATTCTCATTTTATGTATTAACCTATTGTGTGGCACCGTATCAAAAGCTTTTTGAAAAGTCCATATACACTACATCTACTGGGTTCCCTTGGTCCAGTCCGGAACTTACCTCTTCATAGAAGCTGATCAAAATAAATTGTTTATTTCAAAGGTACAACTTACCCAACAAAAAACAAGCCCTCACAAGGCCATATTGATGTAAAAATAAAAAAATTATGAGGAAGGGAGCAAAAAATAAAAACGGAAAATCCAAAGGTTGTAAAGGGGTTAATATTTATAATTCAACTTATAGTTTATATGTTTTTAAAGTTTTAGAGAGATTATCACATTTTTTATGAATTACATATTAATTTATACATTTTTGGATATGTGTTATATTTATTTTCTTGGCTAAGATTCATTGATTTATTTTTATTTGGTTTATGTATTTTGTTTTATCGTGTTAGATTTTTCTTTTTATCACATATCTCTTGAAATAGTTTGATTATTGTTCTTCTATTTAATAATTGAGCAAAGAGATTCTATTGCTATTATATATTTGGCCATGTATTTAACTACTAATTGCATATTTTTGGATGGGGATTGTGTGTGAAATAAGCTATGAATCCCCTGCAGGAGATTACTGCATGACATGATTTCACTTATTAAAATTTGAGAGTCCTCAGTGGTTGATACCTTTTAATGGCTAACTGAAAAGATGGTAACAAACAGCTAGCTTTCGAGAGTATTCAGTAGTGATGATGTGATGAGCGAATAGCTGAATATTCGGATTCGGGAAAATCGGCATGAATAATTTCTAATATCCATGTATTTGCACCGAATAACGAATCCAATTCAAGTCAATGGGAAAGCTGAATATTTTTCTACTGAACCAAACAAACAGGTCGGAGGGCATGGGAAAAAAGCTGAAATTGATGGGAAAAAGCTAAAACTAAATGGGAACAACAAGGATAAAATGCCTGCATGCCTTTCTGATTCACATATGGTATCTGGGAATAATGTTGTCAGATTACTGTGTCGTTTTTACGAATTTTAAAAAGACCTACCAAACCAAATTTTTTTTTAAAGGGAAAACTGCTAAGAAAATTTTTTACCTTCATAATTACATATGTATGACCCTAAATAATAAAAAAAAATATATACCTCCCCTTTAACATATGTTCACATGGAGCGTTTAGGCTTTAGTTTTTCCTTTAACACTTACAGGAGTTGGGGGAGCTGTATGATCAATGTCAGGAAATTGGATTCTAACAGACAAAGCATTGGAATTAAATTCTGAATACAGTGTATGTAAGCGAGGGCCTTTGTTGTCAGTCTGTCAATTCTGAAACCTATGTCAGGAACATGTACAAGCCTCATTTTACTTAGAAGCAGCCTCCTCAAGGGAAAGAGCCAGGAGTGCCATTGACCAGTCTACACAAGCCTATGCACTTCTTCTGGAAACAATCCAACCAGGCACAATGTATCTTTTGCATGGTTTTGAACAACAATTGAGTAATTACAGGATATGTCCCAGAGAGTGTTGAGGTCTGTGAAGTGTATTACTCAGGTGACAGGCAGTGTTACATAGCTCAGGTAAGGGCCTTAGCTGTTATGATCCCAGTGGTAGAGGATCTCTGATATTCCGGCAAGATAGCAAAAACATAAATACTGCTCTAGGGAGGTGGAAACTGGGCTAACCGCATACCTGATCCTGACACAAACAACTAAAAGTAGCCGGTGAACGTGCCTACGTTGGTTCTAGACGTCTCGAGCCAGCCGGAGAACTGACTACCCCTAGAGGGAAAAAATAAGACCTCGCTTGCCTCCAGAGAAATTGAACCCCAAAGATATAGAAAGCCCCAACAAATAATAACGGTGAGGCAAGAGGAAAACACAAACGTAGAGATGAACTAGATTCAGCAAAGTGAGGCCCAATAGTCTAGATAGCAGAAAATAGATAGTGGACTATGCGGTTAGCAGAAAACCCTACAAAACATCCACGCTGAACATTCAAGAACCCCCACACCGACTGACGGTGTGGAGGGAGAATATCAGCCCCCTAGAGCTTCCAGCGAGTCAAAATCAAATGTAAAGCAAGCTGGACAAAAACACTGAATAATGCAAACAATCCAAATTGTACAAAACAGACTTAGCTTTTCTTGCATGAGGCAGACTGAAAGGAATCCGGAGGAGACCAAATAGGTCTGGATACAACGATGCCAGGCAAGAGACTGAGTCCAGAGGAGGCTCAAATAGGAAACACCCGCTGCTTAACGACACAGCTGGAGCTCAGGCCTGCAACAAGACATACCTAACACAATACCATTAGTGACCACCAGAGGGAGCCCAGAAACACAGATCACAACAGTACCCCCCCCCTTGAGGAGGGGTCACCGAACCCTCACCAAGACCCCCAGGGTGATTAGGATGAGCAGCATGAAAGGCATGAACCAAATCAGCCGCATGAACATCAGAGGCGACAACCCAGGAATAATCCTCCTGACCATAGCCTTTCCACTTAACTAAATACTGGAGTTTCCGTCTAGAGATACGAGAATCCAGAATCTTCTCCACCACGTACTCCAACTCGCCCTCAACCAAAACCGGGGCAGGAGGCTCAACAGCAGGAACCATAGGCACCACGTACCACCGCAACAAGGACCTATGGAACACATTATGAGTAGCAAAAGACGCTGGAAGGTCCAAGCGAAAAGACACCGGGTTAAGGATTTCCAAAATCTTATAAGGACCGATAAAGCGAGACTTGAACTTAGGAGAGGAGACTTTCAAAGGAACATGCCGAGAAGACAACCAAACCAAATCCCCAACACGAAGTCGGGGACCCACACCGCGGCGGCGGTTGGCAAACCGCTGGGCCCTGTCTTGTGACAATTTCAAATTGTCCACCACATGGTTCCAAATCCGCTGCAACCTATCCACCACAGAATCAACCCCAGGACAGTCAGAAGGTTCAACCTGACCCGAGGAGAAACGAGGATGAAAACCAGAGTTGCAGAAAAAGGGTGAAAGCAAGGTGGCAGAACTAGCCCGATTATTAAGGGCAAACTCGGCCAGTGGCAAAAAGGTAACCCAGTCGTCCTGATCAGCAGAAACAAAACATCTCAAATAAGTCTCTAACGTCTGATTAGTTCGCTCGGTCTGGCCATTAGTCTGAGGATGAAAAGCCGACGAAAAAGACAAATCAATACCCATCTTAGCACAAAAGGATCGCCAGAATCTGGACACAAACTGGGATCCTCTGTCAGATACAATATTCTCAGGGATGCCATGCAAACGAACCACATTCTGAAAGAACAAAGGAACCAAATCAGAGGAGGAAGGCAACTTAGGCAAGGGCACCAAATGGACCATTTTAGAAAAACGATCGCACACCACCCAGATGACAGACATCTTCCGAGACACCGGAAGATCCGAAATGAAATCCATGGAAATGTGCGTCCAAGGCCTCTTTGGGATAGGCAAGGGCAAAAGCAACCCGCTGGCACGAGAACAGCAAGGCTTAGCCCGAGCACAAATCCCACAGGACTGCACAAAAGAACGCACATCCAGCGACAAGGAAGGCCACCAAAAGGACCTGGCCACCAAATCTCTGGTACCGAAAATCCCAGGATGTCCCGCCAACACCGAAGAATGAACCTCAGAAATAACTCTGTTGGTCCATCCATCAGGGACAAACAATATCTCCGGTGGACAACGATCAGGCCTATCAGCCTGAATTTTTTGCAGCCCTCGTCGCAAATCTGGGGAAATGGCAGACAAAATTACTCCCTCTCTGAGAATACCAGCCGGCTCAGAGACTCCCGGAGAATCAGGCACAAAACTCCTAGAAAGTGCATCAGCCTTCACGTTCTTCGAACCAGGCAGGTACGAGACCACAAAGTCAAAACGGGAGAAAAACAACGACCAACGGGCCTGTCTAGGATTCAGGCGCTTGGCAGACTCGAGGTAAATCAGATTTTTATGATCAGTCAAGACCACCACACGATGTCTAGCTCCCTCGAGCCAATGTCGCCACTCCTCAAATGCCCACTTCATGGCCAACAACTCCCGATTACCAACATCGTAGTTCCGCTCAGCAGGCGAAAATTTCCTTGAAAAGAAGGCGCATGGCTTCATCACGGAGCCATCAGAACTTTTTTGCGACAAAACAGCCCCTGCACCAATTTCAGAAGCATCAACTTCAACCTGGAAGGGAAGAGAGACATCCGGCTGGCACAAGACTGGCGCTGAAGTAAACCGACGCTTCAGCTCCCGAAAGGCCTCCACGGCTGCAGGAGACCAATTCGCAACATCAGAACCCTTCTTGGTCATATCCGTCAAAGGTTTAACCACGCTGGAGAAATTAGCGATAAAACGACAGTAAAAATTAGCAAAGCCCAAAAACTTCTGCAGGCTCTTAACAGACGTGGGCTGAGTCCAGTCATGAATGGCACGGACCTTAACTGGGTCCATCTCCACAGTAGAAGGGGAAAAAATAAAGCCCAAAAAAGAAACCTTCTGTACCCCAAAGATACATTTTGAGCCCTTCACAAATAGAGTATTCTCCCGCAAAACCTGAAACACCATCCTGACCTGGTTCACATGGGACTCCCAATCATCAGAAAAAACCAAAATATCATCCAGATAAATAATCATAAATTTATCCAGATATTTCCGGAATATGTCATGCATGAAGGACTGAAACACAGAAGGAGCATTAGATAATCCGAAAGGCATCACCAGGTACTCAAAATGACCCTCAGGCGTATTAAATGCCGTTTTCCATTCATCTCCCTGCTTTATGCGCACAAGGTTATACGCACCACGAAGATCTAACTTGGTGAACCAACTGGATCCCTTAATCCGAGCAAACAAATCAGACAACAATGGCTTCAGAAAGACCATTTCTGAAATTTGCGGCCAGTGCACACTCATTCCATTGAGTAAGCACGGACCATTTCCGAAATTTTTGGCAATATACCTCAGCTTCGTCCTGACCCTGAGAGATAACCAGCAACATTTTTTCAGCCTGATTTTCAAGATTAGGCTCCTCATAAAGCAAACCAAGTGCCAGAAAAAATGCATCAACATTCACCAATGCAGGATCTCCTGGCGCCAGAGAGAAGGCCCAATCCTGAGGGTCGCTGCGCAAGAAGGAAATAACAATCTTAACCTGCTGAGCGGAATCACCAGAGGAACGAGGTTTCAGAGACAGAAACAATTTACAATTATTCCTAAAATTCAGGAATTTAGATCTATCTCCAAAAAACGGCTCAGGAATAGGTATTTTTGGTTCAGACATAGGGCTATGGATAACAAAATCCTGAATGCTTTGCACCCTAGCAGCAAGCTGATCCACACTAGAAGTCAGAGTCTGGACATTCATATCTGCAGCAGAGTTTCAGCCACTCAGAGAAAAAGGGGATGGAAGAAGCTAGGCAAACTGCAGCAAAAAAAAAACAAAAAAAACCTCAGAACTTCTTTTTAATCCCGCTTCTGCGATGCATTAAACATTTTATTTTGGCCTGGCATACTGTTATGATCCCAGTGGTAGAGGATCTATGATATTCCGGCAAGATAGCAAAAACATAAATACTGCTCTAGGGAGGTGGAAACTGGGCTAACCGCATACCTGATCCTGACACAAACAACTAAAAGTAGCCGGTGAACGTGCCTACGTTGGTTCTAGATGTCTCGAGCCAGCCGGAGAACTGACTACCCCTAGAGGGAAAAAATAAGACCTCGCTTGCCTCCAGAGAAATTGAATCCCAAAGATATAGAAAGCCCCCAACAAATAATAACGGTGAGGCAAGAGGAAAACACAAACGTAGAGATGAACTAGATTCAGCAAAGTGAGGCCCAATAGTCTAGATAGCAGAAAATAGATAGTGGACTATGCGGTTAGCAGAAAACCCTACAAAACATCCACGCTGAACATTCAAGAACCCCCACACCGACTGACGGTGTGGAGGGAGAATATCAGCCCCCTAGAGCTTCCAGCGAGTCAAAATCAAATGTAAAGCAAGCTGGGCAAAAACACTGAATAATGCAAACAATCCAAATTGTACAAAACAGACTTAGCTTTTCTTGCATGAGGCAGACTGAAAGGAATCCGGAGGAGACCAAATAGGTCTGGATACAACGATGCCAGGCAAGAGACTGAGACCAGAGGAGGCTCAAATAGGAAACACCCGCTGCTTAACGACACAGCTGGAGCTCAGGCCTGCAACAAGACATACCTAACACAATACCGTTAGTGACCACCAGAGGGAGCCCAGAAACACAGTTCACAACACTTAGCGTGACAATGACCATGTTCCAATACGTGTAAGGCTGCAGCCTGAATAGGTCTATCGAGCGTATTAACCCAGGCTTTTAGACGTGCTTTACAGAAACTGGCCTATACCCCACCACCATTTTTTAGTATGGACCCAAGTTTAGAAAATGTAAGGAAAGCTACAGTTTAACCCCTTCCCGACCTTTGACGCATACGCTGCGTCATGAAAGTCGGTGCCAATCCGACCTGTGACGCAGCGTATGCGTCATGGAGGGATCGCGCTCCTGCAGATTGGGTGAAAGGGTTAACTCCAATTTCACCCGATCTCCAGGAACAGGGGGAGTGGTGCTTCAGCCCAGGGGGGGTGGCTTCACCCCCTCGTGGCTACGATCGCTCTGATTGGCTGTTGAAAGTGAAACTGCCAATCAGAGCGATTTGTAATATTTCACCCAAAAAAACGGTGAAATATTACAATCCAGCCATGGCCGATGCTGCAATATCATCGGCCATGGCTGGAAAACCTAATCTGTCCCCCCCACACCCACCGATCTCCTCCCCAGTGCTCCTTTACGTGGTCCGCCCCCCTAAGTCGTCCTGTCCGCTCCTCCGTCCTCCTGTCCGCTCCCCCCGTGCTCCGGTCCCCCCTCCCTGTGCTCCGGTCCCCCCCCCGTGATCCGATCACCCCCCTTTCATACATACCGGGCCTCCCGGTGTCCGTCCGGCTTCTCCATGGGCGCCGCCATCTTCCAAAATGGCAGGCGCATGCGCACTGCGCCCGCCGAATCTGCCGGCTGGCAGATTCATTTCAGATGTATTTTGATCACTGCGATATAGCCTATCACAGTGATCAAAATGAAAAAAATAGTAAATGACCCCCTTTATCACCCCCATAGGGACAATAATAAAAATAAATAAAATGTATATATATTTTTTTCTACTAGGGTTAGAATTAGGGTTAGAATTAGGGGTAGGGTTAGGGGTAGGGTTAGGGCATGTTCACACAGTGCGGATTTGGCTGCGAATCCGCAGCGGATTGCCGCGGATCCGCAGCGGATTGGCCGCGGATCCGCAGCGGATTGGCCGCGGATCCGCAGCGGATTGCCGCGGATCCGCAGCGGATTGGCCGCTGCGAATTCGTAGCAGTTTTCCATCAGGTTTACAGTACCATGTACACCTATGGAAAACCAAATCCGCTGTGCCCATGGTGCCCATGGTGCGGAAAATACCGTGCGGAAACGCTGTGTTGTATTTTCCGCAGCATGTCAATTTTGTGCTGATTCCGCAGCGTTTTACACCTGTTCCTCAATAGGAATCCGCAGGTGAAATCCGCACAAAAAAACACTGGAAATCCGCTGTAAATCCGTAGGTAAAACGCAGTGCCTTTTACCTGCGGATTTTTCAAAAATGGTGCGGAAAAATCTCACACGACTCCGCAAAGTGGGCACATAGCCTTAGGGTTAGGGTTGGAATTAGAGTTAGGGTACCGTCTCACAGTGGCACTTTGATCGCTACGACGGTATGATCCGTGACGTTCCAGCGATATCCATACGATATCGCTGTGTCTGACATGCAGCAGCGATCAGGGACCCTGCTGAGAATCGTACATCGTAGCAGATCGTTTGGAACTTTCTTTCATCGCTGGATCTCCCGCTGTCATCGCTGGATCGTTGTGACAGCGATCCAGCGATGCGTTCGCCTGTAACCAGGGTAAACATCGGGTTACTAAGCGCAGGGCCACGCTTATTAACCCGATGTTTACCGTGGTTACCAGCGTAAAAGTAAAAAAAAAAAAACCGTACATACTCACATTTCGGTGTCCTTCAGGTCCCTTGCCGTCTGCTTCCCGCTCTGACTGTCTGCCGGCCGGAAAGTGAGAGCACAGCACAGCAGTGACGTCACCGCTGCGCTCTGCTCTCACTGTATGGCGGCACTCAGTCAGAGCGGGAAGCAGACGGCAAGGGACCTGAAGGACACCGAAATGTGAGTATGTACGTTTTTTTTTTTTTTACTTTTACGCTGGTAACCACGGTAAATATCGGGTTACTAAGCGCGGCCCTGCGCTTAGTAACCCGATGTTTACCCTGGTTACCCGGGACCTTGGCATCGTTGGTCGCTGGAGAGCGGTCTGTGTGACAGCTCCCCAGCGACCACACAACGACTTTCCAACGATCACGGCCAGGTCGTATCGCTGGTCGTGATCGTTGGTAAAGGGTTAAGATTAGGCTTGTGGTTAGGGTTAAGGATAGGGTTAGGGTTGTGTTGGGGTTACAGTTGTGGGTAGGGTTGGGATTAGGGTTAGGATTAGGGTTAGGGTTGGATTTAGGGTTACAGGGTGTTGGGGTTAGGGTTGTGGTTAGGGGTGTGTTGGGGTTAGGGTTGTGATTAGGGTTATGGCTACAGTTGGGATTAGGGTTAGGGGTGTGTTGGGGTTAGTGTTGAAGTTAGAATTGAGGGGTTTCCACTGTTTAGGCACATCAGGGGTCTCCAAACGCAACATAGCGCCACCATTGATTCCAGCCAATCTTGCGTTCAAAAAGTCAAATGGTGCGCCCTCCCTTCCAAGCCCCGACGTGCGCCCAAACAGTGGTTTACCCCCACATATGGGATACCAGCGTACTCAGGACAAACTGGGCAACAACTATTGGGGTCCAATTTCTCCTGTTACCCTTGCAAAAAATAAAAAATTACTTGCTAAAACATAATTTTTGAGGAAAGAACAATTATTTTACATATGAGGTATCGGCGTACTCAGGAGAAATTGCCCAACAAATTTTAGGATCCATTTTATCCTGTTGCCCATGTGAAAATGAAAAAATTGAGGCTAAAAGAAATTTTGTGTGAAAAAAAAGTACTTTTTCATTTTTACGGATCAATTTGTGAAGCACCTGAGGGTTTAAAATGCTCACTATGCATCTAGATAAGTTCCTTGGGGGGTCTAGTTTCCAAAATGGGGTCACTTGTGGGGGAGCTCCAATGTTTAGGCACACAGGGGCTCTCCAAACCTGACATGGTGTCCGCTAACGATGGAGATAATTTTTCATTCAAAAAGTCAAATGGCGCTCCTTCCCTTCCGAGCCTTACCATGTGCCCAAACAGTAGTTTACCCCCACATATGAGGTATTGTTGTACTCAGGAGAAATTGCCCAACAAATTTCAGGATCCATTTTATCCTGTTGCCCATGTGAAAATGAAAAAATTGAGGCTAAAAGAAATTTTGTGTGAAAAAAAAGTACTTTTTCATTTTTACAGATTAATTTGTGAAGCACCTGGGGGTTTAAAGTGCTCACTATGCTTCTAGATAAGGTCCTTGGGGGGTCTAGTTTCCAAAATGGGGTCACTTGTGGGGGAGCTCCAATGTTTAGGCACACGGGGGCTCTCCAAACGCGACATGGTGTCCGCTAAAGATTGGAGCCAATTTTTCATTCAAAAAGTCAAATTGCGCTCCTTCCCTTCCGAGCCCTGCCGTGCGCCCAAACAGTGGTTTACCCCTACATATGAGGTATCAGCATACTCAGGACAAAGTGGACAACAACATTCGTGGTCCACTTTCTCCTTTTACCCTTGGGAAAATAAAAAAATTGTTGCAAAAAGATCATTTTTGTGACTAAAAAGTTAAATGTTAATTTTTCCCCTCCATGTTGCTTCTGCTGCTGTGAAACACCTGAAGGGTTAATAAACTTCTTGAATGTGGTTTTGAGCACCTTGAGGGGTGCAGTTTTTAGAATGGTGTCACTTTTGGGTATTTTCAGCCATATAGAACCCTCAAACTGACTTCAAATGTGAGGTGGTCCCTAAAAAAAATGGTTTTGCAAATTTTGTTGTAAAAATGAGAAATCACTAGTCAAATTTTAACCCTTATAACTTCCTAGCAAAAAAAAAATTTGTTTCCAAAATTGTGCTGATGTAAAGTAGACATGTGGGAAATGTTATTTATTAACTATGTTGTGTCACATAACTCTCTGGTTTAACAGAATAAAAATTCAAAATGTGAAAATTGCAAAATTTTCAAATTTTTCACCAAGTTTCCGTTTTTTTCACAAATAAACTCAGAAATTATCGACCTAAATTTACCACTAACATGAAGCCCAATATGTCATGAAAAAACAATCTCAGAACCGCAAGGATCCGTTGAAGCGTTCCTGAGTTATTACCTCATAAAGGGACACTGGTCAGAATTGCAAAAAATGGCAAGGTCATTAAGGCCAAAATAGGCTGGGTCATGAAGGGGTTAACAAAGACAGAAGTCTCAGGTATGATCCTGGAAAACTCAGCAATGGTCTTTGTCCAGCACCGGACAATGTAATGTGCTAACGAATATGTATGCCCTATCTAACAATTTGTGGACAGACATTTATGCTGACAAGAGACAAATGATCACTGCGCTTGGACAACTAACTGGATGTAGTTGCTTACTGTTTTATCTGTGCAACTGCAGGCTGTGGACAGAAGCATCAGCGCCTCCTTCTTGGACAGCAGATTGGGAAGGGCGTTACACAGGGAAGGGCCAGTGGCTTCACCTTCAGACACAGATTTTGTACCCAGGTGTTTTGCCCATCTTCTGGGGTGCTGCGTATATGAGGAGTATATGGCGTAAGCTAACAGAGGTAATATTTTGAATTTCCCTTTATAAAGGGATGTGTGGGTAAGATTTTTGAACTTACAGAATATACATAGAGCATGTTTCATTACTCATATTATTATTCTGTATAAGGCTGAAACCTGAAAAATTGTGTGGAGCATGTTAATGCATTCATGTTCCAAAATGTCCAAGTACAGACCCAAAAATCAACATCAGGATACCAGAAACACACTTAAAGAGACCGTGAGAAGGGCAATACAAACATATAATAATAGAATATATAGAGATTGAGAGTAAAAATGTATCCTTTGCACAATGTCCAAAGGTTTCAAAAACTTACCCCAAGAGGTCTGTCTCAGACCAGCTGAAAGACGCCGTGATGGGGACATCACAATATACTTTACAATTTTTATAAGAGGTAGAGATAGGGAGTAGAAATATGATCATTGCACAATGTACAAAGGTTTCCAAAAATTACCTCAAGGGGGTCTGTATCATACATTCTGAAAGAGTCTGTGATGGGGACCTCATAATACATTCAGCAGTTATTACAAGAGGTAGATATAGAGAGTACAAGTTTCACCATTGCACAATGTGCAAAGGTTTCAAAAAATTGGTTAAAGGGTCTCTATCAGACCAGCTGAAAGACGCTGTGATTGGGACATCACAGTACACTTAGCAGCTATTACAACAGGTAGAGAGAGAAAGTACAAGTTTTACCATTGCACAATGAGCAAAGGTTTCAAAAAGTACAGAACATTATCCACGTGGGGCATACATAGATGAACACTAAGAACTTGTTTCAGAAGCAGGAGGAGGAGGAGGTTATATCTTGTAGAAAATGGTTGTGGATGGTAAGGGATGAACGTTAAGACAACTTAAAAAAAAAAACACATTTGGTCTGCATTTACATAGTATTGCTGTCCTCTGTAAGGCTTACAAAGTCGGAGGAAATCCTGCCCTTGTTCAATCCAGCCCTTGTTAACTGTCGAGCTAAAAACCAGCTCAGACACCACAGATGCAGCAGGGCATCGCAGCACCTCCAAGGTTTACAAGGAGAGGTCAAGCCAAGAGTGCAGCTTGGACAACCAACAGTTAAAAATGCACTGAACAATCAGGAAGGATGCTGGTATGGTCACTTAAGCTGTTTTTCACCATCTTGGTCAACTTCTCCCTCCTCGTCATAGATACATCCACAGAGAGCCCTTGCTAATGGGTCTGTCTCTGGAAAATTGGTCATTTGGTGGACATTTCCCCCTCCTTGATTTGCACCTGTTGTGCGTGGCCCTCCCCTGTAATCCTTGTGGTTGAAAACAGCCACCAGGGTTGTCTGAAGATAATCATTTGAGCAAGTCTTTCCCTGCAGCCCTCTGGCACTGTAAGTGGCACATCTGCCTCTAACATTAGAGCAGCAAATTTCTTCTTGTACTGTGGGTCAAGAAAGGTGCACAGCCAGCATTTCATGGTGGACAAAATATATTTTCCATGAGGGTCTTGGGAAAGGCATCTGGACATGAATTCTGCCATGTGTGGCAGAGTACAAAAAGTCAAACGTTCAGTGTCCTCCCCAGGAAGAACACTAGCATACTTTCCTTCGCACAATGCATAGCCTCCTCCTACTCTTCAGGCCATCCATACTGGACAGGCATGAATCTGGGATTGGGAGACCCTTTTGTAGTGCAGAGTAAAAACTCCTGTTCCTTCTAATCCTCCTCCTCTTGCTCATTATCACGCAATGTGGCCTGAAAATACTGTATAAGGCTGGGCTGTGTGGTATCAGCCACTGTACAATCTTGCTCCATAGCCATCTGTTCAGCATTCAAAGCTTCCTCTTTGAGATTCTGCAGTGAACATTTTAATAGACAGAGCGGCAGGATTACTAAGCTGATAATAGTGTCATCAGTGCTCATCATCTTGATGCAGTACTCAAAGTTTTGAAGAACCTCACATAAGTCAGCGATCCACACCCACTCAGCATTTGTTATGTGTGGGGGCTGAGTGTTACTCTGACAGGTATTGAGAAGCTGGAATTCAGAGACTGCCCTCTGCTGCTCACTAAGCCTTGCCAACAAATGGAAGGTCAAATTCCAGGGTGTTTGTAAGTCACAAATGAGTTGGTGACGAGGCAAAATAAAGCACTGCTGCAGCGAAGTTAGACCTTCGAAAGCCTGAGATGACTTTTGGAAATATGCACTGACATGGCATACCTTGGCAAGTAGGTCTGGCATGTCAGGATAATTTAAAAAAAAACGCTGTACAACAAGTTCAGCATGTGTGCCATGCATGGAACGTATACCAGCGTTTTGAGCTTTAAAGCCGCCAGTAAGTTACGCCCATTATCACACACAACCAGATCTGGTTGGAGGTTCAGCAGGGACAGCCACTGATCAGTCTGTTATTCAATCCCTTTCAATAGCTCGGCTGCATTTTTAGCTTTATGACTTAAACAGATGAGCTTCAGCAGAGCATGCTGCCACTTCGCCAAGGTAGTGCTGCATATTTCCCATCTGGGGAGTGATAAGGAGTTGTGTTCCACTGAGGAGGAGGAGAGACAGGAAAAGGAATACAAGGACACTGAAACCCTGATGGAAGTTGGGCCCGCTATTCTTGGTGTGGATAAGATGTGTGATGTCCCAGCCTCTGACTCTGTCCCAGACTCCACCAGGATAACCCAGTGTGCCATCAGGGAAATGTATTGTCCCTGTCCACAAGAACTTGTCTTGTGTCTGTGGTTAGGTGGACCTTCCCTGTGACGGCGATTGCCAGAGAACGGCTGATATTGTGTAAAGTGCTTATTAGTGATCAACGAGAATGCTCATCACTCGAGTTTCCAAGCATGCTAGGGTGTTCTCCGAGTAACTTGGGCGTGCTCGTAAATTATGTTTGTGTTCATGCGCTGAATAATTTGTGGCTGTTAGACAACTTGAACACAGGCAGGGATTGCCTGTTTGTTAGGGAATACCCCCATGTATTCAGGCTGTCTAGCAGCCGCAAATCATGTAGCTGCATAATATAAGAGCAAGCCCAAGATACTCGGAGAGCACCCGAACATGCTCGGAAAACTAGAGTAATGAGCACCATCGTGCATCACTAGTACTTATTAGTGATGAGCGAGCATGCTCGCCACTACTCGGTACTCACCCGAGTATCATGGTACTCGGTGTACTCGGCGATCACCGAGCATTTCTGGGATTATTTGGTGGGAGCTCTGGTTTCTGCCTTTAAATTTTGGTACTTTTTAGAGTGCCAATGAACAAGCAGGGATTGTCTGCCATGCACTGTAATATCGCAGCCATCTTTGCTGTGGTATTACAGTGATTGGCTAGCCGCACAGCGTCATCAGGTCTAAAAGAGACCTGACGCCGCCCTGTTCGGTGCATTCTGCTCTGCTCCGGACTCAGCTAGTGTAGGGAGAGGTGCTGCTGAGATAGGGTCAGATTTGTTCATTTATTAATTAGTGTGGGTCTACCATTGTTCAATCCACAAATCATGATAAACCCACAGTCCTTTTTAGGGCTAATTCAGGGGTACATCATAGATTGCAGTGGTGAGTAGGCAGGGGAGTCTATGTGTGCATAGCCACATCAGTGCAAGGCATGCAGGCACTGTATGTGAGTATTTAGATCTCACTGCATACATCAAAAGGCTCCATTACTGTCTGCTGCTGCGTATTTTATATATATATACCTAGCTGCAAGTATCTGTGGCTAGGTTTTTTTTTTTGCACCTTATACCTGCTAATTTTATTACAAAGCAATCCATAGCCCCCTTTTTTTCACATTTATTTGCTTGGTCACACCTCAGACTACAGCCAGGTCATTTTAATACAAGAGCATGAAAATCTAACAATTTCAAACGTTTTTTTTTTTGCCACAGGCATCAGATGTGAGTGCGCAGAAAATTCTGGCCTTATTTTTTTTTTTTGGTACTGTAGTATTTTTTGGAGTGTCTTATAACATTTTTGGACAACATTTTGCTGATCAAAAAATCTTTAACTGGCCCAAAAATATTTAGCTACAGTTCCTATATTTATCACTGTGATTTGTATGCCACACGCATCGCATATCATTGCGCTAAATATTTTAACATTTTAGTACTCCAATTTATTTTTAGTGTCATAGCCTACAATTTTGGTGGGCCCAAAATAATCAAGGCCACATTTTGATCAGTCTGTTATCTCCGTCAGATGCCCGGTCGATCTGTGGTCTGCAAATACTTGCTTTTCAAGCATGCATTCCACTTTTTTGTCTGTCTGCTGCCCTAGGGCTATACAGTATTTTGGGGTTAAAACAATTTTTAAAATTCCAGGCCACATATTGAAACAGTCTGTTATCTCCGTCAGACGCCTGGTCTATTTGTGGTCTCCAAATACTTGCTTTTCAGGCATACATTACACTTTTTTGTCTGTCTGCTGCCCTAGGGCTATACAGTATTTTGGGGTTAAAACAATTTTAAAAACTCCAGGCCACATATTGAAACAGTCTGTTATCTCAGTCAGATGCCCGGTCTACCTGTGGTCTCCAAATACTTGCTTTTCAGGCATACATTACACTTTTTTGTCTGTCTGCTACCCTTAGTCTATACAGTATTTTAGGGTTAAATTTTTTTTAAAAACTCCAGGCCACATATTCCAACAGTCTGTTATCTCAGTCAGACGCCTGGTCTATCTGTGGTCTACAAATACTTGCTTTTCAGGCATACATTCCACTTTTTTGTCTGTCTGCTACCCTAGGTCTATACAGTATTTTTGTGCTAAAAAAATGTAAAAAACTCCAGGCCACATATTACAAGTCTGTTATCTCCTTCCGATGCCTGGTCTGTCTGTGCTGTACAAATACTTGCTATTCAGGAATACATTCCACTTTTTTGTCTGTCTGCTCCCGTTGGGCTATACAGTATTTTGGGGTTACATTTTTTTTTTTAAAACTCCAGGCCACATATTGAATACTTGCTTTTCAGGCATACATTCCACTTTTTGTATGTCTGCTATGCTAGGTCTATGCAGTTTTTTTGGGTTAAAAAAATGAATACACTTCAGGCCACATATCAACAGAGTCTGATATCGCTGTCAGAAGCCTGATATATTTGTGGCCTACAAATTATGGCAATTCAGGCCTACATTCCAATGTCTTTGCTCTGTTACCCTAGTTATGTACTCTATTTTGAGGTATAAAATAAAAAAATACAGGCAACATATGGAAGCGTGTGATATCTCCGTCTGACTCCTGATCTATCTGTGCTCTACAAATAGTTGCTTTTCAGGCCTTCATTCCACTTTTTTGCTGTCTGCTACCCTAGGTCTATACACTATTTTGGGGTAAAAATAAAAAATACAGGCCACATATTGAAGAGTGTGGTATCTCTGTCAGACTCCTGGTCTCTGTACTCCACAAATAGTTGCTTTTTAGGCCTACATTCCATTTTTTGCTGTCTGCTACCCTATGTCTAGTATGCACTAATTTGGGTTAAAAAATGAAAAAAAGTCCATATATTGAACAGTCTGGTATCTCTGTGACACGACTCATCTATCCATGGGCTACAAAGTGTATTTTTGAGGCTTCCATTCACTTTTTTTTGCTGTGTTACCCTAGCTCAAAACACTATTTTGGGGTAAAAAATTTAAAAATACAGCCCACGTATTGAATAGTCTGTTATCGCTGTCAGATGGCTGAGCTATTTGTTGCCTACAAATTGCATCATATCAGGCCTACATTCCACTGTATTTGCTGCCTGTTACCCCAGTTCTGTGCACTATTTTGGGGTACAAATTTTAAAAATACAGGCCACATATTGAACTGTTTGGCATCTCAGTCAAACGCCAGATGTATCTGTGGCCTACCAATTGTGTCATTTCAGGGCTACATTCCACTGTATTTGCTCTCTCTGATCCTATTTCTATGCACTATTTTTGGGGACTAAATAAAAACACTGGCCACATATTTTACAGTGTGGTATCTCGGTAAAAATACTTCTGTTTCAAGTTGCTATGGCTGCTTCAGGACTGTGTCTTAAATGCACCAACTACTACCACCATCATCATCTTCTGCCTAGAGGCAGTTACTGCGCAGATAGAAAGTCTGAGGAGCAGAGGGTGAATGCTTGGGCAGTGTTGGACTCTGTCTCTGGATTACAAAGGCAAAATCTTCTAGATTAAATCATGATTGGAAGAGTCAGAGCAAGAGTACGTGGAAGAGCATGGGGCAAGGACACGCAACTACTGAATCCTTGTGTTCCTGGGCCGGATTCTGACAATCCATCATCTACTAATTATGAACTTGTTGGAGGAGGACATAAAAAAGGAGCCCCTGCAGTTTCTAGAACAGAAGCTAGAGATTTTTACATTTCGGCTGTATTTCAAGAGGTGTCAACTGGAGAGCGTGGTGGTCGTAGATGTGACTTATACTACATGGGTGTTTCCAATAGACAATCCATCCAACATGTTATTGAATCAAAAAAATTTTTTTCTCGCAACCCTGTTCAGCTGTGCACAAACTATGTCAAATTGGTAGCTAGACCTCAGTGGGTCTTGTCACAGTGTCATGTTGACTACAGTCAACAGACGTTATGTAGATCCCTAATCTCACCTCTACTTTACCAGCATGATGAACTAATAGGAAAAGCATGTGGTATTGATGGAGCTGTTGTTTTCTTGCCAAAGAAACAAAATAAGGTCAATGAGGTGGTTAGCCGCACATGCAATGGAGAAATATTAAAGATGACAATTACTTTCACATTTCAGTTAACACAAACTTCACCGACTTTTGCATTATATTTTGAAGCCTTGAAGAAGATGAATATATTGTGAAGTGAATAGGTATGAATAATTATCACCCAAATGATGTTACAGAAGTCAGAACATACGCAACCTTTCTGTGTGGAAATGATTTCCCACCAAAATTTTGAATATGAGACTAGTGTCATCTTGTGGATTGATATGAGCCACAAAGTCCTTTAAAGTGAAACTGTTGTGGATGTAATGTACAATTTGCTCTTGAAAATTAGAACATGCCTTCTACAATGCTTCCATTTAAGAACTGATTGGCCAGATATATACGGACTCAGGATGATCTGTAATGTGCCAGGTCTGGAAATGTCAAGGCTGCGTCCCCTGTTTCCCAGGGGAAGGAATGAAGGAACGGACAGGCCCCATTACCCTGGAAGAGGGAGCATGTTTAGTGTGTGAACAGCAAGGGGGGCAATGCACTATGCACCCAAGTGCCAGCGCTGCGATGAACTGCAGCAGACAGACCCGGTGACCTAGAGGCAGGGGGCCTGCTTAAGAGAAAGCTGGTACAACAGCAGATATTTTTGGCGTGGACAAGCAGCGTATAGGAGGCTGAGCAGTGTGGGCTGTCCTTAGAGCCCTGGCGCCGCAAAGGACTGTTCCCGTTGGCTCCTGCCACTAAAAGCAGTACTGCCATAGAGAGAGGCGTCGTGTGCCCAGTGACCGCCAGAGAGCGAGGCGCCATGCGCTCCATGACAATGAGTACAGCTCACGTGCGCAGTAGAGAGAGCCAGTTCATTCCATGTGTTCAGCTTTGCTAACCAATAATTATAAGGCACAAAGGGATGACAAGGACATTGGTACGGTCAGCAAGGTACTCCCTCAGCATCTGCCAAACTTTTCACTCCTTGTGAGAGTCTCCCACTCCTCAGGGCCAGGGCGATGGGAGGGTCAGAGAAAACACTCCCAGAACTTTGCCAGTGTTCCATTGCCTCTGCTGGATTGGAGTTGTGTCTCTCTCATCTGTACTCCTTGCTTTGCCAACGAACTGTGTCTGTGACTTCTGCTGCCAGCATTTTCAGATGGGAATTTTTTAAATAATTCTGCAAGAACAGCCCTCTGGTCCTCCAACATTTTAGTACACCTGTCTGCCTCTGGAATAAGAGATATAAAGTTCTACTTGTAGCGTGGGTCTAGAAGTGTAACCAATCAGTGTTGCCTGTCACCCAAAATTTTGAGAACACAAGGGTGATGGGAAAGGCAGCGAAACATAAACTCAGCCATGCGTACAAGACTGGTAACAGTCAATACCTCTATGTCCTTACCAAGAGGATGAGTGATCATGCTCTCCTCCTCCTCCTTGTCCTCAGGCCTCCACAACTTTCGACTAACCTCAGTACTATCATTGTAAATACATAATTGTAAATACACCCCTGTAGTTTTTATCTCCCTCACCTCAATGTAGATTGTAAGTTTTCACAAGCAGAATCTTTTCTTCTTGTTTAATTATTATCATTGTTACTTACTGTAGATTGTAATGAGCAGGGTCTTTTATTTTGGTTTAATTATTATTATTATTATTATTATTGTTATCGTTGTTACTTAAGACTGTAGTGTTTGAAACTGTCAAACTGTAAATATGTAGGTGCTATATAAATAAATATATATATTATTATTAGAACACAGAGAAGCAGGATGGAGACGTTAATTATAGCATCATTGCCACTCACCATCTTGCTGGATTCCTCAAAGTATTGGAGGATGGCACATATGTCTGACATCCATGTCCACTACAGAGATCTTATGTGTGAAGTCAGAACTGAATACCGATGGCCTTGTTGATGATAGTAGTCACCAACTGCCCTCTTCTGCTCACAAATCCTTCCAACATCTGCAGTGTAGAGTTCAAATGCGTGGGACATCACACACCAGTCGGTGAGCCAGAAGCTGCAAATGCTGCTGAAGCACGGCAAGGGCAGATGAAGCTGTTGCTGACTTTCTAAAATGGGTACATAGGGCGTCGTACTTTCCCTAGCAGATCCGGGAGTTCCGTGTAGCTTTTCACAAACCATTGAACAATGAGTTTAAGCACATGGGCCAGGCATGGCACCTGTGTGAGCTTGCCTCGCCTCAGAGCAGCCACCAGGTTCGGGCCATTGTCACACATGACCATGCCTGGCTGTAGGTTCAGTGGTATCAGCCACAGATCAGCCAGCTCTTCAGAGCTGTCCACAACTCTTCAGCATTTTGCATTTTGTCACCTAAGCATATTAGCTTCAGCACAGCCTGTTGCCGCTTGGATGCTGCAGTGCTTCCAGCTTGTGACTGATGTGCTACTTTTGGAGATGGAGGCTGAAGAGGAGGTGCAGGAGTTGTAGATTGAAGTGGCAACCCAGATTGGTAGGGCCCGCAATACTCAGGGTTGGGAGGATGCGCACTATCCCAAGGTCGGAAAGGGTCCCGGCTTCCACTATGTTAACCCAGTGTGCCATCAGCAAGATGTAACGTCCCTGCCCACAAGCACTTACCACATGTCTGTGGTTAGCTGGACTTTCCCAGTAACAGCATTGTGGAGGGCCCATGTAATATTGTGGGACATGTGCCTGTGTAATGCCAGGATGGCACATCGGGACAAATAGTCCCACATGTTTGGGGTCTCGGGGTGATCCTCGACTCTGCCCTCTCTTTCAAGCTACATATCCAAGCCTTTGCCTCCTCCTGCCACACTTCAACTCAAAAGCATTTCCCAGATCCGTCCATTCCAAGAAACTGCAAAAACGTTTGTACACATCCTCATCATCTCCCACCTTGACTATTGCAACCTTCTACTCTCTGGCCTCCTCTCTAGCACTCTTGAACCACTCCAATCTATCCCCAACTCTGCTGCCCGAATAAACCATCTGTCCCTCCATTATTCCCCAGCCTCTCCTCTCTGTCAGGCCCTTCACTGCCTTCCTATTGCCCAGACACTACTGTTCAAAAGTCTAACTATGACATAGAAAGCCTTCCACACCTGTCTCCTCCATACATCTGTGACATGGTCTCCCAATGTCCGACTGGGTTATGGCTTCTTCTATGCTAACCCAGTGTGCTGTCAGTGAGATGTGCCCTCCCTTCCCACAAGCACTTGTCCACGTGTCCGTGGTTAGTTGCACTTTCCCAGTAACAGCATTGTGGAGGGCCCGGGTATTGTTGTGGGACACGTGCTTGTGTAATGCAGGGACGGCACACAGGGAGAAATAGTGGTGGCTGGGGACCGAGTACCTTGTGACGGTCACTGCCATCAGGTTGTGGAAAGCTTCCATCTCCCATGAGCCTAAAATGCAACATTTCGAGAGCAAGCAGATGAGAAATGTGTGAATTTAGTACTGTGGCCTGTGTGGTGTTGGCTGTGTATTTATGCTTGCGTTCCAAGGACTGGGGTATGGACAACTGAACACTACCCTGGGACAAGGACGTGGACGTGCTTGTTGATGGTGCTAGTTGAGTTTGTGTGCAACTACAGATGCAGGGCAGGAGGCATCTTTGCATGCACCATGGACAGTGGATTAGCTTGCATGCACAACAGCGGAAGAAGCAGTGGTATCACCAGCAGACACTGTTCATGGAGCCTGGAGTTCGGCCAACAAAGTCGGGTGCTTTTCTGCCATGTGCCTGATCATGCCGGTGGTGGTTAGGCTGGTAGTTTTACTACCCCTGTTGATGCGGACATGGCCGGTGGTGCAAATGGCCTTTTTGTGGTTATCGGCAGAGTCTTTAACAAACAACCAGACTGTTACGGGGTCATTCAGTGCCTTCATCTCTCAAATAACCTCCTCACATCGATCCCTGTCTTTGTGTTCCCCAAGTCTAACTTCTAGGATCCCCTACTCTTCTCCATCTACACCTTTGTCCTGGAACAGCTCATGTAATGGCACGGTTTGCAATATCATCAGTATGCCGATGACACAAAGATCTACCTATCTGTACCTGACATCACCGCCTTACTGACCAAAATCACATGTCTTCCCGCTATTTCATCCTTTTTTTCTGCTCGCTTTCAAAAAGTGGACATGGACAAAACGGAATACATCATCTTTCAACCATCTCACGCTGAGTAGACATGAGAGCTGTCTATGCATCATTCTGTACCACTTTAGTAAGAGGGAAATTTGCCCAAGAGAAAATCAACTTCCAGACATTCACGGCCTTTTTTGAACATTGTTTGCAGCTCTGATCTTTATCTTCTTGTTGGGGATGTGGTAAACTTCAAAATCATCATCAATGCCATCATCGTCCATATCTTGTAATGAGGAGTTCTGGTGTTTCCCAGGGTCGTGGTTATCTACATTTAGTGCCATTCCTTTAACAGTGTTCGTTACACTAGAACAAATTTTCAATTGTGACATTTAGGGTTGAGCGACTTTTATTTTTATAGGATCGGGTCGGGTTTCACGAAACCCGACTTTCTCAAAAGTCGGGTCGAGTGAAATCAGCCGATCCTATAAAAAAGTCGGGGTCGGGGTCAGCCGAAACACGAAACCCAATGCAGTGCAATGGGATACTATGGTTCCCAGGGTCTGAAGGAGAGGAAACTCTCCTTCAGGCCCTGGGATCCATATTAATGTGTAAAATAAAGAATTAAAATAAAAAATATTGATATACTCACCTCTCCGACGCAGCCAGGACCTTACCGCTGGTAACCGGCAGCCTTCTTTGCTTAAAATGAGCGCGTTCAGGGCCTTCCATGACGTCACGGCTTCTGATTGGTTGCGGCCGCCCATGTGACCGCCACGCGACCACTCACAAGCCGTGACGTAATTCTCAGGTCCTAAATTCCTAATTCTAGGAATTTAGGACCTGAGAATTACGTCACGGCTTGTGATTGGTCGCGTGGCAGTCACATGGGTGGCCTCGACCAATCACAAGCCGTGACGTCATCTAAGGCCCTGAACGCACTCATTCTTAGGAAGGAAGGCTGCCGGAAAGAAGCCGAGGGTGAGTATATTCCTATTAGGTATATACTCACCCTCGGACGCGCCCTGCTTCTTTCCGGCAGCCTTCCTTCTTAAGAATGAGCGCGTTCAGGGCCTTAGATGATGTCACGGCTTGTGATTGGTCGCGGCCGCCCATGTGACCGCCATGCGACCAATCACAAGCTGTGACGTAATTCTCAGGTCCTAAATTCCTAGAGTTATTGGCTTTATTTTTCACAAGTAACCTTACAAAAGTCTTATTTACAAATTCACTGTATCTAGCAATGTGTGGCAATATTTTTGGAGACCGCAGCTTGATTATACACGGCAACAGTAGACTGACGTAAATTACAGTTGAATAGTCATGTTTGCCCATCACACAACTGCTAGATAAAGATACGCTAATTTTTAAACCAATAGAACATTATGTTTTTTGTAGATTCCCTTTGCTGCACACTCTAAGTGCTGAGTGATGAAGATTATTCCCCGTCCTAAATTGTCACGTAAGATTATTTCAACCCGGAGTGTGCCAGTCTCACAACTTGTAGATAAAGATATGCTATTTATTTGAACAAATATATTATTTGGGGGATTTTTTTACATCGCCTTTATGAGACACACCAACATCAGACTCTGGGAAATTTATGGTAAATAGTGACGTTTCCATAGCTCAAGAGGTTTTGCGCCAGTTGCACAACTGCTAGACAAATATTAGGTATTTAAGCAATAGATGAGGAATATTATTTAGCAACTAGATTTTAAAAAGGATGTTACTGTATGCTACCACTGAGGAATATTATTTTGCGGTAAAAAAATTAAAGGGTGCTGCACAGGAATATTAGGTAGCTCCTAAATTTTTTTTTTATATGCTGTTACTACCTAATATTATTTCCCTCTACAAATCCTCCCTATTTCACCCTAATCCCACAGTCTGTTCCTAATACTTACTACTATACAACACGGATGAAAATAACAGAGATCTGCAGCATGTACTTGCAATGTTGAGCACCCAGGTGTCTGCCTTTCGCTGTCCCTCCTATTAAATCTCTCCCTACTAAATCCCCACCTAACAAACAACTAATCTTGAGAATCTTCAAGATCTTCAGCTCCTAACAGAGCTTTTTGAAATGATTAACACTTATTATAAGCTCCTATCACTCTCCCTACGCTCCGTTCGATCTCCGTACACTGAAACTACGCTCTCCCTGCACTGTTTCCAGCTTCAATGTGTGCAAGATGGTGCCAACAGCTTTTAAATATCTCCTGTGATGATAGCAGGCCATGCAATCACAGTAATGCCACATCAAAGATGGCGCCGGCATTACTGTGATTGGCAAACCAGCCCAGCATGTTCATTGGCTGCAAATAAAGCACCAAACATGCTGGGCAGGTCACTCAAATATAACAAGGTGAATACCTAATTACTCGCCGAGTACCGAATAGCCAGAATACTTTACTATTCATGCGAGTAACGAATAGTGCCGAATGTATCACAGAAAATCACTTATTTATACACAACAGGACACAGGAATAATGTAGTAAATAAGACAGGTGCCGTGAAGCAGAGCTATCTTTGTGGGAATGGAAGAACCAGCTGTGGTAGTACATTTTGGAGGAGTTCATAGATAAGTTTTATTGTCCTCTGATTGAGGTCTATTCCATGGATTGAGAGGCTCCCACAGGCCCTAGGAGCACATTAATTGATGTAAACAGACATGCAAATTGCCTCTTCAGAGAAAAAGAGGACTTAAACTCTACAGCGCCACCTGTTGGAAGTAGCGATCCTACAAGTCACAATCAACCCTTTAACGAGTCGTGCAATATGACTTAGGATAAAAGCCAAATCAGTATCTCAATTCGCAGATATGCAGAAATGTTTCAACACAGGTAGATTTATTGTTTTTTATTGTGTGGTGATGATGATTTATCCTTATTCTAAGCTTTCTGTCCTGTACCTCTCACATACAGACAGCCAGTTAAACATTCGGTACATACTGTATATTTAAGTACTCTACATTATCTGTGGTGCAACTGAAAGAACCTTTATCTTGTCTGTTGTCATTATGAATGGACAGGTTTTACATTTTTTCTGCTTGCAGGGAAAGATTCCTGTTGTTGTTGGAGAGGTCAGTAAGCTTGTGACGATGATATTTCTTAGATTTGGGGGCACAGAAGTTGGGGTCTGGAAATATACATTTGAATCTAGCATCTTTTTGTAATGAAGGTTGCAGTTTCTGTGCAGGTCCCCTTAACAACTCCAAATTTGAATTGTAGGTGACTACAAGAGGGGCTCGGTTCCTTTATTCTCCAGTTTTGTACTGTAGGACATGATTCCTTGATATTCTGATCGCTCTTGCATTCTGGTTTTCAATTGTTCTTGGATGGTAACCTTGATTCAAAAAGGTATTTCTGAGGCCACAAAGGTGTTTTTCTCTATCTGTTGGGTTGGAACATATCTGATTCTTATCTGATGGCTTGACTGTAGACAATAGAGTTTTAGGTATGTTGGATGAAAACTGTCCTATTTAAGGATTTGTGGATGGTCAGTTTGCTTCTGTAGCCTGATTTACAGTGTCCATAGAGTTAATTTCAGTGCATGAGAAGTTGAGTGTTAAGTTGATGCTGGGATGAATCTGATCAAAGTGTTCATGGAATATCTGTTGCTCAGACTCCATGCAGGTTAATAAAATATCATCAGTGTAAGGCTGGAGTCACACTAGTCTGTAATACGGACAAGTACAATGCGATAAAAAATCGCATACCACTCTGACCAATATTTCTCTATGGGGCAGCTCACATCTTCCATTTTTTTCTCATCCGTATTATAGTTGCGAGTGAAATCACAGCATGCTGCGATTGTCCGCGTATCTCAGCTGAGAAAAGCCAATGCAAGTCTATGGGGGCGAGAAAAATACGGATTACACACGGACCATCAGTGTGACTTGCGAGAAATTCTCAGGCATTGGGCAGGTGACAGGAAAGGCTCAGCCATTATTTGTTCATTGTGCAAGTGTGTGAGAAAATCTCACCATACTGATGACACACGGATACTTTTTTGAGAAAAAACACATCCTGGCATTGCACACGGATGAGATACGGATCACCATACGGAGAACATTTGTGCGATTCTCAGCAGACAAAATCAGACAGATTTTCTATACATTGTGTGTGTGACTCCAGCCTAACAGTAATAAGATGATGAGACAAGAGGACATAGTCACTTTCAAGCTTGGCCTTGGAAATATATATGCATATGCATATTGTGCTGTCATTTTACTTTCCATTGCTGTTACATGTTTTTATCAAATTCAATTGTGGGTGAGGTTGAGTTTTGTAAGTTTCACCACAGAATCAGCATCAATTCCTGAATTTTCCATAAAGACGTTGCAAGTTCTCAGGTTTAGGTGTTGCTTTGAAAATGTATCGAGTCCTGGATTGAGGCACAATCTACTGTATGTAGTTTCTTTTCCTTGTTATGAGTCAGTAGAGTCCATATTTTGTAGTAGTATTTTTGTAATTGTTTTTTCTCTGGGGGCATCACAATCTCCGGACCAGACGTCAATCAGAGGACAATAAAACTTTCAGACTTCTTATCTATGAACTCCTCCAATATTTATTGTCATAAAAGTTACTTTCTACCCTTCCACATTGACACCTCTGCTTCATGACACCTGTGTAATTGACTGCATTATTCCTGTGCCCTGTTGTGTATAAATATGGGACTCTTCAGATATTCTGTTATACTGAGCCTGATGAAGAGACCTGAATAGTCTTGAAAGCTTGCTATTTATTACCATCTTTTTAGTAAGTCATTAAAAGTTATCCACCACTAAAGACTCTCAAATTTTAATATTTATCTATCTGCTAGATAACAGGGTACAAAGATAAAGTTTTCTGTATGATTTTACCTTAAACATTTACGATCATGGCAAATGCTTTAAAAATCAACAGTTCATAGTGATCCCAACCATTCACAGGAGCAAATGGTGCATCCTGGAGCAAAGGTGAGCTAAGCTACGGACATGGAGTCTGCTCTATAAATGGTCACTGTCATGTGAACAAAGTTTCTTAGATCAATAATACATGCAAATAGAAGAATAACTTTGCAATACACAGTATTTTATCAAAGAATTGCTTCTTCACTTTTGAGCAACTTGCTCATATAAGCCATCTCTGCATCATGAGCTCATCAATCACTCTGAATGCAGCTAAAACACATTTAATCAATACAAGATCTACTGCCATTTTATTGAGATATTAGGTCAGAGCTTTCAATTAAACTCTGCAGAGAGCAGAAGGAAAGATGAGCAGTAGAGTGAGAGGACAGGCCAGGGTTTTTGCCTCACTCCAGCAATGGACTCAAAGCTACAGTGCTCAGGTAATGTCCTTCATTCTGCCATGTAGACACAGGAGAGCATGAAGCCCTCATATCTCTGCGTATTTTGTATGGGAGACAGCATGGAAGCCAAAGCTCTACCCACTTGCTCAGAGTCAACTGATAATTAGAGATAGAGCCAGCTTAGTGGAAAACAAGTAAGATATTAAGTATGCTAGTTTTACAATATCTCATGTGGGTCTTCTAAACTCATTTGTTTCAGACAATGGATGACGTTAGTCATGCTCTGTCTCTGTCTTTGCCTTTTAATGCTACAATCAGTATTGAAATAAATCTACTATGAGTCAAATTTTACGCATCTTGCCTGAGAACTAAATGTCTAATAGGAATTTTAAAATCTTTTCTTACATTAACAATACAGAATATAGGCTAACCATTTCAACACCTGGCGATTTTTTTTCTTTTGCTTTTTTTTTTCTTTCATTGTTTTATAAAGCAAACCTTTTTTTATTTTTCCATGAAAAACCATCACCATATGGGGCTTTTTTTCTGGAAAACTAGTTGTCATTTTGAAGGGTATCCTTCATTACACCATACAATGTACAAAGAATGGTAAAAACGTTCCAAGTGGGGAGAAATAGTGAAAAAAGCAATTAAGCTATTATTTGGGGGTTTTGTTTATAAATTGTTCATTGTGCTATAAAAATACTTTACAAATATGATTTTTCAGGTCAGTACAATTACGTCGACAGTAAACCTATGAGTTTTTTATGTGTTTAAAAAACTATTCTGAACATTGTAAAAAAAAATGTTTCTGTGACCACTTTGTTAGACTCAATCCTTTTTGATTGTTCTGTCGAAAAAGAATTCTGAGGGCTTGTTTAATTGTGTGGTGAGCAGCAGATATTATTTCTGCAATTTTTGGGTACATGAAAAGTTTATTTTTTCTTTATGATGTTTAACAATGTATAATTTTATAATTTGATAGATCATACTTTTAGGAATGCAACAAAACTGAATATATTTGCTTAATTTCTAAATTTTTTGCAATTACTTTTTTTTTTTTTTTTTTTGTTCTCTTGGGACATTTGAACCCATTGCTTAAAAAAATAAATTGCAATTTTCTAGTGTAACAGTATATATTAAATCTGATTTTCTCTTAAGAAGCCCAACTGGAGGTTGTGCGTTACAGGAGGAGTAAGATGACAACCATGGGAGCTTTCAGCAGCCACCTGGCTGCCAAGGTATTCCATCAGCTCCCCGCAACGCAATTGCAATGGGAGCCAGTGCATCATACCACCAGCAAACAAGCCATTTAATTGCCATGGTAAGTAATTATTTATGGCATTTAAATATTTAACTAGCTCCAAACTTTGCTGTTAGAAGCAGATGCTGGCTGTGAAAAATAGTCAGCATCTGCCCTGTATAGAGTTGGCATGAGACGAAAGTATACATCATAGGTCATTAAGAGGTTAAATTGCATACACAATTTTCAAAATTATCATGTTTACTTTGTTTTTTTTTTTTTTTTAAGAGAAGAGGCCAAATACCAATAACCATCCAACACACCATGTAAGCTATTTTAGAAGCTTCTACACAATGTTTAGAGAGCCTAATTGAAAGACGATTTTGATGCAAAATGCCAAATGAGAGGACCTGTCTATTCTTTGAATCAGAATTGCTGTGTAAAGGCTGTTTATTACTTTTAGAAAAATAAAGCTTAAACAGGGATACAATTATGTTGCTTAGTTATGCCTTTCCTCTAGTTTGTATTGTACAAAAGAGAGTAATCTTTCTAATACACAAACCTCTATTCAACCTCTTTGACTCCCAATAGAGAAAATAACATGACTATGGTCACGACAGAAATTGTGTTTTCTCCGGAAGGGGCTTGCTTTATAAAATGTATCTCACATGGCTGACTGAAAGTGATAGATCAGAAATATGGCAAAAAGAAAAAGTAACATTCAGTTGTACAGCATCTTTTATATTTCTTCACTGTATTGTTTCTAATTTGCACAAAGTATCAGAAAAGTCTCAAGACGGCATCATGTGAGAATATTGTTCTAAAACAGAATATGATTATCATGAACAATGAACTGTTGCAATATCAAATATAAAATGTATGACATTTCAAGGTGAAAGAATGCTGATGCTATGATTAAACTTTTTACATCATGTGATGATGTATATCATGACACAGAAGGGTTTAGAAGGTCTGAATTATACTATTATATAATTGGTATTATTGATGCGTAGAGATGGATGGACACCAGGATGTTCGGGTCTGGCGGGTTCTGCCGACAGTTCCAAAAAGATCGGGTTTCAGGTACCAGAACAGTACCGGGCCCGAACCCAGACCCCATTCACTTAAATAGGGGGCCCGAACATTCAGTATTTGCCACGCTGTCATATGAATGACAGCGTGCTGCCAATCACTGCTTCTGATCGGCGGTAAATTGATCACCGCCGGTCAAACAGCCATGGTTCCCACTATGTCAAATGATAGCGTGAGCACACAGCTGTGATTGGAGTTATAAAGTTTACCTCTGGTCACTACTGTCAGCTGATGCTCCAATCAGCAGATGCCTGTAGCCGCTAACAACAGTGAGACCAGGAGCAGCTGATGGGAGTATTTATCAACTAGCTCCTGCACTGTAAACAATAAAAAAAAAATTGTGTGAGTTCCCCTGTATTTTTGATAACCAGCCAGGCAAAGGTCACAGGTGGGGGCTGCAACTCTCACCTGTCAGCTTCAGCAAGGCTAGTTATCAAGAATAGAGGGGTCCCCACACCGTATTTTGTAATTATTTAAATAATAATTATTTAAATACATATTTTAAAAATTATGGTATGGGGTCCCCTATATTTTTGAAAACCAGCCTTGCAAATGAAGACAGCATACTCAGGTTGGTAAGTGGCTATAAACATTGCCCCCCCACCCTGAAAATAGCAGACTGCAGCCGACCAGAAAAGGTGCATCTATTAGATGCGCCAATTCTGGTGCTTTGCCCAGCTCTTCCCACTTGCCCTATAGCGGTGGCAAGTGGGTTTCATATTTGTGGGGTTTATGTCACCTTTTTATCATCAGGTGACATCAAGCCCATGGAATACTAATGGAGAGGTATCTTAAAGATACCCATCCATTACTAATCCTATAATTATATGGTAAATAAATCTTTTATTTGAAATAAAACAAAACACTTTTACTTTTTTATTTAAAAATAACAAACAAAGTTATACTCACCTAAATCTCATTGTACCAACAAACAAAAAAAACAAAAAACAATATCCCTCACCTGTCCATTGTATTTCGTGTCTGGTGATAAACAGTTTTCTCCCTGGATGGTGCCATAATGCGACTGTCTAGGCTGAGAACCTCTGATGAATGACCTAGCATCAGTGAGGTTACTGCCTGTCACTGAGACTGTGTTCCTAGCCGGGCTAAACTGCAGTGACCTCAGTGAGATCCCTGCTAGCACCATGAGAAAGTTTCATGGTGCAGAGGCGAGTTTGAGTTCACTGCAGTTCAGATTCACCGCTGTGAAATTATCCCAGTGCACTGCGGTGAACTCGACTCTGCATTATGAGACTTTCTCACAATGCTAGCAGAAATGTCAATGACATCACTGCAGTACAGCCCAGAATTAGTAACCAATTCAGTGGATTTAGACATTAAGTCAGTATAATTGTGTTTATTATTTTTAAATAAAAAATAAAAGTGTTTTGCTTTATTTCAAAGAAAATACTTTATTCTGGCTGTGTCATTATTTACAATACAACTATAGGATTAGTAGTGGATAGGTGTCTTATAGACGCCTCTCCATTAGTAATCCATGAACTTGATGTCACCTGACAATACAAAAGGGACATCATCTCCAAAAATATGAATCTCAATTGCCACCGCTACAGGGCTAGTGATAAGAGCGGGGCAAAGTGCCAGAATTGGCGCATCTGATAGATGCATCTTTTCTGGGTGGCTGCAGGCTTCTACTTTTAGACCTGGGGGGGCAATATCTAAGGCCCCTTACCAACCCGAGTATACCAGCCCCCAGCTGCCTGCTTTAGCAAGGTTGGTTGTCAAAAATGGGGGAACCCCACACCTTTTTTTAATTATTTATTTAATTAATTAAAAAACATGGCATGGGGACTCCTCTATTCTTGATAACCAGCCTTGCTGAAGATGAAAGCGGAGAGTTGCAGCCCCCAGCTGTGAGTTTTGCCTATCTAGTTATCAAAAAAACAGCGGCACCTACATCGTTTTGTTTTTTAATTTTTTTTTATTTACAGCGCAGCAGCCGACTGACGAATACTCTCATTACCCGCTCCTGCTCTAACTGTTATTAGCGGCAGCAGGTGTCGGCTGCTGGAAGCAGTAGTCCCATCAGTTGACACCAGTGACCAAAGGTAAACGTTATACCTCCAATCACATCTGCTGGCTCACGCTGTCTTTTGACAGCATGGGAACCTTGGCTGTCTGACCGGCGGTGACAATTTTACCACTAATCAGAAGCAATGTTTGCCACGCTGTTTGCAGTGCGACAATCATCTGATGTTCGGGGGGCCAAACCTGAACAATAACATGAACTTTCTGGTAAAGTCAGTGTTCGGTACAGACACCGAACTTTACTTATCGGGATCGCCCATCTCTACTGATGACTCAGCGCAATGGACATCAGGAAAAATATTAAAAGCATCTGGTCTCTGCCATTTACCCACATAATAGGACATCCACCAATGTGATAGGGACTATCTGCCTATATTGCCTGATGTAACAACGGTGAATGTGTAAGTAAACATAATGCAGAAACGATCCAGCCATTATCAATAAGCCAGCCCTTTGCAATTAATTTATAATGGTTTAACCCTAGAACGCATACCTGGGGCCTCGCAGGCCTGCCAGGTTACTTGTTTTCTATTTTCTGTAAAAGTACTTTAGTTAGAATTTTGAAAATCTAGGTAATCCTCAGGTATATAGTTGTTAGTAATTTCCAGTTATTCATATATTTTTATGTTACAGACATTTCGGTATAACAACCTTTTTTTGGGACTACCCCATATTCACGCACCTGGGGCCTTTTAGGCCTGTACTAGGTTTACATGTGATACACAGATTTGCTTATCAAGGCAAATTACGGAGGCAATGATCCGATGTGGAATACGCTTTCTGGAACATCCAGAGCAAAGAGAAAAAAAAAGAAAGCGCTGCTATATTTGTCCAGCAAAGAAGGAAAGAAAATCGGAGCGTTTCTGTTCTACTTGCGGACAAAATGTATGCAAGGAACATTCAGCCGAAAAAATAATATGCGAGAATTGTCGGGGGAATATGTAAAGTTACAAATAAATATTCCTGCACCAAGTTTGCTACAACCAAAAAATGTTTTCATAAAAAAATTGCATATAGAATGCCTATATTTGGCATGCCTGTTTACTTACTTTTTTGTTGTTTTATGCACATAATTATGTTTTGAAATATACACATCTTAGGCTGTGTTCCCAGTAGCGCTGGGGTTCGCCAGAAGGGGATCCATAATGGATCTGACCTCCTGGTAACTCCAGGATTCCGCCAGCCTTAGCTGGGGTCACTAGGAGGTCAGATCCATTACGGATCCCCTCCTGGCGGACCCCAGCGCTAGTTGGAATGCATCCTTACCTTGCAATTGTAAAATAAATTTTGAAAAGTATTTTTATTTGCGTTATTCCATGATAATTGTAAACAAGCCTAAAAGGCCCCGGGTGCGTGAATGTGTAGATTTCTATGGGTATGCGTTCTAGGGTTAACGGAAAATGGAGCCACTACTCTGACACTTGCTACACGCAGTATGAACAATCTTTAAGACTCCAGCCTATATGGTAGAATTATAATATTTGGATGTACTAGAAGTAGGAAATGTGACAATTGTAATGGTTAGGTGACCAGGTTAGAGCATTTCTAAAGCACCCAACCATCCAGAGTGCCTATGCAAAAATCTATTCACTGCTGAAAGCACTGGCAATGGGTATGTGAGCATCAGGACCAAACCCATTGTGGTAGTCCAACTCATGTGGAGGTTTACAAAGGTAGAAAATGGGAACACTGTCTCTTTAAATCCTCATTGGTTTATTTTAAGACAACATAAACCAACACGTTGGAAAAATAAACTCAGCCTTTCTGGCTAAAACAGGAAAAAACAACAATAAAAACAAAACGCTGCAACACAGTCCATACGTTGCGGATGGCAACCCGCTCTGGAGCAACACAGGTATAGTCTGTGCTTGACAAGCCACAAAGCCACTGGAGACTCCTCTCTCCCAGCTTTCTGAAACCAGACTGCCTGTAGAGCCCATTTACTTAAACCATAGACTATGTGACATGATCATGACATCACACAGGTCCTAGCAGCTCTGCCAGTGGAGATAAAGTGGACCTTCTCCCACCCGCTCTATGAAGGGCCACATGAAACCAGCCCTTAATGCAACTTTAACTTAACCCTCACAACACATAGTGTGCTGGAGGAAAATACTTTCGTTTCATATCACCGATGCCATTAAGCGCAGTGACACATATCTCCCCTCTATTACCTTACCAGTGACTGTCACATATTCCCCTCCTCTGTCCAAAGCCAGGGGTTTTGGCCCCTTGACTTGCTAAGCAGGGGAGTCTGGACAAGGCATCTGTGTTCTCGTACAACTTTCCTGCCATATGCTTGACGTGAAAAAGGAAATCTTGGCAGCCTAAGAACCATCTACTCACCAGAGCATTTTTACCCTTCTATTCCCTCAACCACCTCAGAGGGGCATGGTCAGATACCAACTTAAACCTACGGCATAGCAGGTAGTACCTCAGGGTATCTACGGCCCATTTTATGGCCAAGCCATCCTTCTCGATGATGGCATAGTTTCTCTCACATGAAGAGAGCTTCCAGCTCAGATAGGATGCTCCTCCCCATTCACTTCCTGAGACAGCATGGCTCCCAAGCCGACTTCTGATGCATCTGTCTGGAAGATGATCTCCTTGCTGAAGTGTGGTGCGACCAGAATTGGATGTTTGCATAGAGCCTGCTTCAGCTCCTGGAATGCCATTTCAGTCTCAGCAGACCATTTAATCAACGTTGATTTTGTGTCTTGAAGGAGGTCCGTCATCGGTGCGGTAATCATGGCAAACCTTGGGATAAACCTCCGGCAGTAACCCACAATTCCAAGAAACACTCTCACTTGCTTCTTGGTTGTGGCCATTTCTGGATGGCCTCAATTTTGTTTATCTGGGGATTGATCTCTCCCCTCCTGATGACATAGCCTAGGTATTTGGCCTTTTCCTTTCCTATAGCACATTTTATTGGGTTTATGGTAAACCCCGCATTTCTCAACTCATCCACAACTGCCTGTACCTTTTGTAAATGACTACCCCAATCAGGGCTGAAGACCACAATTTTGTCTAGGTAGGCGGTAGCATACTTCTTATGCAGAGCCAGGACCCGATTCATAGCCCTCTGGAAGGTTGCTGGAGCTCACTGTAGACTGAAAGGCATTCTGGTGTACTGGAAACACCCATCAGGCATCTAGAAGGCATCTTCTCCTTAGCCCTGAGACATGGGGATCTGCCAGAAGCCATTCGTGAGGTCAAGGGTTGTTATGTACCTTGCGGTTCCCAGCCTCTCAATGAATTCATCCACCCAGGGCATCGGTCACACATCACATTTGGAGGCCTCATTGTTTGCGGTAACCATTGCAAAACCGCCACTCAACGTCAGGCTTTGGCACAAGGACGATGAGACTCGACCATCCACTTTTTGACTCCTGAATCACGCCAAGGTCTAAAATCCTATTGACCTCATTGGCTAATACCTCCCGACATGCTTCTGGAATTCTATAGAGCCTGAGGTTCACCCTTACATGTGGGTCTTTCAACACGTCATGCTCGGCCACCTGTGTGTACCCTGGCAACTCTGAGAACAGAGCACGATTCTGCTGCAACAGTTCCCGACACTGTTGTCTCTGGGCTGGTGTGAGATTCTCTGCAACGGTGACATCATCCACTGTGGCTTTGTGGCTGGCTCCCCGACAAGGGGTTTCCAGTGATTCCCAATCTTGCCATGGCTTGAGCAAGTTTACATGGTATATTTGGTGCGACTTCCTTATGCCTGGCTGGTGTACGTTGTAAGTCACCTCGATCAGTTTCTCCACACCTCTTATGGGCATTGCCACTTGGCTAGGAACTTGCTCTCCACTGTGGGGATAAGCATTAGCAAGTTGTCCCTGGGCTGGAACTGCCTCACTCTTGCCAAACGGTTATACACACTTGCCTGTGCCTGCAGAAGATGCTCCTTCACAATTGGCATCACTTTCGCCATCCTCTCCTGTAACTGGACGATATGCTCTATGATGCTCTGGTATGGTATGACCTCGGCTTCCCAGGTTTCCTTGGCAATGTACAGGAGCCCTCGCGGATGTCAACCATACAGAAGCTCGAACGGTGAGAAGCCAGTAAAAGCTTGTGGAACTTTTCTGATTGAAAAGAGCAGAAACGGAAGCAGATAGTCCCAGTCTCAACCGTCCTTCTCAATTACCTTCTTAAGCATCAGCTTCAAGGTCTTATTGAAGCGCTCTACTAGGCCATCTGTCTGTGGATGGTAGACTCAGGTTCGCAGCTGGGCAATCTAAATGACCTTACACAACTCCCTCATTACCTTTCTCATGAAAGGGGTACCCTAATCTGTCAAAATCTCATTTGGCAGACCCATCAGTGCAAAAATATGAACAAGTTCCCAGATGATACTCTTGACCCAGGAGTTTCTTAGTGGTACGGCTTCAGGGTACTGGGTCGCAAAGTCCATGACTAGTGTTGAGCGATACCTTCCGATATCGGAAAGTATAGGCCAATACCGGCAAAATATCGGATCTCTCCGATACCGATACCCAATACCAATGCAAGTCAATGGGACGAAAATATCGGAATTAAAATAAACCCTTTCTTTCCTTGTAGGTTCATTCTACATGAAGGAAAACAACTAAGAATAATGTAGGATGTATTGGGGGAGGTGGCAGAGACATTAAAGGCATAGAGGTTTAGCCCAATCAAATAGAATAGCAGGAATTTAATTTTTTTTTTAAGATGTTCGGAGTTACAAAGATATTGACTATGTTAAGAATTTTTTTATTTTGTCAGATATTGATGTTTGACTACTTCCACGCCCTTCACCTTTTTTTTTAACTTCTCCCACACTTTCTTCTTCATCATCAGCATCTTTGACATCAACTTCTTCTTCACCTTATTCATCTTCTTCTTTATCTTCTACCTATTATTTTTTTTGTTACATTCTTCATATTCTTTTTATTCAACTATTCTTCTTCTTCATATTCTACTTCTTCATCATATTCTTATTTGTGACAGGCATTCCTGTAGTTGTTATCTATAAAAGTTTGAAGATTACACCTTCCGTTCTGCCTGTCACAAAAGAGTTACATTTGTCCGTGTTCAGTTTGGCCTGCAGCATCAGGCTTTATCCAGGGGCACCAAGAGGAGGAACGGACTCACCCCCATACACTGCTTAGTCTTCTTATGCATATAATTTAGATAATATCTTTTGCTCTGATATTTAGTGTTATGCTTAATATTCTTCTGCTCTTTGCTGCTCTCTGCAGCCTCTTGTTCTTCTGCTTCTCGGTCTTCCATGTCATCATCTTCAGGGTCATCGTCTCCAGGGTCGTCGTCATCTCAGTGGTTGTCGTCTCTGGTGTCGTCATCTTAGGGGTGGTCTTCCAGGTCGTCGTCTTTAGGGTCTTGAACTTGGAAATGTAGCAGAAGGTACAAGAAGGCTGAGAAAATGCCGAGAACCAGCTGATGGAACTGGAACTCGGATGGCTACCTGAAGGTCCAAGAGCCAATGGAACTACTGAGGACCAGCTGACGTTACTGGAACCCGGTAACTAAGCAGGAGGTACCCGTGCCAGAAAGCACTACCAAGGACCACATGACGTTGTTGGAACTCAGATACCCAGAAGGAGGCACCTAAGCCAAAGGCTCTGCCCGGAACCAGCTGACGGTACTGGAACCAGGATGGGGAGCAGAAGGTACAAGAGCAAAAGACACTGCCGAGAACCAGCTGACGGTACTGGAACCCGGATGGGTAGCCGAAGGTCCAAGAGCCAATGGAACTACCGAGGACCAGCTGACGATACTGGAACCCGGTTACTAAGCAGGAGGTACCCGTGCCAGAAAGCACTACCAAGGACCATCTGACGTTGGTGGAACTCGGATACCCAGAAGGAGGCACCTAAGCCAAAGGCTCTGCCCAGAACCAGCTGACGGTACTGGAACCAGGATGGGGAGCAGAAGGTACAAGAGCAAAAGACACTGCCGAGAACCAGCTGACGGTACTGGAACCCGGATGGGTAGCCGAAGGTCCAAAAGCCAATGGAACTACCGAGGACCAGCTGACGTTACTGGAACCCGGTTACTAAGCAGGAGGTACCCGTGCCTGAAAGCACTACCAAGGACCACCTGATGTTGGTGGAACTCGGATACCCAGAAGGAGGCACCTAAGCCAAAGGCTCTACCCGGAACCAGCTGACGGTACTGGAACCAGGATGGGGACCTATTCAAGATTGTCTTCCTAGAGCCCCAACTAGTGGTGTTGGAGCAAATGGTCAGCATGGGGAGCAGAGTGTAGGCTGAAGCCTGCACAGGAGGCAGCTTTGTGTCTGTGTGGCGTTTGCAGGACACGATGCCGGCTACACAGCAGGGGAACAGCTGGCATTACTGAACCCCACTGACACATTGGCTGATGTTTTTCTCTGTGCAGCCAGCACTTCCGGGCACCAACTGGCGGTGTTAGAGCCCAGGGTCAGCAGGAGGAGCAGAGTGTAGGCCAAAGCCTGCACTGGCGGCAGTTTTAGGTCTGTTGTGTCTGCATGGCATTTGCAGGACACGTTGCCAGCTACACAGCAGGGGAACAGCTGGCGGTGCTGAACCCCACTGACAGAGTGGCGGGTGTTTTGCTCTGTGCAGCCAGCACTTCCGGGCACCAACTGGCGGTGTTAGAGCCCAGGGACAGCAGGAGGAGAGGGAGCAGAGTGTAGGCCGAAGCCTAATTGAACCAATTTTAAAGGTAACCTTTAACCCCCCCTAAAGTGTTACAAACTAGAAGAGCCACCTTGTGCAGCAGTAATGCTGCACAAGTAAAAGGTTGCTCTTGTAATCTTGTTCCTTGCACACGCTGAATGAAACACGTATAAAATTTAGCCCCTTATACAGTCAAAACTGTCTTGGAGGCGTGAGTTCCCTTCTTAATGAGATGCAGCACAGCTGTCAAAACTACCACCTTGGTGCTTGGCGCGGCCTCCTGAGCGTCGCATTTTGCTGTACAGGAGTCTGCGCTTTTGTGTTATCCCTTGCCCCTGCGCTGTTAGCGCTGCCTGTCTTCTGACATCATTTCATGTCGGCCGGTGCGGTTCGCGATGCCCATGAATCCCAGCCCCGCAGTGTCTTTTCATTAATTCACACTGCGGGGCTGGGATTCATGGCCTTGCGCAGTAAATATGTTCGCCTCTCACTCGTGTCCTTACACCTGCTTCAGACTGTGCGGCGTCAGCTGATCCCTTATCACATGCCACGGCCATGAGGCCGCACAGTCTGAAGAAGGCGGAAGGAGATGAGTGACAGGCAAACATATGCACTGCTCATGCCCATCAATCACACCCTCGCAGTCAAAATAAATAAGACACCGAGGGGCGTTGTGTCGGGCAGGGTGGCCGCAGAGGCGCAGCCAGCCAACCAATGATGTCAGAAGACAGGCAGCGCTACCAAGGGGGCTGCTGCGTGTCATTACAAAGGAAAGTCACACCTCAGGGATGGTGTAATGGTGTCAGGGGACACATTTTATATGTGTTGAGTTCGACGTGTGCAAGGACAATAACTGAATGAGCCACCTTGTACAAATGCAGCATTACTGCTGTACAAGGTGGCTGTTATACATACAAACGCCTGGGGGGGACAGGTTCCCTTCAATTTCAGTTGTTGTGTCTGCGTGGCGTTTGCAGGACACAATGCCGGCTACACAGCAGGGGAACAGCTGGCGTTACTGAACCCCACTGACACATTGGCTGGTGTTTTTCTCTGTGCAGCCAGCAGTTCCAGGCACCAACTGGCGGTGTTAGAGCCCAGGGACAGCAGGAGGAGAGGGAGCAGAGTGTAGGCCGAAGCCTACAATGGAGCAAGTTGAAAGGGAACCTTTACCCACCCCCCCCAGGCATTTGTTGCTGAAAGAGCCATCTTGTACAGCACTAATGCTGCAAAAGGAAAAGGTGGCTCATTTAATTATGCTCCTTGCAAAAGCTGAACTAGACACTTACGAAATGTGTCCCCTCACACCGTAAAACCGTCCCGGAGGTGGGACTTTCCTTCGTAATGTGACGCAGCACAGCCGTCATTCCTACCCCCTTGTTGATGTGTGCCGCCTCCTCAGCGTTGTTTGATTCTGTCCCGGAGCCTGCGCTGTAATGTTACCTCTTGGCCAGGCGCACTTAGCGCTGCCCATCTTCTGACATCATTTGGTGTCAGGCTGGCTGCGCCTGTGAGGCCGCGCTGGCCGAGATCCCGCCTCGCAGTGTCGTCTAATGTAATCCCACTGAGGGCCTGGGATCCATGGCCATGCGCAGTGCATATCCTTGCCTCTCACTCCCTTCCTTCCGGCCTCTTCAGACTGTGCGGCGTCCCGGCCGTGGCATGCTATTAGGGATCAGCTGACGGCGCACAGTCTGAAGAAGGTGGAGGGAGATGAGTGAGAGCCTGAGGTGAAGATATGCACTGCGCATGGCCATGGATCACAGGCCAGCAGTGTGATTAAATCAGAAGACACTGCGAGGCGGGATCTCGGCCAGCTTGGCTGCACAGGCGCAGCCAGCCTGACACCAAATGCCGTCAGAAGACAGGCAGCGCTAAGTGTGCCTGGCCAAGGGATAACATAACAGCGCAGGCTCCGGGACAGAATCAAACAATGCTGAGGAGGCGGCGCACGGCGCCAAGGGGGTAGGAAAGACGGCTGTGCTGTGTCACATTACAAAGGAATGTCCCACCTCCGGGACGGTTTAACGGTGTGAGGAGACACATTTCATAAGTGTTAGGTTCAGCGTGTGCAAGGAGCACAACGAAAATAGGCACCTTTTCCTTGTGCAGCATTACTGCTGCACAAGGTGGCTCTTTCAGTAACAAACGCCTGGGGGGGGCAGGTTCCCTTACATTATAGTTGTGCCAGCATGGCGGGCGCATGACACGTTGCCAGATACACAGCAGGGGAGCAGCTGACGTTACTGAACCCCAATAACACGGCAGCAAGTGTTAACTGTGCGGACAGCACTTCCAGGCACCAACTGGCGGTGTTAGAGCCCAGGGACAGCAGGAGGAGCAGATTGGAGGTATTGCCGCACACACAGCTGGGGAGCAGCTGACATTACTGAACCCCAATAACAGAGGAGCGACTGTTGACTGTGCGGACAGCACTTCCAGGCACCAACTGGCGGTGTTAGAGCGCAGGGACAGCAGGAGGAGCAGATTGGAGTTATTGCTGCACACACAGCTGGGGAGCAGCTGATGTTACTGAACCCCAATAACAGAGGAGCGACTGTTGACTGTGCGGACAGCACTTCCAGGCACCAACTGGCAGTGTTAGAGCCCAGGGACAGCAGGAGGAGCAGATTGGAGGTATTGTCGCACACACAGCTGGGGAGCAGCTGACGTTACTGAACCCCAATAACAGAGGAGCGACTGTTGACTGTGCGGACAGCACTTCCAGGCACAAACTGGCGGTGTTAGAGCCCAGGGACAGCAGGAGGAGCAGATTGGAGGTATTGCCGCACACACAGCTGGGGAACAGCTGACGTTACTGAACCCCAATAACACGGCAGCAAGTGTTGACTGTGCGGACAGCACTTCCAGGCACCAACTGGTGGTGTTAGAGCCCAGGGACAGCAGGAGGAGAAGATTGGAAGTATTGACGCACACACAGCTGGGGAGCAGCTGATGTTACTGAATCCCAATAACAGAGGAGCGACTGTTGACTGTGCGGACAGCACTTCCAGGCATCAACTGGTGGTGTTAGAGCCCAGGGACAGCAGGAGGAGCAGATTGGAGGTATTGCCACACACATAGCTGGGGAGCAGCTGACGTTACTGAACCCCAATAACAGAGGAGCGACTGTTGACTGTGCGGACAGCACTTCCAGGCACAAACTGGCGGTGTTAGAGCCCAGGGACAGCAGGAGGAGCAGAGGAACACAGTGTAGGCCGAAGCCTGATTGGAGCAAGTCGAAAGGGAACCTTTAACCCCCCCCCAAGGTGTTTGTAGCTGAAAGAGCCATCTTGTGCAGCACTAAGGATGCAAAAGGAAAAGGTGGCTCTTTTAATTATGCTCCTTGCAAACACAGAACTAAACACTTATAAAATGTCTCCCCTGATACCGTGAGACCGTCCCGGAGGTGGGACTTTCCTTTGTAATGGGACGCTGCACAGCCGTCATTCCTTCCCCCTTGGTGCCATGCGCCACCTCCTCAGCGTTGTTTGATTCTGTCCCGGAGTCTGCGCAGTTATGTTATCCCTTGGCCAGGCGCACTTAGCGCTGCCCGTCTTCTGACATCATTTGGTGTCAGGCTGGCTGCGCCTGTGCGGCCGCGCTGCCCGAGATCCCGCCTCGCAGTGTCATCTAATGTAATCCCACTGAGGGCCTGGGATCCATGGGCATGCGCAGTGCATATCCTTGCCTCTCACTCCCCTCCCTCTGGCTTCTTCAGACTGTGCGGCGTCCCGGCCGTGGCATGCTATTAGGGATCAGCTGATGGCTCACAGTCTGAAGAAGGCGGAGGGAGATGAGTGAGAGCCTGAGGTGAAGATATGCACTGCGCATGGCCATGGATCCCAGGCCCGCAGTGTGATTAAATCAGAAGACACTGCGAGGCGGGATCTCAGCCAGGGAGGCCGCACAGGCGCAGTCAGCCTGACAACAAATGATGTCAGAAGATGGGCAGCGCTAACTGTGCCTGGCCAAGGGATAACATAACAGCGCAGGCTCCGGGACAGAATCAAACAACGCTGAGGAGGTGGCGCATGGCAACAAGGGGGTAGGAATGACGGCTGTGCTGCGTCACATTACGAAGGAAAGTCCCACCTCCGGGACGGTTTTACGGTATCAGTGGACACATTTTATAAGTGTTAAGTTCTGGTTGTGCAAGGAGCTAAACTAAAATAGCTACCTTTCCTTATGCAGCATTACTGCTGCACAAGGTGGCTCTTTCAGTAATAAACGCCTTTGGGGGGGGACAGGTTCCATTCAATTTCAGTTGTTGTGTCAGCGTGGCGGTCGCAGGACACATTGCCGGCTGCACAGCTGGGGATTAGCTGACGTTACTGAAACCCAATAACACTGGGTCGTATGTTTTGACTGTGCATCCTACACTTCTGAGCCTCAACTGGCGGTTTTGGAGCCAAGGAATTACAGTTCAGGTGGTAGAAAGATGAACACAACAGGAGACCTGGATACTGTAGACAGTCACCCAATTATTTAATCAGGAAGAGGAGTGGCAAATTCCAGCGAGATCCAGGCCTGGTTCATTTTCAGAAAAGTAAGCCGGTCAACGTTATCGGAGGATAGTCGCATGCGACGGTCTGTTAGTACACCACCTGCAGCACTGAAGACGCGTTCCGATAATACACTAGCCGCAGGGCAAGCCAGCACCTCCAATGCATACTGGCTTAGCTCTGGCCATGTATCCAGCTTAGAGACCCAAAACTTGAAAGGGGAAGAGCCGTCTGGGAGTACAGTAAGAGGGCAAGACATGTAGTCTGTCACCATCTGACGGAACCATTGCCTCCTGCTAACTGGAGCCGCCTGTGATGGTGTAGACATTTGTGGCGGGCACACAAAACTGTGCCACAGTTGGGCCATACTGGTCTTGCCTTGGGCAGAGGCACTGCTTCTGCTCCCTCTTTGGGCAGAGCCTCCTCCACTGCCTGGACGCACTGAGCTGCTTTGTAATGCACTAGCAGCACTTCTCTCACTTGGACTGGAGAAGATGATGGAATTCACCAGTGTGTCTTGGTACTCCCGCATTTTACGCTCCTGGTTCAACGGTGTGATGAGGCTTTGTACGTTGTCCCGGTAGCAAGGATCGAGGAGGGTGTACACCCAATAATCAGCCATGTTGAGAATGTGGGTGATGCGGCGGTCGTTTCTCAGGCACTGCAGCATGTAATCAACCATGTGCTGCAGACTGCCAACTGTCCAAGAAATGCTGTCCCCTGCTTGAGGCGTTATCTCTGCCCGCTCTTCATCCTTGCTGTACACACTGACTACCGGACAATTGTGTAACTTCCTCCTCTGGACGGATGTCTTCCTCCTCCATTGACTCCTCCTCATCCTCCTCACAAAGTGTCCCCTGCCTACGCGTTTGTGAGGAACCACGTGGCGCTGACTGTCCAGAAGCTGATGGAAATGGTGAATCCTCATTCTCCACCTCTTCCACAACATCATCCCTTAGCGCTTGCAGTGTTTGTTGAAGCAGGCAGATAAGGGGGACAGTCATGCTGACTAATGCATCATCTGCACTCACCATCCACGTGGAATAATCAAAGGGACGCAAAACCTGGCAGACGTCCTTCATAGTGGCCCACTCTGTGGTTGTGAAGTCTGAACGGCGCGGAGTGCGACTTCTTTGCGCCTGATGCAGCTGGTACTCCATTACTGCTTACTGCTGCTCACACAACCACTCCAACATATGTAACGTGGAATTCCACCTGGTAGGTAGGTCACATATGATGCGATGTTCCGTAAGGCGGAATCGGCGCTGCAGAGCTGCAATGCGCGATCTTGCCATTCTGGAACGCCGCAAGTGAGCACGCTCTAGGTGGACCTTGTGCAGCAGTGCTGCTGGCTGGAGATTCGCTGCCACAAACCACACATCACTCTCCTGCTTGATGGCATTCCAGAGCTCCTGCGCTGTGTGGCTTCGATTCCCCAAAGAAATTAATTTCAAGACGGCCTGTTGACTTTTGGCCATGGCTGTGCTCATGTCGGTCGTAACAGGTAAACGTTCACGGGTCCATGTGGAGGTGGACTGTGACGGCTCCTGCAGCGATGATTCAGAGGAACTTGTGTATGAGGAGGAGTCAATGCGTACAGACTGGATTCCTGCAATCCTTGGAGTGGGCAGGACACGTCCTGTGCCACTCGCACGATCTGTACCCGGCTCAACAACATTAACCCTGCTGTTCTGTTCGCATTTACTATACACTAGTTCTGTTCGGGTCACTATGACCCGGCTTATTAAACCTTGATTTTAGACACTCTAACTCATTTTTTTTTATAACTTTTTGCTTACTAGACTGTTTGTGAACATGTTTGGTAGTAAAAAAAAGAAAAATGAAACAGAAATCTTTTTTTTTTGTTTTTATTCTGAAAAAACAGATCAATGAGCAAAACGAAAATAGAAAAATACACATTTTTGTAAAAAAAAAAAAAAATCAAAACAATCAAATCAAACATTTTGAAAACTTCTGAAAACAAGCAGATAAGCCAGGAAGACAGACTTACTTAGCCAAAAAAATTATTTGCAAGACTTTACAGCTCAGATTTACAAACAAAAACCGTCTTAGACAGCGCGTTCTGAGCAGTCCGTTCTGCGCAAAATATACACGTGTAGTGCACACCTAGTGATCTCTCCGGATGCACTCTACATTTTAGAATAGACTGCGCACCAAAAATAATCAATATAAAGCCATTTTTATGGTGCGCAGATCTCAATGCATACCCCCGGTAGAGCGCGCGTACGACCCCATTGAAATAATTTAGGAAAAAAATCAATTGATATACAATAGTAGATGCAATAAATAGACCCAACTGAGGTTATAAGTCCTTTATTTCACTGAAAATATGGCCTCACAGCTGTAAAAAACGATGCCGGGTCACTATGACCCGAACAGAACTAGTGTAACTTTTTTCGTGTAGCAAAAAGTAAACGAAAAAAAAAATATATATATATACTCATATGTAGGTCCCCCCAAATGAGGAAAAGTCAAGGAGTCTCAAGTTTTAGAGACTTACAGAAAAAAATCTACAGGGCCGCAAAAAGTCTGTTCGGGTCACTATGACCCGAACAGAACAGCAGGGTTAACCCAATGGGCAGTGAGGGAAAGGTATCGCCAATGTCCATGGTGACTGGTCCACGCATCGGTGGTGAGGTGGACCTTGCTACTGACGGCGTTCAGTAGCGCATGTTTTATGTGTCCCTCCACATGCTTGTGCAGGGTAGGGATGGCTTGCCTGCTGAAATAAAAGCGGCTGGGCACATTGTACTGTGGGACTGCCAATGACATAAAGTCATGGAAGCTGTCAGTCTCCACCAGCCTGAATGACAGCATTTCCAGTGACAGAAGTTTGGCAATGCCTGCAGTCAGAGCCTGTGCTCGTGGGTGGTTTGCCGAGAAAGGCTGCCTTTTCTCCCATGCCTGTACTACTGATGGCTGTAGACTGGGCTGGGAGTGTGAGGATGACTGGGAACATGGTGCTGTGGGTGGAAATACATTGGGTCTCTGGACAACAGTGCCAGAGGTTCTTCCATGGCGATCCTGGGAGAAAGCCGAACCAGCTGTGTGTGAGCTGGAGGAAGAGGCAACACGAGCTGAAGAGGTGGTAGATGCCGCTGTTGGTTGGCCTAGGTCTTCAGTGTGTTTTTGTAACTCCACCACGTGCCTGGTCCGCACATGTTTCCACATGTTTGAGGTATTGAGGTTGCCGACATTTCTCCCTCTTTTGATTTTATGATGACACACCTTGCATTTGACAAAGCAAATGTCATCTGCAACTGTGTCAAAAAAGGACCAGGCACTGCAAGTCTTGGGAGCGCTTTTTTTGGCTTTTGGAAGAGACATGCTCCTAATGGATGCCGAAGTGGAGGCTACAGGCTCCGCAGTCTTCCCCCTCCCTCTCCCTCTTTGGCCCGTTCGGGGAATCTCTTCCTCAGAGCTGCTCCCACCACCTTCCTGTCCCGCACGCCACGATGGGTCAAGGACCTCATCATCTACACTACCCTCTGGCACCAACTGCTCCTCCTGGGTAGTCTCGGCAGGACAGCACGCACCAGAAAGTGGCACCTGAGTGTCGTCATCAGATGCGTCCTGCGGTGTGGTGACCGGAGTCACTGGCCCACCCGCCTCTTCAGAGTCAGAGTGACAAAGCTGTTGCACATCACTGCACACTGCCTCTTCTTCCATTTCTCCAATGCTGCTTGGCTGGCCCCCTGTTTCCAAGCCAAGAGATTCAGAGAACAGAAGTAGAGACGGCTCCTTTCCTGGGCTCTCTGACTGCCTGGGCAATCTGGCAGGTGGTGAAGAGACAGATGGGTGCTCTCCAGTGAACTGTGCCTGTGAGGATGTGGCACTAATTGAAGTCAATGCGTTAGCTGCCATCCATCCGACAACGGCTTCAATTTGGTCTTCACGCAGCAGCGGTGTACGGCGCTCTCCGACAAAGCTGCGCATGAAGGACTGTTCCCTCCTGAAACTGGGTGATGATGAGTCACCGATGCCCGCAGCAGGCACAGAATCCCCACGTCCTCTCCCTGCTCCGCACCCATGCCCACGTGCCTTACTCCCTGCCTTCTTCATCTTGGTTGACTGATAAAGATAAGCAGAAAAGTACTAAGGGCTTAGTGTGCTTATTCCTGAACAGCTCCTAACAGGTATAAGAAACACTAATTTTCTAAAGTGTGGACTAGACTTTAATATGAGCTAATGTGGCCTACACAACTGTAAAGTGGTGTGTTTGGTGAACTTTATTTTTTTTATTTTTTGGGGGGGCAGAACTGACTATAGGGTGAGCTGCACTCACACGGAGACCGTGTAGACAGCCATAAATGGCGTTGCAAGGCCCAAAAAAACTCCTCTAGGTTATCCTATGTAGTGTTTTTCCACAATTTAGCTGGATACGGGTGGAAAGCCACTAATAGGAATTATTTGAAAAAATGTGCAGCAGCCTGCACTATTTGCAAAAAAGGACAATGGATAGAACAGTATGAGGCAGTGAACCACCCTGAGCTGAATACAACCGTCTGTGGCTGCACACAGACTACATAGTGGGCTGCACTCACACACACACACAGAGACCCTGCAGATCGCTGTGAAAACAGCGCTGCAAGGCAAAAGCAAGGTGAACACACAGTGGTTGCTAAATTAGCCTGGGAAAAGCACAATGAAGGAAATCGCTATCTCAACTGGCCCTCAGTCAGAACACAGCATCCTATACCTAACTGAATTCACAGCAGAGTGAGCCAGAAAGGGCGGCAGCATTTTTATAGTGCATCATGACATCATTTCAGCAGCCAATCATAGCCTTGCCAGTAGTTATATGCCCACCATGCTGAACAGAATGTGCCCACACTTGAAAATCATTCCTCATTGGCTGAATTCGTGCAGTTTGAATCCTGGGAACTTCCGATTCCGGTATCCGATATGCGGTAAGTATCGGAACTCGGTATCGGAATTCCGATACCACAAATATCGGCCGATACCCGATACTTGCGGTATCAGAATGCTCAACACTATCCATGACCACTAAGATGTATTGGTGCCCTCATGCAGATTTAACTAAAGGGCCCACTAGATCCATGGCAATCCTTTCCAATGGGACCTCTATGTTATGATCCGGTGGTAGGATCACCAAACTGACCTGATAGGTAAACCAGAATATTAGGACGAGCTCTGGGGATGTGGAAACTATACTGACCACAACACTGAACCTATCCAATACACACTAAAGGCAGCCGTGGAGCGTTACCTAAAAACCTAGACGCCTCGTCACAGCCTGAGGAACTAACTACCCCTAGAGAGAAAGCCAAGCCTCACTTGCCTCAGAGAAGTGACCCCAAAGTTTAGACAGCCCCCACAAATAATAACGGTGAGTTAAGGGGAAAATACAAACGTAGTAATGAAAAACAGGTTTAAGCAAATGAGGCCCGCTAAAGCTAAATAGACTGAAGATAGCAAGGGATCTGTGCGGTCAGTACAAAAACTATCAAAAACTATCCACGCAGAAAATACAAGAACCCCCACACCGACTCACGATGTGAGGGGCGCACTCTGCACCCCAGAACTTCCAGCAAGCAAAAAATCACATATAAGCAAGCTGGACTGAACTCATCATATAAGGAAACATATTTTCAAGAGAAAAATGAGCAAACATGAACTAGCAAGACTTAGCTTCTCCGGATGGAGACAAGGTCACAAGGAAGTCCAGAGAGATCAGAACCAGTACTGAATACAACGACAGCAGGCAACAAACAACGGTGCAGGTGGAGTTCAATAGGAACCAGCAAAGCAGGAAATGAGGCAGCTGAGCCCATCTCCAGACCCGCAGTATCGCTAAAGGCCACCAGAGGGAGCCCAGATGGAATTCACAACAGTACCCCCCCCCCTTGAGGAGGAGTCACCGAACCCTCACAAGAGCCCCCCGGCCGATCAGGACGAGCCAAATGAAAGGCACAAACCAAATCGGCCGCATGGACATCAGAGGCGACAACCCAGGAATTATCCTCCTGACCATAGCCCTTCCATTTAACTAAGTACTGAAGCCTTCGTCTCGAAACACGAGAATCCAAGATCTTCTCCACCACATACTCCAATTCTCCCTCGACCAAGACCGGAGCAGGAGGATCAACAGAAGGAACCACAGGCACCACATATCTCCGCAACAATGACCTATGGAACACATTGTGAATGGCAAATGATGCTGGGAGGTCCAAACGAAATGACACAGGGTTGAGGATTTCCAAAATCTTAGAAGGACCGATGAAACGAGGCTTGAACTTAGGAGAGGAAACCTTCATCGGAACATAACGAGAAGACAACCACACCAAATCCCCCACACGAAGTCGAGGACCCACACAGCGACGGCGGTTAGCAAAGCGCTGAGCCTTCTCTTGAGACAACGTCAAATTGTCCACCACGTGGTTCCAAATCTGCTGCAACCTATCCATCCACAGAAGGCTCAACCTGACCTGAGGAAAAACGAGGATGAAAACCAGAATTGCAAAAAAAAGGCGAAACCAAAGTAGCAGAACTAGCCCGATCATTGAGGGCGAACTCAGCCAATGGCAAAAAAGTCACCCAGTCATCCTGATCAGCAGAAACAAAACATCTCAGATAAGTCTCCAAGGTCTAATTAGTACGTTCGGTTTGGCGATTTGTCTGAGGATGGAAGGCCGATGAAAAAGATAATTCAATGCCCATCTTAGCACAAAAGGACCGCCAAAATCTGGACACAAACTGGGATCCTCTATCAGACACAATATTCTCAGGAGTACCATGCAAACGAACCACATTCTGAAAAAACAGTGGAACCAAATCAGAGGAGGAAGGCAGCTTAGGCAAGGGCACCAAATGGACCATTTTAGAAAAACGATCACAAACCACCCAGGTAACAGACATCTTCTGAGAGACTGGAAGATCCGAAATAAAATCCATGGAAATATGCGTCCAGGGCCTCTTCGGGACAGGCAAAGGCAAAGGCAAACCACTGGCATGAGAACAGCAAGGCTTGGCCCGAGCACAAATCCCACAGGACTGCACAAAGGAACGCACATCCCGCGTCAAGGAAGGCCACCAAAAGGACCTAGCCACCAAATCCCTGGTACCAAAAATCCCAGGGTGACCTGCCAACACCGAAGAATGAACCTCGGAAATGACTCTACTGGTCCATCTATCCGGGACAAACAGTCTCTCCGGTGGACAACGATCAGGTCTATTGGCCTGAAATTCCTGCAGTACCCGTCGTAAATCAGGGGAGATGGCAGACAAAATCACCCCTTCTCTGAGGACACCAGCCGGTTCAGAAACTCCCGGAGAGTCAGGCACAAAGCTTCTAGAAAGAGCATCAGCCTTCACGTTCTTCGAACCCGGAAGGTATGAAACCACGAAATTGAAACGGGAGAAAAACAGCGACCATCGAGCCTGTCTAGGATTTAGCCATTTAGCAGACTCGAGATAAGTCAAATTCTTGTGATCAGTCAAGACCACCACACGATGTTTGGCTCCCTCAAGCCAATGTCACCACTCCTCAAATGCCCACTTCATTGCCAACAACTCCCGATTACCAACATCATAATTCCGCTCGGCAGGCGAAAACTTTCTTGAAAAGAAAGCACATGGCCTCATCACAGAGCCATCAGAGTTTCTCTGTGACAAGACAGCCCCTGCTCCAATCTCAGAAGCATCAACCTCGACCTGGAATGGTAGAGAGACATCCAGCTGATGCAAGACAGGAGCCGAAGAGAACCGACGTTTGAGCTCCTGAAAGGCCTCCACGGCCGCAGGAGACCAATTCGTCACATCAGAACCCTTCTTAGTCAAATCCGTCAAAGGCTTAATCACACTGGAAAAATTAGTGATGAAGCGACGGTAAAAATTAGCAAAACCCAAGAACTTCTGAAGACTTTTTACCGATGTAGGTTGAGTCCAGTCATGAATAGCCTGGACCTTGACTGGATCCATCTCAATGGTAGAAGGAGAAAAAATAAAGCCCAAAAAGGAAACCTTCTGGACTCCAAAGAGACATTTAGAGCCCTTCACAAACAAGGCATTGGCTCGCAGGACCCGAAATACCATCCGGACCTGCTTCACATGAGATTCCCAATCATCAGAAAAGACCAAAATATCATCCAGGTACACAATCATAAACCTATCCAGATACTCTCGGAAGATGTCGTGCATGAAGGACTGGAACACAGAAGGGGCATTAGAAAGCCCAAAAGGCATCACCAAGTACTCAAAATGGCCTTCGGGCGTATTAAATGCTGTTTTCCATTCATCGCCCTGCTTTATACGCACAAGATTATACGCTCCACGAAGATCTATCTTGGTGAACCAACTGGCCCCCCTAATCCGAGCAAACAGATTGGACAACAGTGGCAAAGGATACTGAAATTTGACCGTGATGTTATTTAGAAGGCGATAATCTATACAGGGTCTTAGAGAACCATCCTTCTTGGCCACAAAAAAGAACCCCGCACCCAAAGGGGACGAGGACGGGCGAATATGCCCCTTCTCCAAAGACTCCTTGATATAACTCCGCATAGCGGCATGTTCTGGTACAGACAAATTAAAAAGTCGTCCCTTAGGGAACTTACTACCAGGAATCAAATTTATGGCGCAATCACAATCCCTATGAGGAGGTAGGGCACGGGACATGGGCTCATCAAATACATCCTGGTAGTCCGACAAAAATTCAGGGACTTCAGAAGGAGTAGAAGAAGCAATTGACACCAAAGGAGCATCGCCATGAATCCCCTGGCAACCCCAACTTGACACAGACATTGCTTTCCAATCCAGGACTGGATTATGAGCCTGCAGCCATGGCAGACCCAGCACGACAACATCATGCAAATTATGTAACACAAGAAAGCGAATCACCTCCTGATGTGCAGGAGTCATGCACATAGTCATTTGAGCCCAGTACTGAGGTTTATTGTTGGCCAATTGCAAAGGCTCCAAGACAAAACCACAGCGCCTGGCAAAAGACAAATCCATCAAATTCAGGGCGGCACCTGAATCTACAAAAGCCATAACTGAGAAGGATGACAGAGAGCAAATTAAAGTAACAGACAAAATGAATTTAGGTTGTACAGTACCAATGGTGACAGACCTAGCGAAGTTTTTTGTGCGCTTAGAACAATCTGAGATAACATGAGCAGAATCACCACAGTAAAAGCACAACCCATTCTGACGTCTGTGATATTGCCGTTCAATTCTGGTCAGAATCCTGTCACATTGCATAGACTCAGGCTTCTGCTCAGAAAATACCGCCAGATGGTGCACTGGTTTGCGCTCCCGCAAACGCCGATCAATCTGAATGGCCAAAGACATTGACTCACTCAGACCCGCAGGCGTGGGGAACCCCACAATAACATCCTTAATGGCTTCAGAAAGACTCTTTCTGAAAATCGCTGCCAGGGCACACTCATTCCATTGAGTGAGCACAGACCATTTCCTAAACTTCTGACAGTAAACCTCTGCTTCATCCTGACCCTGACACAAAGCCAGCAAGATTTTCTCTGCCTGATCCACAGAATTAGGTTCATCATAAAGCAAACCCAGCGCCAGAAAAAATGCATCTACATTACGCAATGCAGGATCTCCTGGTGCCAGGGCGAATGCCCAGTCTTGAGGGTCGCCACGCAACAAAGAAATAACAATTTTAACTTGCTGAACCGGATCACCAGAGGAACGAGGTCTCAGAGAAAGAAATAATTTGCAATTATTTTTAAAGTTCAAAAACCTAGATCTGTCTCCGGAGAACAACTCAGGAATAGGTATCTTAGGCTCTGACATAGGACTGCGAACTACATAATCCTGAATGCCTTGTACTCTAGCAGTGAGATGATCCACACTAGAAGACTCTGAAGGTCCATAGCTGCAGCTGAATTCTGAACCACCCAGAGATTAAGGGGAGGAGAGAGGCAAGACACACTGCAGGAAAAAAATAAAATAAAAATGAACTCAGGATTTCTCTTATCCCTCTTTTGCGATGCATTAACTCTTTACTGGCCTGCTGTACTGTTATGATCCGGTGGTAGGATCACCAAACTGACCTGATAGGTAAACCAGAATATTAGGACGAGCTCTGGGGATGTGGAAACTATACTGACCGCAACACTGAACCTATCCAATACACACTAAAGGCAGCCGTGGAGCGTTACCTAAAAACCTAGACGCCTCGTCACAGCCTGAGGAACTAACTGCCCCTAGAGAGAAAGCCAAGCCTCACTTGCCTCAGAGAAATGACCCCAAAGTTTAGACAGCACCCACAAATAATAACGGTGAGTTAAGGGGAAAATACAAACGTAGTAATGAAAAACAGGTTTAAGCAAATGAGGCCCGCTAAAGCTAAATAGACTGAAGATAGCAAGGGATCTGTGCGGTCAGTACAAAAACTATCAAAAACTATCCACACAGAAAATACAAGAACCCCCACACTGACTCACGATGTGAGGGGCGCACTCTGCACCCCAGAACTTCCAGCAAGCAAAAAATCACATATAAGCAAGCTGGACTGAACTCATCATATAAGGAAACATATTTTCAAGAGAAAAATGAGCAAACATGAACTAGCAAGACTTAGCTTCTCCGGATGGAGACAAGGTCACAAGGAAGTCCAGAGAGATCAGAACCAGTACTGAATACAACGACAGCAGGCAACAAACAAAGGTGCAGGTGGAGTTAAATAGGAACCAGCAAAGCAGGAAATGAGGCAGCTGAGCCCATCTCCAGACCCGCAGTATCGCTAAAGGCCACCAGAGGGAGCCCAGACGGAATTCACAACACTATCACCGGTAATGAAAAAAGGGGACTTCAGAAATGAGTAGAGGGAGCGGATATCTGGAAGGTGGGGCAGAACCTACAATAATTTAGGATCTCCCGGTAACACCCTGGCCAATAGAACCTCTGCATGATACTTTCCTGTGTTTTCTCTACCCCCAGATGTCCCCCCAAAAGATGTGAATGGGCCATGTCTAAAACCCTCCGCTGGTAGAGACCTGGAACCAAGAGCTGCTCCACTATCTCCCCTCCTCTCGGTTTGATCACCCAATACAGTAACTCGCCATTAACGACAAAGTGTGGGAACCTGGTGTCAGCCTCCGTCTCTTGAACAACCCCATCTATCACAGACAGATTTTCAAATGCATTTTTTAGAGTAAGATCCTGCATCTGAGCCGAACAAAAAATTTCCCCAGAAACCCCCAGATGAAGAATCTCGGCCTCACTGATCACCGTCTCATCCGCGTCACCCACCAGGACACACAAGGGGAACTCCTCCACCTCTGGCTGTGATGGGGATTTATCAGGGTTGAGTTGGCCTCTGTCTGACTAACTTACCATCCCCTACTTACCCCACAAGTCCCAAAACAGGCTGAAGTCCCGCCTGATCAACATGGGGTGTAGCAAGTCTCTCACAACCTCAACCTCATTGGACTCAGTGACACAGTTTGTTTTTATATACACTCTGGCAATGGGGTAGTCCTTGGCATTGCCATGGATACAGCGGACACGCATGTGTTTCCCTGGGATCAACTTGTGGGGAAGTATGGCCCTTATCAGGGTCACCAAACTCCCCAAGTCCAATAGTCCTGACACCAGCACCCCATTTATGGACACGGGACATGACGGAGGCCAATTTCCTGGCTGATAGTTCATACTGCAAGCAGGATATGCAAATTACGAGCAGCGCCTGCCTAGGCTGTAATCCATCTGCTCAGAAGACAAAGGACAATGGGCATTGAGGTGTCCAGGACCGTGACATCGTGACCAGATCAGGCCTTTACCAGCAGTCTTTTGCAACCCTTCAATGGCTCCTTGGGTCCTTGGACTTCCCCCAGTGGTGGCTCTGCTACCCCTCTTTTAGGGACCTGTCGACCACCTGGTACCTTTCTACTAGGCTGACCAGGTCATCTGCATTCTGGGGATCACCCTGGGCAAGGATCCTATCCCACACCTCCTGTCCTCCATTATCAATGTTGGCCCCCATTTATTTGCTTCTCTACTCTTTCGCTGCAATTCCCTGCTAGTACGCCACTAAGATCTCTTTAAACTCATATGGTACTGTGATACTGGTGTAAAAGCTGCCCATTGTGGTGTAGACTTATTTATACAAAGATTGAACATTTTAGGAGCTATTTTTGCACACTTTTTGCATATTTATTGCATATTATGTACATTATTTGTATCTAGATGCTCTGGGGGACTATTGGTGTGAGCTATCAGTGCCCCTATAATAGGGCATGGTTTCTGTATAGGTATCTTCTTTGCAATTTTAATGTTTTTAATGTTCTTTGTGCTGTGTGCTATTTTCTACCAATAAAGCATTGAATTTTTTATATATTGGGAGGTGTTCCCATTTGTATGGGCATGATCTTTTCTTGTTTTTGTTTAGTCTCTCCCACTCCGCTACCAGCTCAAATACAGTCAGAAATGCCTCTATATACCTCTATATCATCATCCGGGGTCATTTTATGCATCACTCGTCTTACCGCCTTCCGGTCGTGAATGTCGTCACCTGGACTTGTGGGCTGGGCTTCCGGTCTCCCACGATCTGCCTTGGCAAGTAACTCGATCTGCAACTGCTGTAGTCTTAACTGGTCCTGATGCTGTTGCCATTGTAGTTGCTGGATAAGCAACTTACTCGTTTCCTGATGTTGTATCTGTTGTTGCTGCTGCGCACTCACCAGGTGCTTGAGCAGGTCCTCCATTTTTCCTGACATCGTCCGCTGACTTGTGGCCACCTTTTCCCAGGACATGCAGTTTGACCACGGCTGTTACAGGTGTTCCCTGAATGTTATCAAACAAAGTCCAGCTCACAATAATCGACATCCTTGGAAGCTCGGAGCACGTCATGAATAAGGGTGCTTGGTCACCAGAAATGTGTTTATATCGCATTTTACTCTATGTTATTGCTGATGTTTTTATCCTCCACCGATCACATTTTCTAAGTGAACGAGGAAAAGGTTTTTTCACTACCTTGTTGAGCTGAATTCTTCATTTTTTTGATTCTCGGAATGTTGCTCGCATTCGAAATACCACTTGTTGTAGCGCAACTCATGTGGCAGTATACGGAGGTGTAAAATGGGAACACTGTCTCTTTAAATCCACGTTGGTTTATTTTAAGACAGCATAAACCAACACGTGGGGAAAATAAACTCAGCCTTTCTGGCTAAAACAGGAAAAAACAACAAACAAAACAAAACGCTGCAACGCAGTCCATACGTTGCGAGTGGCAGCCAGCTCTGGAGCAACACACGTTCAGTCTGTGCTTGACAAGCCATAAAGCTACTGGAAATGCATGTAGAAAAGCTGCGGAGACACCATCACGTGTTTCTCAACTCAAGCAATGAATAGCCAGGTCTTTCACTGGGAAGGGCAGCATCCAATAAAGGAAGACCACCTATGCCAAAACATGGTATCCATCCACAGACAGCTGTTTCAGGGTATTTGCCCCTCATCAGTGTGGAGTAGGAAACTGGCTATTAGGAGCAGTGCCTAGTGAAAAGGCTATGAACATAAGGATGAATTACCTCGGGGAGATCAAAACATCCAACACCGCGGAGACACCATCACGTGTTTCTCAACGCAGTGATCCAGAACACTGCCCCCATCCCTTATGGGAAATATGCAAATGCATGTAGAAAAGCTGCGGAGACACCATCACGTGTTTCTCAACGCAAGCACTGAATAGCCAGGTCTTTCACTGGGAAGGAACAACCACGGGAAGGGCAGCATCCAATAAAGGAAAACCACCTATGCCAAAACATGGTATCCATCCACAGACAGCTGTTTCAGGGTATTTGCCCCTCATCAGTGTGGAGTAGGAATCCAGTGTTCTGGATCACTGCGTTGAGAAACACATGAAGGTGTCTCCGCGGTGTTGGATGTTTTGATCTCCCCGAGGTCATTCATCCTTATGTTCATAAAGCTACTGGAGACTCCTCTCTCCAAGCTTGCTGAAACCAGACTGCCTGTGGAGCCCACTTACTTAAACCATAGACTATATGACTTTTCCCATCATAAGACTGATCCCATGATCATGACATCACACAGGTCCTAGCAGCACTGCCAGTGGAGATAAAGTGGACCTTCTCCCACCCACTCTATGAGGGGCCAAATAAAAACAGCCCTTTATGCAACTTTAGCTTAATCCTCACAACACGTAGTGTGCTGGAGGAAAATACTCTGGTTTGATATTACCGACGCCATTAAGCGCAGTAGTACATATCTCCCCTCTATTACCTTACCGGTGACTTTGTCACACCATAGAAAAAGATGCCTCTGATAAATCATATTTTCTTTTACATCACTAGATGGTCAGGTGCATCTATCAAAGTGAATATAAAATGTCCTTAGTAAAATTCAGAAGAAAACTGAAATACTTTTGCATGGAAAAAAAAATAAAGTACTACAATAATGTAATTGCATAAAAATGAATACCTAAAGAGGTTTCTAAAATGAAAAGTCTGCAGTCACTCTGTATGACTGCAGACTTGTGAATCCACCCATTGCACCCATCTAGTGGGCGCGGCCTCACTCCATACAAGTGTATGGAGCAAGGCTGCCCCCCATATAGTGGGTGCTGACATCTAGTGGGTGTGGCTATCCAGTGGGTGTGGGCTTGCTCAATATAAGTCCCTCTAGACAGGTTCTGCCCAGGAGAATGCATATTGCATACCTGACCTCCGTTCCCAGGTCAAAGAATGACTTATACTCCCAGCGCACAGTGCATGCCTTTAAAGCAGTGTTCCCCAGCTGTGGTCCTCAAGAGCCACCAACAGGTCATGTTTTCAGGATTTCCTTAGTATTACACAGGTGATACTTGCATCAGCTGGACGATCAAGAATCCCATCTCCTGTGTAATACTAAGGAAATCCTGAAAACATGATCTGTTGGTGGCTCTTGAGGGCTGGAGTTGGGAAACACTGCTTTAGCAGATTCACAAGCCTGCAGTCACACAGAGTGACTGTAGACATTTTATTTTAGTCTGGAAAACCCATATAGACTAATACTTTGTTGAAGCACCTATTGAATTTATGACACCATTCAGTCTATTTTTGTAGGAGTAGGGATGAGCGGACCTTTTGAAGTTTGGGTTCGTTGTGTTTGGCCAAATATTTTTTCGACTGCCAATACTTGACCCTGGACCCGAAACACATCAATGGAGACACAAACTTTGGTGCTGCAAAATGGCTGTAAAATGACAAAGCCACAGATCTAGATGACAAAAAAATGACCCTAAAACATAATGCTGCCTCTATTCTTCACTGTGAATAAGCTGTTCTTTTTGGTGATGTGCAGCTACCTGTTCCTAGGGATCAGCTGCCATATACCCAAGGTCAGTCCTGGATTAGCTCCTAGACTACCTCCCTTGTCTCTCCATGGACCTCGGTGTCGTTAGCTGCTAATTGTCCGTGGTCAGATTGGGTGAGGCTCCTAGTCACTCCCCTCCGGGGCTTCCTTGGGCTTAGGCACCCAGCCCGTTACAAAACTGATAGACAAATAGTCTGTTTGTGTTTAATGCTGGTCTTGGCAAATGAGCAGCCAATCGATGTCACATATTTTAATGGGAAAAGCTCCTTCAAGTGAGAATTGTCTGTGCTTCAAGGAATTAATTGCATTTACTATTATTTGCAGTGCTATGTCATTTTGAGAGAACAGTGTTCTTTCTTCTAGATATGCCCACGCGCCTCCTTTACATCTTCTATACCCTTTTTACATTGGGAAGAGGCTGTAATTTCCCATTTGTTCTATAGTATTACTTCTGAATCCTAAATTCTGATGACATGTGTTTGTATGCAGGGAGCTGCATTTTCATGTAAATGGCCTGCCTTGTTAGCTGCAGAAACACAAATTACCACATGTAGGACACTGGCCTACACTGCTTCTTTTATGCCAGACATCTGCTTTCTCTCGTTCTGTGAAATCCACCCTTAATTTATTGTGTTGAAGTTACAACACAGAAGGTTGTCATAAAAATTGTTTCTGAGTATTAATACTGAGCATGAAACCTGGATAACAAATAGTTGCATAAAGGTAGACAGTGAATAATCTATCCATATGCCATACGTGTTAAAAGTGGCTGATATTATCCCCCAGAGCCAAATGCATCACATGTATTCCTCAATTTATCAAAAAAGTAGAGAGAAAGCAGAAACAGTCAGCCATATAGTGAACATGTCCAATGATAACTAACGTGAATAGCAAAATATTGTAATAGTAGATGGTGGCCCAATTCTGACGCATCGGGTATTCTAGAATATCTATGTAGTTTATTTATGAAGTTTTCAGAATAATGCAATTTATACACATGAGCGACCAATTAGTGAAGCGTGGTTCAAATTCCGGGCCAATTCGCGGCCGGACTGCGCCAGTCGCTGATTGGTCATGCCCAGCCGTGAACAATCAGTGAAGCCAGGGCCTGCTCCAGGTTTTTGAGGGCCCAGGGCGAAGAAGTCTCAGTGGGCATCCCTCTTTAACACACCACAATTCATGATGCACAGTTACAGCAGAGAAATATAGCACAGCCAAGTAGCATATAACACAGCCCACGTAGCATATAACACAGCCCACGTAGCATATAGCACAGCCACATAGCATATAGCACAGCCACATAGTAATTGCCCAGCCACGTAGTATATAGCACAGCCCCCGTAGTATATAGCACAGACACGTAGTATATCGCCCAGCCATGTAATATATTGCACAGCCACGTAATATATTGCACAGCAACGTAGTATATAGGACAGCCACGTAGTATATAGCACAGAGACATCGTATATAACACAGGCCACGTAGTATAGAGCACAGCGATGTAGTATATTGCCCAGCCATGTAATATATACCACAGCCACGTAGTATATAGCACAGAGACATAGTATATAACAGCCCATGCAGTATATAACACAGCCCATGCAGTATATAACACAGCCCACATAGTATATTGCACAGCCACTAGTATATAACACAGCCACATAGTATATAACACAGCCCATGCAGTATATAACACAGGCCACATAGTATAGAGCACAGCGATGTAGTATATTGCCCAGCCATGTAATATATACCACAGCCACGTAGTATATAGCACACAGACGTAGTATATAATACAGCCCATGCAGTATCTAACACAGCCCACATATTATATAGCAATGTGGGCACCATATCCCTGTTAAAGAAAAGAATTAAAATAAAAAATAGTTATATACTCACCTTCCGTCGGCCCCCGGATCCAGCCCAGGCATTTACTGATGCTCCTTGCGACGCTCCAGTCCCAAGAATGCATTGCGGTCTCGCGAGATGATGACGTAGCGGTCATGTCAGCTGTTTTGAACAGCTGACATGTGTGTGCAATAGCGGTGAGTGGAATTGCGATTCACCTGCCGCTATTAACTAGTTAAATGCTGCTGTCAAACGCTGACAGCGGCACTTAACTATCGCATCCGGCCACGCGGCCGGAAATGCGCTCATCGCCGACCCCCGTCACGTGTTTTGGGGTCAGCGATGCATCAGGATAGTAACCATAGAGGTCCTTGAGACCTCTATGGATACTGATGCCGACTTGCTGTGAGCGCCACCTTGTGGTCGGCGCTCATAGCAAGCCTGTAATTAAGCTACATAGGAGCGATCTGATGATCGCTGCTATGTAGCAGAGCCGATCAGGCTATGCCAGCTTCTAGCCTCCCATGGAGGCTATTGAAGCATTGCAAAAGGAAAATAAATGTTTAAAAAAATATGAAATAAATGAAAAAATATAAAAGTTTAAATCACCCCCCTTTCGCCCTATTCAAAATAAAGCAATAAAAATAAAATCAAATATACACATATTTGGTATTGCCACATTCAGAATCACCCGATCTTTCAATTAAAAAAGGATTAACCTGATCGCTTAATTGGGTAGCGAGAAAAAAATTTAAAATGCCAAAATTATGTTTTTTTGGTCGCCGCGACATTGCATTAAAATGCAATAAGGGGCGATCAAAAGAAAGTATCTGCACCAAAATGGTATCACTAAAAACATCAGCTCGGTACTCAAAAAATAGGCCATCACCCGACCCCAGATCAAGAAAAATGGAGACGCTACGGGTATCGGAAAATGGCACATTTTTATTTTTTTTATTTTTTTTTTTTTAGCAAAGTTTGGAATTTTTTTGCACCACTTAGATAAAAAATAACCTAGACATGTTTGGTGTCTATGAACTTTAGTGAAGCAAGCAAAAAAGCCAAACAAAAAACACTCATGGGATTGCACTTTTTTTTGCAATTTCACCGCACTTGGAATTTTTTTTCCATTTTCTAGTACATGACATGGTAAAACCAATGACGTCGTTCAAAAGTACAACTCGTCCCACAAAAAATAAGCCCTCACATGGCCATATTGACAGAAAAATAAAAAAGTTATGGCTCTGGGAAGGAGGGGAGCGAAAAAACGAACACGGAAAAAAGGAAAATCCCAAGGTCATGAAGGGGTTAATGTAGCTCATAACGCTAAATGAATACTGAACCTCTTCACAAGTAGACTACCGCTAATCGCTACCAGCCTTTAATGTAACCCCCAAACAGTAATTTATGTCTAGCAACATTAGATTTAAATAGTGAGGGTAAAAAAGTTAAATTAGTTCAAAGACAGGTGAATAATATAGCCTTATACTTCTGAAATTAATTCAAACATTTCCAGATACAATCTTCACTTTTATTATGTTTATGAAAACAAAAACTATATTATAAAATGAAATGAGTTAATTATAAAAAATGTAAAGTCTGGGAATTCTGACCAGAATTTTAAGAAAAAGTTTCTGTGCCATGTGTGAAGAAAAAATAAATCATGTGGAAATGTTGTGGTCAGGCTAATAATTGGGTACACCAAAAACAGGCAGAGATGCTTACCTGTCTAAATAGGCCTCAATACAAATGCACAAGCAGGGTGCAGTGTACCCAAACAAAATAGCAAATGCACAGGTGCAATACCTAATGAAACAGCCAGCCTTCAATCAGGGTTTGGCCGTGTGGTACACCAATGCACTGAGATACATACTCTGTATGTGGCGTGTTCACACAAGGAATGCAAAGCATCTGGCTCCAGGCTATTAATAACGCCCTATGGCGGGCTGCCCAGTGATTAAATGCATCCTGTGTGAACAGAGGCCACAGTGTACAGAACCATTTGGGCCCAACTGCACCCTGCAAAAAATATACGTGCAAAACAAAACATATAAATATATGTAAGGTATTAGTTGATATTCTGGCCATAATATGCAAGCTGGCAACCCGCGCCAAGGGTCCTTACGTTTTGCCAGTCCTACTCTAACATGAAAAACACCAAAAAAGGAAAAATTCAAGAAAATAAACCAAAAACAGGCAGAGATGCGTACCTGTCTAAACATACAGAGTATGTATCTCAGTGCATTGGTGTACCACACTGCCAAACCCTGATTGAAGGCTGGCTGTTTCATTAGGTATTGCACCTGTGCATTTGCTATTTTGTTTGGGTCCACTGCACCCTGCTTGTGCATTTGTATTGAGGCCTATTTAGACAGGTAAGCATCTCTGCCTGTTTTTGGTGTATTTTCTTGAATTTTTCCTTTTTTGATGTTTTTAATAATTGGGTACAAAAAAGGCTATGGCTAGACATTAATATAAATGTGTAAGAAATATAATGCCTGCAGCTACCAGAAAGGTAACAGCTTTAAAAGACACTATAGACCACACGTAAACCAAATATTCACAGGTTTATGAGCATTTGCAAACCAACCTCTATTTCTCGAAGGTTTCTTCTTTTTAATATTCCTAAAATAATAATAGAAAGTTTCAGATCAAAAGCTCTCAGTATTGGAATATTAGAAGTCTACCTGGAGTAAATCAGCCAAAAGAGGCATTTTAAAGGGACACTGTCACCTGAATTTGGAGGGAACAATCTTTAGCCATAGGGGCGGGGTTTTCGGGTGTTTGATTCACCCTTTCCTTACCCGCTGGGTGCATGCTGGCTGCAATATGGGATTGAAGTTCATTCTCTGTCCTCCGTAGTAAATGCCTGCACAAGGCAATCTTGCCTTGCGCAGGCATGTACTATGGAGGACAGAGAATGAACTTCAATCCCATATTGCAGCTAGCGGGTAAGGAAAGGGTGAATCAAACACCCGAAAACCCCGCCCCTATGGCTAAAGATTGTTCCCTCCAAATTCAGGTGACAGTGTCCCTTTAATACTGAGGGATCCTAAGTACAAAATAACTATTTCTATAAGTGTGTCCTAGAAGTGTGAAAATTAATTTAGAATTAAAACCAGAATTGAACCAGAAGGGAACTGAGGGTAACTGGCCAGTCACTGTAAACAATGTTTCTGTCATTTTCACTTTCACCTCTATAATTCTTCACTTTCTGCAAACTCCCCTAATCCCTACTCCTAGTAAAGAACTGTGCATCTCTTCTTTAATCCTCCCCATCCATCTCACCTCCTCTTCAGAACTGTTCATTAACATACAATCCTCTGTCTCCAAGCACTGACAGCCACCTCATGCCCTCTCCTGCTCCCACCTGCTAACACTTTATCTGCTCCTTCTCACTGCTGGTGATATCTCTCCAAATCCTGGTCCTCCTCACCACATCCCCACAGTCAGTTCTACCTCCCATCCATGCTCCATCACAAATTTCCGTAACCTCTCTAACCTTATACCCATTCGCCCAGCCCCCACTTCCCCAGTCCCACTAACAGGAGCTCTGTGGAATGCTCGCTCTGTCTGCAACAAGTTTTCCTACATCCACGATCTTCTTGTTACTATCAAACTTTCCTTCCTCGCCATCACTGAAACCTGGCTCACCCCTTCTGACACAGCCTCTCCTGCTGTACTTTCCTATGGTGGCTTCCACCTTTCTCACACACCCCACCCCAGCAGCAAGCATGGTGCAGGAGTTGGTTTTCTCCTGTCAGATAACTGCCCCTTCACCCCAATCCCACTGCCACCCTCTGTTACCCTCCCTTCCTTTGAGGTGCACTCTGTGCGCATCTATGCCCCCACCAACCTCCAACTGGCTGTCATTTACTGCCCCCCAGGGCCATCCACCACCTTCTTTGACCACTTCACCACCTGGCTACTTCATTTCCTTTCTGCGGACATCTCCACTATCATCATGGGCGACTTCAACATACCCATTTACACTTCCCTCTCAGCTGACACTAAACTTCTATCTCTCACTTCCTCCTTCGGCCTCACTCAATGGTCTTCTGCAGCCACTCACAAAGGTGGTCACACATTGGACCTCATCTTCACCCACCTCTGCTTCCTTTCTAACCTCTCTAACTCACCTCTTCCTTTTTCTGATCACAATCTACTCACATTCTCTTCCCTCTCCATTCCTTGTCTACAATTCTCACCCCACAAACTTGCACACCCTCTCAGAAATCTTAAACACTTTGATCTACATTCACTCTCTGAATCCCTCCTCCCTCTCACAGACAGAAGTTCCCTGAACAATGCAGATGACTCTGCTGCTCTATATAACACCACAATAGCTGCAGCTTTGGAATCTCTTGCCCCTCTCACACACACCAAAGCTCACAAAATCAACAGACAGCCCTGGCACACCAGCCTGACCAAAGAACTGAGGCGAGCTTCCAGGGCTGCAGAGCGGAGATGGAAAAGATCCCACTCCAATGAGCACTTTATCGCATTCAAACAGTCCCTCACTGCTTTCAAGACCACACTCGCCACCGCTAGACAAACCTACTTCTCATCTCTCATATCCTCCCTGTCTCACAACCCTAAACAGTTATTCAACACCTTCAACTCTCTCCTCCATCCCCCAGCACCTCCTCCCTCCCCACTCATCTCAGCTGAAGACTTTGCCTCATTTTTCAAGCAGAAGATTGAGAACATCAGAGACAGTTTTAGTCGACAACCCCCAGAGCCCTTCCTCCCAACTACCCAGCCCTCCACCTCGAAAACCAACTTCTCCATCATTACAGAAGATCGACTCTCCACTCTACTCTCAAGATCCCATCTCACCACCTGTGTACTTGACTCGATCCCTTCCCACTTCATCCCAAACTTCGCCACAGTCTTCATCCCAACTCTAACCCATCTCTTCAACCTATCACTAACAACTGGTGTTTTCCCCTCAAGCTTTAAACATGCCTCAATCACACCTATCCTCAAAAAGCCCTCTCTTGACCCATCCTCTGTATCTAGCTATCACCCTATATCACTTCTCCCCTATGCCTCAAAACTACTGGAACAACACGTCCATCTTGAACTGTCCTCCCATCTATCTTCCTGCTCCCTTTTCGACCGCTTACAATCAGGCTTCCGGTCACACCACTCCACTGAAACTGCCCTAACTAAGGTCACCAATGACCTATTAACTGCCGAGAGCATGCGACACTCCTCTATCCTCCTCCTCCTGGACCTGTCCTCTGCCTTTGACACAGTAGACCATTCCCTATTACTACAGACCCTCTCATCCCTTGGCATCACAGACTTGGCCCTATACTGGAACTCGTCATACCTAACTGACCAAACATTCACCGTCTCCAATTCACACACCACCTCCTCACCTCGCCCCCTATCTGTCGGAGTCCCACAAGGTTCAGTTCTAGGGCCCCTGCTCTTCTCCATTTACATTTTTGGCCTGGGACAGCTCATAGAATCTCACGGTTTTCAGTATCATCTCTATGCTGATGACACACAGATCTACATCTCTGGACCAGATATCACCAACCTACTAACCAGAATCCCTCAATGTCTATCCGCTATTTCATCCTTCTTCTCCGCTAGATTTCTAAAACGTAACATGGACAACACAGAATTCATTGTCTTTCCCCTATCTCACGTGACCCCCCCAACGAACCTATCCATTACAGTAAATGGCTGCCCACTCTCCCCAGTCCCACAAGCTCGCTGTCTCGGGGTAATCCTTGACACTGATCTCTCCTTCAAACCGCATATCCAAGCCCTTTCCACTTCCGGCCGCCTTCAACTCAAAAATATTTCACGGATCCGTACATTCCTAAACCAAGAATCTGCAAAAACCCTAGTCCATGCCCTCATCGTCTCCCACCTCGACTACTGTAACCTCCTGGTCTGTGGCCTCCCCTCTAACACTCTCGCACCCCTCCAATCTATTCTAAACTCTGCTGCCCGACTAATCCACCTGTCCCCCCACTATTTCCCGGCCTCTCCCCTATGTCAATCCCTTCACAGTACAAAAGCCTAACCATGACATACAAAGCCATCCACAACCTGTCTCCTCCATACATCTGTGACCTCGTCTCTCGGTACTTTCCTGCACGCAACCTCCGATCCTCACAAGATCTCCTTCTCTACTCCCCTCTTAGCTCCTCTTCCCACAATCGCATGCAAGATTTCTCTCACACATCACCCCTACTCTGGAACTCTCTACCACAACATATCAGACTCTCACCTACCATCAAAACCTTCAAAAAGAACCTAAAGACCTACCTCTGACAAGCCCACAAACTGCAGTAACCACCGATCGACCAAACCACTGCACAACCAGCTCTATCCTCACCTACTGTATCCTCACCCATCCCTTGTAGATTGTGAGCCCTCGCGGGCAGGGTCCTCTCTCCTCCTGTACCAGTTGTGACTTGCATTGTTCAAGATTATTGTACCTGTTTTTATGTATACCCCTCCTCACATGTAAAGGGCCATGGAATAAATGGCGCTATTATAATAAATAATAATAGTAATATCTTTGTTGTGTATAGTCCAATCTCTGGCAAGTACAGTCTGACACAATACAAATAATATCATTGTTGTATTTTTTTAATTTTAAATATTGTATTTTTATTATTGTGTGCTGATTTGTCATTCATTTAAATTCTTAATATTAAAAATCAGCCAATACATGGTGTTTTTAACTGGCCTATGCATTGATAGAAATCTGGAGTAAAAAACTTTGCAAAGTCTAAAGATTTTTGCATAATGCAAAGATTAGAAAAAATAATGCGACTTTTGGAGTAATTTTCACCCAGCACTGACAAGGTAGGTGAGGTTGGAGGTGGACAGGGCGTGACTGGGTGCAGGCAACTCCCACTTGTAAAATTCATGAATATTGCTGTTTCTACGGCACAAATCTTTCTCCAGTTAATGACTGGAGTAAAAATTGTAGGGAGGTGCACAGAGGCTCCACGTGCCTTACATGATTAATTAAGAGGGGTGCGCCTTAATGAATGAGGCACCTCCTGCTCCACCCTGCTTTCTCATAAAGTAAAAATGCTGATCTTGATTTATCGTGGACTTTGCGCTTAATGTTATTGCTGTTTACTACATATGTTGACATCTGTGTCCTCAATTGGCTCTTATCTCCCTGATTCATAGTTTCCATAATTGGGCAAGAACATGCAAATAAGCCCCTCCCACAGTGGCATTAAAATCTTATCATTTTCTACACCTCATTACCAAGTGCCATGTCTCAAGGGTTCTATGAAGTCACTGCATTGAGGTAGCCATTTTTTCTAAAATTATGCTTTCTATTTAAAATATAGACGTAGTAATTGTTGATACCTGTGCAAAATGCAATCAGCATAGCATACCACATTGTACGACATTATTCATGCAGCTCAGGCATTATGAAGCAGAATGCACTAACATCACTTTTTGCTACATCTGGATATTTCCTAGTTTCTAATTGACTAATGACAGGGTAGGCCAGACTATGACTGAAATTTAGTTCTGCTAAGACTCATGCGGTTGTCCTGAAGAAGGAGTCAGTTGGTTTCAAAACGCGTTGACATTGATCCACTTTTAGCAAATCTTGGTCTTTGTATATGTGACTAGAAAATCAGCAGCACAGAGTAAATATCTTTCCTGGTATCTTGGCATGTTGATTCATCGTGGATGCTGCAGCAGAACAATATGCCGTATAGTGGGTGTCTCACACACAACACCAGCTGAGCATATCCTATATGTTTACCGATCCTGCCCACTTGAATAACACCTTATTTGCGCTTTGCATTGCCTTATAGCATTGAAATTTAGTTATGGCATTTGAAAGCACACAGGCTAAAGCGTCCCCCCTCCCACCTCAGATGAAGGACTTAATTAAAAAATGTGAAAAATAAATATTACCATGTTTGAAGGAAATCAAGATTATTTACAAGACCAAGATTATTAAGATTAAAAAATACCAATATTCAAGATTGAAAGAAAACTAATAAAAATCACCCAGTAAGAATCACATGCTTATAAAACACTGATTGTATTGAAACTACACCAAGCTGATGAGCAAATGACACATCCATGGAAGCAAGCCCTCTGCCCGTACATTATGCTGCACTCATATTAAATAGGAACAATCTGCTGTCAGATACCCTTTAAATATATTATTATTAGTAATGAGCAAACATAAGCTGCTCAGGTGGTTGAATTGAGCACTTTGGAATTCTCACGTGCTCGATTTGAGTACCGATTAGAGATGAGCAAACCTTTTAAGGTTTGGTTTGGTTAGGGTCGGCGAACTTCCCGATGTTCGCCGAACTTATCCGAACCCCTTTGAATTCAATGGGAGTCGAAAACAAACACATAGACCACACCTTCAGGGGGGGCCAAAAAGCTGCCAAAACAGCTCCTGTGCTGAATCCTGTGCTGAGTCCTGCAGCCAATCAGTGGCCATTTCCCTATCTCTTCCTTAGTAAGTGACCATATATCGCACAGAGCACTCACACACCGGCCATATACCCCACACAGCCCACACACACTGATCATATGTGGAACCCCAGGAGTCCAGTTGCCACAGTGGCATTGCCATACAGGCAAGTACTACAGACCAATAAGGAAAAGAGGACTGAGGGAAGATGGTTAAAATTGATGTGAAGATGGATGGAACCAAATACAGGACCATTCTTAAAGAAAACCTGTTGGAGTCTGCAAAACACCTGAAACTGGGACGGAGATTTGTCTTCAAACAAGAAAATGATCCCAAACATAAAGCAAAATCTACAATGGAATGGTTCACAAATAAACGTATCCAGGTGTTAGAATGGCCAAGTCAATGTCCAGACCTCAGTCCAATCGAGAATCTGTGGAAAGAGCTGAAATCTGCTGTTCACAAACGATCTCCATCGAACCTCAGTGAGCTCGAGCTCCAAGGAAGAATGGGCAAGAATTTCAGTCTCTCCATGTACAAAACTGATAGAGACATACCCCAAGCGACTTGCAGCTGTAATCGCAGCAAAAGGTGGCGCAACAAAGTATTAAGTTAAAGGGGCCGAATAATATTGCACTCCCCACTTTTCAGTTTTTGAATTTCCACAAAAATTTAAAATAACCAATAAATTTTGTTCAACTTCACAATTGTGTTCCACTTGTTGATTCTTCACCATAAATTTACATTTGGTATCTTTATGCTTGAAGCATGATATGTGAGAAAAGGTTGAAAAGTTCCAGGGGGCCGAATACTTTCGCAAGGCACTGTATATTGCAATGCAGCTGATGAGAGTACAGATCTAGAAGTTTCAAAAGATGACATCTTCAGCTGCTGGTAGAGGAGCTTTTGACCAGACCTGTCAATCAGCCTCCTCCAATAGCAAAGCTGGTTTCACATGTGCAGGGTTTTACAACTGGAGGAGGCTGTTGGACAGGTCTGGTCACATGCTCTCTATCAGCAGGATAGTGAGGAAACATTTATGAAGAACTTGGCACACAAATAATGTTTAACAAAGTGATTCAATTGCAATCCATAGCAAATATATGACATTTTGGTTTTAGCACAGACCTTCCTCAGATACAGGTTTGGACTGGCCCACAGGAGAACAGGAGAATCCTCCCGTGGGCCCTAATACAGGAATGTGTTCTCCATTTCACCTATATGAGAAGTAGCTGGCACAATACATTTGTTTCATTGTGTTCTGACAAGGGCATCATCTCAACATTCATTTACCAAGCTACCCTGTTTATTATTACATAGAAAAATAGGTACATATGTAAATGAGAGTAAAGTGATATTTGCATGTAGCTGAAGAGTGTGCCACCAGAGTCAATGTTACTGGTGGGCCCTTGGCACCCCAGTCCGGCATTGCTTAGATATGCTGCAAATAAGAAAAATGGTATATAATCAGCACATAGATAAATTGATGTGTACAAAAATAAATTAAAAAAAAAAAAAACTGAAATAAAATGACATATAAAGACACGGTGTTTAAAACTTGCATATAGTCAAATATTGCATTAATCAGCAAAAATTTAATTCCAGTGAAAGTCATGAATAATAGGTATAATGATATGACAGGAGAAGTATAAGTATTTAAAATACAGCAAAATCCAAAAGAATATCAATAACATTGACCACTAGAGGACCGAGGTGCAGCATATGAGACAGGGTAAACTGAAAAATAGATATAATATAGACAGAAATATGCCAGGCATTTATAGTAGATACTGGATTGCCACAAAGGTTAATATGATAAAAAGTTGCAGGAGGCTTAAGTGACGTGTAGTACAGAATGATAGAGGACACACCACTGTACTTATGGCTCCCATGAAAATTATTGCGTGCTATGTAGAGGCAGTTGGTTTAAGTAAAAGGTGGAACTCAGATGTATCTGCTGATCTGGCTACATGACAGGAGTAATAGTTTATGAATGGGAGTAGGAAGATCCAGGAGTCGGGTACTCCAATGAGAGATGGAGATTACATGAGATATACTTTCTAATGATCAGCACATTGCACGGGTGTCACTTCTAAACAACATCCAAGCAGAGAGGAGAGTGCAGTCTGATCTGAGCATAGATGTTCAGACTACTGCACTACTGCCAGTTACGTGCCCTGCTCTGTTTGTCCAATTCTGGTCCCCAGTTTGGAAGTAGCAGAGCCAGAATAAAAATAGAAGGCTATATGACCTACAGAAAGATGAGCTTACAGGAGCAAGGCAGGTATTACAAGAATTACTCAAGTACAAGCCGACCCGAGTATAAGCTGAGGCACCTAATTTTGCAACAGAAAACTGGGTAAGCTTATTGACTCGAGTATAAGCCAGGTATGCATTGTCCCCTCACTCCTATCCCAGTATGTGTGGTTCCCCCTGTCCTGTCCTGCTCTGTGTGGCTCCCTCTGTTGTATGCATGGCTCCCCCGGTCCCCTCATTGTATGCATGGCTCCCCCGTCCCATCTTGTATGCATGGCTTGGCTCCCCCCTTCCATCCTTGTATGCATGGCTCCCCTGTCCCATCTTGTATGGATGGCTGGGCTCCCCCATCCTCCCCCGTCCTCTTCCGTCCTCCCCGTCATACTCACCCTCCTCGCGCCGTCGCTCAACGTCCCTGCATCTCGATTGTCCTGGCTCAGCAGCTTCTTCCTGTGCTGAGTGGTCACGTGGTACCGCTCATTAAGGTCATGCATATGCGCTCCACGCCTATGGTAGTAGAGTCGCTTCGATATTCATTACCTTAATGAGCGGTACCACCTGACCCCTGAGCACAGGAAGAAGCTGCCGCGCTGGGACAATGGAGATGCAGGGACAGAGATGCAGAGATGTCTTCTGGAAGCCAGGGGCTACAACTGTCACTGTGCGACAGCCGCCGGCTCCCACTCCCCCTCCTCCACCAGCTTTCTGGACCATGACTCGTGTATAAGCTGAGGGGGGCATTTTCAGTACACAAAAAATGTGCTGAAAATCTCGGCTTATACGCAAGTGTATACTGTACATTTGCATTGCATATTGTTCTATCAAGTTAAGTGAGAACAGTTGTAATATGCAAATAGTATAGATCACTATGGAATGAATTCATGTTGGTGGCTGCTAAATCTATATCATTCAGGGCGCATCACACCACTGTATCAATCTGATGGGTGATAGCCAATTTTTTATCCTATAGCACTCAGATCAATGTTATTCAGTGGGTCAGTGCTGATGTCTGAATCTGTCTATGAAAAAAATGATTTTACTCTGAAATCAGATGTTACTCACCCATTTAGGTCTATAGGTGCGTGGAAAACTTCAGAGTGCACTAGCATGACTTCTGAGTGCAGTCTGAGTTCCGTGGACTAAGACAACGTAGATGGAGAAATTTTGTTCAACATCTTCTACTTACAGTGTGATCCGATTCTCTCATCCAAGAGAAGCAAATCATACTGTTCTGACACTTCGATCAAACTCGGATCAGAGTTTCAGCCAAGGGACATTAGCATATTCAACCTGATTCTCTCGGATGAGAGAATCTTTAGTCGTGTGAACTTGGCCTAATAAGAAGAAATTAGCCACAGAAATGAAACTGCCGCTTTGTGTAAACCAGATAAGGTAGACATCACTAGAGAAAATATAGCTATCAGTTGTAATCTGGCCTAAAATATATTTTGCCTGAGAAAAATGCATATCTGTAAATTTTTGTGTAAAAAGTAATTCATGAAGATTTTTTGACACGTGACCTACATAATTCCAGCTGTATGGCATTTTCTTGGTTTCCAGATTCTTACATAGGCTTCAGACAGCAATGACAAAACTTTTGTGCTGGTTCATCAACCTACTAAATTTATCTAGTATGTGCCTGTGGTATTGTGATATTGGATGGAGACATGCTATTCCTGTCTGTAGTTCCATACTAATAAAAAAATATATCATTTTCAAGTAAAACTTGATAGGGGAATCAACAACAGCTGAATTCTCCAATAACAAATACTATTTTACCAAATTTAAACTTTCAACTGAAGTTTATATGTCACCGATGACTAGTAGGAAGTGTGCGAAAGACCCATACTTTTTCAGACCAGACTAATCTTACAAGGTTTTGCACAAAACAGACCTGTCTCTGAAAAAGCCACAATGTGTGAAAGAGGTCTGCTCCATATCCTTATTCTCTTTAGAGCATTTTTACAGGGAAAAATAATGAATGTAGCCCTCGGGCCAGAAATCTGGCAAAACCTTGAGAAGCAAAATGCAGAGTCCTGCCGTTTTAATGACTTTTTGTAGCAAAATGTCCCTTTGGGTAGACAGTAGGTGATCCATACACCGTGAAGGGAAGAGAAGGTCACCAAATGTTGGACCTCAATATATACACAGATTAATTAGTTACCCTAAACAAATGAAAGTGGAAACTATAAAAGCCCCCATGTAGTCACTGTCGTTTTAAAATGTACAACTGGTTAATGTAAAAGTTTTGTGCAGAATTCACAATGGTTACGATGAAACTTGTTTCTATTTAAGAGGTATCACAATCCATTTTTTGAGAAATGTAGCGTTTCCATTTTCAACATCTGGGGCTGGGTGAGGGCTTATTTTTTGAGGCTTGAACTGGCATTTTTATTGATCCCATTTTGGGGTAGATACAATGTATTGATCGCCTCATATTGCATTTTATTGCAATGTTATGGTAAACAAAAAAAAGAATTTCTGGCATCTTGATCTCTTTCCTGTTACTCTGTTTACTGATCGGATTAATTGCTTTTATATTTTGATAGATCAGACATTTGCAAATGCAGCGATACCCAGTATGTGTATTTTTCATTTCTTTTTAATTGTTTTATTTTCAATTGAGCAAAAGGGGGGATGCTTTAAACTTTTGGGTATTTTTTCTTTTCATATTTTTAAAAAGTTATTTTCCCCACTTTTTACTGACTTCAATAATCCCCCTAGGAGATCTGAATCTGTGATCGTCCAATCGCTTGTGCAATTCATAACAGTGCTATGTATAGCAGAAATCATTTGTGATCTCTTATAAATGCCACCTCAAACCGGAGTTCACAGGAGTATTGTAATGACAGGCCTGGAGATCTTCTGCAGACCCCTGGTGTAACAGACCAAATTAAACCCGTCCAGATTAAACCCGGGTATAGCTTGGCCCAGGCTGGGTGTAACATAGCCTAGGCCAAACTATACTACTCCAATCTACTATATACACCTCTATTTTATGAGCCCTTGTAAATTAGATAGATTTTAGATACCATTTTTTAATTACTTAAAACTGACTTAGATGCAGTGGGGAGGTATTTGTGTTGTTAATCACATGATGAAGATTGATCTTGCAATTCAATGTGACTGGTAACTGACAACAGTTCTTACATCTGAGATTACACTGTTGTCCATTAAGGTAAGTGATTTTCCCTTAAGGTACCGTCACATTAAGCGACGCTGCAGCGATAGCGACAGCGATGCCGATCGCTGCAGCGTCGCTGTTTGGTCGCTGGAGAGCTGTCACACAGACCGCTCTCCAGCGACCAAGGATGCCGAGGTCCCCGGGTAACCAGGGTAAGCATCGGGTTGCTAAGCGCAGGGCCGCGCTTAGTAACCCGATGTTTACCCTGGTTACCAGCGTAAAAGTTAAAAAAACAAACAGCACATACTCACCAGCGCGTCCCCCAGCCTCTGCTTCCTGACACTGACTGAGCTCCGGCCCTAACAGCACAGCGGTGACGTCACCGCTGTGCTTTCACTTTCAGTTTAGGGCCGGCGCTCAGTAGGCTCAATGCTGGAGCCCGCTTCAAGCAGTGGGAGGCAACCTCTGACGTATCTATATGTCATAGGTCCTAAAGGTGTTAATACTATATGATTCTTCGTAATGGAATAATGTGTATTTAAAGGGACTCTGTCAGCATAGAATGACTGTTCAAACCAAGTACAGGCTGTTGTGAATTTACCTTTTGGCTCCCTCTAGTGGCTACTAGTGATTTGACTCTGGGTATGTCATTCATCCCTTGTATGCTCACCTGGGTCGTTAGGTCAGGGGTGTTGCTATATAAGCTCCCTGGACCTTCAGTTCAATGCCTGGCAACGTTGATATCAGAGCTAATCTGTAGTGCTCTTGTCTACTGATCCTGGTTCCTGCTTGATTAAGCTAAGTCTGCTGTCTTGCTTTTTGCTATTTGTTTTTGTTTGCATTTTTGTCCAGCTTGTATATAATCTGTTTCCTGACCTTGCTGGAAGCTCTAGGGTGGCTGGTGTTCTCCCCCCGGGCCGTTAGACGGTTCGGGGGTTCTTGAATCTCCAGCGTGGATTTTTGATAGGGTTTTCGTTGACCATATAAGTTATCTTGCTACATTCTGCTATTAGTAAGTGGGCCTCTCTTTGCTAAACCTAGTTCATCTCTGTGTTTGTCATTTCCTCTTACCTCACCGTTATTATTTGTGGGGGGCTTGTATCCAACTTTTGGGGTCTTTTCTCTGGAGGCAAGAGAGGTCTTTGTTTTCCTCTTCTAGGGGTAGTTAGCTCTCCGGCTGGCGCGAGACATCTAGCGACCAACGTAGGCATGTTCCCCGGCTACTTCTAGTGTTGGCGTTAGGAGTAGATATATGGTCAACCCAGTTACCACTGCCCTATGAGCTGGATTTTTGTACTTCGCAGACTTGCTGATATCTCTGAGACCCTCGCCATTGGGGTCATAACAGTTTGCCAGGCCAGTATTAAATGTTAAATGCATTGCAGAAGCGGGATTATAAGAAAGAAAATTCTGAGTTTTTTTTTTTTTGCTCTCTCATTTTTTTTTTTTTCTTTTCCCCTTTACCTCTGAGTGGCTTGTGTTTGCTGCAGACATGAATGTTCAGACCTTGATTACAAGTGTGGACCAGCTTGCTGCTCGTGTGCAGGGCATACAAGATTATGTTACCAGAAATCCTATGTCAGAACCTAAGATACCGATTCCTGAACTGTTTTCCGGAGACCGATTTAAATTTAGAAATTTCAGGAATAATTGTAAATTGTTTTTGTCTCTGAGACCCTGTTCATCTGGAGACTCCGCTCAGCAAGTAAAAATTGTTATTTCTTTTTTACGGGGCGACCCTCAGGATTGGGCCTTCTCGCTGGCGCCAGGAGATCCGGCATTGGCTGACATTGATGCGTTTTTTCTGGCGCTCGGTTTGCTTTATGAGGAACCCAATCTTGAGATTCAGGCAGAAAAAGCCTTGCTGGCTATGTCTCAGGGCCAGGACGAGGCTGAACTGTATTGCCAAAAATTTCGGAAATGGTCCGTGCTGACCCAGTGGAACGAGTGTGCATTGGCTGCAAATTTTAGAAATGGCCTTTCTGAAGCCATTAAGAATGTGATGGTGGGTTTTCCCATTCCCACAAGTCTGAATGATTCTATGGCCCTGGCTATTCAAATCGACCGGCGGTTGCGGGAGCGCAAAACCGCAAATTCCCTCATGGTGTTGTCTGAACAGGTACCTGATTTAATGCAATGTGATAGAATCCTGACTAGAAATGAGCGGAAAATTCATAGACGCCAGAATGGCTTGTGTTACTACTGTGGTGATTCTACACATGTTATCTCAGCATGCTCTAAACGTCGTACTAAGGTTGTTAGTCCGGTCGCCATTGGTAATTTGCAACCTAAATTTATTCTATCTGTAACTTTGATTTGCTCACTGTCATCGTATCCTGTCATGGCGTTTGTGGACTCAGGTGCTGCCCTGAGCCTTATGGATCTGTCATTTGCCAAGCGCTGCGGATTTGTTCTTGAACCATTGGAAAATCCTATCCCTCTTAGGGGTATTGATTCTACGCCATTGGCAAAAAATAAACCGCAGTTTTGGACACAGGTTACCATGTGCATGACTCCCAAACATCGGGAGGTAATACGTTTTCTTGTTCCGCATAAAATGCATGATTTGGTTGTTTTGGCTTTGCCATGGTTACAGACCCATAATCCAGTCTTGGACTGGAAGGCTATGTCAGTGTCAAGTTGGGGCTGCCATGGAATTCATGGAGATTCCCTGCCCTTGTCTATTGCTTCTTCTACGCCTTCGGAAGTTCCGGCGTATTTGTCTGATTATCAGGATGTCTTCAGCGAGTCTAAGTCCAGTGAACTGCCTCCTCATAGGGAATGTGACTGTGCAATAGATTTGATTCCTGGCAGTAAGTTTCCTAAGGGGAGACTGTTTAATCTGTCGGTACCTGAACATACCGCGATGCGTTCATATATCAAGGAGTCTCTTGAGAAGGGACATATCCGTCCTTCTTCTTCCCCTCTTGGTGCGGGATTCTTTTTTGTGGCCAAAAAGGACGGATCTTTGAGGCCTTGTATTGACTATCGGCTGTTAAATAAGATCACTGTCAAATTTCAGTATCCTTTGCCGCTGTTGTCAGATTTGTTTGCCCGGATTAAAGGTGCCAAGTGGTTCACCAAGATAGACCTTCGTGGTGCGTACAACCTTGTGCGCATTAGGCAGGGCGATGAATGGAAAACCGCATTCAATACGCCCGAAGGTCATTTTGAGTACTTGGTGATGCCATTTGGGCTCTCTAATGCACCTTCAGTTTTTCAATCCTTCATGCATGACATTTTCCGGAAGTATCTGGATAAGTTTTTGATTGTTTATCTGGATGATATTCTGTTTTTTTCTGATGATTGGGACTGGCATGTGGAGCAGGTCAGGATGGTTTTTGAGATTTTGCGTGAAAATTCTTTGTTTGTAAAAGGCTCACAGTGTCTCTTTGGTGTACAGAAGGTTCCCTTTTTGGGGTTCATTTTTTCCCCTTCTGCTGTGGAGATGGATCCAGTCAAGGTCCGAGCTATTCATGATTGGACTCAACCCTCGTCAGTTAAGAGTCTTCAGAAGTTCTTGGGTTTTGCTAACTTCTACCGTCGTTTTATCGCAAATTTCTCTAGCGTTGTTAAACCGCTGACGGATATGACCAAGAAGGGCTCTGATGTAGCTAATTGGGCTCCTGCTGCTGTGGAGGCTTTCCAGGAGTTGAAACGCCGGTTTACTTCGGCGCCTGTTTTGTGCCAGCCTGACGTCTCACTTACCTTTCAGGTTGAGGTGGATGCTTCGGAGATTGGGGCAGGGGCCGTTTTGTCGCAGAGAGGCCCTGGTTGCTCTACTATGAGACCTTGTGCCTTCTTCTCTAGGAAGTTTTCGCCGGCAGAGCGAAATTATGATGTGGGCAATCGGGAGTTGTTGGCCATGAAGTGGGCATTTGAGGAGTGGCGTCATTGGCTCGAGGGTGCTAAGCATCGTGTGGTGGTCTTGACTGATCACAAAAATCTGATGTATCTCGAGTCTGCTAAACGCCTGAATCCTAGACAGGCCCGCTGGTCATTGTTTTTCTCCCGTTTTGACTTTGTGGTCTCGTATTTACCAGGTTCTAAGAATGTGAAGGCCGATGCTCTGTCTAGGAGCTTTGTGCCTGATGCTCCTGGAGTCGCTGAACCTGTGGGTATTCTTAAGGAAGGAGTTATCTTGTCTGCTATTTCTCCAGATCTGCGATGTGTGTTGCAGAGATTTCAGGCTGGTAGGCCTGACTCTTGTCCACCTGACAGATTGTTTGTGCCTGCTAAATGGACCAGCAGAGTCATTTCTGAGGTTCATTCCTCAGTGTTGGCAGGGCACCCGGGAATTTTTGGCACCAGAGATCTGGTGGCCAGGTCCTTTTGGTGGCCTTCCTTGTCAAGGGATGTGCGGTCATTTGTGCAGTCCTGTGGTACTTGTGCTCGAGCTAAGCCTTGCTGTTCTCGTGCCAGCGGGTTGCTCTTGCCCTTGCCTGTCCCGAAGAGACCTTGGACACACATCTCTATGGATTTCATTTCGGATCTTCCGGTGTCTCAGGGCATGTCTGTCATCTGGGTGATATGTGATCGTTTCTCCAAGATGGTCCATCTGGTTCCTTTGCCTAAGCTGCCTTCCTCTTCTGATCTGGTTCCTGTGTTCTTCCAGAACGTGGTTCGTTTGCACGGCATTCCTGAGAATATTGTGTAGTACAGAGGATCCCAGTTTGTTTCCAGGTTCTGGCGATCCTTTTGTGGTAGGATGGGCATTGATTTGTCGTTTTCGTCCGCTTTCCATCCCCAGACTAATGGACAAACGGAGCGAACTAATCAGACTCTGGAGGCTTACTTGAGGTGTTTTGTCTCTTCTGATCAGGATGATTGGGTGACCTTCTTGCCGTTGGCTGAATTTGCCCTTAATAATCGGGCTAGTTCCGCCACCTTGGTTTCGCCATTTTTCTGCAACTCTGGTTTCCATCCTCGTTTTTCCTCAGGACATGTGGAGCCTTCTGACTGTCCTGGGGTGGATTCCGTGGTGGATAGGTTGCAGCGGATCTGGAGTCATGTGGTGGACAACTTGAAGTTGTCACAGGAGAAGGCTCAGCGTTTTGCCAACCGCCGCCGCGGTGTGGGTCCCCGACTTCGCGTTGGGGATTTGGTATGGCTGTCTTCTCGATTTGTTCCTATGAAGGTCTCCTCTCCCAAATTTAAGCCTCGCTTCATTGGTCCTTACAAGATATTGGAAATCATTAATCCTGTATCCTTTCGCCTGGATCTTCCGGTGTCGTTTGCCATTCACAATGTATTTCATAGGTCCTTGTTGCGGCGGTACGTTGTGCCTGTGGTTCCTTCTGCTGAGCCTCCTGCTCCGGTGTTGGTTGAGGGCGAGTTGGAGTACGTGGTGGAGAAGATCTTAGATTCTCGTCTCTCCAGACGGAGGCTTCAGTACCTGGTCAAGTGGAAGGGCTATGGTCAGGAGGATAATTCCTGGGTGGTCGCCTCTGATGTGCATGCGGCCGATTTAGTTCGTGCCTTTCACTCCGCTCATCCTGATCGCCCTGGTGCTCTTGGTGAGGGTTCGGTGACCCCTCACTAAGGGGGGGGTACTGTTGTGAATTTACCTTTTGGCTCCCTCTAATGGCTACTAGTGATTTGACTCTGGGTATGTCATTCATCCCTTGTATGCTCACCTGGGTCGTTAGGTCAGGGGTGTTGCTATATAAGCTCCCTGGACCTTCAGTTCAATGCCTGGCAACGTTGATATCAGAGCTAATCTGTAGTGCTCTTGTCTACTGATCCTGGTTCCTGCTTGATTAAGCTAAGTCTGCTGTCTTGCTTTTTGCTATTTGTTTTTGTTTGCATTTTTGTACAGCTTGTATATAATCTGTTTCCTGACCTTGCTGAAAGCTCTAGGGTGGCTGGTGTTCTCCCCCCGGGCCGTTAGACGGTTCGGGGGTTCTTGAATCTCCAGCGTGGATTTTTGATAGGGTTTTCGTTGACCATATAAGTTATCTTGCTACATTCTGCTATTAGTAAGTGGGCCTCTCTTTGCTAAACCTAGTTCATCTCTGTGTTTGTCATTTCCTCTTACCTCACCGTTATTATTTGTGGGGGGCTTGTATCCAACTTTTGGGGTCTTTTCTCTGGAGGCAAGAGAGGTCTTTGTTTTCCTCTTCTAGGGGTAGTTAGCTCTCCGGCTGGCGCGAGACATCTAGCGACCAACGTAGGCATGTTCCCCGGCTACTTCTAGTGTTGGCGTTAGGAGTAGATATATGGTCAACCCAGTTACCACTGCCCTATGAGCTGGATTTTTGTACTTCGCAGACTTGCTGATATCTCTGAGACCCTCGCTATTGGGGTCATAACAACAGGCGTTCATGCACAAAGGTGTGGCCAAACATTTAAAGGGACTCTGTCAGCACAAAATAACTGTTTAAACCAAACACAGGCGCTCGATGCTTCATGATGGGCCAATCATTTATGTACACCTTCCTACCTGCTTGGTTTCCATCTATCTCCACTCTTCTCTGGCTCTATTAAGCCAGAGTTGTCAATCAAAGAAGAGGGGGTGGCAATTGAGGGAAAACAAGCAGGTGAGAAAGTGTAATTAAATGATTGGCCCTGCTGTGAAACACCGAGTGGCGGGACTTAGTTTAAACAGTAATTTTGTGCTGACAGAATCCCTTTTACTGCACCTTTCCACCTGCTTATTTTCTGTCTATGATTGACAGCCCTATGATCTTCATAGAGCCAGAGAATGGTGATGATTGAGGGAAAACAAGCAGGTGGGAAGGTGTATATAAATGATTGGAAGTGCCATGAGGTACCAAGCGCCTGTATTTGATTTGAACAATCATTCTGTGCTGACAGAGTCCCTGTAAGAGCTTGTGGAGAAAATGTGTTGTACTTAATAGCTGAACCTTAACTTCTAATTTCCTGGACTGTTGATTTTGCTTTTGTTGCATATTATTTGCTAAAAAATAAATATGAACTTTCATGCAAGCAGTCTGAGTGAAAGCCCTCTATGGTGGCAAGAGTGCCCACACCCCAAATATTATTTCTGTAATAATGCCTTCCATTCTGTAATAATAACCCCATTCCTGTAATAATGACCAACTTCCTGTAATATCTACTATCATTTAATAATACCTTTTTCCTGTAATAATGTCCCCCATCTTGTAGTTATGTATCATGCCCTGTAAGAATGTCCTTCTTTCTGAAATAAGTAACTTGTTCCTGTAATAATGTCTCCCATCCTAAAATAATTCCCTCCTTCCTGTAACAATGTCCCCAGTCTTTTAAATAATTTTTTCTGCTAATGTAACCCTGTCCTAGAACTTTTCACATATATATTGAAAAGCAACAACCAAAAAACCTATTCTTCTCCCAGGATACCACATCCTCTTCCTGCTCAGTAGCCACCACAGGGTGATGTGACGTGCTCTGCAGTTATGCTGTGCATCACCTTCGATGGCTTCCAACATCAGCTGCCAACCTTTGATGGGCTGTTGGTTTGTATAGCTATTACGGTACAGGTAGTTAGTGGTTCTTTGCGCTGCAGCGTAACAAGGGGGCTCCGGGGTAGTAGTCCTGGTGGAGTACACCCACAAAACACAGTACACAGACACCCCGGCCCTTTGCACATGCAATACAGGGCTATCACAGCCTTTTCCCCAGGAGTTACCTTCTCTTCTCTGGTCACCGTAGTACAGGCAAATAAGGGTCTGGAAGGCATCTGTACTCCAACAGGGAAAATAACTTTTATTGGACACAAATGAAAGGTGGGCAAAAAATAACTTTAACACTGGCTTCCTGCTTTCTCCCTGACTGTGGCAGTGGCCGTACCCATAACGTCTGCAGCAGCCGAAGTTCGCAGTAGTAAAATTGCTGAAATCTGGACTATCGAAGGCCCTGTCCAAGTCCTGGGGGCCTGTGTTGTAATCCTTAGTCCTGTTTAGTCTTGTGGACACCTCTTAAGTCCTGGGAGTCCTGTCCAGCTCCTCTGAGTCCTTGGAGTCCAGGACAACAGACCTCTCCCAATCTGAGGGTCTGGCAGTGCTCTGTCTGTAAAACACGTCACAAGAAAGGAACAGAGGGCACTACTGAGGGGATGGGCAACCCCCTTACACTCCTCCCTCCTTAACATGGCCAACCCCTGCCATGGCAACTTGGGCAAAATGCACAAAGAACACAGTTTATAAGGCACACGTAGTCCTATATTGGCCGGTGATCCTTTTAACACAGGCGGCCAGTGTCTTTGAAGTGGGCCCCACTCAGTCCTTCTCCTGTGTAGGAGTCCATGTGACCCTGGTCCTTCTCTGGACAGTCTCCCCCCTCCCTCCTCTCAGTGGATCACAGGCTCTTTAATGGTAGTGAGCTACTTTTATAAACATGGGGCTAGTCAAAGGGTTGAAGTAGGGCAAAGTTCAGGAACATGCAGTCCAGCAGCCACATTCGGAGTCCACTGCTATTAACCCCATGGGGTCCTGGTCCCTTGATCCAGCAGGGGGAACACCAACGGGTGCAAACAAAACTGGGAGGAGGGGAAGAACAAACAAATTTGGCTATTGCACATAAAACAAATGGGTGTATAACACATGTACATAAAGTGCTCGGGGGTCACAAGAAAGGAGGACAGGGCACTATTCAGGGGACAGGCCACCTCCTTACAGCAGCACATATTAACTGAATGTGTGTCCAAGAATACACATTTAGCTGATAAAAATGCTGTTGTCCGCTTGCCCCATCTCTGCCTGGGCGTGGTTGCAGTTGCTTTTCGAATGTGATCATTATGTTCCTGGTCTTGGGAACTCTAATGCCACAGCAAGTGCTCTTGTAAATCTGTAAAATGCACAGTAGCAACCAAAATCCTTTTATGTTCCACACAATACATGAAGAAATACACATTTCTAGTTTGTGTGCCAACAACTGATAAACCTATAGCATTACAAGCTATAATGGGAATCTGTCACAAGGTTCGTGCTATGTAATTTGTGTGCAGTATCATGTAGAGGCTGAGAGCCTGATTCCAGTAATGTGAAACTTACTATTTAGTGATGAGCGAAAGTGCTCAGATAAGGCGTTATCAGAGCATGCTCATGTGCTAAGTGAGTGTCTTTGACGTGCTTTGTTCATGTCCCCAGGGCTTCATGTCTCGCAGCTGTTCGACAGCTGCAACACATGCAGGGATTGCCTTTTTCTTAAGTGCCTTATCCAAGCATGTTCGCTCATCACTATTACTGATCAGTTTGCTGTTGTTTCAATAATTTCAGTGTTTTTATCAACAGAAGATTATCGCTACAGGACTAGATGCCTTATACTATGTAGACTTCCTACTCTGTGTGATCTCGCTTCCAATTCTGGTTAGCAGTTTTGTCAATGTACACAGAAAGCTGCCAAACAGCACTGGGTTGGGGTTATACAGAGCTCAGCATTGTGAGCTCTGCTAGATTTGCAACAGAGAAAGCTGATTTCATCACAACTGCTGCATCCGGTAATCAAAGTAGCATATTGGTGGATTCAGGGTCTTGCCATTACATCATGCTGCTCTCAGATGTGGTAAAATTGACAAGTCACTTTTTTAAACCCCTTCACGACATGCGCTGTACTAGTACGGCTCATGATGTGTCCCTCCCTTTGATGTGGGCTCCGGCACTGATCCCACCACTTCCCAGTACATGTCAACTATTTTGAACAACTGACATGTGCCCCTAACAGCAGCACGTGGAATCGCGATTCAGCCATGACTGTTAACCCGTTAAATGCCGCTGTCAATCGCTGACAGCAGAATTTAATGTGATCTCGCTGGAAGCGCATCACTAATCTCGCCCATCAATGAACCCATCACTAATGGGTCGACATGACAACCAGAGGACTCCAGCAAACCTCTATAGTTGTCATTGCCAGATTGATATGAGCCCCGCTTGGTGGTCGGTGCTCATGGCATTTGAGCATTTCTGCTACATACAGGTGATCTGATCATCGCGTGTGTGTAGCAGAGGTGAACAGGTTATCGCAGCTTCTAGTCTCCCATGGAGACTATTAAAAAGTAAAAAAAATGTTTTTAAAATATTTAAAAAATATATATATAAAAGTTCAAATCACCCCATTCAAAATAAAACAATAAAAAAAATATATACCACATGCATGTATCTGGTATCGCCGCATTCATAATCGCCCGATCTATCAAGTTATAAAAAGAATTAATCCAATCTGTAAACGGCGTAGCGAAAAATAAGTCAAAACACCAGAATTATGTTTTTTGATTGACGCAACAATTCTTTAAAATGCAGTAACGGGCGATCAAATGATCATATCCAAACGAAAATTGTATCATTGAAAACGTAATTTTTTAATTTTTTTCACCATTTAAATGAAACACAACCTATACATGTTTGGTATTTACAAACTCATAATTACCTGGAGAATCATAACGGCAGGTCAGTTTTAATGTTTGGTGAACATGGTAAAAACAAATCCAAAAAACAGTTGTGGAATTGCACTTTTTTGCAATTTCATCGTACTTGGGATTTTTTTCCTGTTTCCGAATACAAGACCTGGAAAAACCAATGATGTTGTTCAAACGTAAAACTCGTCCCGCAAAAAACACTCACATGGCCATATTGATGGAAACAATGAAAAAATGCACACGGCACTCAAGGTTCCTGTGTGGTGCTCAAGTCGGGTTTCCAGCCCCTCAATCTAATACTCAAATAATACTTGGCACTCAGAAGAATATGTTGCAAGTTGATTATTTTCATTTATTTGTGCATCCAGTTAGAAAGTTTAAACGTTTTCGGTCCATACATCAGACCTTCATCAGAAATTCCTTTTTTTTAACAAACTGGACAAAAAAATTAATGGAAGGGTATATCAAAGCCTATGCAGGCCAGAGCTGCATAGCCGGCGCTGCAAGCGCTACCCACAGTGGCAGATCGGCGCCTTTACCCAGCACCACTTCCTCAGGCATAGTGAGGCTACCTGGCTACCAGCCTCTCGGCCTTTATCCCGGGTCACCCAGCTCTGGCCTGCATAGGCTTTGATATACCCTTCCATTAATTTTTTTGTCCAGTTTGTTAAAAAAAAGGAATTTCTGATGAAGGTCTGATGTATGGACCGAAAACGTTTAAACTTTCTAACTGGATGCACAAATAAATGAAAATAATCAACTTGCAACAAATTCTTCTGAGTGCCAAGTATTATTTGAGTATCATATTGATGGAAAGTTATGGCTCTGGAAATAAGCGTAGCAAAAAACAGAAGCGCAAAACGAAAAAGGGCAACGGCGTGAAGGGGTTAATTGCTTGGCAGCTTTCGAAGAGCAGCATTTGAGCTTTTTCTCATTGGTTTTAACCCCTTAACGACCGCCGATACGCCTTTTAACGGCGGCCGCTAAGGGTACTTAAACCACAGCGCCGTTAATTAACGGCGCTGTGGAAAAAGTGAATAGCGCCCCCCAGAGTCGGATTTTCTCTGGGGTCTCGGTTGCCGAGGGTAGCCGAGACCCCAGAGAACATGATTCGGGGGGTTTTTACCGACCCCCGAGTTCCGATCGCCGGTAATTAACCGTTTACCGGCGGTCGCAACAAAAAAAAAAAAACGCGATTTGCCGTTTAATTTCTCTGTCCTCCGATGTGATCGCACATCGGAGGACAGAGAAATGTGGTCCCCGATGGCCCCCAATAGCCCCCCAATACTTACCTACCTCCCCCGGTGCTCCTCGTGTCTCCCCATGGGCGCCGCCATCTTTTTTCCGGGAAAAAATGGCGGGCGCACGCGCAGTGCGCCCGCCGCCCGGCACCCGGATGTTCTTTGGGGTCTCGGCTGCCGGGGGTAGCCGAGACCCCAAAGAACATGATCGGGGTCGATTTGCACCGACCCCTGCTTTGCGATCGCCGGTAATTAACAGTTTACCGGCGACCGCAAAAAAAAAAAAAAAAAAAAAAAGCGATCAGTTATTTCTCTGTCCTCTGATGTGATCGCACATCAGAGGACAGAGAAATAGGGGGATTCGGGGACCCTATCATACTCACCCGGGGTCCCTGGGTCCTCTTCTGTCTTCTCCTGCCGGCCGGCTTTTTCATCATGGCGGGCGCATGCGCAGTGCGCCCGCCATCTGCTGCCATCTGCCGGCCGGCAGGAGAAGACAAGTTGGGGCTAAAATTAGGGTTAGGGTTAGGGTTAGGGTTAGAGTTAGGGTTAGGGTTAGAGTTAGGGTTAGGGTTGGGGTTGGGGCTAAATTTAGGGTTAGGGCTAGGGTTAGGCTACTTTCACACTAGCGTTTTTTGGCTTCCGTCGCAATGCGTCGTTGGAGAAAAAACGCATCCTGCAAAAGTGCTTGCAGGATGCGTTTTTTCTCCATTGGCTTGCATTAGCGACGCATTGCGACGGATTGCCACATGTCGCATCCGTCGTGCGACGGATGCGTCGTGCTTCGGCGGACCGTCAACACAAAAAAACTACATGTAACTTTTTTGTGCAACGTGTCCCACATATTTCAGTGCCACGTGCCACGTATTTAAGTGACACGTGCCACGTATCAAAGTGCCACGTGCCACATATTTCAGTGCCACGTATCAAAGTGCCACGTGCCACGTATCAAAGTGCCACGTGCCACGTATCAAAGTGCCACGTGCCACGTATCAAAGTGCCACGTGCCACATCTTTCAGTGCCACGTGCCACGTATTTAAGAGACACGTGCCACGTATCAAAGTGCCACGTGCCACATATTTTAGTGCCACGTATTTAAGTGACACGTGCCACGTATCAAAGTGCCACGTGCCACATATTTCAGTGCCACGTATCAAAGTGCCACGTATCAAAGTGCCACGTGCCACGTATCAAAGTGCCACGTGCCACGTATCAAAGTGCCACGTGCCACGTATCAAAGTGCCACGTGCCACGTATCAAAGTGCCACGTGCCACGTATCAAAGTGCCACGTGCCACGTATCAAAGTGCCACGTGCCACATATTTCAGTGCCACGTGCCACGTATCAAAGTGCCACGTATCAAAGTGCCACGTGCCACATCTTTCAGTGCCACGTATTTAAGAGACACGTGCCACGTATCAAAGTGCCACGTATCACGTATTTCAGTGCCACGTATTTAAGTGACACGTATCACGTATAAGTGCCACGTGTCACGTATTTAATTGCCACATATTTAAGTGCCACGTATCAAGATTTTCCATGGAGAACAGACACATCCAGAGATATGTCAGCTCTCCACGGCTGCAGCAACACACTGACAGGAGCCATAGTTCCTGTCGGTGTGTCACTGCGCATGCGCGAGCGAGTTTACCGGCGGTCATTGACCCCGGCACTCTCGCTTAACGGCAGTGCTGCGTGGGAAAGTTCAACGCAGCTGTACTGCTGTTAACCGAGACGCCGGAGTCATTGAACTCCGGAACAGTACGCGATACACTGCTAGGAGCTTCGCTCCTGGCAGTGTATCGCCGGAGAGCAGCCGATCGGCGTGGGACACTCGTTTTATGGATTCTGCGGACAGGGAGTATGAATTTGGTTTATTATTTTTGGATTTTTTCCTGGAGGATCGAGGGCTTCGCCTACAAGTGTGCTGTTGGTGAGTATATACTCTGTGTTATATGTTGTATGTACTGTGTGTCATGTATGTGTATTGTGTGTAGGTGTTTTGTGTAACTTTACAATTGTGCTAAGTCGCCGGACACAGGGACAACTCTCCCATCCTAATACCGGATGGGAGTAGTAGTCCCATACGGCGACTTAGCACAATGGTGGCACTAGCGTCGCATGGGGACACACACACGCACACACACGCACACACACACACACAGAAGGACTCCATGCTGCTTCACTGGGGGGCGGGGGCTTCCCTCTTCCTGTCCGACGTCACGTCCGGTCCTGGGTGTCAACCCCTCCGTACAAAGACGCCGACACCCAGGACAAAGGTGCTGTGTGTGGAAGGTAATATGGGGCCCTAGGGGGATACGCAGACACGCCGCTGCGTAAAGAATTGACATGTCAATTCTTTTTACGCCGGCGTGTTTGCAGACAAAAGCGCCGCGTTTTTTTGCGGTGTGTCTGAACGGCAAAGTGAATTTCTCATTCACTTTGCCGGCAGACGAAAATGACATTGCGCATTTTTGAAAAGCGCCCGCAAAATAGCGCTCAAAAATGCGCTATGTCTGAAAGTAGCCTAAGGCTTCTTTCACACTTGCGTCGGTACGGGGCGGTCGCAATGCGTCGGCCCGATGTACCGACGCACGTTGTGAAAATTGTGCACAACGTGGGCAGCGGATGCAGTTTTTCAACGCATCCGCTGCCCAGTCTATGTCCTGGGGAGGAGGGGGCAGAGTTACGGCCACGCATCCGCGGAAATGTTTAGGTACATCAGGGGGTCTCCAAACACGACAGCCAATTTTGCGCTAAAAAAGTCAAATGGTACTCCCTCCCTTCTGAGCTCTGCCGTGCGCCCAAACAGTGGTTTACCCCCACATATGGGGCATCAGCGTACTCGGGATAAATTGGACAACAACTTTTGGGGTCCAATTTCTCCTGTTACCCTTGTGAAAATAAAAACTTGGGGGCTAAAAATCTTTTTTGTTGGAAAAAAATATATTTTTTTATTTTCACTACTCTGCATTATAAATTTCTGTGAAGCACTTGAGCTTTCAAAGTTCTCACCACATATCTAGATAAGTTCCTTAGGGGGTCTAGTTTCCAAAATTTGGTCACTTGTGGGGGTTTCTACTGTTTAGGTACATTAGGGGTCTGCAAACGCAACATAACGCCCGCAGACAATTCTATCAAAGTCTGCATTGCAAAATGGCGCTCCTTCCCTTCCGAGCTCTGCCGTGCGCCCAAACAGTGGTTTACCCCCACATATGGGGTACCAGCATACTCAGGACAAATTGGACAACAACTTTTGGGGTCCAATTTCTCTTGTTACCCTTGTGAAAATAAAAATTTGGGGGCTAAAAAAATCTTTTTTGTGGGAAAAAAAATATTTTTTATTTTCACTACTCTGCATTATAAACTTCTGTGAAGCACTTGGGCATTCAAAGTTCTCACCACATATCTAGATAAGTTCCTTGGGGGGTCTATTTTCCAAAATGGGGTCACTTGTTGGGGGTTTCTACTGTTTAGGTACATTAGGGGTCTGCAAAGGCAACATAACGCCCGCAGACAATTCTATCAAAGTCTGCATTCCAAAATGGCACTCCTTCCCTTCCGAGCTCTGCCATGCGCCCAAACAGTGGTTTACCCCCACATATGGGGTACCAGCATACTCAGGACAAATTGGACAACAACTGTTGGGGTCCATTTTCTCTTGTTACCCTTGTGAAAATAAAAACTTGGGGGCTAAAAAATCTTTATTGTTAAAAAATATATATTTTTTATTTTCACGACTCTGCATTATAAACTTCTGTGATGCACTTGGGCATTCAAAGTTCTCACTAAACATCTAGATAAGTTCCATGGGGGGTCTAGTTTCCAAAATGGGGTCACTTTTGGGGGGTTTCTGCTGTTTAGGCACATCAGGGGCTCTCCAAACGCGACATGGCGTCCGATCTCAATTCCAGTCAATTTTGCATTGAAAAGTCAAATGGCGCTCCTTTGCTTCCGAGCTCAGCCATGCGCCCAAACAGTGGTTTACCCCCACATATGGGGTGTCGGCGTACTCAAGACAAATTGTACAACAGCTTCTGGGGTCCATTTTCTCCTGTTACCCTTGGTAAAATAAAAATTTGGAGGCAAAAAGATCATTTTTGTAGAAAAAATGCGATTTTTTTATTTTCACGGCTCTACGTTATAAACTTCTGTGAAGCACCTGGGGGTTTAAAGTGCTCACCACACATCTAGATAAGTTCCTTAAGGGGTCTAGTTTCCAAAATGGTGTCATATGTGGGGGGTCTCTACTGTTTAGGCACATCAGCGGCTCTCCAAACGTGACATGGCGTCCGATCTCAATTCCAGCCAATTCTACATTGAAAAAGTAAAACGACACTCCTTCTCTTCCAAGCTCTGCGGTGCGCCCAAACAGTGGTTTACCCCCATATATGGGGTATCGACGTACTCAGGAGAAATTGCAAAACAACTTTTGTGGTCTAATTTCTCCTGTTACCCTTGTGAAAATAAAAATTTGGGGGCAAAAAGATCATTTTTGTAGAAAAAATGAGATTTTTTATTTTCACGGCTCTACGTTATAAACTTCTGTGAAGCACTTGGGGGTTCAAAGTGCTCACCACACATCTAGATAAGTTCCTTGGGGGGTCTAGTTTCCAAAATGGTATCACTTGTGGGGGGTTTCCACTGTTTAGGCACATCAGGGACTCTCCAAACGCGACATGGCATCCGATCTCAATTCCAGCCAATTCTGCATTGAAAAAGTCAAACGGTGCTCCTTCACGTCCAAGCTCTGCGGTGCGCCCAAACAGTGGTTTACCCCCATATATGGGGTATCGACGTACTCAGGAGAAATTGCACAACAACTTTTGTGGTCTAATTTCTCCCGTTACCCTTGTGAAAATAAAAATTTGGGGGCAAAAAGATCATTTTTGTAGAAAAAATGAGATTTTTTATTTTCACGGCTCTACGTTATAAACTTCTGTGAAGCACTTGGGGGTTCAAAGTGCTCACCACACATCTAGATAAGTTCCTTGGGGGGTCTAGTTTCCAAAATGGTATCACTTGTGGGGGGTTTCCACTGTTTAGGCACATCAGGGACTCTCCAAACGCGACATGGCATCCGATCTCAATTCCAGCCAATTCTGCATTGAAAAAGTCAAACGGTGCTCCTTCACTTCCAAGCTCTGCGGTGCGCCCAAACAGTGGTTTACCTCCACATATGGGGTATCGACGTACTCAGGAGAAATTGCACAACAACTTTTGTGGTCTAATTTCTCCTGTTACCCTTGTGAAAATAAGAATTTGTGGGCGAAAAAATCATTTTTGTGAAAACAAATGCGATTTTTTATTTTCACGGCTCTACGTTATAAACTTCTGTGAAGCACCTGGGGGTTCAAAGTGCTCACCACACATCTAGATAAGTTCCTTGGGGGGTCTAGTTTCCAAAATGGTGTCACTTGTGGGGGGTTTCCACTGTTTAGGCACATTAGGGGCTCTCCAAACGCGACATGGCGTCCGATCTCAATTCCAGCCAATTCTGCATTGAAACAGTCAAACGGTGCTCCTTCACTTCCAAGCTCTGCGGTGCGCCCAAACAGTGGTTTACCTCCACATATGGGGTATCGGCGTACTCAGGAAAAATTGCACAACAAAATTTGTGGTTAAATTTCTGTTTTTACACTTGTGAAAATTAAAAAAAATGGTTCTGAAGTAAAATGTTTGCAAAAAAAAGTAAAATGTTAATTTTTTTCTTCCACATTGTTTTAGTTCCTGTGAAGTACGTAAAGGGTTAATAAACTTCTTGAATGTGGTTTTGAGCAGCTTGAGGGGTGCAGTTTTTAGAATGGTGTCACACTTGGTTATTTTCTATCATATAGACCCCTCAAAATCACTTCAAAGGTGATGTGGTCCCTAAAAAAAACATGGTGTTGTAAAAATGAGAAATTGCTGGTCAACTTTTAACCCTTATAACTCCCTAACAAAAAAAAAAATTGTTTCCAAAATTGTGCTGATGTAAAGTAGACATGTGAGAAATGTTATTTATTAACTATTTTTTGTGACATATCTCTCTGATTTAAGGGCATAAAAATACAAAGTTTGAAAATTGCAAAATTTTAAAAATTTTCGCCATATTTCCATTTTTTTCATAAATAATCGCAAGTAATATCGAAGAAATGTTACCACTAACTTGAAGTACAACATGTCACGAAAAAACAATCTCAGAATCAGCGGGATCCGATAAAGCGTTCCAGAGTTATAACCTCATAAAGTGACACTGGTCAGAATTGTAAAAATTGGCTCGGTCATTAAGTACCAAATTGGCTCTGTCACTAAGGGGTTAAAGGCAGTTTCCAAAATGGAATCTGCTTCAGAAAAGACATTGTGTGCACATAAACTTACAGACAAATAGTTTATTAGAAAATATATTATAACTTGTCATTAAACAAAAAACAAAATGCTTTCTTCAAACCCCTTAGTGAAGGAGCCAATTTGCAGCTTAATGACCAGGCCAATTTTTGCAATTCTAAACACTGTCAATTTATGAGGTTATAACTCTGGAACGCTTTAAAGGATCCCGCTGATTCAGAGACTGTTTTTTTGAGACATATTGTACTTCATGTTAGTGGTAAAATTTATTGCATTTATTTATTTAAAAAAAAAATGGCAAAAAAAATTTAAATTTAGCAATTTTCAAACTTTGAATTTTTATGCCCTTAAATCAGAGAGATATGTCACACAAAATAGTTAATAAATAACATTTCCCACATGACTCCTTTACATGAGCACAATTTCGGAAACAATTTTTTTTTTTGTTAGGATGTTATAAGGGTTAAAAGCTGACCAGCGATTTCTCATTTTTACAACAAAATTTACGAAACCATTTTTTTAGGGACCATCTCACATTTAAAGTCTCTTTGAGGGGTGTACATGACAGAGAATACCCAAAAGTGACACCATTCTAAAAACTGCTCCCCACAAGGTGCTCGAAACCACATTCAACAAGTCTATTAACCTTTTTGTGCTTCACAGGAACTGAAGCAATATAGTAGGAAAAAATTAACATTTAACTTTTTTTCTACAAACATTTTAATTCAGGACCAATTTTTTTTATTTTCACCAGAGTTAAAAGAGAAAATGAGCCACAAAATTTGTTGTGCTATTTCTCCTGAATACGGCGATACCCCATATTTGAGGGTAAACCACTGTTTGGGTGCATGGCATAGCTTGGAAGAGAAGGAGTGCCGTTTGACTTTTTCAATGCAGAATTGGCAGGAATTGAGATCGGACGCCATGTCACGTTTGGAGAGCCCCTAATGTGCCTAAACAGTGGAAACCCCCCACAAGTGACACCATTTTGTAAACTAGACCCCTTAGGTAACTTATCTAGATAAGTGGTGAGCACTTTGAACCCCCAAGTGCTTCACAGACGTTTATAACGCAGAGCCATGAAAATATATTTTTTTTCCTCAAAAATTATTTTCTAGCCCACAATTTATATTTTTACAAGGGTAACAGGAGAAATTTGACCTCAAAAGTTGCTTTACAGTTTGTCCTGAGTGCACCGATACCCCATATGTGGGGGGTACCACTGTTTGGGCACATATTGGGGCTCGGAAGGGGAAAGTAGTGACATTTTAAAATGCAGTCTTTGATGGAATGGTCTGCGGACATCATAATGCGCTTGCAGAGCCCCTGATGTACCTAAACAGTAGAATCCCCCCCACAAGTGACCCGATTTTGAAAACTAGACCCCACAAGGAGCTTATCTAGATGTGTAGTGAGCACTATGAACCCCCAAAGTGCTTCACATAAGTTTATAACGTAGAACCGTGAAAATATAAAAATCATAATTTTTTCACAAAGATGATCTTTTCACCCCCAAATATTTACTTTCACAAGGGTAGCAGGAGAAATTGGACATTAAAAGTTGTTGTTCAATTTGTCCTGAGTACTCTGATACCCCATATGTGGGGGGGACCACTGTTTGGGTGCATAGCAGAGCTCGGAAGGGAAGGAGCACCGTTTTGGAATGCAGACTTTGATAGAATGGTCTGCGGGCGTCATATTGCATTTGCAGAGCCCCTGATGTGCCTAAACAGCAGAAACCCCCCACAAGTGACCCCATTTTGGAAAATGGACCCCCCAAGGAACTTTTCTAGATGTGTTGTGTGACCTTTGAATCCCCAAGTGTTACACTACAGTTTATAACGCAGAGCCGTGAACATAAATTACCTTTTTGTTTCCACAAAAATGAATTTTAGCCCCCAACTTTTTTATTTTCCCAAGGGTAAAAGGAGAAATTGGAACACAAAAGTTGTTGTTCAATTTGTCCTGAATACACTGATAATCCATATGTGGGGGTAAACCACTGTTTGGGCACTTGGCAGAGCTTGGAAGAGAAGGAGCACTGTTTTCAACGTAGAATTGGCTGGAATTGAGATCGGACGCCATGTCGCATTTGGAGAGCCCCTGATGTGCCTAAACTGTGGAAATCCCCCAATTCGAACTCCAACCCAAAACCAAACACACCCCTAACCCTAATCACAACCCTAACCCCAGCACATGCCTAACCCTAATCCCAACCCTAACCATAACCCTAATCACACCCCTAATTCAAGCATACCCCTAACCCTAATCGAAAACCTAACCCTAATCCCAACCCTGTTTGTTATGACCCCAATGGCGAGGGTCTCAGAGGAACGTGGAAGTCTGCAGAATACAAAAATCCAGCTCATAGGGCAGTGGTAACTGGGTTGACCATATATCTACTCCTAACGCCAACACTAGAAGTAGCCGGGGATCATTCCTACGTTGATTCTAGATGACACGCTCCAGCCGGAGAATCTAGCTACCCCTAGTAGAGGAAAACAAAAGACCTTTCTTGCCTCCAGAGAAGGGGACCCCAAAGCTGGATAGAAGCCCCCCACAAATAATAACGGTGAGGTAAGAGGAAATGACAAACACAGAAATGAACCAGGTTTAGCACAGAGAGGCCCGCTTACTGATAGCAGAATAAAGAAAGGTAACTTATATGGTCAACAAAAACCCTATCAAAATCCACACTGGAAATTCAAGAACCCCCGAACCGTCTAACGGTCCGGGGGGAGAACACCAGCCCCCTAGAGCTTCCAGCAAAGGTCAGGATATAGATTTGGAACAAGCTGGACAAAAATACAAAACCAAAACAAATAGCAAAAAGCAAAAAGCAGACTTAGCTGATATAACTGGAACCAGGATCAGTAGACAAGAGCACAGCAGACTAGCTCTGATAACTACGTTGCCAGGCATTAAACTGAAGGTCCAGGGAGCTTATATAGCAACACCCCTAACTAACGACCCAGGTGCGGATAAAAGGAATGACAGAAAAACCAGAGTCAAAAAACTAGTAACCACTAGAGGGAGCAAAAAGCAAATACACAACAGTACCCCCCCCTTAGTGAGGGGTCACCGAACCCTCACCACGACCACCAGGGCGATCAGGATGAGCGGCATGAAAGGCACAAACTAAATCGGCCGCATGAACATCAGAGGCGACCACCCAGGAATTATCCTCCTGACCATAGCCCTTCCACTTGACCAGGTACTGAAGCCTCCGCCTGGAGAGGCGAGAATCCAAGATCTTCTCCACCACGTACTCCAACTCGCCCTCAACCAACACCAGAGCAGGAGGCTCAGCAGAAGGAACTACAGGCACAATGTACCGCCGCAACAAGGACCTATGAAATACATTGTGAATAGCAAACGACACAGGAAGATCCAGACGAAAAGATACAGGATTAAGAATTTCCAATATCTTGTAAGGCCCAATAAAACGAGGTTTAAATTTGGGAGAGGAGACCTTCATAGGAACAAAGCGGGAAGAAAGCCATACCAAATCCCCAACGCGTAGTCGGGGACCCACACCGCGGCGGCGGTTGGCAAAGCGCTGAGCCCTCTCCTGTGACAACTTCAAGTTGTCCACCACATGATTCCAGATCCGCTGCAACCTATCCACCACAGAATCCACCCCAGGACAGTCAGAAGGCTCCACATGACCCAAAGAAAAGCGAGGATGGAAACCAGAGTTGCAGAAAAAAGGCGAAACCAAGGTGGCGGAACTAGCCCGATTATTAAGGGCAAACTCAGCCAACGGCAAGAATGTCACCCAATCGTCCTGATCAGCAGAGACAAAACACCTCAAATAAGCCTCCAAAGTCTGATTGGTTCGCTCCGTCTGTCCATTAGTCTGAGGATGGAAAGCAGACGAAAACGACAAATCAATGCCCATCCTACTACAAAAGGATCGCCAGAACCTGGAAACGAACTGGGATCCTCTGTCTGACACAATATTCTCAGGGATACCGTGCAAACGAACCACGTTCTGGAAAAACACAGGAACCAGATCGGAAGAGGAAGGCAGCTTAGGCAAAGGAACCAAATGGACCATCTTGGAGAAGCGATCACATATCACCCAGATAACGGACATGCCCTGAGATAGCGGAAGATCAGAAATGAAATCCATGGAGATATGTGTCCAAGGTCTCTTCGGGACAGGCAAGGGCAAGAGCAAACCGCTGGCACGAGAACAGCAAGGCTTAGCTCGAGCACAAGTCCCACAGGACTGCACAAATGACCGCACATCCCTTGACAAGGAAGGCCACCAAAAGGACCTGGCCACCAGATCTCTGGTGCCAAAAATTCCCGGGTGACCTGCCAACACCGAGGAATGAACCTCGGAAATGACTCTGCTGGTCCACTTATCCGGGACAAACAGTCTGTCAGGTGGACAAGACTCAGGCCTATCAGCCTGAAATCTCTGCAACACACGTCGCAGATCCGGAGAAATAGCTGACAAGATAACTCCATCTTTAAGAATACCAACAGGATCAGCGACTCCAGGAGCATCAGGCACAAAGCTCCTAGAAAGAGCATCGGCCTTCACATTCTTTGAACCTGGTAAATACGAGACAACAAAATCAAAGCGGGAGAAAAACAATGACCAGCGGGCCTGTCTCGGATTAAGGCGTTTAGCAGACTCGAGATACATCAGATTTTTGTGATCAGTCAAGACCACCACACGATGCTTAGCACCCTCGAGCCAATGACACCACTCCTCAAATGCCCATTTCATGGCCAACAACTCCCGATTGCCCACATCATAATTTCGCTCGGCAGGCGAAAACTTCCTAGAGAAAAAGGCACAAGGTTTCATAACAGAGCAACCAGGGCCTTTCTGCGACAAAACGGCCCCTGCTCCAATCTCTGAAGCATCCACCTCAACCTGAAAGGGAAGTGAGACATCGGGCTGGCACAAAACAGGCGCCGAAGTAAACCGGCGTTTCAACTCCTGGAAAGCCTCCACGGCAGCAGGAGCCCAGTTAGCTACATCGGAGCCCTTCTTGGTCATATCCGTCAAAGGTTTCACAATGCTAGAAAAATTAGCGATAAAACGACGGTAGAAGTTAGCGAAACCCAAGAACTTCTGAAGACTCTTAACTGACGAGGGCTGAGTCCAATCAAGAATAGCTCGGACCTTGACTGGGTCCATCTCCACAGCAGAAGGGGAAAAAATGAACCCCAAAAAGGGAACCTTCTGTACCCCAAAGAGACACTTTGAGCCCTTGACAAACAAAGAATTTTCACGCAAAATTTTAAAGACCAACCTGACCTGCTCCACATGCGAATCCCAATCATCAGAAAAAACCAAAATATCATCCAGATAAACAATCAAAAATTTATCCAGATACTTCCGGAAAATGTCATGCATAAAGGACTGAAAAACTGAAGGCGCATTGGAGAGCCCAAAAGGCATCACCAAGTACTCAAAATGACCTTCGGGCGTATTGAATGCGGTTTTCCATTCATCACCTTGCTTAATGCGCACAAGGTTGTACGCACCACGAAGGTCTATCTTGGTGAACCACTTGGCACCTTTAATCCGGGCAAACAAGTCAGACAACAGCGGTAAAGGATACTGAAATTTGACAGTGATCTTATTTAAAAGCCGATAATCAATACAAGGTCTCAAAGATCCGTCCTTTTTTGCCACAAAAAAGAATCCCGCACCAAGAGGGGAAGAAGACGGACGAATATGTCCTTTCTCCAGAGACTCCTTGATATATGAACGCATAGCGGTATGTTCAGGTACCGACAGATTAAACAGTCTTCCCTTAGGAAATTTACTGCCTGGGATCAAATCTATAGCACAGTCACAGTCCCTATGAGGAGGCAGTGCACTGGACTCAGACTCACTGAAGACATCCTGATAATCAGACAAATATTCCGGAACTTCCGAAGGCGTAGAAGAAGCAATAGACACAGGCAGGGAATCCCCATGAATACCCCGACAGCCCCAACTTGAGACTGACATAGCCTTCCAGTCCAGGACTGGATTATGGGTCTGTAACCATGGCAGCCCTAAAACAACCAAATCATGCATTTTATGTAAAACCAGGAAACGTATCACCTCGCGGTGTTCAGGAGTCATGCACATGGTAACCTGAGTCCAATACTGCGGTTTATTTGCTGCCAATGGCGTAGCATCAATACCCCTAAGAGGAATAGGATTTTCTAATGGTTCAAGAGTAAAACCACAGTGCTTAGCAAATGACAGATCCATAAGACTCAGGGCAGCACCTGAATCTACAAACGCCATGACAGGATAAGACGACAGTGAGCAAATCAAAGTTACAGACAGAATAAATTTAGGTTGCAAATTACCAACGGTGACAGGACTAACAACCTTAGCTATACGTTTAGAGCATGCTGAGATAACATGTGTAGAATCACCAGAGTAGTAGCACAAGCCATTCCGGCGTCTATGAATTTTCCGCTCATTTCTAGTCAGGATTCTATCACATTGCATTAAATCAGGTGTCTGTTCAGACAACACCATGAGGGAATTTGCGGTTTTTCTATCACATTGCACCGAATTAGGTGTCTGTTCAGACAACACCATGAGGGAATTTGCGGTTTTGCGCTCCCGCAACCGCCGGTCAATTTGAATAGCCAGTGCCATAGTATCATTCAGACCTGTGGGAATGGGAAAACCCACCATAACATTCTTAATGGCTTCAGAAAGGCCATTTCTAAAATTAGCGGCCAGTGCACACTCGTTCCAATGTGTCAGCACGGACCATTTCCAAAATTTTTGGCAATACACTTCAGCCTCGTCCTGCCCCTGAGACATAGCCAGCAAGGCCTTTTCTGCCTGAATCTCAAGATTGGGTTCCTCATAAAGTAAACCGAGCGCCAGAAAAAACGCATTAATATCAGCCAATGCCGGATCTCCTGGCGCCAGCGAAAAAGCCCAATCCTGAGGGTCGCCCCGTAAGAACGAAATAACAATTTTTACTTGCTGAGCAGAGTCTCCAGATGAACAGGGTCTCAGGGACAAAAACAATTTACAATTATTCATGAAATTCCTAAACTTAAACCTGTCTCCGGAAAACAGTTCAGGAATCGGTATTTTAGGTTCTGACCTAGGATTTCTGATAACATAGTCTTGTATGCCCTGCACACGAGTAGCCAGCTGGTCCACACTTGTAATCAAGGTCTGGACATTCATGTCTGCAGCAAGCATAGCCACTCTGAGGTAAAGGGGAAGAAGAGAAAGAAAAAAAAAAAAAAAACTCAGAATCTTCTTTCTTATAATCCCTCTTCTGCAATGCATTAAACATTTAATACTGGCCTGGCAAACTGTTATGACCCCAATGGCGAGGGTCTCAGAGGAACGTGGAAGTCTGCAGAATACAAAAATCCAGCTCATAGGGCAGTGGTAACTGGGTTGACCATATATCTACTCCTAACGCCAACACTAGAAGTAGCCGGGGATCATTCCTACGTTGATTCTAGATGACACGCTCCAGCCGGAGAATCTAGCTACCCCTAGTAGAGGAAAACAAAAGACCTTTCTTGCCTCCAGAGAAGGGGACCCCAAAGCTGGATAGAAGCCCCCCACAAATAATAACGGTGAGGTAAGAGGAAATGACAAACACAGAAATGAACCAGGTTTAGCACAGAGAGGCCCGCTTACTGATAGCAGAATAAAGAAAGGTAACTTATATGGTCAACAAAAACCCTATCAAAATCCACACTGGAAATTCAAGAACCCCCGAACCGTAAAACGGTCCGGGGGGAGAACACCAGCCCCCTAGAGCTTCCAGCAAAGGTCAGGATATAGATTTGGAACAAGCTGGACAAAAATACAAAACCAAAACAAATAGCAAAAAGCAAAAAGCAGACTTAGCTGATATAACTGGAACCAGGATCAGTAGACAAGAGCACAGCAGACTAGCTCTGATAACTACGTTGCCAGGCATTGAACTGAAGGTCCAGGGAGCTTATATAGCAACACCCCTAACTAACGACCCAGGTGCGGATAAAAGGAATGACAGAAAAACCAGAGTCAAAAAACTAGTAACCACTAGAGGGAGCAAAAAGCAAATACACAACACCTGTTGTGGATTCTGTTTGTGGGCTCCTTCTGGTGGTTACTGCTGGTACTGGGTGACTTTGGTGGGTTGCGGCCTCTGGTTTCCACCTGTCCATCAGAGGCTGGGTGTTTCCTATTTTACCTGGCCTTTCTGTCATTCCCTTGCCGGCTATCAATGTATTCAGATGTGCTCTGTTTGGTTCCTGCCTACCTGCTCCCAGATCTTTCAGGATAAGCTAAGTGCTGATTTTCAGTTGTTTGGTTTTTTGTCCAGCTTGCTTATTATTTCTCTATGCTAGCTGGTAGCTCTAGTGGACTGAGGTTCTCCCCATGTGCCATGAGTTGGCACATGGGTTCTTGTAATCTCAGGATGTTTTTTTGATTAGGGTTTTTTGCTGACCGCTCAGTCCCCTTTTGTATCGTTCTGCTTTCTAGTTTACAGCGGGCCTCAATTTGCTAAAACTATATATATCATCTCTATGTGTGTGCCTTCCTCTCATTTCACCGTCAATACATGTGGGGGGCAACTATACCTTTTGGGGTTCATTCCTCTGGAGGCAAGTGAGGTCTTTACTTTCTCTGCAGTACTAGTTAGCTCTTAGGCTGGTGCGTGGCGTCTAGAACCAACGTAGGCACGCTCCCTGGCTATCTCTAGTTGCGTTTGTCAGGCGTAGGGCAGCGGTCAGCCCAGGTTCCATCACCCTAGAGCTCGTCCGTTATATATTTGTACTTTGCTTGTCCTGTGCTATCCCTAGCCATTGGGATTCATGACAGTATAGCCGGCCCACAAAGTGTTAATTGTTTGGGCTGAAGCAGGAGAAAAAGAAGTGTTTAAGGGAATTTTTTTTTTTTTTTTCCCTTCAGAGTTTTGCTGCCTAGCCCTTAATTGCTGTCTAGCTGCTTCTTACCTCCTCTTAACCCTTGAATGGCTCTGATCTTAGCTGTTTAACATGGATGTCCAGAGTTTGGTTTCCAGCCTGAGTAATCTTGCGGCAAAAGTTCAAAACATACAGGATTTTGTTGTTCACACTCCCATGTCTGAACCTAGAATTCCTATTCCAGAGTTCTTTTCTGGAGATAGATCTACCTTCCTGAATTTCAGGAACAATTGTAAATTGTTTCTTTCTTTAAAATCTCGCTCCTCTGGAGACCCTGCTCAACAGGTCAAGATTGTAATATCTTTCCTGCGGGGCGACCCTCAGAATTGGGCATTTGCATTGGCACCAGGGGATCCTGCATTGCTCAGTGTGGATGCGTTTTTTCTGGCATTGGGATTGCTCTATGAGGAACCTAACCTGGAGATTCAGGCTGAAAAGGCTTTATTAGCCCTCTCTCAGGGGCATGATGAAGCGGAAATATATTGTCAAAAATTTCGGAAATGGTCGGTGCTTACTCAGTGGAATGAGTGCGCCCTGGCTGCAAACTTCAGAAATGGTCTTTCTGAGGCCATTAAGGATATTATGGTGGGGTTCCCTACGCCTACAGGTCTGAATGAGTCTATGGCTATGGCCATTCAGATTGATCGGCGTTTACGGGAGCGCAAACCCGTGCACCAGTTGGCGGTGTCTTCTGAACAGGCACCTGAGACTATGCAATGTGATAGAATTCAGTCCAGAAGTGAACGGCAAAATTATAGGCGGAAAAATGGATTGTGTTTTTATTGTGGTGATTCAGCTCATGTTATATCAGCATGCTCTAAACGCACAAAAAGGGTTGATAAATCTTTTGCCATAGGTACTCTGCAGCCTAAGTTCATTTTGTCTGTGACTCTGATTTTTTCACTGTCTTCCATTTCCGTCGATGCCTATGTGGATTCGGGCGCTGCCCTGAGTCTTATGGATTGGTCATTTGCTAAACGCTGCGGTTTTAGTCTGGAGCCTCTGGAAGTTCCTATTCCTCTGAAGGGAATTGACTCTACACCATTAGCTATGAATAAACCGCAGTATTGGACACAAGTGACCATGCGCATGACTCCCGTTCATCAGGAGGTGATTCGCTTCCTTGTACTGTATAATTTACATGATGTACTAGTGCTTGGTCTGCCATGGTTACAAACTCATAATCCTGTCCTGGACTGGAAAACAATGTCTGTGTTAAGCTGGGGATGTCAGGGGGTTCATGATGATGCACCTCCGATTTCAATCGCTTCATCTACTCCTTCTGAGATCCCTGCGTTTTTGTCTGACTATAGGGATGTTTTTGAGGAGCCTAAGCTCAATTCGCTCCCTCCTCATAGAGATTGTGACTGTGCTATAGAATTGATTCCTGGCAGTAAGTTCCCTAAGGGTCGTTTATTTAATCTGTCACTGCCAGAGCATACTGCTATGCGGAATTATATTAAGGAGTCCTTGGAAAAGGGACATATTCGTCCATCTTCGTCCCCTCTGGGAGCAGGTTTTTTTTTCATGGCAAAGAAAGATGGTTCCCTGAGGCCTTGTATAGATTATCGCCTTCTGAATAAGATTACAGTCAAGTATCAGTATCCATTGCCATTATTGACTGATTTGTTTGCTCGCATTAAGGGGGCTAGGTGGTTCACTAAGATAGATCTTCGCGGTGCGTATAATCTGGTGCGGATAAAACAGGGTGATGAGTGGAAAACCGCATTTAATACGCCTGAGGGCCATTTTGAGTATTTGGTAATGCCTTTTGTACTCTCCAATGCTCCGTCAGTCTTTCAGTCCTTTATGCACAATATTTTCCGTGAATATCTGGATAAGTTTATGATTGTGTATTTGGATGATATTTTGGTGTTTTCTGATGACTGGGAGTCTCATGTTCTACAGATCAGGAAGGTGTTTCAGGTTCTGCGGGCCAATTCTCTGTTTGTGAAGGGCTCAAAGTGTCTCTTCGGAGTCCAGAAGATTTCTTTTTTGGGGTACATTTTTTCTCCTTCTACTATTGAGATGGATCCCGTCAAGGTTCAGGCGATTTGTGACTGGACACAACCTACATCTGTTAAGAGCCTTCAGAAGTTCTTGGGGTTTGCTAATTTTTATCGTCGGTTCATTGCTAATTTTTCCAGTATTGTTAAACCTTTGACTGATTTGACTAAAAAGGGTGCTGATGTTGCTGATTGGTCTCCTGCGGCCGTGGAGGCCTTTCAGGAACTTAAGCGCCGGTTTTCTTCTGCTCCTGTGTTGTGTCAACCAGATGTTTCACTTCCTTTTCAGGTTGAGGTTGATGCTTCCGAGATTGGAGCGGGGGCGGTTTTGTCACAGAGAAGTTCTAATGGCTCGGTGATGAAGCCATGTGCATTCTTCTCTAGAAAATTCTCGCCCGCCGAGCGCAATTATGATGTGGGTAATCGGGAGCTTTTGGCCATGAAGTGGGCATTTGAGGAGTGGCGTCATTGGCTTGAGGGTAGTGTTGAGCATTCCGATACTGCAAGTATCGAGTATCGGCCGATACTTGCTGTATCGGAATTCCGATACCGAGATCCGATACTTTTGTGGTATCGGGTATCGGGTATCGAAACAACAATGTAATAATGTGTAAAAGAGAGAATTAAAATAAAAAATATTGCTATACTCACCTCTCCGACGCAGCCCGGACCTCAGCGAGGGAACCGGCAGCGTTGTTTGTTTAAAATTCGCGCGTTTACTTGGTTACGTGAAGTCCCGGCTTGTGATTGGTCGCGGCGGCCATGTTGCCGGGACGCGGACCAATCACAGCAAGCCGTGACGTAATTTCAGGTCCTTGCAGGATTTTAAAATTACGTTCCGGCGTTGTGATTGGGCGCGTCGTGGTCACATGGGCGACGTAACCAATCACAAGCTGGGACGTCACGGGAGGCTGGACACGCGCACATTTTAAAATGCGCGCGTGTCCAGCCTCCCGTGACGTCCTGGCTTGTGATTGGTCGCGGCGGCCATGTTGCCGGGACGCGGACCAATCACAACGCCGGAACGTAATTTTAAAATCCTGCAGGACCTGAAATTACGTCACGGCTTGCTGTGATTGGTCCGCGTCCCGGCAACATGGCCGCCGCGACCAATCACAAGCCGTGACGTCACGGGAGGCTGGACACGCGCACATTTTAAAATGCGCGCGTCCAGCCTCCCGGCTTGTGATTGGTTGACCGCGATGCAACCAATCACAAGCCGGGACGTCACGGGAGGCTGGACAAGCGCGCATTTTAAAATACGCGCGTGTCCAGCCTCCCGTGACGTCACGGCTTGTGATTGGTTGCGTCGCCCATGTGACTGCGGCGCAACCAATCACAACGCCGGAACGTAATTTTAAAATCCTGCAGGACCTGAAATTACGTCACGGCTTGCTGTGATTGGTCCGCGTCCCGGCAACATGGCCGCCGCGACCAATCACAAGCCGTGACGTCACGGGAGGCTGGACACGCGCACATTTTAAAATGCGCGCGTCCAGCCTCCCGGCTTGTAATTGGTTGACCGCGATGCAACCAATCACAAGCCGGGACGTCACGGGAGGCTGGACAAGCGCGCATTTTAAAATACGCGCATGTTCAGCCTCCCGTGACATCACGGCTTGTGATTGGTTGCGTCGCCCATGTGACTGCGGCGCAACCAATCACAACGCCGGGACGTAATTTTAAAATCCTGCAGGACCTGAAATTACGTCACGGCTTGCTGTGATTGGTCCGCGTCCCGGCAACATGACCGCCGCGACCAATCACAAGCCGGGACTTCACGTAACCAAGTAAACGCGCGAATTTTAAACAAAGAACGCTGCCGCTTCCCTCAGTAAGGTGCAGGCTGCGTCGGAGAGGTGAGTATAGCAATATTTTTTATTTTAATTCTTTCTTTTACACATTAATATGGTTCCCAGGGCCTGAAGGAGAGTTTCCTCTCCTTCAGACCCTGGGAACCATCAGGAATACCGTCCGATACTTGAGTCCCATTGACTTGTATTGGTATCGGGTATCGGTATCGGATTGGATCCGATACTTTGCCGGTATCGGCCGATACTTTCCGATACCGATACTTTCAAGTATCGGACGGTATCGCTCAACACTACTTGAGGGTGCTAAACATCGTGTGGTGGTCTTGACTGATCACAAGAATCTCATTTACCTTGAGTCTGCCAGGCGTTTGAATCCTAGACAGGCTCGTTGGTCGCTGTTTTTTTCTCATTTCAATTTCGTGGTTTCATACCTGCCAGGTTCAAAGAATGTGAAGGCAGATGCTCTTTCCAGGAGTTTTGTGCCTGACTCTCCTGGAGACTCTGGGCCTACTGGTATCCTTAGGGATGGGGTAATATTGTCCGCCGTATCCCCAGACTTGCGACGTGCATTGCAGGAGTTTCAGGTGGATAAACCTGATCGTTGTCCACCAGAAAGACTGTTTGTTCCGGATGATTGGACCAGTAGAGTCATCTCCGAGGTCCATTCTTCTGTGTTGGCTGGTCATCCTGGAATATTTGGTACTAGAGACTTGGTGGCCAGGTCTTTTTGGTGGCCTTCCTTGTCTAGGGATGTGCGCACCTTTGTGCAGTCTTGTGAAGTGTGTGCTCGAGCTAAGCCTTGCTGTTCTCGGGCCAGTGGGTTGTTGTTATCCTTGCCCATCCCGAAGAGGCCTTGGACACACATTTCCATGGATTTTATTTCTGATCTCCCGGTTTCACAGAAAATGTCCGTTATCTGGGTTGTGTGTGACCGATTTTCTAAGATGGTTCATTTGGTGCCCTTGCCTAAGTTGCCTTCCTCCTCTGAGTTGGTCCCTTTATTTTTTCAGAACGTGGTTCGTTTGCATGGGATTCCGGAGAATATCGTTTCTGACAGGGGATCCCAGTTTGTGTCTAGATTTTGGCGGACGTTTTGTGCCAAGATGGGCATTGATTTGTCTTTCTCGTCTGCATTCCATCCTCAGACGAATGGCCAGACGGAGCGAACTAATCAGACCTTGGAAACTTATTTGAGGTGTTTTGTTTCTGCTGATCAAGATGACTGGGTTGCTTTTTTGCCACTGGCCGAATTTGCTCTTAATAATCGGGCTAGTTCTGCCACGTTGGTCTCTCCTTTTTTTTGTAATTCGGGGTTTCATCCTCATTTTTCCTCTGGTCAGGTGGAGTCTTCGGATTGTCCTGGAGTGGACGTGGTGGTGGACAGGCTACATCAGATTTGGAATCAGGTGGTGGACAATTTGAAGTTATCTCAGGAGAAGACTCAGCAGTTTGCTAATCGCCGTCGCCGCGTGGGTCCCCGACTTCTTGTTGGGGATTTGGTGTGGTTGTCTTCTCGTTTTGTCCCTATGAAGGTCTCTTCTCCGAAGTTCAAACCTCGGTTCATCGGTCCTTATAGGATCTCGGAGATTCTTAACCCTGTATCTTTTCGTTTGGATCTCCCAGCATCGTTTGCTATTCATAATGTGTTCCATCGGTCGTTGTTGCGGAGATATGAGGTGCCCGTTGTTCCTTCGGTTGAGCCTCCTGCTCCGGTGCTGGTGGAGGGAGAATTGGAGTATGTTGTTGAGAAGATCTTGGATTCTCGTGTTTCCAGACGCAAACTCCAGTATTTGGTTAAGTGGAAGGGTTATGGTCAGGAGGATAATTCCTGGGTGGTCGCCTCCGATGTTCATGCGACTGATTTGGTCCGCGCCTTCCATAGAGCTCACCCTGATCGCCCTGGGGGTTCTCGTGAGGGTTCGGTGACCCCTCCTCAAGGGGGGGGTACTGTTGTGGATTCTGTTTGTGGGCTCCTTCTGGTGGTTACTGCTGGTACTGGGTGACTTTGGTGGGTTGCGGCCTCTGGTTTCCACCTGTCCATCAGAGGCTGGGTGTTTCCTATTTTACCTGGCCTTTCTGTCATTCCCTTGCCGGCTATCAATGTATTCAGATGTGCTCTGTTTGGTTCCTGCCTACCTGCTCCCAGATCTTTCAGGATAAGCTAAGTGCTGATTTTCAGTTGTTTGGTTTTTTGTCCAGCTTGCTTATTATGTCTCTATGCTAGCTGGTAGCTCTAGTGGACTGAGGTTCTTCCCATGTGCCATGAGTTGGCACATGGGTTCTTGTAATCTCAGGATGTTTTTTTGATTAGGGTTTTTTGCTGACCGCTCAGTCCCCTTTTGTATCGTTCTGCTTTCTAGTTTACAGCGGGCCTCAATTTGCTAAAACTATATATATCATCTCTATGTGTGTGCCTTCCTCTCATTTCACCGTCAATACATGTGGGGGGCAACTATACCTTTTGGGGTTCATTCCTCTGGAGGCAAGTGAGGTCTTTACTTTCTCTGCAGTACTAGTTAGCTCTTAGGCTGGTGCGTGGCGTCTAGAACCAACGTAGGCACGCTCCCTGGCTATCTCTAGTTGCGTTTGTCAGGCGTAGGGCAGCAGTCAGCCCAGGTTCCATCACCCTAGAGCTCGTCCGTTATATATTTGTACTTTGCTTGTCCTGTGCTATCCCTAGCCATTGGGATTCATGACACAACCCTAACCCTAATCTCAACCCTAACCCTATTCCCAACCCTAATCCCAACACACCCCTAACCCTAATCCAAAGCCTAACCATAACCCTAACCACAAACCTAACCCTAATCCCAACCCTAATCCCAAACCTTACCCTAACTTTAGCCCCAACTCTAACCCTAACTTTAGCCTAACTCATTTTAGCCAAACTCTAACCCTAATGGGAAAATGGAAATATATTTTCTTTACTTTATTATTTTTCCCTAACTAAGTGAGTGATAAAGGAAGGATTCATTTACTATTTTTTTATATTTTGATATTATGGTAGACCCTATCACAGTGACCAAAATGAACCAACAGGTAAAATCTTCCTATTGTTGCCGGGTGCCGGCCGGCAGATCTCGGCGGGTGCACTGCGCATGCGCCAGCCATTTTCTTACCGGAAGATGCCAGCTGCCGTGGGGGGAAGCAGAAGGACCCAGGGACACCGGGAGACACTGGTAAGTATTTGGGGGATCAGGCACCCTATTTCCCTGTCCTCTGATGTGCGATCACATCGGAGGACAGAGCAATTAAATGGCAAATTGCGCTTTTTTGGCGGTCTCCATTATACGGTTAATAACGACAATCGCAACCCGAGGGTTGGTAAAAATCGACCCAAATCATGTTCTCCGAGACCCCGGAGAAAATCCGACTCTGGGGGCGCTATACACTTTTTCTACAGCGCCATTAATTAACGGCGCTGTGGTTTAAGTACCCTTAACTACCGCCGCTAAAAGGTGTATCAGCGGTCTTTAAGGGGTTATAGCCAGATTACCTCGTCATTAGTAACTGGTATGCAGACTTAATTTAGCAGATTTACTAAGGGTAAAGTGACAAAGGATTATATACCACACTCTCAAGGTTTCTTTTGAATGGCATATTTTATTATGAAGCAGGAACAGTAGAGTGTAGTAAAGTGCAAAATTTCAGGAAATAAAGGAAATAAATTTCACAACCAAATAAAGACGTTTCAACCCTTCCCGAGTGTTAGGTGTTGAGTTCCCACTGCTGCACAGGGGGAATCTCAAACAATGTCCTTTGTGCTCTCCCATTCTTCCTCACCTGCAAAGGATCCTGCTCAGCAGAGACGGCGGTCCCAGCATCTTGCTCAAGCTGATGCTGTGCGTCTGGTTACTGCTGCCGTCCCAGGTTCAGATATTGTAACTAGCATTGATCAGCAGCGAGCAAACGCTCCAGGGACAGAAGAACAGAGAACTACATACATGCAAAGATTACAGGAGTCTTAATGCCATCACCGTTAAGAACATGTACCCTCTGCCCCTGATACCTGAGCTCTTTGATAGATTGTGGGGAGCGAGGGTTTTTACTAAGCTTGATCTGCGGGGTGCTTACAACCTGATTCGCATCCGTGAGGGGAATGAATGGAAGGCATCATTTAACACCAGGGACGGTCACTATGAGTATCTGGTGATGCCCTTCTGGCTCTGTAATGCCCCTGCCTTTTCCAAGACTTTGTAAATGATATCTTCTGGGATATGCTCACCACCTCTGTTGTAGTCCATCTGGATGATATTCTCATCTATTCTCCAGATATAGACTCCCACCGGAGAGATGTTTGCAAAGTCTTCGACCTCCTAAGGGCAAACTCCCTCTATGCCAAGTTGGAGAAGTGTGTGTTGAAGCAGGAGTCCTTGCCTTTCCTGGGCTACATCATCTGTGCCCAGGGATTGGCCATGAATCCTGCCAAGCTACAGGCTGTCATGGACTGGAAGGAACCTCATTCTCTCAAAGCGGTGCAGCGCTTTATGGTGTTCATTAACTGTTATCGTCAGTTCATTCCCCACTTCTCAACTTTGGTATCTCCCTTGTTTGCCCTCACCAAGAAGGAAGCTAATCCGAAATTGTGATCATAGGAGGTTTCCAAGGCCTTCCCCTCTATCAAGTCACACTTCGCTAGCGCTCCCATTTTACATCGCGCCGATGTAAATAAACCTTTCATTATGTAGGTGGATGCCTCATACATTGGTGCTGGAGCAGTCCTTTTCCAAAAGGATGCTCAAGGTTGGAAGCATCCTTGCTTCTTCTACTCTAAGACCTTCTCACCGGCAGAAAGGAACTATTCCATTGGGGACAGGGAGTTACTAGCCATGAAGTTGGCTTTTTCAGAGTGGAGACACCTCCTGGAGCAGGCTCATTTTCCCTTCTAAGTGTACACTGACCACAAAAATGTGCTTTACTTACAAACTGCCCAGCAGCTAAACTCTTGCCAGGCTAGGTGGTCCTTGTTCTTCTTCCGTTTCCACTTCACACTCCACTTTCTTTCCGGGGAGAAGAACATTTCTGCCAATGCGCTCTCCAGCTCCATAGTGTCATCAGAGGAGGAGGAGCCTTGGCTGATTGTCCCCTTTGAGAGCCTGAGAACTGTGGCCCGATCTCGCTAAAGTCTGTGCCCCCAGGCAAGACTTTTGTACCACCTAATTTGCAACTGGAGGTTCTCTCTTGGGCTCACTCGTCCAGGGTGGGTAGACTACTTTACCCCCTGCCGGTGGCAGACAGGCACTGGGAAATGGTTGAGATGGACTTCGTGGTGGGCTTACCCAAGTCTCGTTGCTGCAACATTATATGGGTTCACTGACCATTTTTCCAAAATGGTGCACTTGGTGCCTCTCCCATAGGTACCTTCTGCACTGGTCTTGGCGGCATTTTTGTCCATTAAGCACATTTTTTGCCTACACGGCATGCCTGACAAAATTGTCAGTGACCGGGGTCCCCAGTTTGCATCTCGGTTCTGGAGAGCTCTGTCGTATTCTCAGCATTGAGCTGAATCACTCTTCAGCTTTCCATCCAGAGACGAACGAGTTAGTAGAGAGGGCCAACCAGACTCTGGTCACATACCTGCAATATTTTGTTTTGGCCAGGCAGGATGACTGGGCATCCTTGCTACCGTGGGCAGAGATTGCACTGAACAATGCCGTAGCCAACTCCACTGGGCAGACCTCATTCCTCCTTAACTATAACCAGCATCCGTGTGTCCCCGTGCCCATGCCTGTGTTGTCCACTGACTCTAGGGTGGTAGACTGGGCAGTGGAGGCAGGTGACATTTAGGATCGCACACAGGATGCCATTTGGGCCTCTAAGGAGAGAATGAGGGTCTCCGCTGATGCACATCGGTGCCCCTCTCCAACTTTTGCTCCTGGCGACTTAGTGTGGCTCTCTGCCCATAACATCAGGCTGCGAGTTGAGTCCACTAAATTTGCACATTGCTACATAGTTCCCTTCAAGGTCCTGGAACAGGTCAACCCTGTAGTCTATCATCTGGCACTTCCTCCATGCCTAGGTATCACCGACACCTTTCATGTGTCCCTCTTCAAACCCATTCACATATCCCAGTTTTCTGAGTCATCTGCCAGGACATCGGGTTCATCCATGAACGATTATGAAGTGAACGCTGTTGTTGAGTGCAAGGTGGTACATGGCAACAGGACAGGACCTGGGAACCTATTGAACATATTTGGGCTCCTCAGCTCATTGCAGCTTTTGAACGTAGCGAGGCCCAAGGAGGGGGTGGCCCTAGGAGGGGGGTAATGTTAGGTATTGAGTTCCCGCCGCTGAACAGGGGGAATCTCGAACCATGTCCTCTGCAATCTCCCATTCTTCCCCAGCCACAGAGGAGCCTGCTCAGCTGAGACGTCCCAGCGTCTTGCTCAAGCTGATGCCGTGCGTCTGTTTACTGCTGTCGTCCCAGGTTCAGCTATTAATCAGCATTAATCAGCGATGAGCAGACGCTCCAGGGACTAAGTCCTGCTTTTTGTCTACTGAGCCTGCCCATGGAATGACCTCTCATTGGATGTCGGAGGTCACATGCTCAGGTCCTCAAGCAGCTCTGATTGGACAACTGGGAAGTTCCCGGAAGGCTGCAACTATAAAATGTTCAAAACTAAAATTGTGAATGTGTGGATGTGAGTTAGATATCAGGTGAAAGCACCTAATCAACTCCCTCCCTAGTGTTGTTGCATGTGGTTGAGTGAGCTGAGTAGTGCCAGACTGTGCCATCCAGCACAAGGCAAAAGCATGCATCAAATTAACAGTGTCCGCCAGTGCTGCGCGGTGCGCAATCAGTGTGCTTTCCAAGCCCTAGTTAGGTTGTGCTAGTGCATTAAATCTTTTAGAGTAGTTTTTCCCTGGCAGCGCAGTTGTGGCACCAAGTGCTAGTTGATCTAGGGGGACTCTGATTCTGCGTCCTTGGGGCAGAGTCCTGTGACTTAACACTAGCATTCACTCAGAGGTATTGTGGCCCTGTGACACAACAGGGTTCGCCTCCTTACATACCGGGTGAAGTTAACCCGTGTGTGTTTTCATTATACCTCCATATACTGTCCGCCATTACAGAGCACCAGGTGTCATTTCTACACGATGGACCCCAGGCTGCGAACGCACCTTATATCTTCCTTTATATAATTTGGTGCGTTCCGCCAGCCCTAACATCGGGTCTTTGTCTTATGATTCCTATATCTAGTAAGTATGATAAAAATGAAACAGTAGGCGCCACCAATGCACTTTTCTGTAATGCGTAAAATGGCAGCGGCATTTTTTTGTTGATTCAAGCCACTGAAACCTTAAATGTTCTAGTTTGCTGGGATCTGAAAGTTTCATAAAATTGTACTTGCATTCAATTTGCATCAACTCAGTTTGGTCATCTCTAATGGTGACACCATTGTTTTCACCACAACAAAGCTCTTGTCTCCAAAAACAGAGATCTGACGTCTGCTTATTAGTGAAGCAGACACCCACAATGTGGTAACTATGGGTTAAGCAATGTACATATCTAAGAGATAACATCTTCACTGAAGTTTTTACTTCTAAACATTGATTTACTGGTGTTAGACTACAGTGGAAAGAAGACAACATTTACTACAAGGAGCCTCTTGTTGAAAGCCTTTGAGCTCAGAGTTGTATGTTTTTATTAGATTAGGCTGCGTGTTGAGTCAGAGGTCTGGCTTGTGTCTGACATAAAGATTTTTTTTCATTTATTGTTTTGAATCTGAATATAGTATTTTTTATAAACATTGACAGCAACCATAGTGATTTAATTATCAGCAGGATTTTTAGCAAGTTTTCAGACTATTAACTAAAGAGTTTTCCTGGAATTTGGAAAAAATGAGAATTTGGCCTCCCAAAAATCTGGACGCCCTAGAGGAATATCAAAAAAAGTAATACGCATGCATTTAATGCATATTTAACCCATTTACATCAAAAATGGTCAAAACTGCTACAATATTTTTCTCCAAGATTCCTCTAACTAGGCTCCAGGAAATATAAATTTTATCCAGGAAAAGCTGGAAAGGTATGAAGAATCCAGGAAAACTGGACATCCCTAGGAAAGTGTAGATTGCTAAAGGCTTTGGTCAGTTACGATTTTGGGAATATTTTATTTTATTACTATTATTCTTTGATTATGTAGCACCATCATATTCGACACCACTTTACATATATTATCATCACTGTCCTGTTGGAGCTCATAATGTGCATTTCATATTAGTATGACTTCGGTGTGTGGGAAGAAACCCACGTAAACACAGGGAGAGCATCCGAACTCCTTGCAGATGTTGTTCTTGGTGGGATTTGAACTAAAGACCCCAACCCTGCACAGCAGCGACTAAGCCACCATACTGCTCCACTCAATCCCATTTTTATGGAATGATGGGAAGGTTTGGCAGTGGCACATGTCTTTCCATTCTTAGTCCATAGTCCTCAGTCCATTTGTTGGACTGGTTCATGACTGGATTTTGAAACGTATGTACTGTTTATTAGGGTTGAGCGAAATGGGTCGGCCATTTTCAGAAGTCGCCGACTTTTGGCAAAGTCGGGTTTCATGAAACCCGACCCGACCCCTGTGTGGGGTCGGCCATGAGGTCGGCGATCTTCTGAATCTGGGATCGGAATTCCGATACCGAGTTCCGATATGTTTGCGATATTGGGAATCGGTATCGGAATCCATATTTAAGTGTAAAATAAAGAATCAAAATAAAAAATATTGATATACTCACCCACTGACGCGCCCTGGTACTAACCGGCAACCTTTCTTCCTAAGAATCAGCGCGTGAATGGCCTGCGGTGACGTCACGGCTTGTGATTGGTCGCGTGGCGGTCACATGGGCCGTCGCGACCAATCACAGGCCGTGACGTCATCTTAAGGTCCTTCACGCGCTGATTCTTAGGAAGGAAGGCTGCCGGAAAGAAGCCGAGGGTGAGTATATACCTAATAGGAATATACTCACCCTCGGACGCGCCCTGCTTCTTTCCGGCAGCCTTCCTTCCTAAGAATCAGCGAGTGAAGGACCTTAAGATGACGTCACGGCTTGTGATTGGTTGCGACGGCCCATGTGACCGCCACGCGACCAATCACAAGCCGCGGACATCATTCTCAGGTCCTAAATTCCTAGAATTCTAAAGAATGACGTCCGCGGCTTGTGATTGGTCGCGTGGCGGTCACATGGGCCGTCGCGACCAATCACAAGCCGTGACGTCACGGAAGGCCCTGGACGCGCTCATTTTAACCAAAGCAGGCCGCCGGTTCCCTTGGTAAGTTGCAGGGGCCGCCGGACAGGTGAGTATATCAATATTTTTTATTTTAATTCTTTATTTTACACTTAAATATGGATCCCAGGGCCTGAAGGAGAGTTTCCTCTCCTTCAGACCCTGGGAACCATAGTATCCCATTGCAGTGCATTGGGTTTCGGGTTTCAGCCGACCCCGACCCCGACTTTTTTATAGGATCGGCCGATTTCACTCGACCTGACTTTTGAGAAAGTCGGGTCTCGTGAAACCCGACCCGATCCTATAAAAGTTAAGGTCGCTCAACCCTACTGTTTATATTTGTGGCCTCATTAAGGCATATTTTTGTTACATACTTTGTTTAAACCATACAATTTTCATTAGTGTTTGATCAATGTGTCAGTTTTTAGCATCAAAGTCTGTTTATGTTTTCTTGTATGCAAAAACCAACAAAACAGATGGAGTTTTCCCAATTTTTTCTATAAAACAGGAGGTAAAAATACAGATGGCTCTACTAACATGCCAGGAGTGTATTGCCTGACTTTTCCACCAACCTTTAGACCTGCATGGGTGAATTTGTTCTGTGGCTAGGATAAAACCAGACTTGTGGACAACTTCATAGACTATAGTATGGGTTATTTCCATGAAAAAGATAGATAGAACACATATGAGAAAAAGGGAGGTTTGATAGACGCTTTACTCTAGACAGATAGCAACCAATAATAATAAATTAAATATCTTCATTACAAGATGGCGTATTACACTATATTTATATGCTCATCTTTATCCTTTTCTTGCTAAGTCACATTTTGCACAGTTAAACGGAATTCTAGAGGTGTTTGAAAGTTTGTGAACCTTTCAGCAATTTTCCATAGTTCTGCATATATTTGACCTAAAAGTACAACATAGATAAAATGATCCAAACCAAACAAATGAGTCAAAAATATAACACTTTGTAATTTATTTTGGAGGAAAATGATCTAACATCACATGTCAGTAAGTGGCAAAGGTATGTGAACCTTTGCTTTCAGCATCAGGTGTGACCAACTTGTGCAGGAAAAAACTGCAACTAAATGTTTCCAGTAATTTTTGATTAGTCCTTACCACGGCGTGAAGGAAATTTAGACCATTCCTTCCTATGGAACTGTTTCAACTCTGTTATGTAGTTGGGTTTTCGCACATGAAAATTTAGCATACAAAATGAAAATGGTAGTCCGAAAGGAAAATGTAAGATATAAGACAGAGGATGGAAATTATGAGTTTGAAAGAAAGTATTGCAGTGAATGGGGCTAAGTTTGAATACTAGAGACAACCAATGGTTAAGATATTGACCAAACTAGGGCTGCTCTTTTTATTTAAGTAAAGAGTGGACAGCCTAAGACTAGTGAATATTCTAAATATTGCATAACCCTTCGCAGTCCCCATTACTATGAACAAGTGAGATCTCACAAGATCTTGCTCTTTGCACTAATTTAATGCCACTGCATACTTTACAAAACTGATGCCAAGTGGTAACATTAGTAGACAGGATAACTATGGGCTTTGCATGTCTGGATCCCACAATCTTGAAATTTAAACAAAATTTTTTGCTATAAAGTCTGGTCCTCTAGGAGGAAATTAAGGACACATGAGACCTCTTTTGTTAATATATATTATTTATAAAATTCATACGCCTGAAGCTGTACACTTTTTTTTTTTAATAAAAAGGCCAGCCCCAGAAAGGGTGATAGGTACTCTTTAAATAATATTCATACTTTTTTAACAGAAATATTTTATTGTACTCTCATTTCATGTAAACTCTACAAAACTGTTTATCCAAATTTGTACCTTTATTATACAATTTGTCATGGAGTGGATTTTTTGTATGGTCTTGTAGTTTGACAAAAACTGGATAGTTATATTTCATCTCAGTCTCTATAAATCACTGAGACCTTTGATTCCAGTAAATGTTTGCCATTTACATTTTCCAACTGTATTGTGTATGGCATGTTTTTTTCAGTAATCAATAATTTCACCGTGGATCAAGCCAGTGCATCTTCCTCTTCATCTTCTTTATTTCTGATTTGTTTTTCAATTTATTTGATGAATTCTGTTAACCAATTATATTAGTCTAAGTGCACATTAGCGGTTTAGCTATTTTTGTCTTCTGTCCATTGGTTGTCCAATGAATGAAATTAAACGAAAGACCATTAATCCTTGATGCCTGCAGAAAAGGCAATACACAAAAATGTTTTTCAACTGTCATACCGAATAAGAAATCAGACTGCTAATAATACTATTACTCTTACCAGGACAAAATTAGACAAAGTTATCAAGTAGTCCATAAGGAATATAAATTGGATCTAGAATAAGGTTTATTCTGAATAAAATGTCTCTATTTACAAAGAGGGTTAGAAAATAATGCTATATCAGCCTGATGAAGAGACATAAGCAGTCTCGAAAGCTTGCTTTGTAACATCATTCATTTTATTTTGTTAGCCATTAAAAGGTATTGGAACGCCCGCCAGGGCCGTGAGGATACTCGGTACCAGGCCGGTTCTTAAAGAGATGTGACATCAGTAGTGTTGAGTAGGGTTGAGCGACTTTCATTTTTTTAAGATCGAGTCTGGTTTTGTGAAACCCGATTTAGTCCAGAGTCGAGTCGAGTGAAGTCGGCCGATTATCGCTAAAAGTCGGGGATCGACCGAAACACGAAACCCAATGCAAGTCAATGGGGAAGCATAGCCGGCAGTGAGTGGAGGTCAGGAAAACACCTACAGTGCACATTTTACTGCCAAAAACATCCATTCTTGTTTTCTGAAGCTTGTCAATCTTAATTAACTTTATAATAATAGTTGGGCACTGGAAATTGGGGGTCATTTGGCAAAAGTTGTGGGGGTAGGGCTGGTTCAAGGTTTTAGTGGGCCCAGGAAACATGGACTACGTCATGGCGGTAGAGCAGGGAGAGGTAAGTATTTCAACGTTGCAAGTGCTGTGATCCTGAGCAAGCAGGGGGGGCCCACTCGTTTGCATTGGCACTGGCACAGGGCCCCTCAAAGTACGGCGGTGTGTTTGCATGGCGGGGGCGCCTCCCACCAGCAGCGACACTTTTGCGTACTCTGAGTGGCCCTGTGCCAGTGACGTCGCCAACGAGTATGCCCCCCCACCTGATGAAGGAACCTGCACTTTCATCTGCACCTTCCTCTTTGTCCCTGTGTAAGGTGGTATAATATGCGGGAAGGGGAACCTTACTTTCAGCAGGGTCAGATTCTGGCTGTGTAGAGTACAAGGGGAATGTAGTGGTCTAGGTCAATGTACCAGCAGACTCATCTAGCAGTGGCTGGGCAATGGGCAGGATGATGAGGAAACAGATATAGGGCCAAAGAATAAAGTAGGCTAAATGCAGATCAAAATTGGTAACAGGACTAAACAGGCGGCATTGCTTTGTTCAGTGGAGTAGCAAACCCAAGAGCAGCAGACACTGTTTCAAGGGCCTAACCACACTAGTAGGCCAAATGCAGTTTAATATCTGATAGTATAGGCCGAAAGCCAGAATGTGGAAGCTCAGCTTTGTTCAGTTGAGGACAACACCAGGGAGGGGCAGACACCGTTAGTAGGCCCTAACCACCATTTTGTTTTTTAAAAAACACTTAATGAGAGCCAGAAGGTTGAAGCTCAGCTTTATTCAGTTGAGGGCAACACCAGGGAGGGGCAGAAGCCGTTAGTAGGCCCTAACCACCATTTTGTTTTTTAAAAAACACTTAATGAGAGCCAGAAGGTTGAAGCTCAGCTTTATTCAGTTGAGGGCAACACCAGGCAGGGGCAGAAGCCGTTAGTAGGCCCTAACCACCATTTTGTTTTTTAAAAAACACCTAATGAGAGCCAGAAGGTTGAAGCTCAGCTTTATTCAGTTGAGGGCAACACCAGGGAGGGGCAGAAGCCGTTAGTAGGCCCTAACCACCATTTTGTTTTTTAAAAAACACTTAATGAGAGCCAGAAGGTTGAAGCTCAGCTTTATTCAGTTGAGGGCAACACCAGGCAGGGGCAGACACCGTTAGTAGGCCCTAACCACCATTTTGTTTTTTAAAAAACACTTAATGAGAGCCAGAAGGTTGAAGCTCAGCTTTATTCAGTTGAGGGCAACACCAGGCAGGGGCAGACACCGTTAGTAGGCCGGAACCACCAATGTGTTTAAAAACAGCAGTTAATCAGAGCCGGAAGGTAGAAGCTCAGCTTTATTCAGTTGAGGGCAACACCAGGGAGGGGCAGAAGCCGTTAGTAGGCCCTAACCACCATTTTGTTTTTTAAAAAACACTTAATGAGAGCCAGAAGGTTGAAGCTCAGCTTTATTCAGTTGAGGGCAACACCAGGGAGGGGCAGAAGCCGTTAGTAGGCCCTAACCACCATTTTGTTTTTTAAAAAACACTTAATGAGAGCCAGAAGGTTGAAGCTCAGCTTTATTCAGTTGAGGGCAACACCAGGCAGGGGCAGACACCGTTAGTAGGCCGGAACCACCAATGTGTTTAAAAACAGCAGTTAATCAGAGCCGGAAGGTAGAAGCTCAGCTTTATTCAGTTGAGGGCAACACCAGGGAGTGGCAGAAGCCGTTAGTAGGCCCTAACCACCATTTTGTTTTTTAAAAAACACTTAATGAGAGCCAGAAGGTTGAAGCTCAGCTTTATTCAGTTGAGGGCAACACCAGGCAGGGGCAGAAGCCGTTAGTAGGCCCTAACCACCATTTTGTTTTTTAAAAAACACTTAATGAGAGCCAGAAGGTTGAAGCTCAGCTTTATTCAGTTGAGGGCAACACCAGGCAGGGGCAGACACCGTTAGTAGGCCGGAACCACCAATGTGTTTAAAAACAGCAGTTAATCAGAGCCGGAAGGTAGAAGCTCAGCTTTATTCAGTTGAGGGCAACACCAGGGAGGGGCAGAAGCCGTTAGTAGGCCCTAACCACCATTTTGTTTTTTAAAAAACACTTAATGAGAGCCAGAAGGTTGAAGCTCAGCTTTATTCAGTTGAGGGCAACACCAGGCAGGGGCAGAAGCCGTTAGTAGGCCCTAACCACCATTTTGTTTTTTAAAAAACACTTAATGAGAGCCAGAAGGTTGAAGCTCAGCTTTATTCAGTTGAGGGCAACACCAGGCAGGGGCAGACACCGTTAGTAGGCCGGAACCACCAATGTGTTTAAAAACAGCAGTTAATCAGAGCCGGAAGGTAGAAGCTCAGCTTTATTCAGTTGAGGGCAACACCAGGGAGTGGCAGAAGCCGTTAGTAGGCCCTAACCACCATTTTGTTTTTTAAAAAACACTTAATGAGAGCCAGAAGGTTGAAGCTCAGCTTTATTCAGTTGAGGGCAACACCAGGCAGGGGCAGAAGCCGTTAGTAGGCCCTAACCACCATTTTGTTTTTTAAAAAACACTTAATGAGAGCCAGAAGGTTGAAGCTCAGCTTTATTCAGTTGAGGGCAACACCAGGCAGGGGCAGACACCGTTAGTAGGCCGGAACCACCAATGTGTTTAAAAACAGCAGTTAATCAGAGCCGGAAGGTAGAAGCTCAGCTTTATTCAGTTGAGGGCAACACCAGGGAGGGGCAGAAGCCGTTAGTAGGCCCTAACCACCATTTTGTTTTTTAAAAAACACTTAATGAGAGCCAGAAGGTTGAAGCTCAGCTTTATTCAGTTGAGGGCAACACCAGGCAGGGGCAGAAGCCGTTAGTAGGCCCTAACCACCATTTTGTTTTTTAAAAAACACTTATTGAGAGCCAGAAGGTTGAAGCTCAGCTTTATTCAGTTGAGGGCAACACCAGGGAGGGGCAGAAGCCGTTAGTAGGCCCTAACCACCATTTTGTTTTTTAAAAAACACTTAATGAGAGCCAGAAGGTTGAAGCTCAGCTTTATTCAGTTGAGGGCAACACCAGGCAGAGGCAGACACCGTTAGTAGGCCCTAACCACCATTTTGTTTTTTAAAAAACACTTAATGAGAGCCAGAAGGTTGAAGCTCAGCTTTATTCAGTTGAGAGCAACACCAGGCAGGGGCAGACACCGTTAGTAGGCCGGAACCACCAATGTGTTTAAAAACAGCAGTTAATCAGAGCCGGAAGGTAGAAGCTCAGCTTTATTCAGTTGAGGACAACTTGAATTAGGGACTGCAGACAGACTTAGCAGGCTGTCCCCTGTGTGGACCATGCATCCAATACATTAACCCATTGAGCCACAAAGGACACGTAACCTTCCGTGGCCATGCCTACAGGTCCATGTGTCTGTTGTCAGGTGTACCTTTGTCAGTGTAGGCCTATTGGAAGGAGGGACCGCAGACAGGCTTCGAAGGCCTAACACAATAAAATGGGCTGGCTGTAGGCACTTTAAAATTGGTTCCAGGGGTACACGGGCAGCAGTGGTCTGGTCAGTGGAGGCCTATTGGAAGGAGGGACCGCAGACAGGCTTCGAAGGCCTAACACAATAAAATGGGCTGGCTGTAGGCACTTTAAAATTGGTTCCAGGGGTACACGGGCAGCAGTGGTCTGGTCAGTGGAGGCCTATTGGAAGGAGGGACCGCAGACAGGCTTCGAAGGCCTAACACAATAAAATGGGCTGGCTGTAGGCACTTTAAAATTGGTTCCAGGGGTACACGGGCAGCAGTGGTCTGGTCAGTGGAGGCCTAGTGGAAGGAGGGACCGCAGACAGGCTTCGAAGGCCTAACACAATAAAATGGGCTGGCTGTAGGCACTTTAAAATTGGTTCCAGGGGTACACGGGCAGCAGTGGTCTGGTCAGTGGAGGCCTAGTGGAAGGAGGGACCGCAGACAGGCTTCGAAGGCCTAACACAATAAAATGGGCTGGCTGTAGGCACTTTAAAATTGGTTCCAGGGGTACACGGGCAGCAGTGGTCTGGTCAGTGGAGGCCTAGTGGAAGGAGGGACCGCAGACAGGCTTCGAAGGCCTAAAATAACAAACAATAGGCTCATGGCAGTTTTACAGCGGTTACATGGATACACGGGCAGGCAGCTTGGTGGTGAGTGGAGGAGTATTTAAAGTAGGGACCGCAGACAGGCTATCAAAGGCCTAAAATAACAAACAATAGGCTCATGGCAGTTTTACAGCGGTTACATGGATACACGGGCAGGCAGCTTGGTGGTGAGTGGAGGAGTATTTAAAGTAGGGACCGCAGACAGGCTATCAAAGGCCTAAAATAACAAACAATAGGCTCATGGCAGTTTTACAGCGGTTACATGGATACACAGGCAGCTTGGTGGTGAGTGGAGGAGTATTTAAAGTAGGGACCGCAGACAGGCTATCAAAGGCCTAAAATAACAAACAATAGGCTCATGGCAGTTTTACAGCGGTTACATGGATACACGGGCAGGCAGCTTGGTGGTGAGTGGAGGAGTATTTAAAGTAGGGACCGCAGACAGGCTATCAAAGGCCTAAAATAACAAACAATAGGCTCATGGCAGTTTTACAGCGGTTACATGGATACACAGGCAGCTTGGTGGTGAGTGGAGGAGTATTTAAAGTAGGGACCGCAGACAGGCTATCAAAGGCCTAAAATAACAAACAATAGGCTCATGGCAGTTTTACAGCGGTTACATGGATACACGGGCAGGCAGCTTGGTGGTGAGTGGAGGAGTATTTAAAGTAGGGACCGCAGACAGGCTATCAAAGGCCTAAAATAACAAACAATAGGCTCATGGCAGTTTTACAGCGGTTACATGGATACACGGGCAGGCAGCTTGGTGGTGAGTGGAGGAGTATTTAAAGTAGGGACCGCAGACAGGCTATCAAAGGCCTAAAATAACAAACAATAGGCTCATGGCAGTTTTACAGCGGTTACATGGATACACAGGCAGCTTGGTGGTGAGTGGAGGAGTATTTAAAGTAGGGACCGCAGACAGGCTATCAAAGGCCTAAAATAACAAACAATAGGCTCATGGCAGTTTTACAGCGGTTACATGGATACACGGGCAGGCAGCTTGGTGGTGAGTGGAGGAGTATTTAAAGTAGGGACCGCAGACAGGCTATCAAAGGCCTAAAATAACAAACAATAGGCTCATGGCAGTTTTACAGCGGTTACATGGATACACAGGCAGCTTGGTGGTGAGTGGAGGAGTAGTGCAAGGAGTGTCTGTCCCAGTACTCCCAAAATATAAATAGATGTTAATGTCTCGCAAAACAACCAAAACAAAAAAAAAGGTGGCATACTTAGGTACAGGGGTGGGCTCATCTACTGAGTTTCTGACATAGTAATTTGGCAGTAACTAGTGTTGAGCGATACCGTCCGATACTTGAAAGTATCGGTATCGGAAAGTATCGGCCGATACCGGCAAAGTATCGGATCCAATCCGATACCGATACCCGATACCAATACAAGTCAATGGGACTCAAGTATCGGACGGTATTCCTGATGGTTCCCAGGGTCTGAAGGAGAGGAAACTCTCCTTCAGGCCCTGGGAACCATATAAATGTGTAAAAGAAAGAATTAAAATAAAAAATATCGCTATACTCACCTCTCCGACGCAGCCGGGACTTCAGCGAGGGAACCGGCAGCGTTGTTTGTTTAAAATTCGCGCTATTACTTGGTTACGTGAATTCCCGGCTTGTGATTGGTCAGGTCGGCCATGTTGCCGGGACGCGGACCAATCACAGCAAGCCGTGACGAAATTACGTCACGGCTTGCTGTGATTGGTCCGCGTCCCGGCAATATGGCCGCCCTGACCAATCACAAGCCGTGACGTCACGGGAGGCTGGACACGCGCTCATTTTAAAATGGGCGCGTGTCCAGCCTCCCGTGACGTCACGGCTTGTGATTGGTTGCGCCGCGGTCAACCAATCACAAGCCGGGAGGCTGGACGCGCTCATTTTAAAATGGGCGCGTGTCCAGCCTCCCGTGACGTCACGGCTTGTGATTGGTTGCGCCGCGGTCAACCAATCACAAGCCGGGAGGCTGGACGCGCTCATTTTAAAATGGGCGCGTGTCCAGCCTCCCGTGACGTCACGGCTTGTGATTGGTCAGGGCGGCCATATTGCCGGGACGCGGACCAATCACAGCAAGCCGTGACGTAATTTCGTCACGGCTTGCTGTGATTGGTCCGCGTCCCGGCAACATGGCCGACCTGACCAATCACAAGCCGGGAATTCACGTAACCAAGTAATAGCGCGAATTTTAAACAAACAACGCTGCCGGTTCCCTCGCTGAAGTCCCGGCTGCGTCGGAGAGGTGAGGATAGCGATATTTTTTATTTTAATTCTCTCTTTTACACATTTTAACATTAATGTTATTGCGATACCCGATACCACAAGAGTATCGGAATCCCGGTATCGGAATTCCGATACAGCAAGTATCGGCCGATACCCGATACTTGCAGCATCGGAATGCTCAACACTAGCAGTAACTATTTAATGGTGCCAATATAGGACACAGACACAGACTACTTTAAGTTGCATCATAGATGTCTACAAATTTGTATTGTCAGTGCCAGACATTGAATGATGTCAGCGAATAGACTAAAGATTGGTGGAGCTGTGCGACATAATTTTGCACGTGGTAGAGCACATTTTGAGCTGGGGTAGGGGGGAACTCTCTTGAGGCCGGCGGGACCGCCCCAGGGCCCCTCATGTTACAACGGTGTGTCTGACGTTGGGTGCGCACCACCACCGCCAGAGACACTACATTGTACTATGAGGGACCCAGTAGCAATGCCGTCAACCAAAAGCGAGCACACCCACCTCTTCAGACAAACAGCAGTCTCACGGGTGCTTGCGCCAAGTCGCGATACCACGGCCCCGTGTGGGGAGTTTGGCCATTTAGGGAGGTGTAAACATGTCGTATGCTGTACAATCAGCTGCAGCAAATTAGACATTAGAAAAGTAATTCACAGGCAAGAGCTTTTCATAGGAAAGCTAGGTGTCGGCCGGGCAAGGTGGGGCAAAAGATTTCGAAATCCAGTTGTGGTTCATTTTAATGAATGTTAGATCGTCAACATTTTGGGTAGCCAGACGAGTCCTTTTTTCGGTTAATATTGAACCTGCAGCACTGAATACTCTTTCTGATAGGACACTTGCTGCCGGGCAAGCAAGCTCCTGCAATGCATATTCTGCCAATTCTGGCCAGGTGTCTAATTTGGAGGCCCAGTAATCAAATGGGAATGACGGTTGAGGGAGAACATCGATAAGGGATGAAAAATAGTTAGTAACCATACTGGACAAATGTTGTCTCCTGTCACTTTCAATTGATGCAGCAGTACCTGTCCTGTCTGCGGTCATAGCAAAATCACTCCACAACCTGGTCAGAAAACCCCTCTGTCCAACGCCACTTCTGATGTGTGCACCCCTAACACTCCTAGTCTGCTGCCCCCTGGAGCTCGTGTGAGAACGATCACGTGCGCTGTGTGCTGGGAATGCCTGAAGCAAACGGTCAACAAGAGTTGATTGTTTGGTTGCTAATATTAGTTCCAAGTTCTCATGTGGCATAATATTTTGCAATTTGCCTTTATAGCGTGGATCAAGGAGGCAGGCCAACCAGTAATCGTCATCGTTCATCATTTTCGTAATGCGTGTGTCCCTTTTTAGGATACGTAAGGCATAATCCGCCATGTGGGCCAAAGTTCCAGTTGTCAAATCTCCGGTTGTGATTGGTTGAGGGGCAGTTGCAGGCAAATCTACGTCACTTGTGTCCCTCAAAAAACCAGAACCCGGCCGTGACACGCAACCAATTTCCTGTGCCCCCGGGAAAGGTTCGGCATTAAAAATATACTCATCCCCATCATCCTCCTCGTCCTCCACCTCCTCTTCGCCCGCTACCTCGTCCTGTACACTGCCCTGACCAGACAATGGCTGACTGTCATCAAGGCTTTCCTCTTCCTCTGGTGCAGACGCCTGCTCCTTTATGTGCGTCAAACTTTGCATCAGCAGACGCATTAGGGGGATGCTCATGCTTATTACGGCGTTGTCTGCACTAACCAGCCGTGTCCATTCCTCAAAACACTGAAGGACTTGACACATGTCTTGTATCTTAGACCACTGCACACCTGACAACTCCATGTCTGCCATCCTACTGCCTGCCCGTGTATCCTCCCACAAATAAATAACAGCACGCCTCTGTTCGCACAGTCTCTGAAGCATGTGCAGTGTTGAGTTCCACCTTGTTGCAACGTCTATGATTAGGTGATGCTGGGGAAGGTTCAAAGACCGCTGATAGGTCTGCATACGGCTGGCGTGTACAGGCGAACGTCGGATATGTGAGCAAAGTGCACGCACTTTGAGGAGCAGGTCGGAGAACCCAGGATAAGTTTTCAATAAGCACTGCACCACCAGGTTTAAGGTGTGAGCCAGGCAAGGAATGTGTTTCTGTTGGGAAAGGGAGATGACAGCCATGAAATTCCTTCCGTTATCACTCACTACCTTGCCTGCCTCAAGATCTACTGTGCCCAGCCACGACTGCGTTTCTTGTTGCAAGAACTCGGACAGAACTTCCGCGGTGTGTCTGTTGTCGCCCAAACACTTCATAGCCAATACAGCCTGCTGACGCTTGGCAGTAGCTGGCCCATAATGGGACAACTGGTGTGCAACAGTGTCATCTGCCGATGGAGTGGTTGGCAGACTGCGTTCTGTGGAAGAGCTGTAGCTTCTGCAGGAGGACGAGGAGGAGGAGGAGGAGGAGGGGGTGCGAACGCCTACAGCCAACTGTTTCCTAGACCGTGGGCTAGGCACAACTGTCCCTAAATTGATGTCGCCTGTGGACCCTGCATCCACCACATTCACCCAGTGTGCCGTGATGGACACATAACGTCCCTGGCCATGCCTACTGGTCCATGCATCTGTAGTCAGGTGCACCTTTGTACTCACAGATTGCCTGAGTGCATGGACGTTGCGCTGTTTAACATGCTGGTGCAGGGCTGGGATGGCTTTTCTGGAAAAAAAGTGTCGACTGGGTAGCTCGTATCGTGGTTCAGCGTACTCCATCAGGGCTTTGAAAGCTTCGCTTTCAACTAACCGGTAGGGCATCATCTGTAACGAGATTAGTCTAGCTATGTGGGCGTTAAAACCCTGTGTACGCGGATGCGAGGATAAGTACTTCCTTTTTCTAACCAGAGTCTCATGTAGGGTGAGCTGGACTGGAGAGCTGGAGATCGTGGAACTTTCGGGTGTGCCGGTGTACATGGCAGACTGAGAGACGGTTGGAGACGGTATTGTTTCCGCCGGTGCCCTAGATGCAATATTTCCTCCTACAAAACTGGTGATTCCCTGACCCTGACTGCTTTTGGCTGGCAAAGAAACCTGCACAGATACTGCCGGTGGTGTGGAAAATGGTGGCCTTACAGTGACGGAAGGGATGTTGCGTTGCTGACTAGCTTCATTGGCCGAGGGTGCTACAACCTTAAGGGACGTTTGGTAGTTAGTCCAGGCTTGAAAATGCATGGTGGTTAAGTGTCTATGCATGCAACTAGTATTTAGACTTTTCAGATTCTGACCTCTGCTTAAGCTAGTTGAACATTTTTGACAGATGACTTTGCGCTGATCAGTTGGATGTTGTTTAAAAAAATGCCAGACTGCACTCTTCCTAGACTCGGATCCCTTTTCAGGGATTGTAGACTGAGCTTTAACCGGATGGCCACGCTGTCCTCCAACAGGTTTTGGCTTTGACACGCGTTTTGGGCCAGATACGGGCCCGGCAGATGGAACCTGTTGCGATGTTGATGCCTGCTGCGGCCCCTCCTCCACCTCCGCTTCTGAACTACTGCCGCCTGCACCCTGTTCCCCCAATGGCTGCCAATCGGGGTCAATAACTGGGTCATCTATTACCTCCTCTTCGAGCTCGTGTGCAACTTCGTCTGTGTCACTGTGTCGGTCGGTGGTATAGCGTTCGTGGCGGGGCAACATAGTCTCATCAGGGTCTGATTGTGGATCTGTACCCTGAGAGGGCAATGTGGTGGTCTGAGTCAAAGGAGCAGCATAGTACTCTGGCTGTGGCTGTGCATCAGTGCACTCCATGTCAGAATCTACTTGTAATGGGCATGGCCTGTTAAATGTTTCACTTTCTAAGCCAGGGACGGTATGTGTAAAGAGCTCCATGGAGTGACCCGTTGTGTCGCCTGCTGCATCCTTCTCTCTTGTTGTAGTTTTTGCTGAGGAGGACAAGGAAGCGACTTGTCCCTGACCGTGAACATCCACAAGCGACGCGCTGCTTTTACATTTACCAGTTTCTGAAGAGGAGGCAAAAGAGCTAGAGGCTGAGTCTGCAATGTAAGCCAAAACTTGCTGTTGCTGCTCCGCCTTTAAAAGCGGTTTTCCTACTCCCAGAAAAGAGAGCGTTCGAGGCCTTGTGTAGCCTGACGACGAAACTGGCTCCACAGCTCCAGACTTAGGTGGAATATTTTTATCCCCACGACCACCTGATGCTCCACTACCACTACCATCATTACCAGCTGACAATGAACGCCCACGACGACCTCTTGCACCAGACTTCCTCATTGTTTTAAAATCTTAACCAAAGTAACTTTATTTGTTGCTGTCAAACAACTTACACGGTGAGCTATAACTTCAGTATGATTTCAATATCCCTTAACAGGTTGGTGAGACCACAAGGAAAATCAGGCACAATGTTACACACTCTGTTTTCTGTGGCACAAAATCACAGAGATGACACACACGCAGGACTGTCACTCAAGCACTAATGTCAATATTAATCTCCCACCTAATTTATTTATTTTTTTTTCTCAGGGAGACTTTAGAAACCAAATAATATAAAAAAAAAAACAAAAAAAAAAAGGCTTTCTATGGCCCACAATTAGAGAGAGAGAGGTGGCACACCCAGGAGTCAAGACTGGCGCACAAGCTGAAAGGGCAATATTACTCTCCCACTGTTTTTTTAAGTTTTTTTTTTTTTATTTTCAGGGAGACTTTAAAAACCAAATAATATTAAAAAAACCAAAAAAATAAATAGCCTTTCTATGGCCCACTGAATGAGAGAGAGAGGTGGCACACCCAGGAGTCAAGACTGGCACACAAGCTGAAAGGGCAATATTACTCTCCCACTGTTTTTTATGTATTTTTTGTTTTTTAAGGGAGACTTTAGAAACCCAATAATATTTTAAAAAAAAAATAAATAGGCTTTCTATGGCCCACTGAATGAGAGGGAGAGAGGTGGCACACCCAGGAGTCAAGACTGGCACACAAGCTGAAAGGGCAATATTACTCTCCCACTGTTTTTTTATGTATTTTTAAGGGAGACTTTAGAAACCCAATAATATTTAAAAAAAAAAATAAATAGGCTTTCTATGGCCCACTGAATGAGAGGGAGAGAGGTGGCACACCCAGGAGTCAAGACTGGCACACAAGCTGAAAGGGCAATATTACTCTCCCACTGTTTTTTTATGTATTTTTAAGGGAGACTTTAGAAACCCAATAATATTTTTTAAAAAAAATAAATAGGCTTTCTATGGCCCACTGAATGAGAGGGAGAGAGGTGGCACACCCAGGAGTCAAGACTGGCACACAAGCTGAAAGGGCAATATTACTCTCCCACTGTTTTTTTATGTTTTTTTTTTTTTTTTCAGGGAGACTTTAGAAACCAAATAATATTAAAAAAAACCAAAAAAATAAATAGCCTTTCTATGGCCCACAGAATGAGAGAGAGAGGTGGCACACCCAGGAGTCAAGACTGGCACACAAGCTGAAAGGGCAATATTACTCTCCCACTGTTTTTTTATGTATTTTTAAGGGAGACTTTAGAAACCCAATAATATTTTAAAAAAATAAATAAATAGGCTTTCTATGGCCCACTGAATGAGAGGGAGAGAGGTGGCACACCCAGGAGTCAAGACTGGCACACAAGCTGAAAGGGCAATATTACTCTCCCACTGTTTTTTTATGTATTTTTTGTTTTTTAAGGGAGACTTTAGAAACCCAATAATATTTAAAAAAAAAAATAAATAGGCTTTCTATGGCCCACTGAATGAGAGGGAGAGAGGTGGCACACCCAGGAGTCAAGACTGGCACACAAGCTGAAAGGGCAATATTACTCTCCCACTGTTTTTTTATGTTTTTTTTTTTTTTTTCAGGGAGACTTTAGAAACCAAATAATATTAAAAAAACCAAAAAAATAAATAGCCTTTCTATGGCCCACTGAATGAGAGAGAGAGGTGGCACACCCAGGAGTCAAGACTGGCACACAAGCTGAAAGGGCAATATTACTCTCCCACTGTTTTTTTATGTATTTTTAAGGGAGACTTTAGAAACCCAATAATATTTAAAAAAAAAAATAAATAGGCTTTCTATGGCCCACTGAATGAGAGGGAGAGAGGTGGCACACCCAGGAGTCAAGACTGGCACACAAGCTGAAAGGGCAATATTACTCTCCCACTGTTTTTTTATGTATTTTTTGTTTTTTAAGGGAGACTTTAGAAACCCAATAATATTTAAAAAAAAAAAATAAATAGGCTTTCTATGGCCCACTGAATGAGAGGGAGAGAGGTGGCACACCCAGGAGTCAAGACTGGCACACAAGCTGAAAGGGCAATATTACTCTCCCACTGTTTTTTTATGTTTTTTTTTTTTTTTCAGGGAGACTTTAGAAACCAAATAATATTAAAAAAACCAAAAAAATAAATAGCCTTTCTATGGCCCACTGAATGAGAGAGAGAGGTGGCACACCCAGGAGTCAAGACTGGCACACAAGCTGAAAGGGCAATATTACTCTCCAACTGTTTTTTTATGTATTTTTTGTTTTTTAAGGGAGACTTTAGAAACCCAATAATATTTAAAAAAAAAAAAAAAAAAGGCTTTCTATGGCCCACAATTAGAGAGAGAGGTGGCACACCCAGGAGTCAAGACTGGCACACAAGCTGAAAGGGCAATATTACTCTCCCACTGTTTTTTTATTATTATTTTTTTTTTTTCAGGGAGACTTTAGAAACCAAATAATAAGAAAAAAAATAAATAAATAAATAGGCTTTCTATAGCCCACTGAATAAGAGATAGCACACACAGCAGTGGCACACAAGCCCTGATTGAGGCCAATATTTTTCTACCACTGATTGATGTAGTGTTTTTGTGTTGAGGTAGAATTTAGAACACAAATCACAGAAAAAATAAATAGGCTTTCTATGGCCCACTCAGTGAGAGATGGCACACACAGGGATGGCACTGTAGCAGAAATGCCAATCTTAATCTCCCACAAAAAAAAAAAAAAAAAAAAAAAAAAAACAGGGACTGTCCTACAATTACTATCTCCCTGCAGTAATCTAAGCCAGGTATGGCAGGCAGCAAAAGGAGTGGACTGATGCACAAATTAAATAAAAAGTGTGGACAAACAAAAAAGATAGCTGTGCAGAAAGGAACAAGAGGATATGTGCTTTGAAAAAAGCAGTTGGTTTCCACAGTGGCGTACACACAGCAATACAGCTATCACGGAGCCTTCTAGGGCAGCCCAATGAGCTACAGCGCTGAGGAAAAAAAAAAAAAATAGCTTCCACTGTTCCTGCACACCGAAGGTGGTGTTGGACAGTGGAAATCGCTACAGCACAAGCGGTTTGGTGGTTAGTGGACCCTGCCTAATGCTCTCCCTGCTTCTGACGAAGCGGCAGCAACCTGTCCCTAAGCTCAGATCAGCAGCAGTAAGATGGCGGTCGGCGGGAACGCCCCTTTATAGCCCCTGTGACGCCGCAGACAGCAAGCCAATCACTGCAATGCCCTTCTCTAAGATGGTGGGGACCAGGACCTATGTCATCACGCTGCCCACACTCTGCGTTCACCTTCATTGGCTGAGAAATGGCGCTTTTCGCGTCATTGAAACGCGACTTTGGCGCGAAAGTCGCGTACCGCATGGCCGACAAGCACAGGGGTCGGATCGGGTTTCATGAGACGCCGACTTAGCCAAAAGTCGGCGACTTTTGAAAATGATCGACCCGTTTCGCTCAACCCTAGTGTTGAGCGATACCTTCCGATATTTGAAAGCATCGGTATCGGATTGTATCGGCCGATATCCGAAAAATATCGGATATCGCCGATACCGATACCCGATACCAATACAAGTCAATGGGACACAAATATCGGAAGTGATCCTGGATGGTTCCCAGGGTCTGAAGGAGAGGAAACTCTCCTTCAGGCCCTGGGATCCATATTCATGTGTAAAATAAAGAATAAAAATTAAAAATAGGGCTATACTCACCCTCTGACGTGCCCTGGTAGTAGCCGCTGCAACCGGCAGCCTCTGTTCCTAAGAATGGGTGAGTGAAGGACCTTCGATGACGTGGCGGCTTGTGATTGGTCGCGTGACCGCTCATGTGACCGCTCACGCGACCAATCACAAGACCGCGACGTCATCGCAGGTCCTTCACTCGCTCATTCTTAGGAATGGAGGCTGCCGGTTGCAGCGGCTACTACCAGGACGCGTCAGAGGGTGAGTATATCCCTATTTTTTATTTTTATTCTTTATTTTACACATGAATATGCATTCCGATCCCGACTCCCCATATCGCAAAAATATCGGAACTCGGTATCGGAATTCCGATACCGCAAATATCGGCCGATACCCGATACTTGCGGTATCGGAATGCTCAAGACTAGTCATCAGAGCAGTGACCCGGTCCATGGTCTTGCATGTCCAATGAAAAATGATGATTAAAGGGGAATAAAGTTTATAAGAGCTGATTCATGACACCACCTGTGGTACTTGGCTAGGGATGGTCGACACTGCTTAAAGAGACCGCTGGGGCTGATGGTGAAGCAGCAGAGTTGATACAGCTCTCCACAGATAGACCTTATTACCAGGGCATTTATATTGTTCAAGATGGTGATGATGGATGTAGTGCAGGGTGAATGGTGCAGTAAATGACTCTGAGGACACAGCAGGGTTTCAGTTTCCACAGTTTACTCACAGTTTGAAGTGCAGGCCGGGGCACAAATAACTGGTAGTAATGGAGATCCAGGCTGCCTGGAAGCAATTCAGAATCCACCTAGCCAGGTGGGTTTGGAGGCTTTCCTACTGCGCTGTTCTCTGGGTCCTTGTTGCCTGAAGCTCTGCACAAGTTCCTCTCACTGTCTATCAGTTTGTGTAAAATGTTACCTGCATGGCAGGCTGCTTGAGCCTATTAAAGGTGTCGCTTCTTAGTGGCGGCTCCAGGCTCTGAAATGCTGCTGTGCCACTGGGTATTAGATGGGCCAGGAGACCTGCAATTACCTGCCCTCCGGATTAGCTGCGAGGACTTCTGTACCCAGCAACCATGGACTCCGGTGTCCGGTTTCTGGGTGCTCGGCTCTGGGGTGAGCTTGGTCACAGCTTCACTCCCCAGGCTCTCCTCAACCTCTCTCCTGTTCCTCCTCAGAATCCAACTCAGACTAGACTAACCCCGCCTCCAGGCCAGAATTTTTAAGGTAGCTCCCCTGAAATTGGGTTTAGAGCTCCCCCTTCTGGTCTGGAGTCAGGAAACTGTGTTGCATGCTGATGTTACCTGGCAAGGGGATCCCTCTTTGCTTCCAGGCATGACATCACCCCCTGTGAGGTAGGCAATGCCACTGTGGCAACTGGACTCCTGGGATGCCAGAGTATCACATCCACAAGATTCCTATTTTGTTTCTCCCACTGAGAGCACTCTATATCTTTAGAAAATAAGGACAAATGCACAATTGAACTGCACGAGTCGGATCTTGTTTTTGACCATATTTGCTCAATTATAAGGTAAAGATAGCATAATTGACATGTGTGTCCATACATGTCTCTATCTGAAACTCAACCTTTCCAAAACTGAACTTTTTCTGCTCCTGCCATCTACTAACCTCCCTAAATCTGACATCTCCCTCTCTGTAGGTGGCACCATAATAATGCCTAGGTGGCAGACGCACTGTCTGGGTGTTATGTTTGACACCAATCTGTCCTTCACCTTCCATATACAATCTCTTTCCACTTACACCTAAAGAACATCTCTAGAATCCATCCCTTTCTCATCATGGAAATAATAAAAACCCTCACTGTTGCCCTGATCCATTCTTGCCTGGACTACTGTAATACTCTATTAATTGGCCTCCCCTTCACTCGACTATCCCCTCTCCAGTCTATCCTTATTGCAGCAGCCAGGGTCATCCATCTGGCTAATTGGTATTCGGACGCGTCCTCTCTGTGCCAGTCTTTGCACTGGCTGCCCATTCATTATAGGATCCAATTCAAACTGCTTGTTCTCACCCACAAAGCTCTCCATAGTGCAGCACCCCCCTACATCTCCTTCCTCATTTCTGTTTATCTGCCTATTCACTTGTTACACTCTGCAAGTGACTTTCGACTAACGTCTGCACTAATCCGTAATTCCCACTTCTGACTCCAAGACTTCTCCCGCGTTGCGCTAATCCTCTGGCATGCTCAACCCCAAGAAATTAGGACTAGCCACAACTTACACAGTTTTAGGTGCTCACTCAAAACACATCTGTTCAGAGCGGCCTATCACATTCCCTAATCAAAGTCCTTTTGTGTGTGTGTGTTTTTTGTGTGAGGGTGGCCCATTCACTATCTGACAATAACCCTCCATCAAACTCCACCACACCCAACAGCACCACAAATACTGGCTGGTGCAGCCTTTATCTATCCTCCACTCCATCAAGATGGCTGGACCATCATTGTAAATAGGCATCTGTACTTTGTGTTTCCCCCCCACCTAATTGTAGATTTAAAACTCTCAAAAGCAGGGTCATTTTATTTTGCTTTAATTATTGTATAATTTTAAACATTGTTACTTATGTCTTGTGCATGAACTGTAAAGCATTGCAGAATAAGTTGGCGCTATATAAATAAAGATTATTATTATTTGTAATCTAGGGATGAGCAAACGTTCTGTGTAATATCACTGGAGTATCATAGTACTCGGATATACTCAGCGAGCAATAGCCAGTACTCGATTTCAAACTTGAATCCCTGCCCCAGATGTTTGGTGCTTCTTACACAGCTAATAAGCATGTGGAGATTGCCTGCAAGTCACTGTAATGCCGTAGTCATCTTGGTAGTGATATTACTGTGATTGGCTGGCAGGGTAACATCAACCCGGGGTTATATAGGGACAGATGTTAGCCGGCTTGGCACATGGACGCCACTGCACAGCTCTACAGTTGTTATTAGAGGGAGAGAGTGCTTGTCTAGGTGTGTGTGCTCAGTTTAATGAATCAGATTCATGTAGTGCTGATTGTTATGGAACTGCAACACAGACTACAATAGAAGGGGGGGAAACTGACCCTGCACTTAGACTAGGCTGATACCCTGCGATGGAGTGGGTGACTCATTCCTTGCGAACAGACCCACCGACGATCCTAGGTTTAACTCCAGCGAAGACCTATAGACAAGGGGAAGGAGGTCCCTGAAAGATGTAAGGACTGGGTATGAAAACAGGTCACCTCCTAATAGAAAACACAGAGATGGTTGAAGAAACCAACTGAAAACAGAAACTAAGGATAGCAGAACCAGAGATCCCAGAACTGCACAATATCAAGCACAGAAAGCTATCAAAGCACGTAACCAGAACTCTAGAGGATTAACACTGTTGTCCAGCAAGGAATGGGAGGCAGGTGCTGGGTAATAAAGGGTGATACAATCACCTGACCTAAGACAACCCAGCACCAGGGGAAAAAGACCAGCAGCCAGAAAACCACCACGAGATGGCGGATGGTCAAAAAATAAAACAGATTCTATCATTGATACTGGTACTGAAGAATAATACTAATAGGCCTTGTAAGGACTAGCTTTCTTATTTGATGATTGTATCAGATAGATTCTGAATTTAGCCTAGGGAGGGAGAGTTGCAGGAGCAAAGTGTGTGGCTGAATACAGTCTCTAGGCAGAGACCAGGGCTTTGCAAAATATATAGTTGCTTCATTTGACCACATTTTTTTGGGGTGAAAATTTTGACTTTTTTGTCATTCATAGAGTATTCGGTGCTTTGTGCTACATTTATGTGATATACAACACTCACAAAAGTGTTTAAACATTTGTCTGGATTAAATTTTTCATCCTTATACTATTACGTGCTCTGTGGTACATTTTGGTGTTATATAACACTCCCAAAAAGTTTTGAAACATTTTACTGTGTTCAATTACTCACCCATATACTATAAAAAACTCTGTGGTACATTTCAGTGTTATATAACACTCCAAAAAAGTGTTGAATTTTTTTATATATTCAATTACTCATCCATACAGTATTAACTGATTTGTGGGGCATAACGGTGGTATTAAACTGCAAAAAAAATGCTTTAACTGCAGCAGGTGACCAATTTTTTTTTAAATTAAAAATAAACTTGGTTTCAAGAAACATAGCAATTAGAAAATGTGTAAGGTGGGCAGTAAGGGACAGGGAAGTGGAAGTGCTGCTGATGATGCATGCAAATGCTGAGGAGTGTGGCAGGTGCGACTACGCCTGTTCCTGGTTCACAAGAGACATGCCCATCCATGACACATAGGTTCCTATCCTATGTTGTAGAGAGGCACGGTACACCACTTCCGAAACCAGAGCAAGGCAAACATGTAGTTGCTTGGATAGCAGATAATTCTTCCAGGATGCTTAGTAGTGCCACCCAGTCTTCAACATGTTCCAGTCTTATCAATCAACAGGGAGGATTACTCGATCCTCACCCTGATCTTCCTTACTCCTGCTATGATGAGTCCCAGGAGCCTAGTGATCCCACACTAGAACACTCAGAGGAGCTCTTTACAATATCACTTCTTGATTGTGGACTTTCACCCTGCATGCTTCAAGATGGATAAGAGAAGATGCTGTCTAATGATGTACAAAACTTAGAGAAACCATGGCCACAAGGAAATGATGGTGGGGAATGGCAAATTTTGTCTAAGTAGGAAGATGATGCTGAGACATAGTTGCCGATAAATCTGGTTGTTTTTAAATCACCAAATGAGGTTGACCATGATGAGGCGGTGAAAGACGAGGTGTTGGATGAAAAATTCATCGACCCAACCTGGATAGGCAGGAAGAGGCAGTGGGGTGGCCAGAGGGGGAAGGTGGGCAACTGCTCCATAGATCAGCAACACTCCTGAATTTCTCTGTCAAAGAGTTAGGTGTTCCATAGTCTTTGACTTTTCCAAAAAGAGTTGTGAGACAAAAAAATTGGTCATTTGCGGCACTAAATTTCCCTGATGGTACACTGGGTAAACATTGTGGAGGCTGGAGTTGAGTCCCTCATTGGCCCTGCACATGCGCTCCCAAGGATTGTTGGCCCTTATTATATCAGGGTTTCCTCCGTATCATACATCAGCACCTGCATCCCCTCCAGCTCCTACTTGTCCTCCACCTCCAATGTTTTATATCAGAGCACTTCATCCACATCAGACAGAAACTGGAAGCTCTGCAGAACTGCCTCAGCAACAGGCTCTGAAGAAGCTTATTTGTCTAGGAGACATACTGCAAACCATTGCAGAGTTACTTGAAGGAATAACACACCAGAAAGATATGTGGCTTTTGCAGCTGAACCTTCAGCCAAGCATGGTCGTGTGAGATGGGCGTAAACTGGTGGCGGCTGTGAAGCTTGTCAAACTCACACGCTTACCATGCTTAGCACACATGCTCAATTTGGTAGTTCATTGATTTCTGAAAACATACCCAGATTTGTCAGAGCTTCTGATCAAGGTATGCTGCGCCAGCGCCAATTTCTGCAAGTCAGCTACAGCTGTCACTGCTCTGGCAGTGCTGCAGCAACACATGCAAGTGCCATCTCACAAAATGGTGTGCGACGTGTCCTTGTGCTGGAACTCCACACTGCATATGCTGGAAAGGCTCTGTGAGCAGCAGAGGCAATCTGTTGAGTACCAGCTCCAACACACCCGTCGGTATTCTGGGAGCCTCCTGAAGAGTGGGCATGGCTGTTTGACAATGTGGTTCTCCAAAACTTTGAGGACTCCACAAATATGGTAAGTGGCGATGACTAGGGTTGAGCGAAACGGGTCGTTCACTTTCAAAAGTCGCCGACTTTTGGCAAAGTCGACGTCTCATGAAACTGAGCCAATCCCAGCGTTGCATCGGCCATGCGGTACGCGACTTTCGCGCCAAAGTCGCGTTTCAATGACGCGAAAAGCGCCATTTCTCAGCCAATGAAGGTGAACGCAGAGTGTGGGCAGCGTGATGACATAGGTCCTGGTCCCCACCATCTTAGAGAAGGGCATTGCAGTGATTGGCTTGCTGTCTGCGGCGTCACAGGGGCTATAAAGGGGCGTTCCCGCCGACCGCCATCTCACTGCTGCTGATCTGAGCTTAGGGAGAGGTTGCTGCCGCTTCGTCAGAAGCAGGGATAGCGTTAGGCAGGGTCCACTAACCACCAAACCGCTTGTGCTGTAGCGATTTCCACTGTCCAACACCACCTTCGGTGTGCAGGGACAGTGGAAGCTACATTTTTTTTTCTCTCAGCGCTGTAGCTCATTGGGCTGCCCTAGAAGGCTCCCTGATAGCTGTATTGCTGTGTGTACGCCACTGTGGAAACCAACTGCTTTTTTCAAAGCACATATCCTCTTGTTCCTTCCTTTCTGCACAGCTATCTTTTTTGTTTGTCCACACTTTTTATTTAATTTGTGCATCAGTCCACTCCTATTGCTGCCTGCCATACCTGGCTGAGATTACTGCAGGGAGATAGTAATTGTAGGACAGTCCCTGTTTTTTTTTTTTTTTTTTTGTGGGAGATTAAGATTGGCATTTCTGCTAGAGTGCCATCCCTGTGTGTGCCATCTCTCACTGAGTGGGCCATAGAAAGCCTATTTATTTTTTTCCTTGATTTGGGTTTTAAAATCTACCTTAGCAAAAAAACACTACATCAATCAGTGGGAGAAAAATATTGGCCTCAGTCAGGGCTTGTGTGCCACTCCTGTGTGTGCCATCTCTCATTCATTGGGCCATAGAAAGCCTATTTATTTATTTTTTTTATTTTATTATTTGGTTTTCAAAGTCTCCTTGAAAAAAAAAAAAAGAAAAAAAAAACAGTGGGAGATTAATATTGCCCTTTCAGCTTGTGTGCCAGTCTTGACTCCTGGGTGTGCCACCTCTCTCTGTCAAATTGTGGGCCATAGAAAGCCTATTTATTTTTTTCCTTGATTTGGGTTCGAAAATCTACCTTAAAAAAAAAAACTCCATCAATCAGTGGGAGAAAAATATTGGCCTCAGTCAGGGCTTGTGTGCCACTCCTGTGTGTGCCATCTCTCACTCAGTGGGCCATAGAAAGCCTATTTATTTTTTTCCTTGATTTGGGTTCGAAAATCTACCTTAAAAAAAAAAACTCCATCAATCAGTGGGAGAAAAATATTGGCCTCAGTCAGGGCTTGTGTGCCACTCCTGTGTGTGCCATCTCTCACTCAGTGGGCCATAGAAAGCCTATTTATTTTTTTGCTTGATTTGGGTTCGAAAATCTACCTTAAAAAAAAACACTACATCAATCAGTGGGAGAAAAATATTGGCCTCAGTCAGGGCTTGTGTGCCACTCCTGTGTGTGCCATCTCTCATTCATTGGGCCATAGAAAGCCTATTTATTTATTTTTTTATTTTATTATTTGGTTTCTAAAGTCTCCCTGAAAAAAAAAAAAAAACAGTGGGAGATTAATATTGCCCTTTCAGCTTGTGTGCCAGTCTTGACTCCTGGGTGTGCCACCTCTCTCTCTCAAATTGTGGGCCATAGAAAGCCTATTTATTTTTTTCCTTGATTTGGGTTCTAAAATCTACCTTAAAAAAAAACACTACATCAATCAGTGGGAGAAAAATATTGGCCTCAGTCAGGGCTTGTGTGCCACTCCTGTGTGTGCCATATCTCACTCAGTGGGCCATAGAAAGTCTATTTATTTTTTTGCTTGATTTGGGTTCTAAAATCTACCTTAAAAAAAACACTACATCAATCAGTGGGAGAAAAATATTGGCCTCAGTCAGGGCTTGTGTGCCACTCCTGTGTGTGCCATCTCTCATTCAGTGGGCCATAGAAAGCCTTTTTTTTTTTTTTTTTTTTTTATTATTTGGTTTCTAAATTGTCCCTGAAAAAAACATTTTATCTTATTTGGTTTCTAAAGTCTCCCTGAGAAAAAAAAAAAAAAATAGGTGGGAGATTAATATTGACATTTGTGCTTGAGTGACAGTCCTGCGTGTGTGTCATCTCTGTGATTTGGTGCCACAGAAAACAGAGTGTGTAACATTGTGCCTGATTTTCCTTGTGGTCTCACCAACCTGTTAAGGGATATTGAAATCATACTGAAGTTACAGCTCACCGTGTAAGTTGTTTGACAGCAACAAATAAAGTTAATTTGGTTAAGTTTTTCAAACAATGAGGAAGTCTGGTGCAAGAGGTCGTGGCCGTGGGCGTTCATTGTCAGCTGGTAATGATGGTAGTGGTAGTGGAGCATCAGGTGGTCGTGGGGATAAAAATATCCACCTAAGTCTGGAGCTGTGGAGCCTGTTTCGTCGTCTGGCTACACAAGGCCTCGAAAGCTTTCTTTTCTGGGAGTAGGAAAACCGCTTTTAAAGCCGGAGCAGCAACAGCAAGTTTTGGCTTACATTGCAGACTCAGCCCCTAGCTCTTTTGCCTCCTCTTCTGAAACTGGTAAATGTAAAAGCAGCGCGTCGCTTGTGGATGTTCACGGTCAGGGACAAGTCGCTTCCTTGTCCTCCTCAGCAAAAACAACAACAAGAGAGAAGGATGCAGCAGGCGACACAACGGGTTACTCCATGGAGCTCTTTACACATACCGTCCCTGGCTTAGAAAGTGAAACACTTAACAGGCCATGCCCATTACAAGTAGATTCTGACATGGAGTGCACTGATGCACAGCCACAGCCAGAGTACTATGCTGCTCCTTTGACTGAGACCACAACATTGCCCTCTCAGGGTACTGATCCGCAATCAGACCCTGATGAGGCTATGTTGCCCCACCACGAACGCTATACCACCGACCGACACAGTGACACAGACGAAGTTGCACACGAGCTCGAAGAGGAGGTAATAGATGACCCAGTTGTTGACCCCGATTGGCAGCCATTGGGGGAACAGGGTGCAGGCGGCAGTAGTTCAGAAGCGGAGGTGGAGGAGGGGCCGCAGCAGGCATCAACATCGCAACAGGTTCCATCTGCCAGGCCCGTATCTGGCCCAAAACGCGTGTAAAAGCCAAAACCTGTTGGAGGACAGCGTGGCCATCCGGTTAAAGCTCAGTCTGCAATCCCTGAAAAGGGATCCGATGCTAGGAAGAGTGCAGTCTGGCATTTTTTTAAACAACATCCAATTGATCAGCGCAAAGTCATCTGTCAAAAATGTTTAACTAGCTTAAGCAGAGGTCAGAATCTGAAAAGTCTCAATACTAGTTGCATGCATAGACACTTAACCACCATGCATTTTCAAGCCTGGACTAACTACCAAACGTCCCTTAAGGTTGTAGCACCCTCGGCCAATGAAGCTAGTCAGCAACGCAACATCCCTTCCGTCAGTGTAAGGCCACCATTTTCCGCACCACCGGCAGTATCTGTGCAGGTTTCTTTGACAGCCAAAAGCAGTCAGGGTCAGGGAATCACCAGTTTTGTAGGAGGAAATATTGCATCTAGGGCACCGGCGGAAACAATACCGTCTCCAACCGTCTCTCAGTCTGCCATGTCCACCGGCACACCCGCAAGTTCCATGATCTCCATCTCTCCAGTTCAGCTCACACTACATGAGACTCTGGTTAGAAAAAGGAAGTACTTATCCTCGCATCAGCGTACACAGGGTTTTAACGCCCACATAGCTAGACTAATCTCGTTAGAGATGATGCCCTACCGGTTAGTTGAAAGCGAAGCTTTCAAAGCCCTGATGGAGTAGGCTGAACCACGATACGAGCTACCCAGTCGACACTTTTTTTCAAGAAAAGCCATCCCAGCCCTGCACCAGCATGTTAAACAGCGCATCGTCCATGCACTCAGGCAATCTGTGAGTACAAAGGTGCACCTGACTACAGATGCATGGACCAGTAGGCATGGCCAGGGACATTATGTGTCCATCACGGCACACTGGGTGAATGTGGTGGATGCAGGGTCCACAGGGGACATCAATTTCGGGACAGTTGTGCCTAGCCCACGGTCTAGGAAACAGTAGGCTGTAGGCGTTCGCACCTCCTCCTCCTCCTCCTCGTCCTCCTGCAGAAGCTACAGCTCTTCCACAGACTGCAGTCGGCCAACCACTCCATCGGCAGATGACACTGTTGCACACCAGTTGTCCCATTATGGGCCAGCTACTGGCAAGCGTCAGCAGGCTGTATTGGCTATGAAGTGTTTGGGCGACAACAGACACACCGCGGAAGTTCTGTCCGAGTTCTTGCAACAAGAAACGCAGTCGTGGCTGGGCACAGTAGATCTTGAGGCAGGCAAGGTAGTGAGTGATAACGGAAGGAATTTCATGGCTGCCATCTCCCTTTCCCAACTGAAACACATTCCTTGCCTGGCTCACACCTTAAACCTGGTGGTGCAGTGCTTATTGAAAACTTATCCTGGGTTCTCCGATCTGCTCCTCAAAGTGCGTGGACTTTGCTCACATATCCGACGTTCGCCTGTACACGCCAGCCGTATGCAGACCTATCAGCGGTCTTTGAACCTTCCCCAGCATCGCCTAATCATAGACGTTGCAACAAGGTGGAACTCAACACTGCACATGCTTCAGAGACTGTGCCAACAGAGGTGGGCTGTTATGTTTTTGTGGGAGGATACACATACACGGGCAGGCAGTAGGATGGCAGACATGGAGTTGTCAGGTGTGCAGTGGTCCAAGATACAAGACATGTGTCAAGTCCTTCAGTGTTTTGAGGAATGCACATGGCTGGTTAGTGCAGACAACGCCGTAATAAGCATGAGCATCCCCCTAATGCGTCTGCTGATGCAAAGTTTGACGCACATAAAGGAGCAGGCGTCTGCACCAGAGGAAGAGGAAAGCCTTGATGACAGTCAGCCATTGTCTGGTCAGGGCAGTGTACAGGACGAGGTAGCGGGCGAAGAGGAGGTGGAGGACGAGGAGGATGATGGGGATGAGTATATTTTTAATGCGGAAGCTTTCCCGGGGGCACTGGAAATTGGTTGCGTGGCAAGGCCAGGTTCTGGTTTTTTGAGGGACACAAGTGACGTAGATTTGCCTGAAACTGCCCCTCAACCAATCACAACCGGAGATTTGACAACTGGAACTTTGGCCCACATGGCGGATTATGCCTTACGTATCCTAAAAAGGGACACACGCATTACGAAAATGATGAACGATGACGATTACTGGTTGGCCTGCCTCCTTGATCCACGCTATAAAGGCAAATTTCAAAATATTATGCCACATGAGAACTTGGATCTAATATTAGTGTCATGGTTCTCAATGGCAAGAGAACGTAGTAAAGCATACAAAAGGACTAGCTCTTGGAAGATGGGAACTCGAGCTGACCGTGAGCTAAACCTACCGCACAACTAACAGTGGCCGGGTAGCGTGCCTACGTTTTATCCCTAGACGCCCAGCGCCAGCCGGAGAACTGACTGACCCTAGCAGAGGAAAATACAGACCTGGCTTACCTCTAGAGAAATTTTCCCCAAAAGGCAGACAGTAGCCCCCACATATATTGGCGGTGATTTTAGAGGAAATTGACATACGAAGTATGAAGATAGGTTTAGCAAATTGAGGTCCGCTTACTAGATAGTAGGAAGACAGAAAAGGGAACTTCACGGTCAGCTGAAAACCCTTTCAAAATACCATCCTGAAATTACTTTAAGACTCTAATATCAACTCATGACACCAGAGTGGCAATTTCAGCTCACAAGAGCTTCCAGCCTCAGAAATATTCAATCACAGAGAACTGGAACAAAAATGCAAAACAAACTTAGGACTACAAGTCCAACTTAGCTGATAGTAGTCTAGGAGCAGGAACATGCAACAGAAAGGCTTCTGGTAACATTGTTGGCCGGCATAGAAATGACTGAGGAGCAAGGCTAAATAGAAAACTCCCACATCCTGATGGAAACAGGTGAACAGAGGAGATGAAGCACACAAGTGCAGTACCACCAGAAACCACCGGGGGAGCCCAGAAACCAAATTCACAACATATTAGCAACCAAACAATCAACTCTTGTTGACCGTTTGCTTCAGGCATTCCCAGCACACAGCGCACGTGATCGTTCTCACACGAGCTCCAGGGGGCAGCAGACTAGGAGTGTTAGGGGTGCACACATCAGAAGTGGCGTTGGACAGAGGGGTTTTCTGACCAGGTTGTGGAGTGATTTTGCTATGACCGCAGACAGGACAGGTACTGCTGCATCAATTGAAAGTGACAGGAGACAACATTTGTCCAGTATGGTTACTAACTATTTTTCATCCCTTATCGATGTTCTCCCTCAACCGTCATTCCCATTTGATTACTGGGCATCAAAATTAGACACCTGGCCAGAATTGGCAGAATATGCATTGCAGGAGCTTGCTTGCCCGGCAGCAAGTGTCCTATCAGAAAGAGTATTCAGTGCTGCAGGTTCAATATTAACCGAAAAAAGTACTCGTCTGGCTACCCAAAATGTTGACGATCTAACATTCATTAAAATGAACCACAACTGGATTTCGAAATCTTTTGCCCCACCTTGCCCGGCCGACACCTAGCTTTCCTATGAAAAGCTCTTGCCTGTGGACTACTGTGAATCACTTTTCTAATGTATAATTTGCTGCAGCTGATTGTCCAGCATACGACATGTTTACACCTCCCTAAATGGCCAAACTCCCCACACGGGGCCGTGGTATCGCGACTTGGCGCAAGCACCCGTGAGACTGCTGTTTGTCTGAAGAGGTGGGTGTGGCCGCTTTTGGTTGACGGCACTGCCACTGGGTCCCTCATAGTACAATGTAGTGTCTCTGGCAGTGGTGGTGCGCACCCAACGTCAGACACACCGTTGTAACATGAGGGGCCCTGGGGCGGTCCCGCCGGTCTCAAGAGAGTTCCCCCCTCCCCCAGCTCAAACTGTGCTCTACCACGTGCAAAATTATGTCGCACAGCTCCACCAATCTTTAGTCTATACGCTGACATCATTCAATGTCTGGCACTGACAATACAAATTTGTAGACATCTATGATGCAACTTAAAGTAGTCTGTGTCTGTGTCCTATATTGGCACCATTAAATAGTTACTGCCATGTTATGACCCCAATGGCAGGGGGTCTCAGAGACAATAGCGAAGTCTGCAAACATAAAACCCAGCTCATAGGGCAGTGGTAACTGGGCTGACCATATACCTGAACCTAGCACACAAATAACAGCAGCCGGGGAACGTACCTACGTTGGTTCTAGACGTCTCGCGCCAGCTGGAGAACTAACTAACCCTAGCAGAGAAAAGAAAGACCTTTCTTGCCTCCAGAGGAAATACCCCAAAAAGTTGGATACAAGCCCCCAACAAATAATAACGATGAGGTAAGAAGAAAAGACAAACGCAAGAAATGAACTAGGTTTTAGCAAAGAGAGGCCCGCTAACTAATAGCAGAATATAGGAAGATGACTTATATGGTCAGCAAAAACCCTCACAAAAACTCCACACGGAATATTCAAGAACCCCTGAACCGTCTAACGGCACGGGGGGAGAACATCCGCCCCCTAGAGCTTCCAGCAATATAAGGAATCACATTTAGTACAAGCTGGACAAAAATAAGAGCACAGAAAATAACCAAAAACAAGAAAGCAAGACTTAGCTTAATTTTGCAAAGAACCAGGACCAGCAGATAGGAGCAAACAGAAGGATCTGATTACAACGATGCCAGGCACCAGACTGAAAATCCAGGAAGTTCAAATAGCGACACCCCTGGACTAACGAGGCCAGGTGGGTACCAAGCAAGGGAAGGAATATCAAAGTGTCATATCACTAGTGACCACAAGAGGGAGCCAAAAAGTCTAATTCACAACAGTACCCCCCCCCTTAAGGAGGGGTCACCGAACCCTCACCAAGACCACCAGGGCGATCAGGATGAGCAGCGTGAAAGGCACGAACCAAATCGGCCGCATGCACATCAGAGGCGACCACCCAGGAATTATCCTCCTGACCATAGCCCTTCCACTTGACCAGATACTGAAGCCTCCGCCTGGAGAGACGAGAATCCAAGATCTTTTCCACCACGTACTCCAACTCGCCCCCAACCAACACCGGAGCAGGAGGCTCAACAGAAGGAACCACAGGCACAACGTACCGCCGCAACAAAGACCTATGGAACACGTTGTGAATGGCAAACGACACAGGAAGTTCCAAGCGAAAGGACACTGGATTAAGAATTTCCAAAATCTTATAAGGACCGATGAAGCGAGGCTTAAATTTAGGAGAGGAGACCTTCATAGGAACAAAGCGAGAAGACAGCCACACCAAATCCCCAACGCGAAGTCGGGGACCCACACCGCGGCGGCGGTTGGCAAAACGCTGAGCCTTCTCCTGTGACAACTTCAAGTTGTCCACCACATGATCCCAAATCCGCTGCAACCTATCCACCACAGAATCCACCCCAGGACAGTCAGACGGCTCCACATGTCCCAAGGAAAAACGAGGATTTAAACCAGAGTTGCAGAAAAATGGCGAAACCAAGGTAGCGGAACTAGCCCGATTATTAAGGGCAAACTCAGCCAACGGCAAGAAGGTCACCCAATCATCCTGATCTGCAGAAACAAAACATCTCAAATAAGCCTCTAGAGTCTGATTTGTTCGCTCAGTTTGGCCATTAGTCTGAGGATGAAAGGCAGATGAAAACGACAAATCAATGCCCATCTTAGCACAAAAGGATCGCCAGAACCTGGAAACAAACTGGGATCCTCTGTCAGACACGATATTCTCAGGAATGCCGTGCAAACGAACCACATTCTGAAAGAACAACGGAACCAGATCAGAAGAGGAAGGCAGCTTAGGCAAGGGCACCAAATGGACCATCTTGGAAAAGCGATCACATACCACCCAGATGACAGACATGCCCCGAGACACTGGAAGATCCAAAATGAAATCCATGGAAATGTGTGTCCAAGGCCTCTTCGGGACAGGCAAGGGCAAAAGCAACCCGCTGGCACGAGAACAGCAAGGCTTAGCCCGAGCACAAGTCCCACAGGACTGCACAAATGACCGCACATCCCGTGACAAGGAAGGCCACCAAAAGGACCTAGCCACCAAATCTCTGGTGCCAAAAATACCCGGATGCCCTGACAACACCGAGGAGTGAACCTCGGAAATGACTCTACTGGTCCATTTATCAGGAACAAACAGTCTGTCAGGTGGACAAGAGTCAGGTCTATCAGCCTGAAATCTCTGTAACACACGTCGCAAATCCGGAGAAATGGCCGACAAGATTACACCCTCTTTAAGAATACCAACTGGCTCTGAGGCTCCAGGAGAGTCAGGCACAAAGCTCCTAGAAAGAGCATCAGCCTTAACATTCTTTGAACCAGGCAGGTACGAGACCACGAAGTCAAAACGGGAGAAAAATAATGACCAACTGGCCTGTCTAGGATTCAGGCGTTTAGCAGACTCGAGATACATCAGATTTTTGTGATCAGTCAAAACCACCACACGATGCTTAGCACCCTCGAGCCAATGACCCCACTCCTCAAATGCCCAACAACTCCCGATTGCCAACATCATAATTCCGCTCAGCAGGCGAAAATTTCCTAGAAAAAAAAGCACATGGTCTCATTACTGAGCAACCAGGGCTTCTCTGCGACAAAACGGCCCCTGCACCGATCTCAGAAGCATCCACTTCAACCTGAAAGGGAAGCGAGACATCAGGCTGACACAAAACAGGCACCGAAGTAAACCGGCGCTTCAGCTCCTGAAAAGCCTCCACGGCTGCAGGAGCCCAGTTAGCAACATCAGAACCTTTCTTGGTCATATCCGTCAAAGGTTTAACAACGCTAGAAAAATTAGCAATAAAACGACGGTAGAAGTTAGCAAAACCCAAGAACTTCTGAAGACTCTTAACCGACGTGGGCTGAGTCCAATCATGAATAGCTCGGACCTTGACTGGGTCCATCTCCACAGCAGAAGGGGAGAAGATAAAACCCAAAAAGGGAACCTTCTGCACACCAAAGAGACACTTTGAGCCCTTAATAAACAAAGTATTCTCACGCAAAACCTGAAACACCATCCTGACCTGCCTTACATGGGAGTCCCAATCATCAGAAAAAAACAGAATATCATCCAGATAAACAATCATAAATTTATCCAGATACTTCCGGAAGATGTCATGCATAAAGGACTGAAACACTGAAGGAGCATTAGAGAGCCCAAAAGGCATCACCAAGTACTCAAAATGACCTTCGGGCGTATTAAATGCAGTTTTCCATTCATCTCCCTGCTTAATGCGCACAAGGTTGTACGCACCACGAAGGTCTATCTTGGTGAACCACTTGGCACCCTTAATCCGGGCAAACAAGTCCGACAACAGAGGCAAAGGATACTGAAATTTAACAGTGATTTTATTCAGAAGTCGATAGTCTATACAAGGTCTCAAAGATCCGTCCTTCTTGGCCACAAAGAAAAATCCCGCACCAAGAGGGGAAGAGGATGGACGAATATGTCCCTTCTCCAGAGACTCCTTAATATATGAACGCATTGCGGTATGCTCAGGTACAGACAGATTAAATAATCTTCCCTTAGAAAACTTACTACCTGGAATCAAATCTATAGCGCAGTCACAGTCCCTATGAGGAGGAAGAGCACTGGACCTGGACTCGCTGAATACATCCTGATAATCAGACAAATACCCAGGAACATCCGAAGGAGTAGAGGAAGCAATAGACACCGGCGGGGAATCGCAATGAATTCCCTGACAGCCCCAACTTGACACAGACATAACCTTCCAATCCAAAACTGGATTGTGAGTTTGTAACCATGGCAGACCCAAAACGACCAAATCATGCATTTTATGCAAAACAAGAAAACGAATCACCTCTCGATGATCAGGAGACATGCACATGGTCACCTGTGTCCAAAACTGCGGCTTATTCTCCGCCAATGGCGTAGCATCAATACCTCTCAGAGGAATAGGATTAACCAAAGGCTCCAGAACAAAACCACAGCGCTTGGCAAACGACAGATCCATAAGACTCAGGGCAGCACCTGAATCCACAAACGCCATAACAGGATAGGAAGACAATGAGCAAATTAAAGTCACAGACAAAATAAATTTAGGCTGCAAATTACCAATGGCGACTGGACTAACCACCTTTGTTAAGCGTTTAGAGCATGCTGATATAACATGTGTAGAATCACCACAGTAGAAACACAACCCATTCTGACGTCTATGATTTTTCCGTTCAATTCTAGTCTGAACTCTATCACATTGCATTAACTCAGGTGTCTGTTCAGACAACACCACCAGAGGATTAGCGACTTTGCGCTCCCGTAAACGCCGGTCAATTTGAATAGCCAACGCCATGGAATCATTCAGACTTGTAGGAACGGAGAAACCCACCATCACATTCTTAATGGCTTCAGAAAGGCCATTTCTGAAATTTGCGGCCAGAGCACACTCATTCCACTGAGTAAGCACGGACCATTTCCGAAATTTTTGGCAATAAACTTCAGCTTCCTCCTGGCCCTGAGAGATAGCCAGCAAAGCTTTTTCTGCCTGAATTTCAAGATTGGGCTCCTCATATAGCAACCCAAGCGCCAGAAAAAACGCATCAACATCTGCCAAAGCCGGATCGCCTGACGCTAACGAGAAGGCCCAATCCTGAGGGTCGCCCCGTAAGAAAGAGATAACAATTTTTACTTGCTGAGCTGAGTCTCCAGACGAACGAGGTCTCAGAGATAGAAACAATTTACAATTATTCCTGAAATTTCTAAATTTAAATCGGTCTCCAGAAAACAGTTCCGGAATAGGTATTTTAGGTTCTGACATAGGACTGCTAGTAACAAAATCTTGAATACTCTGCACACGAGCAGCAAGCTGATCCACACTAGTAATCAAGGTCTGGACATTCATGTCTGCAGCAAGGCTCCAGCCACTCTGAGATAAAGGGGAGGAAAGAAAGAAAAAAAAAAAAAAAAACTCAGAATTTCCTTTCTTATAATCCCACTTCTGTAATGCATTAAATATTCACTTATGGCCTGGCATACTGTTATGACCCCAATGGCAGGGGGTCTCAGAGACAATAGCGAAGTCTGCAAACATAAAACCCAGCTCATAGGGCAGTGGTAACTGGGCTGACCATATACCTGAACCTAGCACACAAATAACAGCAGCCGGGGAACGTACCTACGTTGGTTCTAGACGTCTCGCGCCAGCCGGAGAACTAACTAACCCTAGCAGAGAAAAGAAAGACCTTTCTTGCCTCCAGAGGAAATACCCCAAAAAGTTGGATACAAGCCCCCAACAAATAATAACGGTGAGGTAAGAAGAAAAGACAAACGCAAGAAATGAACTAGGTTTTAGCAAAGAGAGGCCCGCTAACTAATAGCAGAATATAGGAAGATGACTTATATGGTCAGCAAAAACCCTCACAAAAACTCCACGCGGAATATTCAAGAACCCCCGAACCGTCTAACGGCACGGGGGGAGAACATCCGCCCCCTAGAGCTTCCAGCAATATAAGGAATCACATTTAGTACAAGCTGGACAAAAATAAGAGCACAGAAAATAACCAAAAACAAGAAAGCAAGACTTAGCTTAATTTTGCAAAGAACCAGGACCAGCAGATAGGAGCAAACAGAAGGATCTGATTACAATGATGCCAGGCACCAGACTGAAAATCCAGGAAGTTCAAATAGCGACACCCCTGGACTAACGAGGCCAGGTGGGTACCAAGCAAGGGAAGGAATATCAAAGTGTCATATCACTAGTGACCACAAGAGGGAGCCAAAAAGTCTAATTCACAACACTGCCAAATTACTATGTCAGAAACTCAGCAGATGAGCCCACCCCTGTACCTAAGTATGCCACCTTTTTTTTTTTTTTTTTTTTTGGTTGTTTTGCGAGACATTAACATCTATTTATATTTTGGGAGTACTGGGACAGACACTCCTTGCAATACTCCTCCACTGACCACCAAGCTGCCTGCCTGTGTAACCATGTAACCGATGTAAAACTGCCATGAGCCTATTGTTTGATATTTTAGGCCTTTGATAGCCTGTCTGCGGTCCCTACTTTAAATACTCCTCCACTGACCACCAAGCTGCCTGTGTATCCATGTAACCGATGTAAAACTGCCCTGAGCCTATTGTTTGTTATTTTAGGCCTTTGATAGCCTGTCTGCGGTCCCTACTTTAAATACTCCTCCACTGACCACCAAGCTGCCTGCCTGTGTATCCATGTAACCGATGTAAAACTGCCATGAGCCTATTGTTTGTTATTTTAGGCCTTTGATAGCCTGTCTGCGGTCCCTACTTTAAATACTCCTCCACTGACCACCAAGCCGCCTGTGTATCCATGTAACCGATGTAAAACTGCCATGAGCCTATTGTTTGTTATTTTAGGCCTTTGATAGCCTGTCTGCGGTCCCTACTTTAAATACTCCTCCACTGACCACCAAGCTGCCTGTGTATCCATGTAACCGATGTAAAACTGCCTTGAGCCTATTGTTTGTTATTTTAGGCCTTTGATAGCCTGTCTGCGGTCCCTACTTTAAATACTCCTCCACTGACCACCAAGCTGCCTGCCTGTGTATCCATGTAACCGATGTAAAACTGCCATGAGCCTATTGTTTGTTATTTTAGGCCTTTGATAGCCTGTCTGCGGTCCCTACTTTAAATACTCCTCCACTGACCACCAAGCTGCCTGTGTATCCATGTAACCGATGTAAAACTGCCTTGAGCCTATTGTTTGTTATTTTAGGCCTTTGATAGCCTGTCTGCGGTCCCTACTTTAAATACTCCTCCACTGACCACCAAGGTGCCTGCCTGTGTATCCATGTAACCGATGTAAAACTGCCATGAGCCTATTGTTTGTTATTTTAGGCCTTTGATAGCCTGTCTGCGGTCCCTACTTTAAATACTCCTCCACTGACCACCAAGCTGCCTGCCTGTGTATCCATGTAACCGATGTAAAACTGCCATGAGCCTATTGTTTGTTATTTTAGGCCTTTGATAGCCTGTCTGCGGTCCCTACTTTAAATACTCCTCCACTGACCACCAAGCTGCCTGTGTATCCATGTAACCGATGTAAAACTGCCATGAGCCTATTGTTTGTTATTTTAGGCCTTTGATAGCCTATCTGCAGTCCCTACTTTAAATATTCCTCCACTGACCACCAAGCTGCCTGTGTATCCATGTAACCGATGTAAAACTGCCTTGAGCCTATTGTTTGTTATTTTAGGCCTTTGATAGCCTGTCTGCGGTCCCTACTTTAAATACTCCTCCACTGACCACCAAGCTGCCTGTGTATCCATGTAACCGATGTAAAACTGCCTTGAGCCTATTGTTTGTTATTTTAGGCCTTTGATAGCCTGTCTGCGGTCCCTACTTTAAATACTCATCCACTGACCACCAAGCTGCCTGCCTGTGTATCCATGTAACCGATGTAAAACTGCCATGAGCCTATTGTTTGTTATTTTAGGCCTTTGATAGCCTGTCTGCGGTCCCTACTTTAAATACTCCTCCACTGACCACCAAGCTGCCTGTGTATCCATGTAACCGATGTAAAACTGCCATGAGCCTATTGTTTGTTATTTTAGGCCTTTGATAGCCTGTCTGCCGTCCCTACTTTAAATACTCCTCCACTGACCACCAAGCTGCCTGTGTATCCATGTAACCGATGTAAAACTGCCTTGAGCCTATTGTTTGTTATTTTAGGCCTTTGATAGCCTGTCTGCTGTCCCTACTTTAAATACTCCTCCACTGACCACCAAGCTGCCTGTGTATCCATTTAACCAATGTAAAACTGCCTTGAGCCTATTGTTTGTTATTTTAGGCCTTTGATAGCCTGTCTGCGGTCCCTACTTTAAATACTCCTCCACTGACCACCAAGCTGCCTGCCTGTGTATCCATGTAACCGATGTAAAACTGCCATGAGCCTATTGTTTGTTATTTTAGGCCTTTGATAGCCTGTCTGCGGTCCCTACTTTAAATACTCCCCCGCTGACAACAATGCTGCCTGTGTATCCATGTAACCGATGTAAAACTGCAGTATTTTGCTTATAAAAAAGAAAATACTGGAGAGATATCAAATGCAGACATTTTAACATTAAAAACAAAAACACATACAACAAAAAACTGGTACAGTACAAAAATTGGCCACCAGCTACAAAAACTTTCTCCTGCAAGTAGTTAACTGAAAGGTTTTTTTCCATTGAAAACACAGATATGGCATCCACCGAGTGTTGTCCTGTCGCGTCTTCTTTATATTATTGCCAAGAAGCTGCAACTGAATAAAGCTGAGCTTCTAGCTTCTACCTTCTGCCTCTTATTAACTGCTTTTTTTAAAAAAAAATTGGCTGTTCCGGCCTACTAAAGGTGTCTGCCCCTGCCTGGTGTTGTCCTCAACTGAATAAAGCTGAGCTTCTACCTTCTGCCTCTTATTAACTGCTTTTTTTTTATGAAATTGGCTGTTCCGGCCTACTAAAGGTGTCTGCCCCTGCCTGGTGTTGTCCTCAACTGAATAAAGCTGTGCTTCAACCTTCTGTTCCAAATTACGATTTTTAAAAATGAAATTGGCTGTTCCGGCCTACTAAAGGTATCTGCCCCTGCCTGGTGTTGTCCTCAACTGAATAAAGCTGTGCTTCAACCTTCTGTTCCAAATTACGATTTTTAAAAATGAAATTGGCTGTTCCGGCCAACTAAAGGTGTCTGCCCCTGCCTGGTGTTGTCCTCAACTGAATAAAGCTGTGCTTCAACCTTCTGTTCCAAATTACGATTTTTAAAAATGAAATTGGCTGTTCCGGCCTACTAAAGGTGTCTGCCCCTGCCTGGTGTTGTCCTCAACTGAATAAAGCTGTGCTTCAACCTTCTGTTCCAAATTACGATTTTTAAAAATGAAATTGGCTGTTCCGGCCTACTAAAGGTGTCTGCCCCTGCCTGGTGTTGTCCTCAACTGAATAAAGCTGTGCTTCAACCTTCTGTTCCAAATTACGATTTTTATAGTGCTTTGGAACAAAGCACTATACTGTTATTCCACCGTGGTAAACTTCTTATTATAGTGCTTTGGAACAAAGCACTATACTGTTATTCCACCGTGGTAAACTTCTTCTTATTCTTATTATTCAGTCCGCACGTAATGCGGCCCGAACCGATAAACTCACAGACTCCAGTGAGGTGTCATTTCGAAGCCAGCGTTCCTGAGAGGTGTGCTAAGTATTTTTCGTGTCGATCGGATTTGTAGTTTTTGCGCAATTTGTGTTTGAAAAAAGTCTTTCAATGCGTTTCAATGGAGAAATTTTCCTATACGTTTATAATGGGCTGGTTTCTGAGGCAATTTCTAAAAATAACTGCCACCTGGCTGATTAGCTCATTGATATGCGCAGTCAGACACAGTTACTATGCCAACGCCTATGAAATCTACATCAGCTCACCAGGTCACAAGTTTTGTCAGATAATATCAGCTCTTAAAGTGACAGTACAGCACAATTCCAAACCACTATCCGTAGTCTTATGATTATTAGACTGTGGCCCGATTCTAACTCATCGGGTATTCTAGAATATGCATGTCCACGTAGTATATTGCACAGCCACGCAGTATACAGTGCAGAGCCGTGCAGTACACAGCGCAGAGCCGCGCAGTACACAGCGCAGAGCCGCGCAGTACACAGCGCAGAGCCGTGCAGTATAAAGCGCAGAGCCGCGCAGTACACAGCGCAGAGCCGCGCAGTATAAAGCGCAGAGCCGCGCAGTATAAAGCGCAGAGCCGCGCAGTACACAGCGCAGAGCCGCGCAGTACACAGCGCAGAGCCGTGCAGTACACAGCGCAGAGCCGCGCAGTATAAAGCGCAGAGCCGTGCAGTACACAGCGCAGAGCCGCGCAGTACACAGCGCAGAGCCGTGCAGTACACAGCGCAGAGCCGCGCAGTATAAAGCGCAGAGCCGTGCAGTACACAGCGCAGAGCCGTGCAGTACACAGCGCAGAGCCGCGCAGTACACAGCGCAGAGCCATGCAGTACACAGCGCAAAGACGCGCAGTATAAAGCGCAGAGCCGCGCAGTATAAAGCTGAGAGCCGCGCAGTACACAGCGCAGAGCCGAGCAGTACACAGCGCAGAGCCGCGCAGTAGACAGCACAGAGCCGTGCAGTACAGAGCGCAGAGCCGCACAGTATAAAGCGCAGAGCCGCGCAGTATACCGCGCAGAGCCGTGCAGTACACAGCGCAGAGCCGCGCAGTACACAGCGCAGAGCCGCGCAGTACACAGCGCAGAGCCGCGCAGTACACAGCGCAGAGCCGCGCAGTACACAGCGCAGAGCCGCACAGTATAAAGCGCAGAGCCGCGCAGTACACAGCGCAGAGCCGCGCAGTACACAGCGCAGAGCCGCGCAGTACACAGCGCAGAGCCGCACAGTACACAGCACAGAGCCGCGCAGTACACAGCGCAGAGCCACCCAGTATACAGCGCAGAGCCGTGCAGTACGCAGCGTAGAGCCACGCAGTATGCAGCGCAGAGCCGCGCAGTATACAGCGCTGAGCCGCGTAGTATACAGCGCAGAGCCCCGCAGTATACAGTGCAGAGCCCCGCAGTATACAGCGCAGACACGCGCAGTACACAGCACGGACACGCGCAGTACACAGCGCAGAGCCGCGTAGTATACAGCGAAGAGCCACGCAGTATATAGCACAGAGCCGCGCAGTACAAAGCGCAGAGCTGCGCAGAGCTGCGCAGTATACAGCGCAGAGCCGCGCAGTATACAGCGCAGAACGCGCAGTACACAGTGCAGAGCCGCGCAGTACACAGCGCAGAGCCGTGCAGTACACAGCGCAGAGCCGCGCAGTACACAGCGCAGAGCCACGCAGTATACAGCGCAGAGCCGCGTAGTATACAGCGCAGAGCCGCGTAGTATACAGCGCAGAGCCACGCAGTATACAGCACAGAGCCACGCAGTATACAGCGCAGAGCCACGTAGTTATACTGCCCAGTCACGTAGTATATTGTCCAGTCACATAGTATACTGCATATCCCTGTTAAAAAAAAAAAGAATTAAAATAAAAAAGTTACATACTCACCTCCTGGAGCGGCCGGTATCTGATGGTTGTTGCACCTCCTAGAGCGGCCGGTACACGATGCTTGTTGCACCTGGAGTGGCCGGTACCCGATGCTTGTTGCGCGCTCCGGTCCCAAGAGTGCATTGCGGTCTCACGAGATGATGACGTAGCGGTGTTGTGAGACAGAAAGACGGAAGTGCCCTTAGATAATTAGATAGTAGATTACCCCGCTCACCAATTCGGAACCCGAGAGGCCCGGCCCACCAAATCGGACCCCGAGGGGCCCGGCCCACCAAATCGGACCCAGAGTGACCCCGCCCCCTAAATCAGACCCAGAGTGACCCCGCCCACCAAATCGGACCCAGAGTGGCTCCGCCCACCAAATCGGACCCAGAGTGACCCCTTCCACCAAATCAGACCCAGAGTGACCCCTTCCACCAAATCGGACCCAGAGTGACCCCTTCCACCAAATCGGGCCCAGAGTGACCCCGCCCACCAAATCGGACCCAGAGTGACCCCACCCACCAAATCGGACCCTGAGGTGCCCAGCCCACCAAATCAGACCCTGAGGTGCCCAGCCCACCAAATCGGACCGAGTGACCCCACCCATCAAATTGGTCCCTAAGGTGCCCCGCCCACCAAATCGGACCCAGAGTGGCTCCGCCCACCGAATCGGACCCAGAGTGGCCGCGCCCACAGAATCGGACCAAAAGTGACCCCGCCCACCGAATCGGACCTAGATTTACCCCGCCCACAAAATCAGACCCAGATTGACCCAACCCACCAAATCGGACCGCCTGAGGGGCACCCAAGTGTGAAAGTCTTGCAGGGGCAGCCCGGGCACCATTCCAAAGCACTATCTGTAGTTCCTTCAGGAAATACCCATCTAGTTCTTATTATTATTATTCAGTCCGCACGTAATGCGGCCCGAACCGCTAAACTCACAGACTCCAGTGAGGTGTCATTTCGAAGCCAGCGTTCCTGAGAGGTGTGCTAAGTATTTTTCGTGTCGATCGGATTTGTAGTTTTGGCGCAATTTGCGTTTGAAAAAAGTGTCTCAATGCATTTCAATAGGGAAATTTTCCAATACGTTTATAATGGGCCTGATTTCTGAGGCAATTTCTAAAAATAACTGCCACCTGGCTGATTACCTCATTGATATGCGCAGTGAGACCCAGTTACTATGCCAACGCCTATAAACTCTACATCAGCCCACCAGGTCACAAGTTTTGTCAGATAATATCAGCTCTTAAAGTGACAGTACAGCACAATTACAAAGCACTATCTGTAGTCTTATCATTATTGCCCCGCTCACCAAATCGGACCCAGCCCACCAAATCGGACCAGAGTGCCCCCGCTTGCCAAATCGGACCCAGAGTGCCCCCGCCCGCCAAGTCGGACCCAGAGTGGCGCCGCCCGTCAAGTCGGACCCAGAGTGGCGCCGCCCGCCAAATCGGACCCAGAGTGGCGCCGCCCACCAAATCGGACCCAGAGTGGCGCCGCCCGCCAAATCGGACCCAGAGTGGCGCCGCCCGCCAAATCGGACCCAGAGTGGCGCCGCCCGCCAAATCGGACCCAGAGTGGCGCCGCCCGCCAAATCGGACCCAGAGTGGCGCCGCCCGCCAAATCGGACCCAGAGTGGTGCCGCCCGCCAAATCGGACCCAGAGTGGCGCCGCCCGCCAAATCGGACCCAGAGTTGCGCCGCCCGCCAAATCGGACCCAGAGAGGCGCCGCCCGCCAAATCGGACCCAGAGTGGCGCCGCCCGCAAAATCGGACCCAGAGTGGCGTCGCCCGCCAAATCGGACCCAGAGTGACCCGGGCCACCAAATCGGACCCAGAGTGACCCGGGCCGCCAAATCGGACCCAGAGTGACCCGGGCCGCCAAATCAGACCCAGAGTGGCGCCGCCCGCCAAATCGGACCCACAGTGGCGCCGCCCGCCAAATCGGACCCAGAGTGGCGCCGCCCGCCAAATCGGACCCAGAGTGGCGCCGCCCGCCAAATCGGACCCAGAGTGGCGCCGCCCGCCAAATCGGACCCAGAGTGGCCCCGCCCGCCAAATCGGACCCAGAGTGGCGGCGCCCGCCAAATCGGACCCAGAGTGGCGGCGCCCGCCAAATCGGACCCAGAGTGACCCGGGCCGCCAAATCGGACCCAGAGTGGCGCCGCCCGCCAAATCGGACCCAGAGTGGCGCCACTCGCCAAATCGGACCCAGAGTGGCGCCGCCCGCCAAATTGGACCCAGAGTGACCCGGCCCGCCAAATCGGACCCAGAGTGACCCGGCCCGCCAAATCGGACCCAGAGTGACCCGGCCCGCCAAATCGGACCCAGAGTGACCCGGCCCGCCAAATCGGACCCAGAGTGACCCGGCCCGCCAAATCGGACCCAGAGTGACCCGGCCCGCCAAATCGGACCCAGAGTGACCCGGCCCGCCAAATCGGACCCAGAGTGACCCGGGCCGCCAAATCGGACCCAGAGTGACCCGGGCCACCAAATCGGACCCAGAGTGACCCGGGCCACCAAATCGGACCCAGAGTGACCCGGGCCACCAAATCGGACCCAGAGTGACCCGGGCCACCAAATCGGACCCAGAGTGACCCGGGCCACCAAATCGGACCCAGAGTGACCCGGGCCACCAAATCGGACCCAGAGTGACCCGGGCCACCAAATCGGACCCAGAGTGACCCGGGCCACCAAATCGGACCCAGAGTGACCCGGGCCACCAAATCGGACCCAGAGTGACCCGGGCCACCAAATCGGACCCAGAGTGACCCGGGCCACCAAATCGGACCCAGAGTGACCCGGGCCACCAAATCGGCCCCAGAGTGACCCGGGCCACCAAATCGGGCCCAGAGTGACCCGGGCCACCAAATCGGGCCCAGAGTGACCCGGGCCACCAAATCGGGCCCAGAGTGACCCGGGTTGACCAAATCGGGCCCAGAGTGACCCGGGCCACCAAATCGGGCCCAGAGTGACCCGGGCCACCAAATGGGACCCAGAGTGACCCGGGCCACCAAATGGGACCCAGAGTGACCCGGGCCACCAAATGGGACCCAGAGTGACCCGGCCCACCAAATGGGACCCAGAGTGACCCGGCCCACCAAATGGGACCCAGAGTGACCCGGCCCACCAAATGGGACCCAGAGTGACCCGGCCCACCAAATGGGACCCAGAGTGACCCGGCCCACCAAATGGGACCCAGAGTGACCCGGCCCACCAAATCGGACCCAGGGTGACCCGGCCCATCAAATCGGACCCAGGGTGACCCGGCCCACCAAATCAGACCCAGAGTGACCCGGCCCACCAATCCTCAACCCTGAGGGGCTACAACTACCATACCAGCGCCTGAGGGGCACCCAAGTGTGAAAGTCTTGCAGGGGCAGCCCGGGCACCATTCCAAAGCACTATCTGTAGTTCCTTCAGGAAATACCCATCTAGTTAAAAATGAAATTGGCTGTTCTGGCCTACTAAAGGTGTCTGCCCCTGCCTGGTGTTGTCCTCAACTGAATAAAGCTGTGCTTCAACCTTCTGTTCCAAATTACGATTTTTAAAAATGAAATTGGCTGTTCCGGCCTACTAAAGGTGTCTGCCCCTGCCTGGTGTTGTCCTCAACTGAATAAAGCTGTGCTTCAACCTTCTGTTCCAAATTACGATTTTTAAAAATGAAATTGGCTGTTCCGGCCTACTAAAGGTGTCTGCCCCTGCCTGGTGTTGTCCTCAACTGAATAAAGCTGTGCTTCAACCTTCTGTTCCAAATTACGATTTTTAAAAATGAAATTGGCTGTTCCGGCCTACTAAAGGTGTCTGCCCCTGCCTGGTGTTGTCCTCAACTGAATAAAGCTGAGCTTCTACCTTCTGCCTCTTATTAACTGCTGTTTTTTAAAAAAATTGGCTGTTCCGGCCTACTAAAGGTGTCTGCCCCTGCCTGGTGTTGTCCTCAACTGAATAAAGCTGAGCTTCTACCTTCTGCCTCTTATTAACTGCTGTTTTTTTAAAAAATTGGCTGTTCCGGCCTACTAAAGGTGTCTGCCCCTGCCTGGTGTTGTCCTCAACTGAATAAAGCTGAGCTTCTACCTTCTGCCTCTTATTAACTGCTGTTTTTTTTAAAAATTGGCTGTTCCGGCCTACTAAAGGTGTCTGCCCCTGCCTGGTGTTGTCCTCAACTGAATAAAGCTGAGCTTCTACCTTCTGCCTCTTATTAACTGCTGTTTTTTTAAAAAAATTGGCTGTTCCGGCCTACTAAAGGTGTCTGCCCCTCCCTGGTGTTGTCCTCAACTGAACAAAGCTGAGCTTCCACATTCTGGCTTTCGGCCTATACTATCAGATATTAAACTGCATTTGGCCTACTAGTGTGGTTAGGCCCTTGAAACAGTGTCTGCTGCTCTTGGGTTTGCTACTCCACTGAACAAAGCAACGCCGCCTGTTTAGTCCTGTTACCAATTTTGATCTGCATTTAGCCTACTTTATTCTTTGGCCCTATATCTGTTTCCTCCTCATCCTGCCCATTGCCCAGCCACTGCTAGATGTGTCTGCTGGTACATTGACCTAGACCACTACATTCCCCTTGTACTCTACACAGCCAGAATCTGACCCTGCTGAAAGTAAGGTTCCCCTTCCCGCATGTTATACCACTATTATACCAAACTATTATACCAAAAAACAAAAACCGAGAGGAAAGATGAGAATATACGTTTTATATCGGTGTACAATCATGAGTGGGAGAACATGCGTAAAATTCTAAACAAATATTGGCCCGTCCTCAGTGCTGAGCCCTCCCTGAGGCCCTTCCTTACCGAGAGACCTCTTATGACTCCTCGTCGTTCCAAAAACCTTAGTGATCTATTAGTCAAAAGCCATTATGTTGCACCTACCCCAAATTTCTTTGGGACTAGGCAACCTAGAAAGGGTTTCTTTAAATGTGGCCACTGTTTGGCATGTGCCAATATGTACCAAACGTCCACATTCAGTTCAGTGGATCAGAAAATATATCACATTCGGGAGTACATTTCATGTGGTACCCAGAATGTGATATATTATGCGACGTGTAGTTGTCCCCTCATATACGTAGGACTGACATCACGAGAATTGAGGGTACGTGTCAGAGAACACGTGAGGGACATTTCGGCAGCGCGAACGGTGGAAGATATTTCAACCCTCAAAACAATTCCAAAACACTTCCGCCTGGTACATAATTGTGATCCTAAGGATTTTAGAGTAAGAGCCATAGATGTCATACATACTGGCATCAGGGGCGGTAATATAAAAAAAATTACTAGCCCAACGAGAACTGAAGTGGATAGTGACCCTTGGGACAATGAAACCTGATGGGCTGAATGAATCATTGAATTTCGGGGTTTATTTATAGAGGCTCTTAGTGTGGGGTGATTTTGACCGTACACTATCATTATTTGTTGCCCCTTTCCGCCCCAATCTTTCTAGTCACTTTCTTCCCATGTTCCCCTGTCTCTTGGTGTATTTCTCCATCCTTTTTTTCCCCCCCCTTTCCCCATCCTTTGACATATCCGTTCCTCCTTTCCTGTATTTTATTGTACATAATTTGTTTTTAATGTTTATACATGTGTTTTTTTGTCACGTGTTTTTTGTATTCAGGTGATTTTTGCACGTATGTCCGGTCTACGTGGCCTCATCTTCCTCTTTGGTCTCAGGAGAAATATATGTGTCCATGTTAATAAGACCCTAAGAGGTGAAAATAAAGGGGAAAAAAATGAGAGAGACACAAAAATCAAGATAACCGGCTCCATGACAGATATGTGAAGACTTTATATGACTTTGATAATTCCATCAGGGGCTATATGGAAATTTGATGTATATGCTGATTATCCAGCAATATGAACGTGTTGGTATACATTGTCTTCACATTAGCAGCTATAGTAACTATTCAGTGTATTACGTTTATACTAATATATATATCTGTTTGGACTTATAATATCTTGTGTGTCACCTTAAGATAGTATGGCCCTTCTTTTTATTGCTATGTGGGGCTTTTAATGGATTCCATGTCTTGCGCCCTATAGTGCATCGCACTTAGGATTTCCAAAGGGTTGGTAGGTGGTTACGCCTCTCGTTTAGCCAATAGGTGTGGCCCAAACACATTCTATGCCTTGTACAGCTCCATTTCCACCCCTGGTTTTTGACCGATGTGCGGCGCTTTGACAGTGCTTACATCGCATGATACGCCTGCGCATTGGTTCTCCATGTGCTCATTTTCTTTCTTTCCCCCCTCTCTGTGGCACGTACCTTCGGTTCTGGCTGTGGTGCGCGTGCGCGCTCCGGCCTCGCGGCTCCGCTCTCCTCCCTCCGGCGACTTCCGGCGTTCGGTACAGACGGGACCCATGGTGCCCGTCTGTTCCTGGCGCAGGATAGGTCCGGGCGGGGGTGGGCGGACCCGGCGCGGCGGTGTGCGCACGCGCCACTCACACACAGCTGTGATGGCCATGTGACCTGGATAGCGGTCTTGGACAAGGTATTTAAACGCGGTATAGGCAATAGAACACACTCCCCTTGAGAAAGCACGGCGAATAGCGGCGAAACGCGCGTCGGGGTTTGTGCAAACGGTCCTCCAAACCTTCAGGTGAAGTATGCTGTACCCTTTTATCCCTCAGAATTTCGGCATTTGAAAGGGGGTACCAGGTTGGTCCTGGCCCCCTCCCCAGGGAGATTCTATAGCCATGCAGTAATCACCACTAGCTAAACTACGTCTCATTTGGGCACATGTCCGCAATACACATGCACTTTGTGTCGGCTATATATAGGGGTTAACCCCTAGGGGGATCAATGTCGTTAGGGTATATGGTCTAATACTGTATACATACTACCTGCACTTTAAGTATATACTCAATGGAGTTATTTATATTACCGTATTTTCCGGCGTACAAGACGACTTTTTAACCCCTGAAAATCTTCTTAAAAGTCGGGGGTCGTCTTGTACGCCGGGAATCGCCTTGTACGCCGGGTGTATATGGTGGGTGGGGGGGGGAGTGATCCTGATGACGACGAGGGGGCGTCTCACAGAAAAGTGAGTATCCCCCATTACCTTATCATAGCGCTGCAGCGTGGGGTCTCTGTGCTGGGAGCGGCGGCGGCTGCTGTGCTGTGGCGGCTCCTCTTCTGCAGTGTGGGGCCTCTGGTGCTGTGGGGCGGTGGCGGCGGCGGCGGCGGCGTATCTTCATGCAGTCGGGGCTCCTCCGGCATCTCAGCCTGGAAGCCCCGCCGGCAACTCCATCGGTACAATGCGCTGGCCTCCGGGAAAATGGCCGCTGCTTAGATTCAGATCTCGTTGAGATCTGAATCTGAGCATGCGCAGCCCCCAGCGGCCGGGCCGCCGCATCGCACCTATTGAGCTGCCTCCGGGAAAATGGCCACTGCTCAGATTCAGATCTCGTCTCCCGAGATCTCGGGACGAGATCTGAATCTGAGCAGCGGCCATTTTCCCGGAGGCCACCTGACCGCATTGTACCCATGGAGTTGCCGGCGGGGCTTCCAGTCTTTGAGATGCCGGAGGAGCCCCGACTGTATGAAGATACGCCGCCGCCGCCGCCGCCGCCACCGCCCCACAGCACCAGAGGCCCCACACTGCAGAAGAGGAGCCGCCACAGCACAGCAGCCGCCGCTCCCAGCACAGAGACCCCACGCTGCAGCGCTATGATAAGGTAATGGGGGATACTCACTTTCCTGTGAGACGCCCCCTCGTCCTCATCAGGATCACTCCCCCCCCCCCCAAAAGGCACATATTCACCGGCCCTATAAGACGACATAGGGTGTATAAGAAGACCCCCGACTTTTAAGAAGATTTTATTTTTTAACTGGTAAAGTTGGGGGGTCGTCTTATACGCCCAGTCGTCTTATACGCCGGAAAATACGGTACATTTTATGGTTGGTGGACTTGCATGTCCGGTGTCCTTCTTATTTGCACTTTGTATGTTCACAGCACTGCCACTTACTGACAGTGGCTTGTGTGTTTTTACTTATGTATATGGTTAATAAAGTTTGTTCTTAAAGTTGTCTTAAAATACTCCCTCTCTGTTCTCCTTATTCTTATAATAGTCGCATTTGGGAGTAAATACTGTTTGTGACTGATGGTAGTCACGAAACATGAATCTGGAAATTTTGATATTCATGATAGTGTCTGTGTTTCTCACAGTAGGTTCCAGTATAATTATTATGGACTTCAGAGCTCGCGACGGAGCATGGCTCTTGCAATTGGATGATGTGTGTAAGGACACCGGTGCTACAGGTGTTGACGGGACGGATAAAGAATTGGGTGGGATGATCACTAAATTTAAGGATCTTACACGTAAAAGGACAAAAATTTGGTGGAATCATGCCTTCCTGACTAAATACCTGCAGAAGGGACTAATCCCGAGAGGATTACGTGTACAAGTGTTCCCCTCATTCCCAGTTGAAAATCAGGAAACACGTGAGAGATGGGAAAATCATGCCAATACTTGTTCGTATGGCTTTATGGAAATATTAAAAGAAATGAACGCTGAATCTCTAGAAAGTATTGAGAAAGAAATGGAGGAGTTGCAGATCAATATCAAAAAAGAGATGTCAGTGGAGGCTCTAAAAAAATTCAATAGTGAGGTACAGGAGGAGACGCAAAAATGGGTGGAAGAAATACAAATTACTAAAACTAAAAAATTCCAGCGGGACATAAATGACAAAAATCAAAATAGAATGTATAAATGGAGAAATCCAGGTGAGAGATCGCGTCCATTCTTCAGATATGACTCTCAGTCACGGTCCCGCTCTGCCTCAATGAGATCAACAAGAGGGGAAGTGCAACAAGGGAAAACTAACAACAAAAAGAGATTGGATACTGAAAGTAATGAGCCCACAAGTAGTGGGAACAATAGAAAAATAAATACAAGACAAAATGCCAAAAAAGGATCGGAAGGGAAACAGGTCGCAAGTGGTCCTCAGGGAGGGCTGCAGGTAATTAATTTATCCGATTATATACTATCAGACATACAAATCGATGTATTGAGTAAAGGCCTGTCATTTTCTCCTACTAATGGTTTTCACTATTTCACAGCACTAAAAGATCTCCATCTTTTCTCTCGGAAATTGGTACTAAAGAAATTGCACAGCAAAGGTGATATTGGCTTGGAGGGTTGGAGTGCGGCCGAGAGGGACACCATACGGATATTGGAGGAGCTGTTAGATGAGCAAATTACAGCTGACAAAGGTGGGTTTCCCAAAACAGTTCTCCCCAAATCCACGAAGTTCCCTCCCCTGTCACTCTGCCCGGCGGTGGAGATTTTCACTAAATTGGTATCTAATGAAATGAAAACATTGTCATCACACCGCCGATATGACAACTTGACCCACAAACAAAGGGAGGCTATAAAACAACTACAATCTTTGGAAGATGTGGTATTCAAAGCGGCAGACAAGGGAGGGAACATCGTGGTCTGGCCAATAACCAAATACGAACGCGAAGCGTTCAGACAATTACGTGATGGCCAGGTATATCACAAATTGGGTTATAATCCATTGGTGTCCTTCTCCGCCCAACTTCAAAAAATCCTTATAAGAGCCTTTGATTTGGGTATAATAAACAAAAAAGTCCTCGATGGACTCACAGTACAATTCCCAAAGACACCGACTTTTTACTTGCTTCCCAAAATACACAAGGATGCCGTCAACCCTCCTGGACGTCCGATCGTATCGGGCATAGATGGACTTTGTGATCCCATTTGTAAGTTTATTGATTTTTATTTGAAACCAATCGTAGAAACTTTGCCCTCCTATGTGAGGGATACGACGGACGTCCTCGCTAGGGTTGACGGCCTCCTTGTGGATGAAGAGACCATCTTGGTGACTGCAGACGTTGAAACGTTATATACTTGCATTAGTCACGAGGATGGGATCCGGGCGGTCCGCTTCTTCCTGGGGACCTCCAACCTGGACGGCCCACTGTGTGAGCTCATCCTCGAGCTGCTGCACTTTGTTCTCACGCATAATTTTTTTACTTTCAAAGATCAGTTCTACCATCAGAAGCGCGGCGCAGCCATGGGTGCGGCCTGTGCCCCCGCGTACGCCAACCTCTTCTTGGGTTTCTGGGAGAGGTTGGTGTTTGGCGACTCGGGGGCGGGGGCCGCTGACCATGTGCTGTGCTGGCTACGTTACATTGATGACGTTTTATTTTTTTGGCGGGGAACGGTGCGGCAGTTGGAGGGGTTCATGGCTATGCTCAATGATAATATTTATAACATCAAATTGACATACAGATATGACATGGCTCAAATAGATTTCCTGGACATCAGCCTGGGGGTGGACTCATCCTCCACCATCCAGACTGATGTCTATCGGAAAGAAACATCTGTCAATTCTTTGATACATGCATCTACTGCGCATAGCCATTCCACAGTCAGGGCCGTCCCGGTTGGACAGTTCCTGAGGGTGAGGCGGATCTGCTCCACGGACCAAAAATTTGAGAAGCAAGCTATAGATTTAAAACAGAGATTTCAACAATGGGGCTATAGCAAAAGATCGATTAAAAATGGATATAATAAAGCCAAGTCGGTGTCTCGGAATGAACTATTATACCAAAAAACAAAAACCGAGAGGAAAGATGAGAATATACGTTTTATATCGGTGTACAATCATGAGTGGGAGAACATGCGTAAAATTCTAAACAAATATTGGCCCGTCCTCAGTGCTGAGCCCTCCCTGAGGCCCTTCCTTACCGAGAGACCTCTTATGACTCCTCGTCGTTCCAAAAACCTTAGTGATCTATTAGTCAAAAGCCATTATGTTGCACCTACCCCAAATTTCTTTGGGACTAGGCAACCTAGAAAGGGTTTCTTTAAATGTGGCCACTGTTTGGCATGTGCCAATATGTACCAAACGTCCACATTCAGTTCAGTGGATCAGAAAATATATCACATTCGGGAGTACATTTCATGTGGTACCCAGAATGTGATATATTATGCGACGTGTAGTTGTCCCCTCATATACGTAGGACTGACATCACGAGAATTGAGGGTACGTGTCAGAGAACACGTGAGGGACATTTCGGCAGCGCGAACGGTGGAAGATATTTCAACCCTCAAAACAATTCCAAAACACTTCCGCCTGGTACATAATTGTGATCCTAAGGATTTTAGAGTAAGAGCCATAGATGTCATACATACTGGCATCAGGGGCGGTAATATAAAAAAATTACTAGCCCAACGAGAACTGAAGTGGATAGTGACCCTTGGGACAATGAAACCTGATGGGCTGAATGAATCATTGAATTTCGGGGTTTATTTATAGAGGCTCTTAGTGTGGGGTGATTTTGACCGTACACTATCATTATTTGTTGCCCCTTTCCGCCCCAATCTTTCTAGTCACTTTCTTCCCATGTTCCCCTGTCTCTTGGTGTATTTCTCCATCCTTTTTTTCCCCCCCCTTTCCCCATCCTTTGACATATCCGTTCCTCCTTTCCTGTATTTTATTGTACATAATTTGTTTTTAATGTTTATACATGTGTTTTTTTGTCACGTGTTTTTTGTATTCAGGTGATTTTTGCACGTATGTCCGGTCTACGTGGCCTCATCTTCCTCTTTGGTCTCAGGAGAAATATATGTGTCCATGTTAATAAGACCCTAAGAGGTGAAAATAAAGGGGAAAAAAATGAGAGAGACACAAAAATCAAGATAACCGGCTCCATGACAGATATGTGAAGACTTTATATGACTTTGATAATTCCATCAGGGGCTATATGGAAATTTGATGTATATGCTGATTATCCAGCAATATGAACGTGTTGGTATACATTGTCTTCACATTAGCAGCTATAGTAACTATTCAGTGTATTACGTTTATACTAATATATATATCTGTTTGGACTTATAATATCTTGTGTGTCACCTTAAGATAGTATGGCCCTTCTTTTTATTGCTATGTGGGGCTTTTAATGGATTCCATGTCTTGCGCCCTATAGTGCATCGCACTTAGGATTTCCAAAGGGTTGGTAGGTGGTTACGCCTCTCGTTTAGCCAATAGGTGTGGCCCAAACACATTCTATGCCTTGTACAGCTCCATTTCCACCCCTGGTTTTTGACCGATGTGCGGCGCTTTGACAGTGCTTACGTCGCATGATACGCCTGCGCATTGGTTCTCCATGTGCTTATTTTCTTTCTTTCCCCCCTCTCTGTGGCACGTACCTTCGGTTCCGGCTGTGGTGCGCGTGCGCGCTCCGGCCTCGCGGCTCCGCTCTCCTCCCTCCAGCGACTTCCGGCGTTCGGTACAGACGGGACCCATGGTGCCCGTCTGTTCCTGGCGCAGGATAGGTCCGGGCGGGGGTGGGCGGACCCGGCGCGGCGGTGTGCGCACGCGCCACTCACACACAGCTGTGATGGCCATGTGACCTGGATAGCGGTCTTGGACAAGGTATTTAAACGCGGTATAGGCAATAGAACACACTCCCCTTGAGAAAGCACGGCGAATAGCGGCGAAACGCGCGTCGGGGTTTGTGCAAACGGTCCTCCAAACCTTCAGGTGAAGTATGCTGTACCCTTTTATCCCTCAGAATTTCGGCATTTGAAAGGGGGTACCAGGTTGGTCCTGGCCCCCTCCCCAGGGAGATTCTATAGCCATGCAGTAATCACCACTAGCTAAACTACGTCTCATTTGGGCACATGTCCGCAATACACATGCACTTTGTGTCGGCTATATATAGGGGTTAACCCCTAGGGGGATCAATGTCGTTAGGGTATATGGTCTAATACTGTATACATACTACCTGCACTTTAAGTATATACTCAATGGAGTTATTTATATTACATTTTATGGTTGGTGGACTTGCATGTCCGGTGTCCTTCTTATTTGCACTTTGTATGTTCACAGCACTGCCACTTACTGACAGTGGCTTGTGTGTTTTTACTTATGTATATGGTTAATAAAGTTTGTTCTTAAAGTTGTCTTAAAATACTCCCTCTCTGTTCTCCTTATTCTTATAATAGTCGCATTTGGGAGTAAATACTGTTTGTGACTGATGGTAGTCACGAAACATGAATCTGGAAATTTTGATATTCCCCTTGTACTCTACACAGCCAGAATCTGACCCTGCTGAAAGTAAGGTTCCCCTTCCCGCATGTTATACCACCTTACACAGGGACAAAGAGGAAGGTGCAGATGAAAGTGCAGGTTCCTTCATCAGGTGCGGGGGGCATACTCGTTGGCGACGTCACTGGCACAGGGCCACTCAGAGTACGCAAAAGTGTCGCTGCTGGTGGGAGGCGCCCCCGCCATGCAAACACACCGCCGTACTTTGAGGGGCCCTGTGCCAGTGCCAATGCGAACGAGTGGCCCCCCCCTGCTTGCTCAGGATCACAGCACTTGCAACGTTGAAATACTTACCTCTCCCTGCAACACCGCTGTGACGTAGTCCGCATTTCCTGGGCCCACGAAAAACTTGAGCCAGCCCTACTCCCCCCACAACTTTTGCCAAATGACCCCCAATTTCCTATGCCCAACTATTATTATAAAGTTAATTAAGATTGACAAGCTTCAGAAACAAGAATGGATGTTTTTGGCATTAAAATGGGCACTGTAGGTGTTTTCCTGGCCTCCACTCACTGCCGACTATGCTTCCCCATTGACTTGCATTGGGTTTCGTGTTTCGGTCGATCCCCGACTTTTAGCGACAATCGGCCGACTGCACTCGACTCGACTCTGGGCAAAATCGGGTTTCTCAAAACCCTACTCGATCTTAAAAAAATGAAAGTCGCTCAACTCTAGCGATGACACCATAGTCAGCACAATGATCCCGTTTCTGTGCTTACTTAAAGAGTCACTGCTCACAATTAGTGTTGAGCGATACCGTCCGATACTTGAAAGTATTGGTATCGGAAAGCATCGGCCGATACCGGCAAAGTATCGGATCTAATCCGATACCCGATACCAATACAAGTCAATGGGACTCAACGATCGGACGGTAGCCCTGATGGTTCCCAGGGTCTGAAGGAGAGGAAACTCTCCTTCAGGCCCTGGGAACCATATTAATGTGTAAAATAAAGAATTAAAATAAAAAATATTGCTATACTCACCTCTCCGACGCAGCCTGGACCTCACCGAGGGAACCGGCAGCATTGTTTGCTTAAAATGCGCGCTTTTCCTTCCTTCCGTGACGTCACGGCTTCTGATTGGTCGCGTGCTGCCCATGTGGCCGCGACGCGACCAATCACAGCAAGCCGTGACGTAATTTTCAGGTCCTTCTAGGCATTCAGTATTTTAAAATTACGTTCCGGCTTTGTGATTGGTCGCGTCGCGGTCACATGGGCGACGCGACCAATCACAAGCCGTGACGTCACGGGAGGCAGGAGACGCGCGCATTTTAAAATGCGCGCGTGTCCAGCCTCCCGTGACGTCACGGCTTGTGATTGGTCGCGTCGCCCATGTGGTCGCGACGCAACCAATCACAGCAAGCCGTGACGTAATTTCAGGTCCTTCAGGATTTTAAAATTACGTTCTGGCTTGTGATTGGTCGCGTCGCGGCCACATGGGCGACGCGACCAATCACAAGCCGTGACGTCACGGGAGGCAGGAGACGCGCGCATTTTAAAATGCACGCGTCTCCTGCCTCCCGTGACGTCACGGCTTGTGATTGGTCGCGTCGCCCATGTGGCCGCGACGCAACCAATCACAGCAAGCCGTGACGTAATTTCAGGTCCTTCAGGATTTTAAAATTACGTTCTGGCTTGTGATTGGTCGCGTCGCGGCCACATTTTAAAATGCGCGCGTGTCCAGCCTCCCGTGACGTCACGGCTTGTGATTGGTCGCGTCGCCCATGTGGCCGCGACGTGACCAATCACAAGCCAGAACGTAATTTTAAAATCCTGAAGGACCTGAAATTATGTCACGGCTTGCTGTGATTGGTTGCGTCGCGGCCACATGGGCGACGCGACCAATCAAAAGCTGTGACGTCACGGGAGGCTGGACACGCGCGCATTTTAAAATGCACGCGTCTCCTGCCTCCCGTGACGTCACGGCTTGTGATTGGTCGCGTCGCCCATGTGACCGCGACGCGACCAATCACAAAGCCGGAACGTAATTTTAAAATACTGAATGCCTAGAAGGACCTTAAAATTACGTCACGGCTTGCTGTGATTGGTCGCGTCGCGGCCACATGGGCGGCACGCGACCAATCACAAGCCGTGACGTCACGGAAGGAAGGAAAAGCGCGCATTTTAAGCAAACAACGCTGCCGGTTCCCTCGGTGAGGTCCAGGCTGCGTCGGAGAGGTGAGTATAGCAATATTTTTTATTTTAATTCTTTCTTTTACACATTAATGTTGTTTCGATACCGATACCCGATACCACAAAAGTATCGGATCTCGGTATCAGAATTCCGATACAGCAAATATCGGCCGATACCCGATACTTGCGGTATCGGAATGCTCAACACTACTCACAATTAAAAATGAAGCTATGCATGCTTACCTGGTGGAGATGGAGGAAGACTTGAGAAAGAGAGATACTACCCAGCCCAGCCTCATCTCATCTGCTCAGCGTGGATTGGGTAACACTGAAGATGGGGAGGAAGGGGAAAAGGAGCAGGTTTCTAACGCTAGTACCCACATAACTTTCATCCCATATCTCCTATATGGATGGGCTAAGGAGGAGGAAGAGGAGGAGGAGATGGAGAGTTGTCATCATGGAGGAGACAGGGAAATGTTTGCTGTAGGGAACTTGGTACATATGGTCAACTTTATGTACTGCTACATTTCTCATGACCATCATATATCTGTTCTGGCCAAAAAAAGAGTACTGGTTCTTCACCCTTCTAGACCCTTGCTACATGGAAACCTTTGCATCTCCCCTTCCTGAGCCAGGGAAGTCTTCTAAAATGGTGGCATACCAGAAGGCTATTGTGGAAAATATGTTAAGAAAACTTCCCATCAGGCAACGCTAGTGGCATGGGGCAAGCTTCCTTGCACAACCAAGGAGGAGATGTGAGGGAGACACACAGCAGAGGCAGGGGTACACTGTCAAAGGCCTGGGACAATTTCATAACTCCATCCAGGTACTGATGATTGGGTATTTTTGACAATGAGGGAAAAGTTTATAAAGATGCTCAAGCAATACACCTGACATGAGCTGACCCTCTATTCCTTGGAGGTGGTGTGCTGCCCTGCTGCTAGTGTGTAGTCTGAGTGGGTTTTTAGTGCAGCTAGGGGGAGTCATAACAGACATGTGCTTTCACTTGTCAACAGAGAATGCTGACAGGTTCACTGTCATTAAAATGAACACAATCTGGATTTGCTCCCATTTTTCCACACCACCAGATGATAGCAGCCCATAAAGTGTTTTTAATATTCAATAATTAAATGAGGCCCTCCAGTTATTACCTTCAATGATGTATGAATGATCATCATCATAATTTTTTCCTGGTTGAGCACTATATGCAAAATTTTTATGAGTGTAGGTGTCCAGCAACTACACTTTAAAAATATGCAAATGAGGCCCACTAGTTGATTCCTTTCTGGGGTCTATTGATGTCTGGATGACCCTCCTTATAATTTTTTCCTGGCTTTTGCACTTTTTGCAAACCATTTAGGAGTGTAAGAGTAGAGCAACTACACTTTAAAATAATTTGAATGAGGCCCACCAGTTGTTACCTTTCAGGGGTCTATAATTTAACATGCCTTTGCATTTTCTGCAAAGCCTTTATGAGCGTATGAGTACATCGACTAAACTTTCAAAATATTTTTGTTCAAATTTTTTTCATGAATTTAATTAGTCATTCATGCAGTTTAATGCAGTTCGTGTATCATTACGGTGGTAAGTAACACTCCAAAAAAGTGTTTAAGTGTTTAAAATGTTTTCTTGATTCAATTACTCATCCATACAGTATTATGTGCTTTGCACTACATTACAGTGGTATATAACCCTGTAAAAACAGCATTGAAAAATTTGACAGGAATGAATTAGGCACCCATATGGTATTAGGTTCTTTCTGTTGCATTTTGGTGGTATATAGCACTCCAAAACGGTGTTGAAAAAATTGTATGCATTCAATTAGTCATCCATAGAGTACTAGGTGCTCTCTGTTACCTTTCAGTGATACATAAGACTTCAAAAAAAGCGTTAAAAAAGTGTCTGTTTTCAAGTAGTCATCCATACAGTATTGGGTTCTTTCTGCTAAATTACAGTGGTATATAAGACTCAAAAAAGTGTTGAAATATTTGTCTGGATTCAATTAGTCATCCATGGAGTATTAGGTGCTTCCTGTTTCATCTTGGTAGTATAAAACACTCCAAAGAAGGGTTGAAAACATTTGCTATGTTCAGTTAGTCATCCATAGAATATTTGGTGCTTTTTGTGATGTTAAGGTGGTAAATAACACTCCAAAAAAGTGTTGAAAAGTTTGTCTGGATAAAATTAGTCACCAATACAATATTTTGAGCTTTCTCTTAAATTTTGCTGGTATATAATACTCCATAAACAGGTTGACACATTTTTCTGGATTCAATTTGTCATCCATAGAGTATTTGGTGCCTTCTGTTACATTTCAGTGGTATAAAAGACTCCAAAAACAATTGAAAAATTTGTCTGTATTCAATTAGTTATCCATAGATTATTAGGCGCTTTCTGTGACATTTCGGTGGTATGTAACACTCAAAAAAAAAAAGCATTGAAAATTTATATGGATAAAATTAGTCATCCATTCAGTATTGTAAATAGAAACACTAGGAGCATGTAATCCAAAAGAGATTAAGGAAACTTTAATAAATAATTCAATGATCAAAATGATGTCTTGGTAAAAAGTATGTTTTCTAACCTGCAATTAAATTGGCTTGAAAAATTGTTCTCAAGGGTGGGCTGGCATAGTGTGCATTTTTTGCCTGAATTTTGGCACAATTTTGCCAAAATTTGGGAACATTGTAGAAGAAAATTGCACTACAGATGCATTGTGTTAGCCCAACCTAGGAGAAATTGTAGAATTTAAGACATTGTTGGAATTGTAAATGTTCTCTGCAAACCAGGTCTTTTTCCTAGTTAAAGTCCTGTGAATCATTTTGCTCAACTGTAATGTGTAATATCTATGGGATTTTCAGGTCTTTAACAAGTTGCAATGCTCTGTGTTGGTGATCTATATTTACTAATAAAATGGGTAATTCAGAATGATGCTCTTGGTAAACTCAGACTAAATGAATGAAGGCCATAGGAACGCCAGATCAGCATTTTAAATTTTTCTCCCTGTTTGCATTTGAATCATTTCATTGTTTTGTGAAATATTTAACGGTTGATGTATTGGATATGTTGACTCTCAAGTAACTAAAAACAGCTAATGCTGCAGACTTGATCTTTGTGAATACATTTGATATCTCCAGAATTGTCGAATTTGTATGATAGTTTGAAGATAGTTAGATTTCTGTCTGAACAAAAGCTGAATTCTTCCAACTTTGTCTTGAAAGTTCAACAATTCCATAGTTATATATAGATTATAGCAGTGGTAAAGCAAAAGGATATAACTCCATTGCCAAGAGGAAGAACCAACAGGTGCAAAATCTGTAGGCTGCTGTCTACCAAGCATCTAAATGTTTGTACATTTGCAATGATGAGCTTTTAGAGATAAGGCCCCTTTCACACATCAGTTTTTTGCCATCAGTCACAATCCGTTGGCTCAATGGATCGACGGATCCTTCACAGATTGTGAAAAACTGATGCAACGGATCCATTTTTTGGACACATCCGACTAGCAGATCTGGCTAATTGGATTGGAGCATGCTCAGTTAAAAAAACAGAATCAGACATCGGATTCCATCATTTGATGGATCTGGCGCCATTGGCTTCCATTCTATCAAACGACGGACGGCGACGGATCCGTCTCTGTCCGTTTTTTCGATGTACACAAAAAACGTTACTTTGTCCGTTGTCTCCGGCGGCTGGACAATCAATTTTCTACGGATCCGGTGAACAAAGGATGAAATGTGAGGCCATCCGTCACATTCCATCGCTAATGCAAGTCTATTAGAAAAAAAACAGATCTGGCGGCATCAGTCGCCGGATCCGTTTTTTTCAAAATTCGACGGATTGCGACTGATGGCAAAAAACTGATATGTGAAAGGGGCCTAACCTGTCACCACAATTTTGTAATATAAAGTAAAGATATGGCTGTAATGGTGCTCCAATATTATTATTATTATTTATTATATTGATACTTTGGTGAAGAAATCTGCTTTTCGGTTCTTCTGTAATCAGAATTTGAAGTTCTCTACTAATTAGGTCTTCTCCCTGTCTGTGATTATCCGGCTCCTCCGCCGGCTTTTGGTCGCTGAATGAGAGGTCACTGCGAAGATTTCAGTGGAGAAAGATAATTCACAGACCAGAGGCAGACACAGGGGCCAAGTAATCACAAACAGGGAGAAAAAGACCCAGTGCACAATCCTGCCCCTATGCACCAAAATCTAATTAGCAGAAAACTTCAAATCATGATAAAAAAGAACAACAAAGCAGATTTATTTTCCAAAAATATCAATATAATCTGTATTAGGCTACGTTCACATTTGTGTTGTTGGGCGTTGCATCAGTGACGCAATGCACAACGCATGCAGAACGCATGCAAAATGCATTGTTTTGTGACGCATGCGTCCATTTTTGGCATTATTTTTGGCGCAAAAAAACTGCATCATGCAGCGTTCTCTGCGCCCTGACGCTTGCGCCAAAAATGACACATGCATCACAAAACGCAAGACAACGCATGTCCATGCTCCCCCATGTTAAATATAGGGGCACATGATGCATGCGTCGCTATGCGTCGCCGAACCTGCGCCCGACGCAACGCAAATGTGAACGTAGCCTTACAGCGCCATTACAGCCATGTCTTTACTTTACATTACAAATTTGTGCTGACAGTTTCTCTTTAATACTGTAGGAAAAAAGTTATTAAATTATTGAAACTTTCCTACGAATTCCTATGAAAACAGATTGTCTCCCACAAGGTAGCAGGTTCCTTTACACTTGGATAAATGTAATAAGGTAGATGGAAGGCAAATGGTAGGCTTATCTGACATTTTCTTACTCCTATAGTTCCTTAGATTGCTTACAGCTAGGCTACAAGGTAATGTCTTTTGAAAAGCAAAATATAGCAAGTTGCAAGCTGAAAAAACTTCTGGAATGCCCTGATTTAATAAATTAGCCTAAGGCTACTTTCACACTGGCGTTAACTGCAATACGTCGCAATGCGTCTTTTTGCCAAAAAAACGCATCCTGCAAAAGTGCTTGCAGGATGCGTTTTTTCTGCATTGACTAACATTAGCGACGCATTTGCGACGCATTGACACACGTTGCAACCATCGTGCGACGGTTGCGCCGTGTTGTGGCGGACCGTCGGGAGCAAAAAACGTTACATGTAACGTTTTTAGCTCCCGACGGTCCGCTTTTTCCGACCGCGCATGCGCGGCCGGAACTCCACCCCCACCTCCCCGCACTTCCCCGCACCTCACAATGGGGCAGCGGATGCGCTGGAAAAATGCATCCGCTGCCCCCGTTGTGCGGCGGAGACAACGCTAGCGTCGGTGACCTCGGCCCGACGCACTGCGACGGGCCGAGCCTGACGCTAGTGTGAAAGTAGCCTAAAATGATATTAATGCCTTCTAAAAGTTAAAAAATACCATTATCTTTTCTGCATACATATGACCGGTATGAGAATATAGTTTACATAAAGTAAAATAAATGTTTTTCAACATAAGTTTTTCTGATGATTTTTAGCTGCAAGTGCATTCAACGTGGAGGATTTAAGAATATTGTAATAACAAATTCATTGAATTACGGTATTTCAATCACCTTCGATACACAGTTCTAATCTTTGAGTCAAAAGGAGACTTTGTTACTTTCTCCATCTATGTTACGTTTATCATGCTATGGCTGCACCTACGTTTCTTTAAAGTGACTTGCCTGATCATTGTACAGAACACATCCCCTGAATAAACCATGGCTCGCTGCGATATTAACATGCACGCCATGAAATGCGACTGTCTCTTAAGGTTTGCTCTTGGAATGTGATTTAATGTGGCAGTTATGAAACCTGCTCAGGCTGAGTTCGATTAGCATGATAATGAAGCTGATGCAGCATCCTCCTTTCTCTCAAAGGGTCTACCACTTGCTTCAGCTCCTTCTTCAACAAGTACCACTTTACAATGAACCGAAAAACACTTTTGTTGAGGCACAAATGGGAGGAGTAATTGGCTTTTTTGCTGCCTGCTAATGTGGTGTGTTAGATTTGGTGACAATGGAGAATAATTTCAGAAGATTAGGTTTGTATCCTTTATACTGTTGCAGAATGGAGAGTTCAGAAGATGCATTCCACCACTGGAATTATCCTAACTGAACTCTAAACAGATAATGAATTCATGGCTCAGAGGTGCTGGAGTGAGACATAATGGATTATGCTGCACAAGTAAGGCTATCATTAGCATCTTTATACCAGGTGTTAATATCAGCAGTAAATCGTCTTTACTGAAATGACTCTACAGAGGAATTCAAGAAAAATCCCCCAAGAGAAGAACAAGCCTTAACTTAACACTGACAGTAATTATGACATAAGTGGGTATATGTGACATATTGAAGTATCAAATTAGATTAGAACAGTTTGCCTCTGACCTTCCTTTATAAGAATATTCTGCAAATTTGCATGTGAATTCAAGGAAAAAAATCTAATTATAAAATTTAATTACAAAGCAAATAAATAATTTGTGAAAATAAATATAACCAATTCTAAATGCAGCTGGGTATTGTTGGCAAAAGTTAATCAGCTAATTTTCATGAAAATGACCAAGAAAGAGCTTCTGTGTAGGCCAGAATTGCCAAATTGTACCTCTGTCTTCCACTTGTTCCTAAGAATTTACATGGATGCTTTTAGTTGTTTCTATTCATAAAAAAATGGCGATTTCATCAGCATCATCTCAAGTAAAGGGAACTGCAGCACAGCCCCCACACATTTTAGGTAGCTGTTGAATGAATTTTGGTTCATCAGATTATTCGGCCGACATTTATCTCTCTCGACTCTCCCAAATAGAAGTGAGTCAAGCATTGCAGTGTTCTATAGAAATACCGGGTGGAAGCTCGTCTCCTAGAGAACAAAATGATGAGCAATCCGAAAAGAGACATGTATCTTTACTAACACAGGCCCCAATACATATTAGACTATCAGCCAAACCATTGGTTTGGCATATGTAAGTCTAATGCGTATCAGGTTCATAAATATAGTTGGTGTCTTTCACACAACAGTGCATGTGAAAAAATAAGCTTCTATAACTGAATTCAAAATGGATGATTGCACTACTAAAGATTTGTACCATAGGCTAATTAGGGGCACCTGGGCTTGTGCACTGAAGGAGCAGTATGGACACTGTCCAGTTTTTAGGCTAAAATAGAGATTAAGTATATACCGTATTTTTTGGATTATAAGATGCACGTTTTTCCCCAAATTTTTTGGGGAAAATGGGTATGTGTCTTATGCGAATGTACTTTACCGATACTGTAGATGCAGGCCGCAGGCTGAGATGAAGGAGTGTCTGGCGGTGCTGTGGGTGTCCGGCGCTGTTACCCAGTGCTCTGCAGGTGTCTCCGGTGCCTGGCGGTGCTGCGGTGGTGCCCGGCGGTGCTAATGCGGGTGTCCAGTGCTGCTGCCCAGTGCTCTGCTGGTGTCTCAGATGCTGCGGGTGCGTGGCTGGAGCAGCCCGATGCTGCTGCGGCCGTCTCTGGAGCTGCCAGCACCCATCCTGGCAGTCCTATGATTTCCTATGCAGTGGACTCTGGTAAAATGGCCACCAGGTGAGGGAGTCCAATGCACAGGAAACCATGGGACTTCCGGGGCTCTGGCCTTTCACAAAATATCGGCAGAACCCTGGAGGCACCGGAGACTGCCGCAGCAGCACTGGGCAGTGCCGTCCCGACACCTGCAGCACTGGAGACATCAATAGAGCACTGGGAAGCAGCACCAGACACCGGCAGCAGGACCGCCGGACACCTCCTTGCAATGCCGCTGGGCACCGGAGACACTCACAGAGCACCGGGCAGCAGCGACAGACACCAGCAGCACTGCTGGACACTCCTTCATCCCATCCTGAAGCCTTTAGCATCACCCCACTCCTTCTTCCTCCAGCAGCGACCCTGGGTCCCCGCTTCACTTCAGCCACCACCCCCGGTAAGCAATAAGATGCATTGATTATAAGAAGCACAAACATTTAATTAAAAAAAATCCTATTTTTCTCCTCAAAATTTGGGGTGTGTCTTATAATCTGGAGTGTCCTATAAAGCGAAAAATACGGTATTTTATTTTAACCCCTTAAGCCCCGAGTGTGATTTGCACGTTAATGACCAGGCCAATTTTTACAATTCTGACCACTGTCTCTTTATGAGATTATACCTCTGGAACGCTTCAACGGATCTTGGCGATTCTGACACTGTTTTCTCATGACATATTGTACTTCATGACAGTGGTAAAATTTATTCGATATAACTTGCATTTATTTGTGAAAAAAATGGTAATTTGACGAAAATATTGAAAATTTCGCAATTTTCCAAATTTGAATTTTTATGCCCTTAAATCACAGAGATATGTCACACAAAATACTTAATAAGTAACATTTCCTACATGTCTACTTTACATCAGCACAATTTTGGAACCAAATTTTTTTTGTTAGGCAGTTATAAGGGTTAAAAGTTGACCAGCAATTTCTCATTTTTACAACACCATTTTTTTTAGGGACCACATCTCATTTGAAGTCATTTTGAGGGGTCTATATGATAGAAAATACCCAAGTGTGACACCATTCTAAAAACTGAACCCCTCAAGGTGCTCAAAACCACATTCAAGAAGTTTATTAACCCTTAAGGTGTTTCACAGGAATTTTTGGAATGTTTAAATAAAAATGAACATTTAACTTTTTTTCACACAAAATTTATTTCAGCTCCAATTTGTTTTATTTTACCAAGGGTAACAGGAGAAAATGGACCCCAAAAGTTGTTGTACAATTTGTCCTGAGTACGCTGATACCACAAATGTGGTGGTAAACCACTGTTTGGGCACATGGCAGAGCTCGGAAGGAAAGGAGCGCCATTTTACTTTTCAATGCAAAATTTACTGGAATTGAGATGGGACGCCATGTTGGGTTTGGAGAGCCCTTGATGTGCGTAAACATTGAAACCCCCCACAAGTGACACCATTTTGGAAAGTAGACCGCCTAAGGAACTTATCTAGATGTGTGGTGAGCACTTTGACCCACCAAGTGCTTCACAGAAGTTTATAATGCAGAGCCGTAAAAATAAAAAATCATATTTTTTCACAAAAATGATATTTTGTCCTGAATTTTTTATTTTCTCAAGGGTAAGAGAAGAAATTGGACCCCAAATATTGTTCTGCAATTTGTCCTGAGTACGCTGATAACCCACATGTGGGTGTAAACCATTGTTTGGGCGCATGGCAGAGCTCGGAAGGGAAGGAGCGCCATTTGACTTTTCAATGCAAAATTGACTGGAATTGAGATGGGACACCATGTTGCGTTTGGAGAGCCCCTGATGTGCGTAAACATTGAAACCCCCCACAAGTGACACCATTTTGGAAAGTAGACCCCTTAAGGAACTTATCTTGATGTGTGGTGAGCACTTTGACCCAACAAGTGCTTCACAGAAGTTTATAATGCAGAGCCGTAAAAATAAAAAATCATATTTTTTCGCTAAAATTATTTTTTCTCCCCCAATTTTTTATTTTCCCAAATGTAAGAGAAGAAATTGGACCCCAAAAGTTGTTGAGCAATTTGTCCTGAGTATGCTGATACCTGATATGTGGGGGTAAACGACTGTTTGGGCGCATGGCAGAGCTCGGAAGGGAAGGAGCGCCATTTGACTTTTCAATGCAAAATTGACTGGAATTGAGATGGGACACCATGTCGCGTTTGGAGAGCCCCTGATGTGCTTAAACATTAAAACCCCACACAAGTGACACCATTTTGGAAAGTAGACCCCCTCAGGAACTTATCTAGATGTGTTTTTAGAGCTTTGAACCCCCAAATGTTTCACTACAGTTTATAACGCAGAGCCGTGAAAATAAAAATTATTTTTTTTTTCACAAAAATGATTGATTAGCCCCCAGTTTTGTATTTTCCCAAGGGTAACAGGATAAATTGGACCTCAAAAGTTGTTGTCCAATTTGTCGTGAGTACGCTGATACCCCGTATGTGGGGGGGGACCACTGTTTGGGTGCATGGCAGAGCTTGTAAGGGAAGGAGCACCATCTGGAATGCAGACTTAGATGGATTGGTCTGCAGGTGTCACGTTGCATTTGTAGAGCCCCTGATGTACCCAAACAGTAGAAACCCACCACAAGTGACCCCATATTGGAAACTAGACCTCCCAAGGAACTAATCTAGATATGTTGTGAGAACTTTGAACCCCCAAGTGTTTCACTACAGTTTACAACGCAGAGCCGTGAAAATAAAAAATCCTTTTTTTCCCACAAAAATGATTTTTAGCCCCCCAAATTTTTATTTTCCTAAGGATAACAAGAGAACTTGGACCCCAAAAGTTGTTGTTTAATTTGTCCCGAGTACGCTGATACCCCATATGTTTGGGTAAACCCCTGTTTGGGCGCACGGGAGAGCTCGGAAGGGAAGGAGCACTGTTTTACTTTTTCAATGCAGAATTGGCTGGAATTGAGATCGGATGCCATGTCGCGTTTGGAGAGCCCCTGATGTGCCTGAACAGTGGAAACTCCCCAATTCTACCTGAAACCCTAATCCAAACACACCCCTAACCCTAATCCCAACGGTAACCCTAACCACACCCCCTAACCTGACACACCCCTAACCCTAATCCCAACCGTAAATGTAATCCAAACCCTAACTTTAGCCTCAACTCTAACTTTAGCCCCAACCCTAACCCTAACTTTAGCTCCAACCCTAGCCCTAACCCTAACCCTAGCCCTAGCCCTAGCCCTAACCCTAACCCTAACCCTAGCACTAGCCCTAACCCTAGCCCTAATCCTAATGGGAAAATGGAAATAAATACATTTTTTAAATTTTATTATTCTTCCCTAACTAAGGGGGTGATGAAGGGGGGTTTGATTTACTTTGATAGCGTTTTTTTATATCGGATTTTTATGATTGGCTGCTGTCACACACTAAAAGACGCTTTTTATAGCAAAAAAGTTTTTGTGTCTCCACATTTTGAGACCTATAATTTTTCCATATTTTGGTCAACAGAGTCATGTGAGGTCTTGTTTTTTGCGGGACGAGTTGACGTTTTTATTGGTAACAATTTCGGGCACATGACATTTTTTGATCGCTTTTTATTCTGATTTTTGTGAGGAAGAATGACCAAAAACTAGCTATTCATGAATTTCTTTTCGGGGAGGCGTTTATACCGTTCCACGTTTGGTAAAATTGATAAAGCATTTTTATTCCTTGGGTCAGTACGATTACAGCGATATCTCATTTATATAATTTTTTTATGTTTTGGTGCTTTTATACGATAAAAGCTATTTTATAGAAAAAATAATTATTTTGGCATCGTTTTATTCTGAGGACTATAACTTTTTTATTTTTTTGCTTATGATGCTGTATGGCGGCTTGTTTTTTGCGGAACAAGATGATGTTTTTAGCGGTACCATGGTTATTTCTATCCATCTTTTTGATCGTGTGGTATTCCACTTTTTGTTGAGCGGTATGATAATAAAGCGTTGTTTTTTGGCTTTTTTTTTTTTTTTCTTACGGTGTTTACTGAAGGGGTTAACTAGTGGGACAGTTTTATAGGTTGGGTCGTTACGGATGCAGCGATACTAAATATGTGAACTTTTATTGTTTTTTTTTATTTAGATAAAGAAATGTATTTATGGGAATAATATTTTTTTTTTCTTTGTTTAGGAATTTTTTTTTTTTTTTTTACACATGTGGAATTTTCTTTTTTTACTTTTTTACTTTGTCCTGGGGGGACATCACAGATCGCTGATCTGACAGTTTGCACAGCACTCTGTCAGATCAGCGATCTGACTGACAGCGCTGAAGGCTTACCAGCGCCTGCTCTGGACCCGGAAGTAATCCCTGCAGGACCCGGATGTAGCCCCACGGCCATTTTGGATCTGGGGCCTGCAGGGATAGGAGGTAAGAGACGCTCGGAGCAACGCGATCACATCGTGTTGCTTCGGGGGTCTCAGGGAAGCCCGCAGGGAGCCTCCTCCCTGCGTGATGCTTCCCTATACCGCCGGAACACTGCGATCATGTTTGATCGCAGTGTGCCGGGGGTTAATGTGCCGGGGGTGGTCCGTGACCGCTCCTGGCACATAATGCCAGATGTCAGCTGCGATAGTCAGCTGACACCCGGCCGCGATCGGCCACGCTCCCCCCGTGAGCGCGGCCGATCGCATATGACGTACTATCCCGTCACTGGGGATTAAGTCCCAGATCACCTCGACGGGATAGTGCGTCATATGGGATTAAGGGGTTAAGTGTTTTTGCAGTAAGTTATGTGCTTGAGAGCAGAATTGTCAGTTACGTGATGACTTTTGAAGATTAAAGGTAGAGTCCCATTTGAGTTTTTAAGTGTTTTAGACCACTTCCTGCATTCACCTAAACATCTATTAGAGTAGACGCTAAACAGCTCCAGGGCGCTTAGTAAACCTTATACCTTGTGAATCCAGACAGGAGTGGATCAAAACCTCAATACACACTCCATCAAGTTGACCAGGACTATCTGACTTGAGTAAAAAATTAGCCCTTCATTTGTTTTTGTGTATCATAAGTTGCCTTGCTATCATCTTGCTGTGATGCCCCATGGCCCTGGTCATCACAGTAGCATTGCTTTCCTCACAGGGAGAGTGATGTCACACTTTAATCAATGAAGGATATCTTTCCCCAGGTAATCACATACGCACAACACGTTCATACTCCAGGCCAGAAGAGGGAGCTCTTAACCCTGATTAAGGGGAAATTCCCTATATTCTGACTGGAGGGGAAGATAGTGAGCAGTCTGTCAGAGGACAGAGGAGAGTGCAGTCAGACAGTGAGTGTCAGAAAGACTGAAGGGGCCATGTAGCCGGAGTCGCTACAGCTCCGGGAAAAGGGAAACAGAGAAGGAAAGGACAGCTTGTGGAAAGCGTGCAAGAGAGAGAAGGCACAGGAGAGTGACACCAGTGGAGCAGATCAGTGATTTGGCTATCTCCCTGGCTAGCAGAGATTCCAGTAGCCAGAAGACAGAGGCAGTGTCGCACTCTAAGAGACATAGCTGAAACCGGCAGGACAACTGAACTTTAAGTTACCTGTCCACCTTTACACCCAGGAGGCACAGTGACACATAGGGCCCAGGTCGCGATAGAGACTCTGTAAAAAGGCTCGAGTTACCTGTCATACGGGTTTGTGTCCTAACCTATATAGGGGACAGAGAGGAACTCTGATGACATTATTAGAAGCCATAGGCAGTAAGGGACTACAACACCACCAAGATTTGAGGAAGGCTTTCATCTCCACCTGGTAAAGGGGACTCTGGATTCACTTCCAAGCTGGCCAGACCCTGCCTATACCTGTTATCTGGTGCCCTGGACTGTGGTTGCCTGAAGCCTACAGTAAACCAGGTAAAAAAACTGCAAAACTGTGTCCTCGTTCTTCACTGCACCTCCCACCATCTTCACCTATACACCAGGAGCCCTGGGACTTACTTCACCTGTGAGAAGTTATACCATCTAGCTGCCATAACATCACCCCAGAGGACCCCTTTAAGTAGTGTCGGTCCCCACTGACCGAATACCACAGGTGGCATCATGAACACAAACTTTAATCAATTTCCCTTTTACATGGGCGCCCAGGGCCAAGGACTGGGTTGCCGCCGTGATTCATCCTTTAAGTACTGGACCCAGTACCGAGTGCCCCACAGCCCTGGCGGGCATTCCATTGCCAATATGGCAATCTACTGTAACCAACAAGCATCTTCTCTCCCTTTATCTGAATGTAGCCTGATCTCTGTGGATATTTAACTTTGAGCAGCAATCATATACTAAATGAGTTGTCCAGCCTTAAGCTACAAGTTTGCAGTGACTATGTGTGGCTGCAGACTTGTGAATAATCACATTGCATGCATTGTGTGTTGTGGGAATTCTCCGGGAGCGAGCTGTCATGTGACTGCAAGTAGGTGACTTGCATACATCAGAACACATTACAACTAGTCTATGTCTGGCTTCATTCAATACATTTGCATTGAGCAAGGCTGTGCCCATATAGTCAGCACGTAATCTCTTGTATGCAAATTACATGCTTGGGGTTACGTGTCTGTAGCTCTCCCCATAAACACCAAAGAATTCTAACAGTGCACAGTCCGTGTAAGAGTGTGGACAATGTCTTCCTCCTGCCCCTGAAGATAGCAATTGTGTAAAGTCAATAATGTCATGCATTTTTGTATATGTATTGTGATATGTGAAGTGTGAACTGTGTCATGCGGTTTTAGGAATGTAATGTGCAATAATGCGTATAGTGCAATAATGCGTAGTGTTTTAGGTAATGGTGCTGCTGTGTAGGTACTGTAAAGGTAATGACTATAGTGGGTAAGGTACACTCCAGCGCTAGTATAGGGTATGAATAGTATAACACACAGTTTATTTCTTAGGCTAGAGCTAGTGATTGTATGTACGTTATGACAAGATACAGTTAATTAGGAAAGAGTTAAGGCAATTAAAAAGGGATCCATTTCCTGTTTTAGTCAGTTAGTGAGAGTTCGTTGGTAACAGTGGCAAGGACAAGTTCAAGGGTCAGTGGGCCGAAAGCTAAAGGAACATATTTGGAGTTGGGTGGTATGAAAACTTACAATACTCCCTGCAGATATTCGTGGAACATCTGGAGCCTAATGCTCAATACAGGTGCTTTGAAAAGTACACCTTCCGTACAGAGGAAGATGGACATGGAATTGCATTTGGAAAGGTAGTGGATATCGACAATACTGCGGGGCTGGGTGGGAAATCCCTAGGGCTGAAGGAGCCAGTAAGTGTAGAGCTGGTCCAATCAGAATTAATATTGAAGTGGAAAATGTAGTGTTTGACTGAAACAAGAACCGGAGGGTGATGTGCTCGATACTGCATGTTACAATCTGATGTACTTGAACTGTCCAGTACACTTTTGAATGTTGAAATGAATTGGGTTTCCCCTGACATGTGTGCGACTATTCCTGAAGATGGAAATCAAAGGACAGTAGAGGCTTGCAGCCTGCAAGTGAGTGTAGCGCATTCTATGTGGCACCCAGGAGTTCGCGTACCACAGTGGTATTGCCTTCCTCTTGGGGAGAGTGATGCCGTGCCTGGAAATGAGGAGGATCACTTTAATAGGTAGCACAATACATGCAACATGTTCTGACTCCAGACCAGAAGGGGGAATTCTAGACCCGGTTTCATGGGAACTTCCCTATATATATTCTGGCTTGGAGGAGGAGTTAGTTTAGTTTGTAGAGAGTGTGAAGGAGGAAGGAGCATAGGAGAAGAGAGGAGCTGGAGGGGAGCTGTGACTGGGCTCCCTCCACGCTGAAGCACAGGAACCGGACATCGGGAGTCTGAGGCTGTGTGGTACTGTATGCCCCAGAGCAGAAACCAGCGGGTAGGAGATTTCAAGTTGCCTGTCCACCATTACATCCGTAGGCACAGCAGCATATAGAGCCCAGAGTCACCGCAACCAGGGACACCTGTAGAAAGGCTCGAGTTGCCTGCCATATGGATTTTAGTCCTGCTAATATGACAGAGAGAAAGTGAGGACCTTGTGTGAGGCCTTAGGCAGCAAGGGACTACAACACAGCGCAGTAAGGAAGTCTTCCAACCCCATCTGGCTACGGGGATTCTGAATTGCTTCCAAGCTGTCCGGACCTCACCAGCACCTGTGATCCGTACCCTGGACTGTGGCTGCATTAAATCAGTAAAAGGTAAAGAGACTGCAATGTGTCCTCTCATTCTTTCCTGCACTTCACCATCTACCATCTTTACCTACTACCACTGGGAGTCCTTGGGACTAAGTTTCACCTGTGGGAAGCGATACCATCCCTGCTGCAGTACCATCACCCCAGTGGACCCCTTTAAGCAGCGTCGGTCATCCCTGACCGAAAACCACAAGTGGCGTCACGAACATTCTTTATTCAAAACAATCCCTTTAAAGACCTTCCCTTTAACTTGGATGCCCAGGGCCATGGACCAGGTCACTGCCTCCATGATTACTCCTTTAACGACCACCGGACCCGGCCCGAGTACCCCAGGGTCCCAGCAGGCTCTCCACCTACTTTAGACAGCACGCTGGAACTGGGACACGATTTTCCTGTAAAGTGCCAGGGCGTTATGGAGTGGCAGCTCGACCAAGGCTACCAATCTTTGGCACATTAAAGGTGCATGAAGTGAGGATGTACTAGTCTGCAGTCACAAAGAGGGAATGCAGACTTGTAGCCTAGGCTGGACAACCCCTTTAAGCTTATACTACTGTATTGCATTGTACTATCACAGAAGTCAGGCTAACAGTTATATAAAACTGCAATCTGTTAATGAACTACACTGTACAAGCTTGTGTAAAAATACATAGGGAATTTAGATGCAATAGATGTTATTTTTGGAATATATCACTGCTATTATACTATATTCCTATTTGTGTAATTCAATAATATATTAACAAAAGTTCATATCGCACTAGTGAAACCTTTAAGTAAAGTATTGTAAACTAACCTAAAGTATCTTACTTCCCAGAGTTTTCTACATTTTTAGTAAGAGATGTGGGTTCAATTTGTTAAATTGTGTAAACCTCTATTTCCTGCCAAATCGTGAACTTATAGCACCCGACGATTGTTTGTAAAAATATATTGTAGGGAATAAGTGTAGACATAATGGATTTAATCCCCATGACAATTCTAGCTATTATTTGGTGCAGATAGGTAATGATTGAATGTTTAATTTAGAACACAGATTTTAACTGTACCTCAGTGTATTGGTCTATTATCAAATTTACTGCTTTGCAATTTGATGCCCGTTCCTCTAAGCCTAGTGGGTTAAGTTGCAGACTCTACAAAGTTTTAATGGTCTTTGAACACTATCTATATCTACTCACATGAAATAAAGCTCTTTCTTACCTTGCCAAAATGAAGTGCTACCAGCATCTTAAGCTTACTAAGAACTGGTGAGTCATGAGGGGACTGTCTTTTAATGTAAAACAAAAGGCGATTGTTAACATATTTCCTTCCTAAAGAGAATGTAAAGCTCAAAGGAGATTTAAAGGTACTAGATAAAAATATAACTCAAAACATATGCTCCAATACACCCACTTTGCCCTGATTTTCAACAGACTATTATGGAAAGATTGGTGGGTTTAATATGGTGTAAGGTTACATACAGTACAAACCTAGGGTAAATGGTAAAATGCCCATGAGTACAATGGTGACTTTCAGGTCATGAAGTGAGCACATTGTGTTTATAAGAGTATTGCACGAACTGCTCTGTCTAAATAATGTAACAGTTTGAGAAAAGCAGCAATGGATAAAAGTCTATGAAACAATGCAAAATTGTCATGCATTATGGTATGAATGACAGACAATTTATGTTCCTGTCCATTAAATACTAGTCGCCAAAACAATATTCATTATTACTGTTTTTCTTATATGCTGTTCCTCTAATAACATTCATGACATATCCATGGGGCTATAAAAGGGAGGCCCTACCCAAGTGGAGCTGATTTTCACACTGTGGGTGTTACTATATACTTGGGCTCCCTTTTATGCCTCCATTCTTCTATAAATATTCTTCTAATGTGTTTATAAGAATTTATATCCATTCAGCCAACAGAGCATTTGTGATGGCACTGATGTCAGAAGAGAGGCCCTGCCTCTCAATCAACAGTGCAATTAATCCCAACAGTGGTCAATTGGATGACGTCACTGCTTTGAGAAGACTACGCAAGTGTTTCCTCACCAAAGTTGTCAAGCAATATCTTTATAAACCATGGTGTGCATGCATGAGTAAAGTCATATTATAACAAAAAAGATCTAAATATATATGTCTCGAGTGGCGCAAAGTATAGCAAAAATGGTAGGGTTAATGAGTCTGCTGCGAACACAAACAATCACCACCCAAATTGTGCAAAAGCAAACAAGTAAAAAAAGAAAATATATCCAGGTGTTCGCACTGATGTAATCCCTCTCAAATGGATTTATGTACGGAAGTCCTTAAAAAACAATCCAATAGTAGGACAACTCGCCTGTGGAATAGTAGGTTTAAATGCTCCTTGAAATTTCACACAAGTGATGTGTAAGAACAGTAATAAATATAATGCTCTTACCCCAAGAATACGGAATCCATGCAGCTGAAAGGTATCCTTGTGCGGAGAATATGGATCCTGGTGTTCAGCTGGTGAGCGCCAACTGCCCCGGCCAGTTACAGTATGAAGCTCCTCCCAGCCACACGTGCAGCGGCGTAGAATCCGGCAGGCCGACTCGTGCGCGAAGTGAATAGCGCGCCGGAGTAGGACCTGTGTGGCGGAGTGAACCGCGTGATTGTGCATGTGATCAGGGATGGCCATCCCTGAGGAAGGAGACAGACGTCTCCGAAACGCGTCAGAAGTTGTTTGGTCCCCACCGCCATTCGTACCTAGCTTCTGATCACGTGCACAATCACGCGGTTCACTCCGTCACACAGGTCCTACTCCGTCACGCTATTCACTTCACGCACAAGTCGGCCTGCCGGATTCTACGCCGCTGCACGTGTGGCTGGGAGGAGCTCCATACTGTCACCGGCCGGGGCAGTTGGCGCTCACCAGCCGAACACCAGGATCCATATTCTCCGCACAAGGATACCTTTCAGCTGTATGGATTCCGTATTCTTGGGGTAAGAGCATTATATTTATTACTGTTCTTACACATCACTTGTGTGAAATTTCAAGGAGCATTTAAACCTACTATTCCACAGGTGAGTTATCCTACTATTGGATTGTTTTTTATGGACTTCCGTACATAAATCCATTTGAGAGGGGTTACATCAGTGCGAACACCTGGATACACATTGGTGTATCACTTTTTTTACTTGTTGTCATATTATAACAAGACCTACAACAAATTATTGCCACAAAAGTGGAGCATAGCAATGATGTAAAATGTCTTTTGATGCTATGACAGGTCTAGCAGATGAGAAACTTCACTAATTGACAAAGGAGGCATTTTCTGACTATTTTATGACAGTTGTACTCTGTAACGCTATAGCATGTAAACATGAAATTGGATTGCATTACTGCTCTAGAAAGTAGGAAAAAGCAAAGATACTTAGCACATAATTTGGCCAATTCAGGCATGCCCAGCAGCCACAGCAAGGTAATCATCTTTGCTGGGAACCTATCTTAATGTGATTCCTCTACTGGGCCGACAGCCAAAATTTATACTGGAAGTTAGGATCCTGCTGTGATTAAAACCGCCACGGGCTGATCGGTGAGTGCTGGGTCACAGGGCCTATGTATGCAAATATAAAAAGACTACATCACTTCCTAACAGAAAACTGGTGTGCACAGGTGGGCATCTATGAATTGATGAATTCGCCAAATTATGTGCCAAGTATGTTAATTTTTTCCTATTTTCTAGAGCAGTAATGCAATTCAAATTTCATATGTTTCATGATTACATGCTATAGCGTTACTTAGTGCAACTTTATTTGTTATTTATGGAGATGGCTACTGTTAGTATGCACCTTGTAGAGGTTTCACTCACTGAGCTGTGGTTGAGGTAGGCACAGGAAGCAATTTTCATAAAAAATGTCCAGTCAGGTTTATTTAACTTTATATACCTGTTTAAGTATAAGCAAAACAAAAGAGAGCCTTCTCCAGCACAAAATGAAAGCAAACAGAAAATACATAGTTCATATAGTATTGCGGGTCCTCCCACTCAGGTCAGTCTTTCAGCAAACACATTGGAGGCCTCAACATCTCCAGCCACTGAATGAGACACTTGGTCTCCATTTTTTCTGTCTGCCAAACCATGCCCCTGGAGTGGAGATATGTGAGCATTCGTTTCCACCATGCTCTTTTGACTGCTTGTAAAACCCACCTCTGGAATGCCCTAATAACTTGCAAGCTTTCCCGAGCATATATCGCCGAAGCCACCAACCTTGATGATACATATGTCCCCTAAGCAACCTGTCCATCGGCCATTCTACAACCTGTACTGTACATAACAGCTATCTGTTTAGAAGTGGCGGTCAGTATTTTGACATTTATGTATATGTTCTCTGACTGAGCACTCCACCCATCAGCCAGTGCCAGATTTAATCACAGCAGGATCATACCTACCCTTATAAATGCAGGCTATCAACCCAGGAGAGGAATCACATTATGATAGGTTCCCAGCAAAGAAAATCACCTTGTCGTTGCCTGCTGGGCATGCATGAATTAGCCAAATTATGTGTTAAGTATCTTCATTTTTTACTATTTTCTAAAGCAGTAATGCAATTCAAATTTAATATATTTCATATTTACATGCTATAGCGCTACAGAGTGTACTTTGTTCATTATGTATGAAGATGACTATTCTTAGTATTCAGCTGTAGACATCTGTTCCCTGTTTGGAAGTGACAGTCAGTCTTTTGATATTTGTATTTTATGGCAGTGTCACATGTAAAATCATGAACTTATACTACTTACATTTATTTATGAAAATTGAATGGTGATGTGCTTGATTTTTATGTACTTATCAGAACGTACACATTTTCTTGGCCATATGACTGGCCATATTTAGGCTAGGCTTATTTTCTCTGTAGCTTTGCTCAATAAAGGATTCTTTGGTCCACAAATGTACCAATGTAAGCTCTATAATATTGTCATCTGTCATACAATTTGGACAACATAAAAGCGTCACCAAAGTGCACAGCATTGATGCTAACCACTGATCCACTGCTTGCATGATTAAAGAAGCGCTCCCGTTATTTTTTTTATTCTCTAAACCTGTGTAAATTTTAGTATAGTGTAGTGTCAGCGTTTTATTACTGAAATGGTCATCTTCTCCTTGATTCAGTGACGCTCCGGTACTCTTCTGGTTCATGGGATGGTGATTCCTACTATCTGGATCACACTACGCTCTATGTATGAGACAGACATCTCTTTTATAATGTAAGGCTAAGTTCACACAGGGCTTTTTTGCTGAGTTTTTTCGATGCATTTTTTATGCTAACTTTCAGCTGCTTTTTACAGTACCAGCAAAGACTATGAGATTTCAGAAATCTCATGTACACAGATTGTTTTTTTTTTTTTGTCATCAGGATTTTGTGCTGTGCATGATTTTTCAGATATAGAGCATGTCACTTCTTTCAGCATTTTTTTCAGTGTTTTTCACCCATTGAAAGCAATGGATGACGAAAAAAAGCAAGGACAGCAGTATATGAAACCCATTTATTTTTGTGATTTTTTCAAAGTTTACCAACTTGTCTTGGTCACCTGATAAGGCAGTTGGGACTAGTACAGTTTAATTAAATTAGTGATTCCTATATTCCTATAGGTCATCAATGTCAGATGCATGAACATTGCAATTAATCAGCTGTTATCTGCCACCTGATGCAAAGAATGTATGGATTCGGAACAGCACAGCTTCATCCATTGCTAAGGCCCCTTTCATACATCAGTTTTTTGCTATCAGTCGCAATACGTCGAATTTGAAAAAAATGGATTCGGTGACTGATGCCGCTGGATCCATTTTCTTCTCATAGAATTGTATTAGCGACAGATTGTGACAGATGGCCTCACGTTTCATCCGTCGTTCTCCGGATCCGTCGAAAATTGTTTGTCCGGTGGCTGGAGACAACAGACAAAGTAACGTTTCTTGTGCCTGTTGAAAAAACGGACAGCGACAGATCTGTCGCCGTCCGTCGTTTGCTCGAATGGAAGCCTTTGGGCGCCAGATCCATCAAACGACGGAATCCAGAGACGGATTCTGTTTTGTTTTTTTTACTGATCATGGTCCGATCTAATTAGCCAGATCCGCTAGTCGGATCAATTGAAAAAACAAATCTGTTGCATCAGTTTTTCACAATCCGTCAAACCAACGGATTGTGTCTGATGGCAAAAAACTGATGTGTGAAAGGGGCCTTAGTGTCTTTTTCTGGGTAAGGCATAGGTACAGAACTTGGATGCAACCACTAAACAATGTAAAAACACAACTTTTCCATCTTTATTAATAGTTTACAATCAGCTGCCACCAGACAGCTAACAGTTGGGGGCGGCGGGTTTCATACCCCAAATTATCTGACCTATACTATGAACAGATGTTAATAATAATCTTTATTTATATAGCGCCAACATATTCCGCAGCGCTTTACAGTTTCAATCACAACAGTCATAAGTAACAACGTTAACAATACAATAATTAAAGCGAAGTAAGGGTACCGTCTCACATTGGCACTTTGATCGCTACGACGGCACGATCCTTGACGTTCCAGCGATATCCATACGATATCGCTGTGTCTGACACGCAGCGGCGATCAGGGACCCCGCTGAGATTCGTATGTCGTAGCAGATCGTTTGAAACTTTATTTCGTCGCTGGATCTCCCGCTGTCATCGCTGCATCGGTGTGTGTGACACCGATCCAGCGATGCGTTCGCTTGTAACCAGGGTAAACATCGGGTTACTAAGCGCAGGGCCGCGCTTAGTAACCCGATGCTTACCCTGGTTACAATCGTAAATGTAAAAAAAAACAAACAGTACATACTTACATTCCGGTGTCCGTCAGGTCCCTGGCCGTCTGCTTCCCTGCACTGACTGTGAGCGCCAGCCGTAAAGTGAAAGCAGAGCACAGCGGTGACGTCACCGCGCTGCTTTGGCCGGCGCTTACACAGGATGCAGGAGGAGTGCAGGGAAGCGGACGCAGGCACCGGAATGTGAGTATGTGTTTTTTTTATTTTACGTTTACGCTGGTAACCAGGGTAAACATCGGGTTACTAAGCGCGGCCCTGCGCTTAGTAACCCGATGTTTAGCCTGGTTACCCGGGGACTTCGGCATCGTTGGTCGCTGGAGAGCTGTCTGTGTGACAGCTCTCCAGCGACCACACAACGACTTACCAACGATCATGGCCAGGTCGTATCGCTGGTCGTGATCGTTGGTAAATCGTTTTGTGTAACGGTACCCTTAGACGACCCTGCTTGTGAGAGCTTACAATCTACAATGAGGTGGGGGAGATACAAAGAACAGGTGTGTATTTACAATGATGTATTTACAATGATGGTCCAGCCATCTTCAGGGGTCGGGGATAAATGGAGATAGTGAATGGGCTACACACACACAAACATAAAATGACTTTGATTAGTGCACGTGATAGGCTGCTCTGAACAAATGTGTTTTGAGCGAGCGCCTAAAACTATGCAAATTGTGGATGGTCCTAATATCTTGGGGTAGAGCATTCCAGAGGATTGGCGCAGCACAGGAGAAGTCTTGGAGTCGGGAGTGGGAGGTACAGTTTAGTGCAGAGGTTAGTCGAAAGTAATTTGCAGAGCGCAGTGGTCGGTTAGGCCAATAGACAGAAATGAGGGAGGAGATGTAAGGGGGTGCCGCACTGTGGAGAGCTTTGTGGGTGAGAACAAGTACTTTGAATTGTATCCTGTAATGAATGGGCAGCCAGTGTAATGAATGGCAAAGAGCGGACGCGTCCGAGTAATGATTAGCCAGATGGATGACCCTGGCTGCTGCATTAAGGATGGACTGGAGAGGGAAAAGTCAAGTGAGGGGGAGGCCAATTAATAGAGCATTGCAGTAGTCCAGGTGGGAGTGGATCAGGGCAACAGTAAGGGTTTTTGTTGTTTCCATGGTGAGAAAAGGGAGGATTCTAGAGATGTTCTTTAGGTGTAAGCGGCACGAGCGTGCAAGAGATTGTATATGGGAGGTGAAGGAGAGATTTGGGCGTTATTATGGTGCCACCCACGGAGAGTGAAATTTCAGATTAAGGGAGGTTAGTAGACGGCGGGAGCAGAAGAAGTTCAGTTTTGGAGAGGTTGAGTTTCACATAGAGAGCGGACATGATGCTGGAGACTGCAGACAGACAGTCAGTGGCGTTCTGTAGTACAGCGGGAGTAAGGTCAGGGGCTGACATGTATAGTTGTGTGTCATCAGCATAAAGATGGTACTGAAAGCCAAATCTGCTGATGATCTGTCCAATTGGGGCTGTGTAGAGGGAGAAGAGAAGGGGGCCAAGGACTGAGCCCTGAGGTACCCCAACAGTGAGAGGAAGAGGAGATGAAGTGGAGCCAGAGAACAGAACACTGAAGGAGCTGTCAGAAAGATAGGAGGTGAGCCAGGAGAGAGCAGTGTCCTTAATGCCTAGTGACTGGAGCCTAGAGTAGGAGAGGGTGGTCAACAGTGTCGAAAGCTGCAGAAAGGTTGAGAAGAATGAGCAGAGAGTGGTCACCGTTACATTTTGCTGTCAGAAGGTCATTGGTCACTTTGAAGAGTGCAGCTTCTGTCGAATGTAGGGGCGGAAACCAGACAGTGAAGTGTCTAGGAGGGAGTGAGTGGAGAGGTAACGGGTAAGGCAGCAATGATAGTGTTTTTGAAGGAGAAGGGGAAAATGCCAGATGAGAGGGAGAGATTAAAGATTGTAGTTAGGTGAGTTGTGACGACTGGAGAGAGAGACTGGAGGAGGTGTGAGGGAATGGGGTCGGTGGTGCATGTAGTTGGACAAGAAGAGGAGAAAAGCTTGGAGACTTCTTCTTCTGTGATAGGATCGAATGTGGAGAGTGAGCCAGGGGAGATGCAGGGAGGGATGGGAGTCACTGCACTTGGTGTCTGGGAGCGGATTTCCTGATGGATATTGTCTATTTTCTCTATAAAGTGGGAGGCCAGGTCATGAGCACAAATGTCTGTGATAGGGGCTTGTGCTTTTGACCTGAGGAAGGAGTTAAAGGTGTCAAAAAGTTTCTTGGGGTTGTTGGATAGTGAGGAGATCAGGGTGGTGAAGTAGGTATGTTTGGCGAGGTGAAGGGCAGAGTTATATGTCCTTAACATAAATTTGAAGTATATGAAGTCTTCTGGTGTGCGTGTTTTCCTCCATAAGCATTCAGCACACCTAGAGAATCACTGGAGAAATCGGGTTTGCGATGTGAGCCAGGGCTGTTTCACTCTGTGTTTGGAGGTTCTGAGGGTGAGGGGAGCTACTTGGTCAAGGGTGCTTCTAAGAGTGTCACTGAAGTGATGTACAGCCAGATCAGGACAGGAAAGAGAAGAGATTGGTGACAATGATGAGTGTAGAGAGTCTGAAAGTGCGTGAGGATTAATAGCATGTAGATTTCTGAATGTGTGGTAGGTAGGAGTGTGCTGGGGTGAGCGAGGATTTGTGAGCATGAAGGAGAGAATGTTGTGGTCAGAGAGGGGAAGCGGTAAGTTATCTAGGTAGGAGATTGAACAGAGCCGGACAAAGACCAGGTCCAGGGTGTTACCATCTTTGTGTGTTTCAGAGGTTGAGAGCTGTGAGAGGCCTAGAGAAGTGGTTAGTGATAGATGCGGGTATGCAGATGTGGAAGTGGGGCTGTTAATGGGGATGTTGAAGTCTCCCAGGATAAGGGTTGGGAGTTCTGAGGACATGAAGTGCGGCAGCCAGGCAGAGAAATGGTCCAGGTAGTGGGTGGGTGAGCCTGGGGGCTGGTATATGACCGCTGCTCTGAAGGAGAGGGGATGAAAGAGCCTGATGGTGTGGACCTCAAAAGAAGAGAATTAGAGCGATGGAACTGGAGGGATGACCTGGAAAGTGCATTGCGGGGAAATGAGTATGCCGACTCCACCACCATGTCTGTTTGTGGGTCTCAGGGAATGTGAGAATTGTAAGCCACCATGGGAATTGGCAGCAGGAGAGACAGTGTCAGAATCCTGAATCCAGGTTTCCGTGAGGGCCAACAGATTCAGAGAGTTTTTCAGAAAGTAATTGTGTATGAAAGGAAGCTTGTTACATACAGACCATGGATTCCAAAAGGCACAATTAAAAGAAGGAGACGAAGGAGTGCAATTAATATTAGTAAGATTATTAAGGTTTCAATGTGAGGTGGGGTAGGGGTTGAGGTTGGTGGATGGTGGACTACTGAAATCAGTAGGAGTAGGAAGATAAAGAGCAAGTAGTTTTTGAAATTGTATGAATTTTTTTTGTGCAGTGTGATTGGGCAAGATGGACTAAGGTTTTTCAGGAAGGTGAGAAGTGCATGGGAGCTGTATATGTGAGAGGGAAGGAGAGAGGAGCTGATGTGAGTTGTGATGGAGGGGGGATTGGGCGGTGAATGTGGATTGCAAGGGTGCATAGGAGGATAGGAATAAAGCACGCGGATAGTAGGGAGTGCAGAGTGTAGGTTACCTGACTCCTGCCCTGATTCTTTGCCATTTAATAAGTGCTGTAATGTGACGCTTATCTTCGGGATATTTTGCTTCGGTACGCTTGCGTGCACCCCCACATGCGTGCACCCCTAAGGATGTTTCTAAATTTAAAGTCCAGACTGCTGGGTCAGAAGAGATGGATTGTGGGAACTGGTTCGGGATAATTTGGCAGCTGGGGCCAGCACACCAGGGTTTTTTTTTTAGATCATCAATATATTAGCATTGGACATGATTTAAAGGGAACCTGCCACTAGAAAAAACACTACTAACCTGAAGACATGGGGTTATTCTTCAGGTTAATAGCGTTATTAAGCACCTTCACATAGCCGAAAGCTGCAGAAAGATAATTAACTTTATTCCCCCATCAGTGTTCTGGTTTCAGTCACGGGGGAAACACCGATGCAGGCTAAGTCACTGCTCTGAATATAGAAAGCCAGGAAAGAAAGGAGAGGTTTGTGGATGATTTCTGCGCTTGCTAATCAATGATGAGATGTATATCCCAGATTGTCAAATGGATAGTGGTTAGTGTTGAGCATTCTGATACTGCAAATATCGGGTATTGGCCGATATTCGCTGTATCAGAATTCCGATACCGAGTTCCGATATTTTTGTGATATCGGAAATCGGAATCGGAAGTTCCTATAAGTTCCCAGGTGTGTGTGGTGCGTATGGTTCCCAGGGTATGGAGGAGGGGAGACTCCTTCAGGCCCTGGTTTCCATATTCATGTAAAAAATAAAGAATAAAAATAAAAAATATGGATATACTCACCCCTCCGACGGACCCTGGACCTCAGTGATGCAACCGGCAGCCTCCATTCCTAAGAATGCAGTGAATGTAGGACCTGCGATGATGTAGCGGTCTTGTGATTGGTCACGTGACCGCTCATGTGACTGCGACGTCATCGCAGGTCCTACACTCACTGCATTCTTACGAACGGAGGCAGACGCTTGCACCGGTGAGAGACAGGGTCCGTCGGAGGGGTGAGTATATCCATATTTTTTATTTTTATTCTTTATTTTTTACATGAATATGGATCCCAGGGCCTGAAGGAGAGTTTCCTCTCCTTTAGACCCTGGGAACCATCCAGTATAGCTTCCGATATTGGTGTCCCATTGACTTGTATTGGTATCGGGTATTGGTATCGGCGATATCCGATATTTTTTGGATATCGGCCGATCCAATCCGATACCGATACTTTTGAATATCGGAAGGTATCGCTCAACACTAATAGTGGTTTATTCTATGCATTTCAAAGTACAAAAGACTTCTTTATCAGGAATGACCACTTGAAATCATCCACAAACCTCTCCTTTCTTTCCTTGATATACTTTGGTCATTTACTGACCTGTGGATCTGCTGCAGCTGATGTGCTTTATTACATGCTTTATAGATACTCATAAAAGGTGAGTGTAATTTTGATTTCATCACCTGCCATACTCTTTGGACAAGATCCTATGTTGCGCTGATCTCTTCTACAGCTCAGTATAGAAAGCGGCGGCTGTAACAGTGCCCCTGGGCCTGACTGACAGTGGCTCAGCATTAGGGCTGTCTGTCAGTCAGGACCAGGGGCATGGTTACAGTTATTGAACTCATGTCAGAAACGCCCCTGTAACTGAAACCCAATCATTATAAATCCAAAAAAGAGCGCACCATCCTAAATTTTAATTATTAGATGAAATGGGGTCTACCTAAGTCAAGTCAAAAATATACTGCAAACAAGGTAAAAAGAAGAGAAACCTGCCATCAAACAGGGACCACTGTATATATTTCACTTTTTTCCTTGTTTGAAACCCAATCATTGCAGGGACTAATAAAGTTTACTTTATTGCCTTGCGCTGGCGTGTACTCCGGAGGACAGAGAATGAACTTCAATCCAATATTGCGGCCAGCATGCAGCCAGCGGGTAAGGAAAGGGTGAATCAAACACCCGAAAACCCCGCCCATATGACCCAAAACTGGTCCCGCCAAATTCAGGTGACAGGTTCCCTTTAATGCTTTATTTGCTGAAACCATAATACCTGTATGAAAGAACAGACTTACTGTAATTTTGTCGCTGTGTATCTATCTTTTCTCATTCTCTTGTTTCATGGTAATAAAATGGTTAACACTGCAGGGCAGCTAAGTTTCACAATTCTGTTCCTGCCCCTAAATTCTCCTATTGGCTAGATCTTTAGGTGAGAAGTCTGCTTTCACCTTTATGACCAGGTCAAATTTTACAATTCTGACCAGCGTCACTTTTTGTGGTAATAACTCTGGAATGCTTTAATGGATCCCACTGATTCTGGCAATGTTTTCTTGTGTGATATTGTACTTCATGATAATGGTAAAATTAGTTTGATTTGACTTTATTTTATAGCTCATTTTGTGAAAAAAATGGAAATTTGTCAGAAATTTCACAGTTTTTAAATTTTTAATTTTTATGCTTTTAAACCAGAGTGTTCTGTCACACAAAATGGTTGATAAAAACAATTCCCACATGTCTACATCAACACAATATTTGAAACGTATTTTTTTTTTGTTAGAAGTTAGAAGGGTTAAGACTATGTGCACACGTTACGGATTTTGCTGCGGATCCGCAGTGGATCTGCAGCTGTGGGTCCGCAGCAGCTTTCCATGCATTTACAGTACAATGTAAACCTATGGAAACTGCAATCCGCAGTACCCATGCTGCAGAAAAAAACGCACGGGAACGCAGCGGGTTACATTCCGCAGCATGTTAATTCTTTGTGCGGATTCCGCTGCGGTTTACACCTGCTCCACAATAGGAATCCGCAGGTGTAAAACCGCAGGTGGAATCCGCACAAAATTCGCATAAAAACTGTGGTAAATCCGTGGTAAATCCGCAGGTAAAACGCAGAGCTCCATTCTACGTGTGCACACACCCTTAAAGTTGAATAGTGATTTCTAAGTTTTCCAACAAAATTTACAAGATCACTTTTTTAGGGACTAAATTACATTTAAAGTGACTCTGTGGTGTCCATATGACTGAAAAAAAATGACACCATTCTAAAATCAGCTTTCAAGGTGCTCAAAAGCAAATTAGAAGCTTATTAGCGCTTCACTTGCTTCATAGGAATTTTTGAAGTGTAATATGAAAAAAGGAACATTTAACTTTTTTCACAAAAAAAATTACTTTAGTAATTTAATTTCACAAGGGTAACAGGAGAAAATGGACCTCAAAATTTCCACTAAGCACACTGATAACCTATATGTGGGAGAAAACTACTGTTTGGATGCAAGCAGAGTTTGGAAGGAAAGGACTTTTTGAATGCAAAATTGGTTTGAATCAAGAGCGGACGCCATGTCAGGTTTGAAGAGTCGCTGATGTGCCTAAACAATGGAAACCCCAAACAAGTGACCCAATTTTGGAAATGCCTGAAGGAACTTATCTAGATGTGTGCTGAGCACATAGAACTCCTTTATGTTTTACAGAAATTTATAATGTTGAGAAGTGAAAACAAAAAAAAATCTAATTTTTCCCACAAAAATTTATATATCAGCCCAAATTTTTAATTTATCTTGGGTAAAAGAAAAAAATGGACTCCTAAAATTATTGTGCAATTTCTCCTGAGTAGGATGATACCCCATATGTAAAGGCAAACTGCTATTTAGGTGCACTTGGGTTGAGCTAAACGGATCGGACAAATTCAAAAATCGCCGACTTTCGGCAAAGTCAGGTTTCATGAACCCCGACCTGATCCTAGTGTGGGATCGGCCATGTGGTCGGCGATCTCCGCTCCAAAGTCTCGTTTCACATGACCCTTTCACCGCCATTTTTCAGCCAATGAAGGAGGACACAGAGTGTGTGCAGGGTGATGACATAGGTCTCGGTCCCCACCATGTTAGAGAAGGGCATGACAGTGATTGGCTTGCTTTCTGTGGCGTCACAGGGGGTATAAAGGGGCGTGCACACCGACCGCCATCTTCTGCTGATCTTAGCATAGGGAGAGGTTGCTGCAGCTTCATCAGAATAAGGGATATAGTTAGGGAGGGAAGATTAACCCCCAAACCGCTTGTGCTTTAGCGATTTCCACTGTCCAACACCACCTTTTTTTTGCAGGGACAGTGGAGGCTATATTTTTGTGCATCAGCTCTGTGGCTTATTAGGCTGCCTTATAAGGCTTCCTGATAGCTGCATTGCTGTTTGCACGCTGCTGTGCAAACCAACTGCTTTTTTAAAAGCAAAAATCCTGTTGCTCCTTTCAGCACAGTTATCTTGTTTATTTGTCCACAGTGCACTTTTGTGTGCAGCAGTCCTTTTTATTGCTGCCATACTTGTCCTGAGATCATTGTAGGGAGATTGAAATTGTACTACAGTCCTTGTATTTTTTCATATATCTTCCAGCCACTTTCTGCCACTTACATTGTGTTGTTTTATACACTGGGCCTGAGTTTTGGTTCAGTCTCCTCCCAAAAAAAGGGAGATTCAAATTCTCACAAAGTGGATATACTACAGTCCTGTTAGTTTGTCGTATATCAGTCAGCCACTTTCTGTCACTTACATTGTGTTGTTTTATACACTGGGCCTCAGTTTTGGTTCAGTCTCCCCCCCAAAAAGGGAGATTCAAATTCTCACAAAGATGATATACTACAGTCCTGTTAGTTTGTCGTATATCAGCTAGCCACTTTCTGCCACTTACATTGTGTTGTTTTATACACTGGGCCTGAGTTTTGGTTCAGTCTCCTCCCAAAAAAGGAGATTCAAATTCTCGTGGATATAGTACAGTCCTGTTAGTTTGTCGTATATCAGCCAGCCACTTTCTGCCACTTACATTGTGTTGTTTTATACACTGGGCCTGAGTTTTGGTTCAGTCTCCCCAAAGAAAAGGGAGATTGAAATTCTCACAAAGTGGATATACTACAGTCCTGTTAGTTTGTCGTATATCAGCCAGCCACTTTCTGCCACTTACATTGTGTTGTTTTATACACTGGGCCTGAGTTTTGGTTCAGTCTCCCCCCAAAAAAAGGGAGATTCAAATTCTCACAAAGAGGATATACTACAGTCCTGTTAGTTTGTTGTATATCAGCCAGCCACTTTCTGCCACTTACATTGTGTTGTTTTATACACTGGGCCTGAGCTTTTGTTCAGTCTCCCCAACAAAAAAAGGGAGATTCAAATTCTAAACAAGTTTATATACACCTTCTACCTTGTTTTACAGTACCATATTACGGTTGTTATTTTGGTTAGATTTTCCAAAAAATTAGGAAGTCTGGTGGAAGAACCTGTGGGCGGTCATTGCCAGCTGGTACTGATGGTGGTGGTGGTGGTGGTGTATCTGGTGGTAGTGGCAAAAGCACAATAGCACCTAAGGCTGGAGGTGTTGAGCCAGCGTCATCGTCAGGCCACACAAGGCCTCGAAGGCTCCCTTATCTGAGAGTAGGAAAACAGCTTTTAAAGGCGGAGCAGCAGGAAAAAGTTTTGGCTTTCCTTGCTGACTCTAGCCTCTAGCTCTTTAGCCTCCTCTTCAGAAAGTTCCAAATATAAAAGCAGTGAGTCGTCAGTGGATGCTCCCGGTCAGGAACAAGACGTTTCCTTGTGTCCTTCACCCAAACCAAAAGTGAAGGATGCGTCAGGCGACACTACAGGTTACTCCATGGAGCTCTTTACACATACCGTGCCTGGGTTAGAAAGGGAAATTGTTAACTGCCCATTACAAGATGAATCGGACATGCAATGCACTGATGCACAGCCACAGCTAGATTATTATGCGGTTCCATTGACTCAGATCACTACATTGCCCTCGCAGTGTACTGAGCCAGAATGTGACCCTGATGAGACTATGGTGCCCCGTCCCGAATGCTATAGCACCTTACACGGTGACACAGAGGCAGGTGCACATGACATTGAGGAGGAGGTGATAGATGACCCAGTTGTTGACCCAGATTGGCAGCCATTGGGGGAAGAGGGTGCCGCTGCCAGTAGCTCAGAAGCGGAGGAGGATGATCCACAGCAGTCATCTACATCGCAACAGCTGTCATCTGGCAGGCCCGTATCAGGCCAAAAACGTGTGTAAAAAACAAAAACAGTTTTAGGATAGCGTGGCCATCCGGTGAAAGTAGCACAGCGTGCAATGCCTGAAAAGGTATTCGATAGTAGGAAGAGTGCAGTGTGGCAATTTTTTAACCAAGATCCGAATGATCAGTCAAAAGTTATCTGTAAGAAATGCTCAAAGAGCTTTAGCAGAGGGAAGAATCTTCAAAATTTAAATACAACGTGCATGCGTAGACATTTAACCAGCATGAACTTGCAAGCCTTAACTAACTACCAAACGTCACGTACCGTTGGTGCACCTGCTCAGAATGAAGGTAGTCAGCAACGCTACATTGCTTTCCTCACTGTAAGCCCACCGGTTAGGACACCACCAGCAGCAAATGTGGAGGTATCGTCGCAAGGCCAAAGCAGTCAAGGAATCACAAGGTTATTGGTAGGAAACACTGTATGTAGGCCAACATCAAGAATACCATCACCAACCCTCTCTCAATCCGCCATGTCCACCACCAGCACCACCGCTAGTTCTACCATATGCAGCTCTCCAGTCCCGCTCACCCTACAAGAGACTCTTGTTAGGAAAAGAAAGTACTCATCCTCTCATCCACGTACACAGGGTTTGAACGCCCACATTGCTATACTAATCTCATTAGAGATGATGCCCTACCGGTTGGTTGAAAGCGAAGCTTTCAAAAACCTGATGGCCTACGCAGTACCACACTATGACCTACCCAGTCGGCACTTCTTTGTGAGAAAAGCCATCCCAGCCCTCCACCAGCATGTCAAAGACCGCATTGTCCATGCACTGAGGCAATCAGTCAGTGGAAAGGTGCACCTCACAACAGATGCATGGACCAGTAGGCATGGCCAGGGACGTTATGTGTCCATCACGGTGCACTGGGTTAATGTGGTTGATGCAGGGTCCACAGGGGACAGCCATAGTGGGACATTTCTGCCTAGCCCACGGTCTAGGAAACAGTTGGCTGTAGGCGTTCGCCACCCCTCCTCCTCCTCCAGAAGCAAAAGCTCATCCACAGAGCGCAGTCGCATGACCACTCCATCCACAGCTGCCAGTGTTGCACACGAGGTGTCCCATTATCTAACAGCTAGTGGTAAGCATCAGCAGGATGTGTTACAAATGAAGTGTTTGGGCAACAACAGACACACTGCGGAAGTACTGGCCGAGTACTTGCAGCAAGAAACTCAGTCATGGCTGGGCAGTGTACATCTTGAGGCAGGCAAGGTAGTCAGTGATAACGGAAGGAATTTTATGGCTGCCATAGCCCTTTCAGAACTGAAACACATACCTTGCCTGGCTCACACCTTGAACCTGGTGGTGCAGTGCTTCCTGAAAAATTATCCGGGGTTACCAGCCCTGCTCCTGAAGGTGCAAAGACTTTGCTCGCACATCCGCCGGTCGCCCGTACACTCCAGCCGTATGCTGAACCATCAGCGATAGCTGAATCTTCCCCAGCACCGCCTAATAATCGATGTAGCAACAAGGTGGAACTCCACACTGCACATGCTTCAGAGGCTGTGTGAACAGAGGCGTGATGTAATTTATTTGGGGGAGGATACACATACGTGGGCAGGCACTCGGATAGCAGACATGGAGTTGTCTGGTGTGCAGTGGTTGAAGCTACAAAACCTCTGTCAAGTTTTTCAGTGTTTTGAGGAATGCACAAGGCTGGTAAGTGCAGATGACGCCATCATAAGCATGAGTATCCCACTAATGTGTCTGCTGATGCAAAGTTTGATGCACATTAAGGAGAAAGTATCTGCAGCTGAGGAGGAGGGAAGCCTTGATGACAGTCAGCCATTGTCTGCTCAGGGAACTGTCCTGGACGAGGTGGCGGATGAAGAGGAGGAGGAGGAGGATGATGGGGATGAATATTTATGGGAGGAGGATGCTTCTCAGGGGGTAATAGAAACTGGTGGCATTGCAAGGTCAGGTACAGGGTTTTTGTGGGACACAAGTGATGTTGATTTGCAAGAAAATGCTCCTCAACCCAGCACAAGCAGTGAATTGACACCTGGAACATTGGCCCACATGGCTGAGTATGCCTTGCTTATCCTAAAAAGGGACCCCCGCATTATGAAAATGCTGACCGATGACAATTACTGGTTGGCCTGCCTCCTGGATCCACGATATACAGGAAAATTACAAAATATCATGCCACATGAGAACCTTGAGCAAATATTGGCTACCAAACAAGCAACTCTTGTAGACCATTTGGTTCAGGCATTCCCAGCACACAGCGGCTGTGATGGTTCTCACACGAGCTGTAGGGGGCAACATGGCAGAGGTGTTAGAGGTGCACAAATCCGAAGTGGTGTTGGACTGAGGGGTTTTCTGACCAGGTTGTGGAGTGATTTCGCAATGACTGCTGACTAGTGTTGAGCATTCCGATACCGCAATTATCGGGTATCGGCCGATACCGAGATGCGATAACTTTTGTGATATCGGGAATCGGTATCGGGATCGATATTAATGTGTAAAATAAAGAACAAAAATAAAAAATATTGATATACTCACCTCTCCGACGCAGCCTGGACCTTACAGATGTAACCGGCATCTTCCGTTCCTAAGAATGAGCACTTGAAAGACCTTAGATGACGTCTCGGCTTGTGATTGGTCGCATGAGCCGCGACGTCATCTAAGGTATTTCAAGCGCTCATTCTTAGGAACGGAAGATGCCGGTTACATCGGTAAGGTCCAGGCTGCATCGGAGAGGTGAGTATATCAATATTTTTTATTTTTATTCTTTATTTTACACATTAATATGGATCCCAGGGCCTGAAGGAGAGTTTCCTCTCCTTCAGACCCTGGGAACCATACAGGATACCTTCCGATACTTGGTGTCCCATTGACTTGTATTGGTATTGGGTATCGGTATCGGCGATATCCGATACTTTTCGGGTATCGGCCGATACTATCCGATACCGATACTTTCAAGTATCGGACGGTATCACTCAACACTACCGCTGACACGACAGGTACTGCTGCATCGATTCAAAGTGACAGGAGACAGCATTTCTCCAGTATGGTTACGAACTACTTTTCCTCCCTTATCGATGTTCTCCCTCACAGGTCATTCCCCTTTGATTACTGGGCATCTAAAATAGACACCTGGCCTGAATTGGCAGAATATGCATTACAGGAGCTCGCTTGCCCTGCTGCAAGTGTGCTATCAGAAAGAGTCTTCAGTGCTACTGGTTCAATACTGACCAAAAAAAGGACACGTCTGGCTACCCGAAATGTTGATGATCTAACCTTCATTTAAATGAACCAATGATGGATTTCAAATTATTTGGCCCCACCTTCCCCTGCTGACACGTAGCTTGCCTGAAAAATGTCTTGCCTTTGGCCTCCTCTTACTGACTGCTCCAATTCCTCCATTTGCAGCTGCTGAATGTCCACCATAGGCCACTTTTATACCTCCCTAAATGGGCTGACTCCCCCCACAGGGCCGTGGTCACCACCTGGTGCAAGCACCTGTGCAAGTGCCGTTTGCCTGGACAGGTGGGTGTGCCCACTCTTGGGCGACGGCACTGGCACAGGGTTCCTCATAGTACAATGAAGTGTCTCTGACTGTGCTGGTGCACAACCAACGTCAGACACACCGTCGTAATATGAGTGGCCCTGTGCCAGTACTGCCGCCCACGAGAGAGTGTTCCCCCCCAGCTTGAACAGTGCTCTACCACTTGCAATACTTACCGCTCCCTGCTCCACCACTGTGTAGTCTGGGCTGTTAAATCCTTCAATGGCACTGCCAATACAAATTTGTTGAAATGATAGATGATAGTTAAAATATACAGGGGCCCTGGCCTCCATTTAGACCAGTTAATACTTTGCGCCTACTACCACTGTCTGCTACTCAGCAGAGGAGCCCACCCCTGTACCTAGCTATGCCACCTGTTTATTTATGAACAATTTTTTGGCAGACATTTAACCCACTTTATTATTTGTGCCTACTAACTGTGTCTGACGCTCATTACAGTTGTCCTCCACTGAACAAATTGTGCAAGTTCTCCCACTTTAAAAGATGAGAGAGGCCTGTTTATTGACATCATAGGTAAATCAAAACTAAGAGAGTCAAAATTGAGAAAACGAATCCAGAAAATCACCTTGTCTGACTTGGCAAGATTTATTTTGCAAAATAAGTATTTGGTCACCTAAAAACATGCAAGATTTATGGCTCTCACAGACCTGTAAACTTTTCTTTAAGAGGCTCCTCTGTCCTCCACTCATTACCTATAGTAATGGCACCTGTTTAAACTTGTTATCAGTATAAAACACACCTATCCACACCCTCAAACAGTCACACTCCAAACTCCACTATGGTGAAGACTAAAGAGCTGTTGAAGGACACCAGAAACAAATTTGTAGCCCTGCACCAAGCTGGGAAGAATGAATCTGCAACAGGCAAGCAGCTTGGTGTGATGAAATCAACAGTGGGAGCAATAATAAGAAAATGTAAGACATTCAAGACCACTGATAATCTCAATCTGGGGCTCCACTCAAGATTTCACCCTATGGGGTCAAAATGATCACAAAAACGGTGAGCAAAGATCCCAGAACCTCACGGGGGACCTAGTGAATGACCTGCATAGAGCTGGGACCACCATAACAAAGGCTATCATCAGTAAAACACTTCGTTGCCAGGAACTCAGATCCTGCAGTGCCAGACGTGTTCCCTTGCTTAAGCCAATACATGTCCGGGATGTCTGAAGTTTGCTAGAAAGCATTTGGATTATCCAGAAGAGTATTGGGAGAATGTCATATGGTCTGTGAAACCAAAGTAGAACTGTTTGGTAGAAACAAAACTCGTTGTGTTTGGAGGAGACAGAATGCTGAGTTGCATCCAAAGAACACCATACCTACTGTGAAGCATGGGGGTGGTAACATCTTGCTTTGGGGCTGTTTCTCTGCAAAGGGAACAGAACGAATGATCCATGTACATGAAAGAATGAATGGGGCCATGTTTTGTGAGATTTTGAGTGCAAACCTCCTTCTATCAGCAAGGGCATTGAAGATGAAATGTGGATGGGTTTGTTAGCTGTTGAGTTCCCGCTGCTGCACAAGGGGGAATCTCGAACCATGTCTGCTGCGGTCTCCCATTCTACATCAGCCGCTGTGGAGCCTGCTCAGCGGAGACGTCAGTCCCAGCGTCTGGCTCAGCCTGACACTGTGCAAAGGGTTACAGCTGCCTTCCCAGGCTCTCCCTTTGTAGCCAGCACTGGTCAGCAGCGAGCAGGCTTTTCTGGGACAAAGTCCTGCTTTGCACACACTGAGCATGCCCACAGGAGCACCTCTCATTGGAGGTCGGGGTCACACGCTCAGGCCCTGTAGCAGCTCCTATTGGTCCTCCAGGAAGGCCCTGAAAGAGCTGCAACTATAACAAAAATTGCATGACCGCACGGCCATGCACTAGTATCAAATGCACTTGGCTTATGCCAGTGGATACTTTACCACTAATTCTCTCTCTCTCTCTCTCTCTCTCTCTCTCTCTCTCTCTCTCTCTATATATATATATATATATATATATATATATATATATATATATATATATATGTGGTGTGAAACTGTAGTGCTGGACTGTACACAGGCAGGCAGTTAGTCAGTGGGGGCAATTATCCGTTGGCTTGCTTGCAAGCACAACCCTAGTTAGGGCAATAGTTTTTGTGTACAGCGTGACTCTGTGTGGCAACAGAGATCGCTTTCTGTTCACACGGGGTGAAGCTTAACCCACGTGTGAGCTCAGAGTTTATCCGTCATTACATTGCAGCAGATATCTGTGCACAGTGGACCCTGGGCTGTGAACGCACCTTGTTGCTTCCTACCTATACTCGGTGTGTTCCTCTAGCCCTAACAGCGTCTTTCTGCATGATAATGATCCCAAGAATGCCACCAGGGCAATAAATAAGTGGCTTTGCAAGAAGCATATGAAGGTCCTGGAGTGGCCTAGTTAGTCTTCAGATCTCATCCCCATAGAAAACCTTTGGAGGGACTTGAAAGTCTGTGTTGCCCAGCGACAGGCCCAAAACATCACTGCTCTAGAGGAGTTCTGCATGGAGGAATGGGCCAACATACCATCAACAGTGTGTGCCAACCTTGTAAAGACTTTCAGAAAACATTTGACCTCTGTCATTGCGAACAAAGGATATATAAAAGAATATTGAGATGAACTTTTGTTAATGACTAGTGTTGAGCATTCCGATACCGAGTTCCGATGCTTTTGTGATATCGGGTATCGGGAATCGCCGGAGAGGTGAGTATCACGCGACCAATCAGAAGCCGCAACGTCATCGAAGGCCCTTCACACGCTCATTCTTAGGAACGGAGGCTCCCGGTTACAGCGGTAAGATCCAGGGGCCACCGGAGAGGTGAGTATATCCATATTTTTTATTTTAATTCTTTATTTTACACATGAATATGGATCCCAGGGCCTGAAGGAGAGTTTCCTCTCCTTCAGACCCTGGGAACCATTCCAATACTTTGCGTCCCATTGAAATGCATTGGTATCGGGTATCGGTATCGGCGACATCCGATATTTTGCCGGTATCGGCCGATACTATCCGATACCGATACCATTGCATATCGGAAGGTATCGCTCAACACTATTAATGACCAAATACTTATTTCCCACCATAATTTGCTAAATAAATCTTGCAAAATCAGACAAGATGATTTTCTGGATTTGTTTTCTCAATTTTGACTCTCATAGTTGTGGTCTACCTATGATGTCAATTACAGGCCTCTCTCATCTTTTTAAGTGGGAGAACTTGCACAGTTGGTGGATGACTAAATACTTTTATCCCCACTGTTCCTCCAAAGGATCCTTTCGCTATAATGAGGTAGCTACTCTGGACTCTGTCTGGGTTCTGTTCAACGTTGTCCTTTTCAGAGGTGTAGAAAATTGTGACCAACGACACTTTTATGCATGCCTGAAAAGATGGACACCGATGGATCAGAGAGATCACCATTATATTATCAGAGATGATCATTATAGTTTGAAGATATGGCTCGAGACCATTGACAGAGACCTAACAAGTTTTGCTCCACTCCTTAGTTTCTTTACCCTCTGCAAGTCCAAATAATTAACTTGTCTCTCCCTAAATGTACACATTTGCGCAAGAATTGTAAATTACCTGGAGCAGTGCTGGGTTTATCCAGCAGAGGCATGGAGTCTAGTGTCTCTGCTTATAGTCCCCAGCTGGATCTTCAAACTACATTTTCTTTGAAATGCTGGATATCTGGCTGCAATTATGTCACTAGGCTTTGAGTCATGCTTCTGGATTGGGCAGTATGAATCAAGTGACAGGTTCCCTTTAATTGCTTCACTGTGTTCAGTCATTCACAATTAGCAGAATTCAATCACCTCACATATAAAATAATGCTTGATTAATGAAAAACTGCTATTTTTCAGAGAATTTTCCAGTAAAACTGACTGGCAATGGCAGTAGCTGGAAATATTGGTACAGAACACCATCATCTTGGCAAACCAGATGTTAAACTTTTGGGTCTACTTTTTCTCAAGGAACCTCTGTTTTCGTAGGAATTGGAAGGAAGGTGTTATTTTAAAGTATATTAAGTTTCTCTATAAAAAAAAGAAATGAAACTTTAGGATAATAATTAGGAAAGCAGGGCTACTCAGTAATGTGAGGTACCACCACACTATAACCACTGATGCAGTCTTAACAGTAAAGCGGTTCACGGAACGCAAACACACAGTCATGTGCATAATACTAAATGATGTAGGCCATATTTCTATGTTTATACAAATGGATAGAATACCTGGAAATTAAACACCTTCTTATATTTCTTACTGGTGTTGCAAGAGCAAACGTTCTGCCATGCTTCTTAAAAGACGAATTGATTAAAGTGCTAATAGAAGAACTCGACAGGAAAAAGCCAAAGTGAATTAGCATGCTGAGATGTGGCAAACATCATCTTGTTTTATATATGTTTCATTAAAAGGAGCCGTGACAGTTTTATGGGGGGACATTGGTGTTTCTAGAGCATGAAGGACCCATAGTGAGTTGCCAGATTTGGTGCCATACTTCCCATTTCATAGACAAATATTTAGGCAGTGAAAATGTCATTTTAAATGACTGGTTTGATAATCCTGTAAGCTTTTAAATGATCTGCCAAGTTTGGCCGGTTCACATTTAGAGTTAGAATTCCAGTAGAACATTAAATAGTAATGTGTAAACATGCAAAAGGTGATTTCACACTTATATTCGTGGCCTTTTCCCCCATTACACTTATCACTGAATAAATGAATAACTGCAAATCCTTTAAGGTTGTCTTTCCTATGTCATACAGGTAATGTAACATGAGGTCAATTTAATTTACAGAAGGATTAGGGTCTAAGCTTTTCTCTTTGTCTGCTTCCTGTTACATAAATAAAAGCGATAAAATGTATTTTTAGTTTAGATCTGATGCAATAGATAAATATTTCCTACTATAAATCTTGAAAGTAAAGTTTGTGTATGTACTAGTGAAATCCCTATTCTATTCCCTATACTACTTCTGAAGTGTTTTTTAAAGATGACCTTCAGCTCGCCTGATCAATCTGTTTTAATAAATGCTTACATTAAACATAAAAAGGCAAAAGCATTTTGTATAGAAAATAGCAGATCTTATGAAAATCAAATTCACTAATTTCACATAATTTTTCTAAAAATAGTAAAAAATAAATACATTTGCATGAATCTAAATACTGGAAAGCTTGTATTGCTCGGAAAAAAGACATGGGTGAGAAGAGAGATAAAGAGGACATAAACTGTCCATAAGAGCTTAGGCTTTAGAGGTGAAATAGAAAAGATCCCACTGACCATATAAGCTTACAATCTACAGGAGAGCCAGATAACCCCACAGATGATAAGAGCTTACACTCTACAGAAGAGAGAACGAGGGGACCATAATAGCGTACGCACTTCAGAAGAGAGCAAGAGAGAGAGTGAAGTCCCTGCTGATCAAAAGAGCTTACACTCTAGAGGAAATAGAGAGATAGGACTTGGCTAATCATAAGAGCTTACACTGTACAGGAAAGAGAGAGAGCGAGAACCCTGCTGATCATAAGAGCTTACACTCTACAGAAAGAGAAAGAGGACTATGCAGACCATAACAGCTTGCATTCGCCAGGAGAGAGAGACTTACACAGGGACTCTGGAGATGAAAAACCACTTTGCTCTACAAATAGTGTTCCACTGGGATCCAGAATAGCCTCTGATACTTCAGTAGTGTGTAAAATAGTACTTTATATTTTTGTTTTTTATGCAAACTGCAAATCAAATCTCAAAATGTTCGAATTGTTGAGAAAAACTGTAAATTTCAGGAAATTTTACTAGAACTCAATCCTCCACGGTCCTTCCACTCATCTCTGATTTTGTCCTAAAACTTTGCATTGTGCTTTTTCTCTGTTATTCCTCCAGGACAAAAAAATAATAAATTGAACTGGCAATTTTTGTAGCCTCTTTGAAGGGCTTCAATAGACAACTTGTGTCCCTCATCTGCTGATAATACCAGATCTCAAAGTAACCCATGGTACTAGTTGGCTGCTGCATGATGTAACATGTAACATCTTTACGCTGCTTATAAACATTATGCAAAATGTAGAGCGCTAAATCATAGTGAGCTTCAACAACACACACCAGGTGGCAACCAAGACTCTTGTTTTTTTAAAAGCCAGGAGGGTGTAAGATGGCTTGAAATTACCTGAGACACTTTCCTGGCTGAAGCCACCATTATCGTTGTTGTTCATGACAATTTCAAAATACAGCTCCCAGTGAGCTAGCCATTGGACAAGTTGCCACTTGATGCACATCAGAAATTCATCTGTATAGCTGATGAATGAGCTGTTTGGAGCACAGCATCAGTGAGCATCAATGACCCAATCGAGATTACCTCTGGTCAGTGAGGTAGCATTTCCAGCCGGGTCAATGAACTGCTGTGACCTTCGTCTGGTGAGATCACCACTAGCACAGTGAGAAAAAGTCTCACGGTACAGAGGTCAGTTAACCGCAGTTCAAATTAACTGCAGTGAAATTCTCCAGGTGAACTCACCTCTGCGCCATGAGACTTTTTCTCACTATGCTAGTGGTGATCTCACCAGAGTGAGATCACCAATTCACCACAGTTCATTGGTCCAGCTTGGAATGTTTTTATATATTATTTATTTAAATAATTAAAAAAAACAGTGTGGGGATCCCTTTATGCTTGATAACTAGCCTTACTGAAGCTGAGAGCGGTTGTAGCCCTTAGCTGTCAGTTTTGCCAGGCTGGCTACCAAAGATACAGGGGAACCCATGACATTTAAAAAAATATATATATATTAAGAGCACAGGTGCTGCGTGATGAATACTCCCATCAGCAGTCGGCTGTTCTCAATGTTATTAGTGGCAGCAGGTGTTGGCTGATGAGAGAAGTAGTCCCATCAGCTGACATCAGTGACCGGATGTAAAATTTTTATCTCCAATCACAGCTGCGGGCTCACGCTGTCATTTGATAATGTGTGAACCGTTGCTGTCAATGAGAAGCAGTGTGTACCACGCTGTCATGTGCATGACAAACACCCAAATCAGAACAGTAACACGTATTTCCTGGTGACGTCCATGTTTGGTGTCCATGCCCAAACAGTAGGTGTTCGGCACGGATGCCGATATTTACTGTTTCAGTTCACACATCTCTACTCAGGTCCTTTCACTATGCATTCAAGTCCCATATCTCACTTACTAACAGGAACTTGTCATTTACCTTTAACTTAGCTTTTCTCATTCTGTGCTAGTCCCAAACATTAACTCTCACTGTCCCTATCATCAAGCTGTACACATTATCATTACTATCAACACATTTAACCCACATCACAATTCACATTATACATCACATTTCAAATTAGCACATAGCATGAAATATATTTTTTCAAGTAGGAACGTGGGCAGCAGCATGTCCATAACCTTACATATACAGCTCTAGCAAAAATTAAGAGATCACCACATCAAAACCTTGTCATGGGCAGCCCAATCTCCAGACCTGAACCCCATTGAAAACATCTGGAGTGAAATCAAGAGGATGATGGATAGTGACAAGCCATCAAACAAAGAACTGCTTAAATTTTTGCACTAGAAGCAGTGTGAAAGACTGGTGGAAAACATGTCAAGACACATGAAAGCTGTGATTCAAAATCATGGTTATTCCACAAAATTTTGATTTCTGAACTCTTCCTGAGTTAAAACATTAGTATTGTTTTTTTCTAAATGATTATGAACTTGTTTTCTTTGCATCATTCGAAGTCTGAAAGCACAGTTTTTTAAAAAAAAATTGACCATTTCTCCTTTTGAGAAAAAAAATACAAAATGTATTGCTTGGAAATTCGGAGACATGTTGTCATAAATTTATAGAATAACTGAAAAATTTATATTTTACTCACAAATATACCTATAAAGAGATAAGTCAGACCAACTGAACATTTTGCAGTGGTCTCTTAATTTTTAACAGAGCTGTAAATAGTGTAATCATAAAGCCTCTTAAAATTTGTAATGTGCATTAAAAACCCAAAAGTGACATAATAATAATAATAATAATAATAATAATAATAATAATTTTCATTTATATAGCGCCAATATATTCCGCAGCACTTTATAATTAAGCGGGGACATGTACAGACAAATTCAATACAAGTTAAGACAATTTAAACAGTGACATTAGGAGTGAGGTCCCTGCTCGCAAGCTTACAATCTACAAGGAAATGGGGACACAATAGGTGAAAAGTGCTTGCTATTTCAGGTCTGGCAATTATAATAAATAGGGATTTTCATGTAAAGCTGCATGATCCGGTCATCAGCCCGTGTGTTTAAGTGCAAGAGTCAAGTATCAATTGCAGTTATCATGTGCATGGAGGGTGTGGAGACAGATGAATAGTAGGGTGCAGATTCAGAATAATATTTAGAAGGAGGGAACAGGGCAAAGTTAGTTTACTGAGTAGTTGATGTGGTAGGCTTGTTTGAAGAGATGGGTTTTTAAAGCGCATTTGAACAGGTCGGGGCTAAGTATCAGTCTGATCGTCTGGGGAAGTGCATTCCAGAGAGCTGGCGCAGCACGAGAGAAGTCTTGGAGACGGAGGTGCGAGGTTCGGATTACAGGGGATGTTAGTCTTAGGTCATTTGTAGAACGGAGGGCACGTGTAGGGCAATAGACAGAGATGAGAGAGGAGATATAAGGCGGTGCAGAACTGTGGAGAGCTTTGTGGGTAAGAGAGATGAGTTTATACTGGACCCTGTAGCGAATGGGTAGCCAGTGTAATGACTGGCACAAGATGGATGCATCGGTAAAGCGGCTGGACAGAAATATGATCCTGGCTGCCGCATTCAAGACGGATTGGAGAGGAGAAAGTTTGGTAAGAGGGAGACCGATCAGAAGAGAGTTGCAGTAGTCCAGACGAGAATGAATAAGAGCGACAGTAAGAGTCTTAGCAGTTTCAAAGGTGAGAAAAGGTCAGATTCTGGAGATGTTTTTAAGATGCAGGTGACAAGAGCGAGTGAGTTATCGGATATAGGGAGTAAAGGACTGTTTGATGTTGAATATGACCCCAAGAAAGCGGGCATGCTGCTTGGGAGTTATGGTTGAACCCTCCAGGGTAATTTCGATGTTGGGTAGAGTGAGGTTAGTAGAAGGGCGAAACACAAGAAGTTCCGTTTTGGAGAGATTTAGTTTCAGATAGAGGGAGGACATAATGTTAGAGACAGCAGACAGACAATCCTTGGTATTTTGAATTAGGGTAGGGGTGATGTCAGGAGAAGAAGTGTATAATTGGGTGTCATCAGCATAGAGATGATACTGGAACCCAAATCTACTGATTGTTTGTCCAATAGGGGCTGTGTATAGAGAGAAGAGGAGCGGGCCTAGGACTGAGCCCTGCGGAACCCCTAAGGGGACGAGGAGAGGAAGAGGAGCCGGCAAAGAGGTAGGAGGAGAACCAGGAGAGGGCTGTGTCCTTGAGGCCTATGGAGCGGAGCATAGTGAGAAGGAGCTGTTGATCCACAGTGTCAAATGCGGCAGAGAGATCCAGGAGAATCAGCAGAGAGCAATGACCTTTGGATTTAGCTGTTATTAGATCATTAGAGACTATAGTGAGGGCAGTTTCAGTGGAGTGTAAAGAGCGGGAACCAGATTGTAAGGGGTCAAGAAGAGAGTTATCTGAGAGATAGCGGATTAGACGGGAGTGGACCAAGCGTTCCAGGAGTTTAGAGATGAAGGAAAGGTTAGAGACAGGTCTGTAGTTAGCAGTGCAGTTCTGGTCCAGGGATGGCTTTTTAAGTAAAGGGGTTATGATGGCATGTTTAAATGGGAAGGGAAAGATACCTGAAGAAAGAGAGAGGTTAAATATTTTAGTCAGGTGAGTGGTGACCACTGGTGAGAGAGACTGCAGGAGATGTGACGGAATGGGGTCACTGTTGCAGGTTGTAGGCTGAGCAGAAGCAAGGAGCTTGGAAACTTCTTCTGAAACAGGCTCAAAGATGTCTAGTGAGCTTGAGGTGCGGCAGGGAAGGGGATCCTGGCACTGAGTAGATTGGACTGAGATATCCTGGTGGATGTGGTTGATTTTTTCTAGGAAATAAGTGGCCAGATCCTCACCACTGAGATTGGTGATAGGGGCCTGTACTTTAGGTTTCAGGAGGGAGTTTAAGGTTTCAAAAAGTTGTTTTGGGTTGTTGGATAGTGAGGTGATGAGGGTGGTGAAGTAGAATTGTTTGGCCAGATAAAGGGCAGAGTTATAGGTTTTGAGCATAAACTTATAGTGGATGAAGTCTTCTGCTAAGAGAGATTTTCTCCACTGCCGCTCTGCACACCTTGAGCAACGCTGGAGAAAGCGTGTTTGCACAGTGTGCCAGGGCTGTCGTTGTCTGTGTCGGGTCTTTCTGCGTGTAGAAGTTGCTGCTTCATCTAGGGCATTCTTCAGTGTATTATTGAAGTGTGACAATGCTAAGTCTGGACAGGAGAGGGAGGAGATGGGGGCTAGTGATGTGTGGAGATTGTCCATAAGCTGCTGGGTGTTAATGGAACGTGTATTCCGATAAGTGTGGTAAGTGGGGGTGTCCCGAGTGAGGAGACAATTCTTGACAATTCTTGACATGTTCTTTATGACATTACGTATCTCTATACCTGTCTAAGGGTCACTTCCATCTGTCTGTCTGTAACGGAAATCCCACTTCGGGCACAGTCCGGCAGCAGATTTGCCCTTTCCTACTCTCCGTCAGTGTCCTCTCCATACTCCCCTCCAGTCAGCGCTCACACAGGGTTAATGGCTGCGTTACACCGCGTTATGCCGTGGTGTAACGCAGTCCGTTAACACTGCTATTAACCCTGTGTGACCAACTTTTTACTATTGATGCTGCATAGTTTAGCATCAATAGTAAAAAGATCTAATGTTAAAAATAATAAAAAAAAAAATCATTATATTTTCACCTTCTGGCGCCTTTCCCGCTCCTCGCGATGCTCCGGTCCATGCATTGCAGTCTTGCGACATGATGACGTAGCGGTCTCGCGAGACTGCTAAGTCATCATGTTGCGAGACTGCAATGCATTCTTGGGACCAGAGCATTGCTAGGAGCATCGCTAAATGCCTGGCCTGGATCTGGGGGCCGCCAGAAGGTGAGTATATAACTATTTTTTGTTTTAATTCTTTTTTTAACAGGGATATGGTGCCCACATTGCTATATACTTTGTAGGCTGTGTTATATACTACGTGGGCTGTGTTATATACTACGTGGACTGTGTTATATACTGCGTGGGGTGTGTTATATACTACGTCTCTGTGTTATATACTACGTGGGCTGTGCTATATACTACGTGGCTGTGCAATATATATTATGTGGCTGTGTTTTATACTGCATGAGCTGTGCTATATACTACGTGGCTGTGCTACATACTATGTGGGCTGTGCTATATACTATGAGCTGTGCAATATACATTGCTGGGCAATATACTACGTGGCTGTGCTATATACTATGTGGCTGTGTTATATACTACGTGGCCTGTGTTATATACTACGTGGGCTGTGCTATATACCACGTGGGCTCTGCTTTACTCTGTGTGGGCTGTGCTATATACTGCATGGGCTGTGCTATATACTACGTGGGATGTGCTATATACTACGTGGGCTGGGCTATATACTACGGGGCTGTGCTATATACTATGTGAGCTATGTTATATGCTATGCGGGCTGTTCTATACTACGTGGCTATGCTATAAGCTACGTGGCTGTGCTATAAGCTACGTGAGCTGTGTTATATGCTACATGGGCTGTACTATGTGCTACGTGGCTGTGCTATGTACTACGTGGCTGTGTTATATGCTATGTGGGCTGTGCTATATTCTACGTGGGCTGTGTTATATGCTACGTGGGCTGTGTTATATGCTACCTGGCTGTGCTATATTTCTCTGCTGTATCTGTGCATCATGAATCGTGGTATGTGTTAAAGAGGGGTCCCACTGAGACTCTTGAGCCCGGGGCCCTCAAAAACCTGGAGCAGGCCCTGGCTTCACTGATTGGTCATGCCCAGCTGGCCGTGAACAATCAATGACAGGCGCAGTCCGGCCGTGAATTGGCGCGGAATTTGAACCACACTTCGCTAATTGGTCACGCCCGACTGGCCGAATCCTGTGTATAAATTGCATTATTCTGAAAACTTCAAAAATAAACTACATACATATTCTAGAATACCCAATGCGTTAGAATCGAGCTACCATCTAGTTCTAAAATAGTTGGCTTTAGCTTGTGAGTCCAACATTAAACATGACACACATTTGAAATAACAAATGATTGATGTGAGATGAAGAAGAAGTGCTTCCTAAACTATTATATTTATTTATAGGTTTGTAAATCACTTTATCTGTATCCTTTATAAATGCAGAATACTTATTTTTACATTACTGCTCCTTGTGCAGATTTTTGCTCACATACTTGTATGTACAACATTTGAAGGTCTGAAATTTTCCTTAAAATACCTGCAAAATCACCCAGCACGAGAACATATCAATCACAATAAGTTGTGTGTTCCTTCCTAGTTAGTTAACGCAGTTGGAGTTATGACTTTTACTTGAGAAATTATTGTAAGTAGTGGTATGTGCATTTTGTTCTCTCAAGAGTCAGGTAATTGCTCAGCAAAGACGGAATGTACCATTAAATTGCAAAAGAGTAAAGAATTGGACAGTTTTTACAGTACATCATAAAGATATTGCATCTGCATAGAAGAGCTTTGAAACATTCAGTGTACATATTTTTAGACATTTTTTTCCATGTTTTTAACTAAATTATCTAAAATTCATAATTATGATTTTTTTTCTCAATAATTAGCCAATCATCATTTTCCATGGTGATGAACTGCTAGTGGTCGTTTGGAAAACTATCTGCCATTAGCCATTAAAAGGTATAAACTACTGAGGACTCAATTCTAAATATTTTTCTATCTGCTATATGAAGATTTAGATCAGTAGACTTTTGCAATCTGTAGTTTATTATATGGATGGCTAATTTGTGGTCAAAATTTGAATTTATTTGCATTTATTTTAATTACTTTACAAATATTCTACCCGCTATATACAGGGCTACCACCAGTAATCCCAGGGCCCCAAACTGACAAAATTTTTGGACCCCTTTGAGACTCTGCCCAGGCACACCCCAGCTTGTCCCCCTCCCCTTGAACCTTCCACAGTCCCACCAGCCACTCTTGGAAAAACAAATTTCTGCACCATGTCCTCACCAATCACGCATTAACAGTTCCCATGGACCACCAGATCCCATACATAGCCATCAACTTTTGTTTTGGCCAAAAGATTTTTTAAGCCTGCCACCACGACAAGATCGACTCTTTTGAAAGGGCCCTACTCTACTCTAATCTATTAGAAGATTCTTAAAAAATATTCAATACTATTTTTAGGTATTTTTTTCTTCTTTTTCTTTCAGGGAATGAGCCACATACATTTTTTAAACTAACTGAAACCAGATTGTGATTATTTTTTTATGTTCTGTGTTTATAATTCCAGATTATAGTATTCTATTTTCTGTACATTTATTAAAGCTGCTCTCTTTTGTGTTGGGAGAGATGGACATATGCATGTATGTACAGCTCTGGCAAAAATTAAGAGACCGCCAAGGGCAGCCAAATCTCCAGATCTGAACTCCATTGAAAACCTCTGGAAGGTAATCAAGAGGATGATGGATAGTCACAAGCCATAAAACAAAGAAGAACTTTGACCGGAGTGTCATGTATTTCTATTCAGCAGCCACACGCTCTGCTCCCAAGTAACGGCGGCAGTACCAGGTATTAAGATGTGAGGCTCGTCCAAGTTTCTAACATGTGTGATCCTGGCCTTAAATAAAGACACGCACAAAATCTGCATTAGGCCGGGGTCATACTTGAAAGCAACTTGCACGAGTCTCGCACTTCAATACCCGGCACTGCAGCCGGCACTCAGGACCAGAGTGTGCAGCTGCATGTATTTCTAAGCAGCTGAATGCTCCAGACAGAGTGCCAGTGGCAGTGCCGGGTACTGAGGTGCAAGGCTTGTGCGAGCTTCTTGCAAGTGTGATCCTGGCCTTAAATGCAATAACTGTTTAATTTAAAAAAAATGGCATTGGCTCCCGCACAATTTTCTGCAAGAGAGAGGGAAAGCCAGCGACTGGGGGCCGATGGTTATAGCCTAGGAAGGGGTTAATACCTATGGATCTTCTCAGGTTGTGAATATCAGTCCGCAGCTGTATAATTAGCCTTTACTAACTATTAAAATAGAGGGACTCCCCAAAAAAATGACGTGGAGTCCCCCTATAATTAATAGCCAGAAAAGGCTATGCAGACACCTGCGGGCTGATATTCATATCCTAGAGAGGGCCCATGGATATTGGCCGCCCCCAGGCTACAAACACCAGCACTCAGCCTCCCCAGAAATTAATACTGCATGTGATTACATAGCTATAGTCCTTGGTAGAATCCATAAAATCCTTTGCGGCCATGATGTTCTTACACGCAAAATAATTACCACACAATGTACATCCCCAGGCTGGACCCTTGAACCCAAACAGGTATCTCTTTTTATCCCATTTATGATAACTGTGTACTAGCCGATCAAGCAAATTTTTGGATCTCCTGTATGTGATCGATGGAGTATTATCAAGAATCTTAGAGATAATGTTGTCCAGGCGTAATACTGACCAATGTTTGGAAATAGCTTTATTCAACTCGTCATCACTAGTGATGGGCGAGCACTAAAATGCTTGTGTGCTTGTTGCTCGGGTTGAGCAAATTTAAATAGTTGGGTACTCGACACTAACAATGAGCCCAATATAAGTCCATGGGAAACCCGAGTATTTTTACCGCCATCCCCCCGGGGGTCATTTTAAGGTCTAAAAACATCTGAAAATGATGGAAACACTGCTCAAATTACATGGGAACATCATGGGGATTTCCCCTGGAAGCATTTCTGACTCCTAGGTCCCAGCTGTAAGTAATGTTGTCAGAGTTTCACACCATTTCTACAGGTGCACCAAAAACATACAAAAACTAAACCAAAATGGATTTTGGTGGGAAATATGTTAAGGTATATCCTTTCCAGGGTAATGACTTGTATATAAGGCAAAATAATTTACCCCAGACTGAAATGTTCTTCCACCACTTTTGCTATGTTTACACGTAGCATTTTTGATGTGTTTTTCAATTTTAACATTGCTTTTAATCAATACAAATGCATTCACTGGGAAATGTCATTGTAACATTTAACAACCCTAGCTGGCCATGTGGTTTGTGACACATAAGGAGATACACCTCATTTCATTTCTGAAAGAGGGACTCTTAAAGTCACAAAGACTATTTTTAGAGGGGCATCAGGCTGTATTAATATTCTTAAAGGGCCATTATTAAATAGTGGGTCTCTTATGCTGTTATTGCCTATGCAGTGAGTGGCTGGGCTGCCAAGAATTACAACACACCCCAACACCCCTTTCACGAGAGGTACAGGAGGGCCTCCTGAGAAAATGTTGCATTGAATGCAAGGCCTGCCCTGCTATCAAGTCATATGCACCCCAATAAGCATTTGAGCTCAGATACTGGAAGGCCACAGGAAAACTCACTTCACAGTCTTCAGTTGGTCCTGCCATACAGTTTGCTTATGCATTGAATGCAAGGGCTGCCTTGACCCAAATTTGCATGCACCCCAATGCCCCCTTGGAAGAAACATGGAGGAGGGCCTCCTATAAAAACTATCCCATTACAAAGGAGCGGGTCTCCTAGACTTGTAATTGTAATGCCCATACACTAAGTGTCTGGGCTGACAAACATTTCCCCATGGAGGGTACATTTTTGAAAGATATTTTATGGGGATCATAGACACCCTTGCCAATAATTGGACTGACCGTAGCAGCACGGAACACGTTAACCCTTGTGATCTAGTTGCAATCAATGATGAGACTTCAGGAAGGCCTCATTAAAAACTAGGCCCAATTTAAAGGAGTGTGTCTCCTAGACTCGTGATGCCCATACACTAAGTGCATGGGCTGAGGAACATTTCCCCCTTGGAGAGTAAAATTTCTCAAAATATTTTATGGGCATCATAGACATCCTTGCCAACAATTGGACTGGCTGTAGCAGCATGGAATACGTTAACCCTAGTGATTTAGTGGCAGTGGATGATTAGACGTTGAGGAAGGCCTCATTAAAAACCAGGCCCAATTTAAAGGAGCGGGTCTCCTAGACTCGTAATGCCCATAAACGAAGTGCAGGGGCTGACAAGCATTTCTCCCTGGGGGAGTAAAATTGTTAAAAATATTTTATGGGCATCACATACACCCTTGCCAAAAAATGGCCTGGCTGAAGCAGCACAGAACATGTTAACCCTGATGATCTAGAGTCAGAGAAAGAGGAGACATAATGAATGATCAATCACACTGAAATCGAAAAAATGAATAAAGGATGTGAATCCACCTTTGAAAGAAAATAACAAAAGGGAGGGGCGAACACAGGCTCATACATATGAAGCCAGAATGTGTCGAACGAGATATGTTGGTCCCTAGCAACAGCTCAGAGACAATGATATAAATAAAAATATATTATAATATTTTTTCATTACTTTTAGATTGGAGAGGTATACATTTGGTCATAAGAGGATGGTCCAGAGATAGGAAAAATGGAAAGACCGTGTGGAATACATGGTAGTGGTGGTGGTTGGCTAAGTGACTGGAATAATTATCCGCTATCCAACCAACAACCGTTTCACACTGCTCTGGCTTCAATAGTGGTGTGCTGTGGTCCCCTAGAAACTGGGACAGGAAGGTCAAGCACGAACATGTGGGTCTTTGTTGTGTCCCAATTTCAGCTTGGCCACGGCCTCGTCCTCTGCATGCACCATCAGCATCACATCCACTTCCCCGTTCCTTGCCCCTTGCCCATTTTAAATGGACAACTGAAATATTTGAAAAGCTTAAAACAAATGGATTTATTTGGAGAAAAATTATATGTGAACAGCATTCCTGAAAAGCAAGAAGTTGGACACCACAGACACACCGAGCGTCTGACGGAGATAACAGATAGTTAATATATATATATTTTTAAAATATTTTTTAAAGAAAAAATAATGAGTAGACCAAGGCTAGAAGACCAAAAATCTAATGTATGCCTGTAAAGTAAAGATTTGGACACGACAGAAACACCAGGCCTCTGACGGAGATAACAGACTGTATTCATTTTCTTTACGTTTTTTTTGTAATTTTGTAAAACAATAAACACTGAGTAGACCAAGGCTAGCAGACAGAACAGTGCAACGTCTTCCTTTTATGGATGTTCCCTTATATGGATGTTCTAAGGAATAATGAAGATTTCCTATTTCACTTTTTATATTTATTATGTATTTGTTTCTTTTTTTTCATGATTCACTACACATATGCACTATTGTCACTTTAACTTTATTCTATATAACATGTAGTATTTTAATTGATGTTACTGTCACTATCGTTATACACAGTGAGTGTCACTATTATAAATATTCAATTTTTGTGGGTGTGCTTAGCGTAAGATGTGTCCAGTTTATAATAACTGCTTTTTAGATATGGCCGTGTCTGTGGTCCTCTTTGATATGGTTGCCGATGGAGAGTGTGTGTGCTTGATGTCACTAGTGCTCCCCCACAGCTATCAGCAGAAGTGGAGTGCGCATGTCATATGACATCACTCGGCAGACTTCCGCCCACATGATCGCTTTGCTTTGACGGCTCTGGTGGTGATGTGTTCTAGGTGCTGGCGCGCATGCGCCGCTTACCGGCCACACTTCCGGTCCCCTCTGTATTTAAACATAAGAGAATGATAGTGTGTTGACCCCTTCCGAAAAAGCAGTACCACGAATCGTGCTTCAGGGGCTACTTGGCGAGGTGCGGACGTTCCCTTGTTACCATTTTGGGTAAGCATGTATCTTTGTTAGTGTTGAGCATTCCGATACCGCAAGTATCGGGTATCGGCCGATATTTGCTGTATCGGAATTCCGATACCGAGTTCCGATATTTTTGTGATATCGGAAATCGGAATCGGAAGTTCCCAGTGTATGGTTCCCAGGGTCTGGAGGAGAGGAGACTCTCCTTCAGGCCCTGGGATCCATATTCATGTAAAAAATAAAGAATAAAAATAAAAAATATGGATATACTCACCCGTCCGGCAGCCCCTGGACCTTACCGATGTAACCGGCAGCCTCCGTTCCTAAGAATGCAGTGCGTTTAGGACCTGCGATGACGTCGCGGCTTGTGATTGGTCGCGTGAGCGGTCACATGAGCGGTCACGTGACCAATCACAAGCCGCGACGTCATTGAAGGCCCTTCACTGCTCATTCTTAGGAACAGAGGGTGCCGGTTACATCGGTAAGGTCCAGGGGCCGCCGGAGGGGTGAGTATATCCATATTTTTTATTTTAATTCTTTATTTTTTACATGAATATGGATCCCAGGGCCTGAAGGAGAGTTTCCTCTCCTTCAGACCCTGGGAACCATCCAGGATACCTTCCGATACTTGTGTCCCATTGACTTGCATTGGTATCAGGTATCGGTATCGGCGATATCCGATATTTTTTGGATATCGGCCGATACCATCCGATACCAATGCCTTTGAGTATCGGAAGGTATCGCTCAACACTAATCTTTGTAACTGCTGTGGCTTACCTGGCTTATACTACAATGAGACTGTGTTTGGTACTAATACTGAAGGCCATTGGGACTATTTTTGAGCTGCTTATTCAGATGCTTGCATTCCTAGGATGAACTTTGTTGTCCTCCCCAAACCCGGCATACCTTCATGTCTCCTCCGTTTTTTACTTCCTGATTTCTATACAGTGCATACAGCATGTATAATTGAGTACTTTTCATGTGATTTGTTCAATAAATAAAACTTTGTATTTTATTTTTAATATGTTGTTTGGGACATTTTTACTCCATTTTCTCTTGGTTATGTCTATTTGGAGTTGTCTGTTCAATATGACACCGTTGGGTTGTCTTGGGCGAGCCTTATATTTTGGCTCTCGGCCACAGTGTACATCAGTGCTTTATGATTATGTTAATATGTATGCCTTCAAAGCAAGGATTTTGACAACACAGATACACCAGGCATCAGCCAGACTGATCAAAATGTGGCCCTAATTTTTTGGGGCACATCAAAATTCTGTCAATAAGTTGGCTATAAAATTCAGGCTTGAAACTTTATTTTGCCAATTTAAAAGCAGTGGAAATGGGCTCCCCAGAAGCACAGCGGGACAAGAGCGATACGTTTCGATCACTAAAGATCTTTATCAAAGCTATATACAAATAGTTCAATGCACAATATATAGATCCCACAGACGAATGAGAATCAATTAGATAGTCACATGATTAACCAAAGGTCCTTCAGATGTAAAAGAATCATGGTAAATGGCATAATAGCAAGAAAGAAAAAAAAAACAATTATTTGCAAATATGCAAGACTACAGACCTCCACATGAAAAACAGGAGAAAAGACAATAAAAAACAACAAATATATTAGAATTAAAAGCATGCTAGACAGGTGCATATGACATCAATAGTGATACATCAATTCATTATGTTTGTTGAGACCTGTTGGAAATCGAGTGTTAAGATAATAGATCCAAAAGGCTTCACGGGGGAGAAGAAACCGTCTGGCATCCCCACCACGTAAGGGTCTATTCACACGTTCTATACCGTGTACTTGAAAAAACTTTGTGCTGCGAGCATGTTTCACAATGAAATGCTTAGAGGCTGCAGAAACAGTGCGAGTTGAGTCCCCAATGTAACCTTTGTCATATAGGTGTTCGCTAAAGCGAACCTTCAGTTTGCGCGATGTACACCCGACATAGGATAAATGGCATACAGTGCAATTAATTTTATAAACAACAAAATTAGTATTACAATTAATATATTGTTTGATGTTGAAACTTTCTGAGTTGTTATAGTTATAAAACACTTTAGTAATAAGTGCATGTGCACAAGTTTTGCAGTTTTTCGAACCGCATTTGAAAAAAACGCTGCAATCCAACCACGTCTTATTTCTATGTCTATCTGCACAAAACATACTGGGTGAAATTTTGCTACCTATGGATGGGGCTTTTCTGGCTACTACATTGATACCAGCTTTCAAAATTTTGGCCAGATTCTCATCTTCATAAAAAAACGGAAGAAATTTATTAACGATTCCCTTGATTTGATAAAACTGTGGACTGAACTGAAAGCATACATAAGGTTTGTTGCCAATGTTGTTTTGCGAATTGGAAGATACCATTTCTGTTTTGCGTGCAATAAGGTCCTCACGATTTTTATGACTTAAAATTTTACTTGCTCTTTTTAAAGTCCAATATGGATAATTATGGCGCTTTAATTTACGGGATATCAAATCAAGCTATGTGTGCCCTTCAGTTTCACCTAGACAAATTCAGTAATTATTCGGTGGATTTAAAAAACTTTATTTTACAGGCTGCTACTTTTCTAATGACGCACAATTTTTTTTTTCTTTCGATGGTCAATTTTTTTTTACAGAAATCTGGTGTGGCCATGGGTGCCAAATTCTCATCTTCTTTGGCTAACCTTGTAATGGCATTTTGGGAATATGAATTTATATTTTCTGTATCCTGTTTAGTATGGTATGGCAGATACATCGATGATTTGCTAATAATCTGGGGTACCGATGTATCTGCCATACCAGAATTTATGAATTATCTCAACTCTAATCAGTACAATATTTGTTTTACTTATAGACAGGACTCTGGTCACATTCAATTTTTGGATTTAAATTTAAGTGGTACAGCAGATCGATTAATTTCAACCAGTACATATCACAAATCATTAAGTGGCAGCACTATTTTACATGCCAGCAGTGGCCATCCTAGACACACTATTCGGTGAGTTCCTGTGGGTGAATATGTTAGAGTAAAACGTAACTGTAGTAATAATCTCAATCTAGACAGAGAAATTGATTTGATATCTGGTAAATTAAAGCGCCATAATTATCCAGATTGCACTTTAAAAAGAGCAAGTACAATTTTAAGTCATAAAAATCGTGATGACCTTATTGCACGCAAAACAGAAATGGTATCTTCCAATTCGGAAAACAACATTAGCAACAAACCTTATGTATGCTTTCTGTTCAGTCCACAGTTTTATCAAATCAAGGGAATCGTTAATAAATTTCTTCCGGTTTTATATGAAGATGAGAATCTGGCAAAAATTTTGAAAGCTGGTATCAATGTAGTAGCCAGAAAAGCCCTATCCATAGGTAACAAAATTTTGCCCAGTATGTTTTGTGCAGATAGACATAGAAATAAGACGTGGTTGGATTGCAGCGATTTTTTTCAAATGCGGTTCGAAAAACTGCAAAACTTGCTCACATGCACTTATTACTAAAGTGTTTTATAACTATAACAACTCAGAAAGTTTCAACATCAAACAATATATTAATTGTAATACTAATTTTGTTGTTTATAAAATTAATTGCACTGTATGCCATTTATCCTATGTCGGGTGTACATCGCGCAAACTGGAGGTTCGCATTAGCGAACACCTATACGACATAGGTTACATTGGGGACTCAACTCGCACTGTTTCTGCAGCCTCTAAGCATTTCATTATGAAACATGCTCGCAGCACAAAGTTTTTACAAGTACACGGTATAGAACGTGTGAATAAACCCTTACGTGGTGGAGATGCCAGACGGTTTCTTCTCACATGTGAAGCCTTTTGGATCTATTATCTTAACACTCGATTTCCAACAGGTCTCAACAAACATAATGAATTGATGTATCACTATTGATGTCATATGAACCTGTCTAGCATGCTTTTAATTCTAATATATTTGTTGTTTTTTATTGTCTTTTCTCCTGTTTTTCATGTGGAGGTCTGTAGTCTTGTATATTTGCAAATAATTGTTTTTTTTTGTTGTTGTTTTTTTTCTTGCTATTATGCCATTCACTATGATTCTTTTACATCTGAAGGACATTTGGTTAATCATGTGACTATCTAATTGTTTCTCATTGGTCTGTGGGATCTATATATTGTGCATTGAACTATTTGTACATAGCTTTGATAAAGATCTTTAGTGATCGAAACGCGTCGCTATTGTCCCGCTGTGCTTCTGGAGAGCACATTTCCACTGCTTTTAAATTGGCAAAATAAAGTTTCAAGCCTGAATTTTACAGATATGGAGCTGGAACAAGTTCTTTTTTTTTCCTTTCTCCTGTGACTACGTTGATCAGCGCGAAGTTCCTTGCACCTGCGGTGGTTACTCGGTGAACTGGCTTTACTTACTATAGTTGTGTCCAATAAGTTGGCTATGACACACAGAAAAAAATTGGAGTACTAAAATGGTAAGATATTTCGCACAATTATATGCGATGCATGTGGCGTACAACTCACAGTGATAAATATGAGAACTGTAGTTAAATATTTTTGGGCCAGCTACAGATTTTTGAGGCAGCAAAATGGTGTCCAAAAATGTTGTAAGACACTACAAAATATTAGATAGTACCAAAAAAAAGGACAGATTTTTGGCGCACTCACATCTGATGCCTGGGCCCCCCCAAAAAATAGTTAAATAATTATATTTTCACCCTCTTGTATTGCAATGACTGTATGAATGGCTGTAGTCTGCAGCCTGACCAAGCAAATAGATGTAGAAAAAAGGGGGCTATGGATTGCTTCATAATAAAATGAGCAGGTATAACCTTAAAAATTAAATTGCCACGGATAACTGCAGCTAGGTACATATATAATACGCTACAGACAATAATGGAGCCTTTTGATGTATGCAGGGAGATCAATAGACTCACATACTGTGCCTGCAAGCCTTGCAGTGATGTGGATATGTGCACATAGACTCCCCTACCCAACTAGCACAATTAAAAACTAGGCCCAATGTTAAGCAGTGGGTCTCCTAGAATTGTAATGCCCATAAATGAAGTGCATGGACTGACAAACATTTCCTCAATGGGGGGGGTACCTTTTTAAAAAATATTTTATGGGCATCATAGACACCCTTGCCAAAAATTGGATTGCCTGTAGCAGCACAAAACACGCTAACCCTGGTGATCTAGTGGCAGAGAATGAGGAGAAATTGATGAAGGCCTCATTAAAAACTAGGCCTAATGTAAATGAGCGGGTCTCCTAGACTTGTAATACCCATACACGCAGAGCATGGGCTGACAAACATTTCCCTATGGGGGGTACATTTTAAAAAAATATACTATGGGCATCATAGACACCCTTGCCAAAAATTGGACTGCTTGTGATCTAGTGGCGGAGAATGAGGAGAAATAATGATAAATCATACTGAAATCAAACAACTAAATAAAAAAATGTGAATAAACCTATGAAAGAAAATAACAAAAGGCGGTGGCGAAAGCAGGTTCATAGATATGAAGCCAGAATGTGTCCAACAAGATATGTTTGTCCCTAGCAACAGCTCAGAGACAAGGATATAAATTAAAATATAATAGTATTTCAATATTTTTGTATTGTAGAGGTATACACTAGCTCATTAGAGGATTGTCCAGAGATATGAAAAATGGAAAATATAAGAATAAATGGGAAGAATATTCATACATTTCATTTTTATGACATTTCCCCCTGGGGGAGTAACATTTGCTTTGGTTTCAAATTGGTAATGGGCATTATAAAAACACCGAAAAATTGAATGGCTGTAGCAGTATACAACACAATCACCATGGTGTTCTATTGACAGAGAATGATGAGATGTGAAGGAAGTCCTTATAAAAAAACTAGGCCCAATTTAAAGTAGTATGTCTCCTAGACTTGAAATGCCCATGCACGCAGTGCATTGGGTGACAAACATTTCCCCATAGGGGATACATTTAAAAAAAATATATACTATGGGCACCATAGACATCCTTGCCCAAAATTGGACTGCCTTTAGCAGCACAAAACACAATAACCCTGGTGATCTAGTGGCAGAAAATGAGGAGACATTGATGAAGGCCTCATTAAAAACTAGGCCCAATGTAAAGGAGCGGGTCTCCTAGACTTGTAATGCCCATACATGCAGTGCATGGGCTGACAAACATTTCCCCATGGGGGATACATTTTTTGAAAAATATACTATTGGCATCATAGACACCCTTGCCAAAAAGTGGACTGCTTGTAGCAGCACATAACACGTTAACAATGGTGATCTAGTGGTGGAGAATGAGAGGACATTGATGAAGGCCTCATTAAAAACTAGGCCCAATGTAAAGGAGTGTGTCTCCTAGACTTGTAATGCCCATACATGCAGTGCATGGGGTGACAAACATTTCCGCATGGGGGATACATTTTTTGAAAATATACTATTGGCATCATAGACACCTTTGCCATAAATTGGGCTGCCTGTAGCAGCACAGAACGCGTAAACCCTGGTGATCTAGTGGTGGAAAATGAGGAGACAAAGATAAATCATACTGAAATCAAATAAATAAAGGATGTGAATCCACCTATGAAAGTAAATAACAAAAGGGAGGGGCGAACACAGGTTCATAGATATGAGGCCAGAATGTGTCGAACGAGATATGTTGGTCCCTAGCAGCTCAGAGACAGGGATATAAATAAAAATATAATATAATGGTATTTAAATATTTTTATATTGGAGAGGTATACACTAGGTCATAAGAGGGTGGTCCAGAGATAGGAAAAATGGAAAATATGACAATAAATGGGAATAATATATGTGCATCTCATTTTTATGACAGTTCCCTCTGGGAAGTAACATTTGTTTTGGTTTCTAATTAGTGACAGGCATCATAAAAACACCCTTGCATAAAAACTGAGTGACTTTTGCATCATGGAATACGCTCACCCTGGTGTTGTACTGATTGTGGATGATGTGGATGACGATAAGGAGGAGGATAACACCAAACAGACCAAATCAGGAAGCAGATACCCATGTGTGGTTGGCAAGAGGTGTATGAGAATACACCTCCACAAAAAAGACAATGTATTTGAGGTTATGTTTCACTGTTTTCATTCGGTGGTGTTCATAAGTCTTGCCCAATCCAGTCCTTGTTAATTTTTATAAGAGTCAGCCTGTCAGCATTGTCAGTTGACAGGTGGATGCGCTTCTCTGTTATAATTCCATCAGCGGCACTAAAAACTCGCTCTGACAGCACACTAGCAGCAGGTCAGGCCAGGACCACCGAGGCATAGAGAGCCAGTTCATGCCACGTGTCCAGCTTGGATACTCAATAATTAAAAGGCAAAGAGGAACCCCGGAGGACGATAATAATAATAATAATCTTTATATAGCGCTAACATATTCCGCAGCGCTTTACAGTTTTGCACACATTATCATCACTGTCCCTGATGGGGCTCACAATCTAAATTCTCTATCAGTATGTCTTTGGAATGTGGGAGGAAACCGGAGTGCCCGGAGGAAACCCACGCAAACACGGGGAGAACATACAAACTCCTTGCAGATGTTGTCCAAGGTGGGATTAGAACCCAGGACTCCAGCGCTGCAAGGCTGCAGTGCTATCCACTGAGCCACCTTGCTGCCCCGATTGTACGATCTGCAAGGTACTCCCTCAGCATCTTCCCAAAGATTGCACTTCTTGTGCCAGCACCCCTTGTCTCTGTGCTGGCATGATCGGAGGGTCTGAGAAAACTATCCCATAACTTTGCATTGTTCCCCTGCCTGAGCTGGATTGTACTTCTGTCTATCTCGCTTGGATTCCTTGGTTGTACAACAAACTATGACGTCTGCTGCCAGCATTCTCACATTTGAATTGTTTCAGTTATTCTGCTACAAGGGCCCTCTGGTACAGCAACATTTTTGTACACCTGTCTGCCTCTGGAATAAGAGATTGAAAGATCTCCTTGTAGTGTGGGTCTAGAAGTGTCACCAACCAGTAATGAGTGTCACCCTAAATTTTAATAATATGAGGGTCATGTGAAACGCAGCGCAACATAAAGTCAGCCATGCGTGCTAGACTGCTAACAGGCAAGACTTCTATGTCCTCACCAACAGGATGACTGACCATGCTGTCTTCCTCCTTCTCATCCTCCTCCTCCTCCCTGTCCTCAGGTCATCCCCGCTGAACAGACGGCATGACAGCTGTGCTTGTAGTATCATTTATAGCGCATGAAGGTAGCTCCTGTTCTTCCTCCTCCTCTTCATTGTGTACCAAAAACATGAGGCTGGGCTAAATGCAATTGTAATCACCCTTTAAGGTTCCTTGCTCTATGTCCTCGTGCTCTGCCTGCAATGCATCCTCTTTAACTGTGAGCAGAATGCTGAGAAGCGGGATGGTGACACTAAGTATGGCGTCATCGCCACTCACTATCTTGGTGCAGTCCTCAAATTTCTAGAGGATGGAACATATGCCTCACATCCATGTCTACTCCTGAGGTCTTATGTGTGGAGTCTGAACTGAATACTGACAGCCTTATTGATGCTGGTAGTCAACAACTGCCCTCTTCTGCTCACAAAACCTTTACAACATATGCAGTTTAGAGTTCCAATGCATGTGGACATCACACACCAGTCGGTGAGCTGGAAGCTGCAAACACTGCAGAAGCACGGCAAGGGCGGCTGAAGCTGTAGCTGACTTTCTAAAATGGGCAGACAGATGGCGTACTTTCACTAGCCGATCTGACAGCTCCGGGTAGCTTTTCAGAAAACATTGAACCATGAGGTTAAGCACATGGGCCAGGCAAGGTACGTGTGTGAGCTCACCTTGCCTCAGAGCCACCACCAGGAACTGGCCATTGTCACGCACGACCATGCCTGGCTGTAGGTTCAGTGGTGTCATCCAAACATCTGGCAACATGTCTGAAACAAGGCAGGCAGGGATAAACGGGTATCCCTGCCTGCCTTGTTTCAGACATGTTGTCAGAATAAAGCTTTGGAATTTTATTTGGATGGTGAGTGCCCGCTGTTTTTTCTATTCATCTGCTATCATCTAACTGGAATGTTTTTTGCGTGAGCACCCGATATCCTTTTCGCTTCATGATCTCAGTGCCACAGTGAGCTATATTGGGTGATAGAACCAGCTGGTTGTGCGGTCTTTTCTTTCTTTTTCTTTGTTACTTTGGTCATCCAAACATCTGATTGCTCTTTCAGCGCTGTCCACATCTCTTCTGAATTTGTGCGGTTTGTTACCTATGCAGATTAGCTTCAGCACAGCCTGTTGCCGCATGGCTGAGGCAGTGCTGCAGTGCTTCCAGCTTCTGACTGATGTATTGATTTCAGAGATAGAGGATGAAGAGGAGGAGGAGGTGCAAGATCTGTAGACAATGGGGTCAACCTTGATTGACGTAGGGCCAGCAATCCTCGGCATGGGGAGAATGTGTTCCATCCCATGGTCCGACTGGGTCCCGGCTTCCACTATGTTAACCCAATGTGCCATCAGTGAGATGTACCATCCCTGCCCACAAGCACTTGTCCATGTTTCCATGGTTAGGTGGACTTTCCCTGTAACAGCATTGTTGAGGGCACGGGTAATGTTGTGGGACACATGCTGGTGTAATGCCGGTAAGGCACAATGGGAGAAATAGTGGTGACTGGGGACCGAGTACCTTGGGATGGCCACCACCATCAGGTTGCAGAAAGCTTCTGTCTCAACAAGCCTAAAAGGCAGCATTTCTATTGCAAGCAGAAGAGAAATATTAGAATTGAGGACTGTGGCCTGTGGGGCATTGGCTGGGTATTACCGCTTGCGTTCCAAAGACTGGGTTATAGACAACTGAAGGCTGTGCTGGGACAAGGATGTGGACAGGCTTGCTGATAGTGCTGCTTGACTGTGGGCCACAACAGGTGCAGAGCTATAGGCATCTTCAAATGCATGGTGTACTGGGGATTGGCTTCTATGCAAAACAGTGGAAGAAGCAGTGGTGTGACCAGCAGGCAGTGGTCCTGGAGCCTGGGGTTCGGCCCACAAAGTCGGATGCTTTGCTGCCATGTGCCTGATCATGCTGGTGGTGGTCAGGCTGGTTGTTTTGCTACCCCTGCTGATGTGGGCATGGCAGGTGCTGCAAATGGCCTGTTTGGGGTTATTGGCAGAGTCTTTAAAAAATAACCAGACTAGGGAAGATCTAACAGTTGGAATGGCTACTTCCCTCATGTTGGTGTTATGGGGAACGGATGCATGCCTTCTGTCTGTGGCCACCACACTGCTTTTTCCTGCCTGTTGTGGTGATATGCCTCCTTCCCCATGTGTGCTGCTGCCCTCGCTCTGCATGTCCTCCTGCCAGGTTGGGTCAGTCACATAGTCAACCACCACCTCATCTTCCACATCTGCACCCTGCTCCTCCTCCTGACTTTCTGGCAATTGTGTCTCATCATCGTCCACCTCTTCTGACACTTTTACATCATCGCCTTCATGTGAACGGGGCTGTTCAAAGCTTTGGGCATCTCGACATGTGATCTCAGCTGTCACCACTTTAAGTTGACTGGCCAAGAGTTCAGAATTTTGAAATGGAAAACTGAACAGCTCTTCAGAGTGTCCAAGTGTGGGATCAGTTGTCTCAGGGCACTCGGCATGGTGGGAGGAAAAAGGATCAGGGTGAGAAGTATACAGGCCACATTCACGGCTACTCAGACTTGACCGTGTGGAAGACATAGTGGTGGTGGTAGTGGCGGCTAAGTGACTGGAAACATTATCCGCTATCCAACCAACAACCATTTCACACTGCTCTGGCTTCAAGAGTGGTGTGCTGCGGTCCCGTAAAAACTGGGAAGGTCGAGCGAGAAGATATGGATCTTTGTTTTGTCCCACTTTCACCTTGGCCACGGCCTCGTCCTCTGCATGCACCATCATCATCAAGTCAACTTCCCCATCCCTTGCCTCTTGACTTGCCCATTTTAAATGGACTACAGCACTATTTCAAATGCTCAACACAAATATATTTATTAGTAGCGAAATAATATCTGATCAGTATGCCTGCAAATCTACGATTTTTCAAACTCAAACACCAGGCAGGCGTCAGCCTGACATAACAGACTGTATTCAATTTTTGGGGGCTTTCTGTAAATTTAATTTATGCAAAATAGTGCTGTATTTAAGTAGAGTAACAGACAGCAAAAAAAGGGGTACACTGGCCTACAGTGATCAATCTTGGAGCACACAGATATATAAGGGCTCTCACGGAAATACCACACTGGCAAATATGTGCCTTTTTATATTTTTTTATGCTAAATTGTGCTGTATATAATTTCAGTAACAGACAGCAAAAAAAGTGGTCCAATAGCCTACAATGACAAAACTTGGAGCACAGAGATATATGAGGGCTCTCATGGAAATACCACACTGGCAAATATGTGCCCTTTTTATATTTTTTTATGCTAAATAGCGCTGTATATAATTTCAGTAACAGACAGCAAAAAAAGTGGTCCTCCGGCATAAAATAACCAAACTTGGAGCACAGATACATGAGGGCTCTCACGGAAATACCACACTGGCAAATATGTGCCCTTTTAATATTTTTTTATGCTAAATAGTGCTGTATATAATCTCAGTAACAAACAGCAAAAAAAGTGGTCCTCCGGCCTACAATGACTAAACTTGAAGCACGCAGATATATGAGGGCTGTCACGGAAATACCACACTGGCAAATATGTGCCAGTCAGACATATATACACTCACCGGCCACTTTATTAGGTACACCATGCTAGTAACGGGTTGGACCCCCTTTTGCCTTCAGAACTGCCTCAATTCTTCATGGCATAGATTCAACAAGGTGCTGGAAGCATTCCTCAGAGATTTTGGTCCATATTGACATGATGGCATCACACAGTTGCCGCAGATTTGTCAGCTGCACATCCCAAAGATGCTCCATACAAGGCAGGATGGATCCATGCTTTCATGTTGTTTACGCCAAATTCTGACCCTACCATCCGAATGTCGCAGCAGAAATCGAGACTCATCAGACCAAGCAACGTTTTTCCAATCTTCTACTGTCCAATTTCGATGAGCTTGTACAAATTGCAGCCTCAGTTTCCTGTTCTTAGCTGAAAGGAGTGGTACCCGGTGTGGTCTTCTGCTGCTGTAGCCCATCTGCCTCAAAGTTCGACGCACTGTGCGTTCAGAGATGCTCTTAGGCCTACCTTGGTTGTAACGGGTGGCGATTTGAGTTACTGTTGCCTTTCTATCAGCTCGAACCAGTCTGCCCATTCTCCTCTGACCTCTGGCATCAACAAGGCATTTCCGCCCACAGAACTGCCGCTCACTGGATTTTTTTTCTTTTTCGGACCATTCTCTGTAAACCCTAGAGATGGTTGTGCGTGAAAATCCCAGTAGATCAGCAGTTTCTGAAATACTCAGACTAGCCCTTCTGGCACCAACAACCATGCCACGTTCAAAGGCACTCAAATCACCTTTCTTCCCCATACTGATGCTCGGTTTGAACTGCAGGAGATTGTCTTGACCATGTCTACATGCCTAAATGCACTGAGTTGCCGCCATGTGATTGGCTGATTAGAAATTAAGTGTTAACAAGAAGTTGGACAGGTGTACCTAATAAAGTGGCCGGTGAGTGTATATATATACAGTATATATATATATATATATATATATATATATATATATATATATCAGACCAGTCGCTCAGTTTATTGCAGGGGGTGGTTAAAGTTATGATGCAACTGTTCTTCAGTGAGAGTTCTACTTCTGGGACCCCCAACTGTTCACAAGTGCAGGGCTCCCAAAAATTTCATCACCCCCTGAAATGAGCCGAGCAGCTCATTCAGTCACTAGATTTTAAGGGTCAGCCCTCACAGCAGATTTTCAAGCAGAATATTGGTGCAGACAGGTCCTTTCTCGCCACAGTTGCTGCTTAATTCTGGTGTTCTGCTGTCTTCAATGCGTCCACCGTGGATATTCAGCAGAATATAGTCGTGGCTGCCCAGTAATGGCGGTGATGTCCTTATGGTGGGCCCCTGGGTATATTCAATATAGCAGATATGTAGACAGTATGGATAAAAATACCTGACAGAGTGATTTGTATCTGAAAAGACATGCCGAAACTACAAGAAAATAAAAATGAACTAAGCTTTTTAAATCCAAATTCAACAGTTTCAGCAAATTTCTCCCCAAAAATGTGATTTGCGGTCAACCAGGTCACCATCAATTGAAAGTAGTGAAAAGCCACCAATTAACTAGTATGACACTTTGAGGTCTCCTATGTTTCTTTCTATCACCTTTCAATCCCTTTAACCCCATAGCAACTGCCGATACGCCTTTTTTTTGGAGGCAGTTTAAGATATTTAGTTACTCAGCACTAGGGTTGAGTGACCTTTACTTTTATAGGATCGGGTCGGGTTTCACGAAACCCGACTTTTTCAAAAGTCGGGTCGAGTGAAATCGGCCGATCCTATAAAAAAGTCGGGGTCGGGGTCGGCCGAAACTCGAAACCCAATGCAGCGCATTGGGTTTCCAATGGTTCCCAGGGTCTGAAGGAGCGGAAACTCTCCTTCAGGCCCTGGGATCCATATTTAAGTGTAAAATAAAGAATTAAAATAAAAAATATCGCTATACTTACCATCTGACGGGCCCTGGTACTAACCGGGAACCTTCCTTCCTTAGAATCAGCCTTCCAGGACCTTGCGGTGACGTCGCGGTGACGTCGCGGCTTGTGATTGGTCGCGCGGCCGCCCATGTGACCGCTCGCGCGACCAATCACAAGCCGCGACGTCACCGTGACGTCACCGAAGATCCTGGAAGGGCTGATTCTTAGGAAGGAAGGCTGCCAGAAAGAAGCAGGGCGTGTCCGAGGGTGAGTATATACCTAATAGGAATATACTCACCCTCGGCTTCGTTCCGGCAGCCTTCCTTCCTAAGAATCAGCCCTTCCAGGACCTTCGGTGACGTCACGGTGACGTCGCGGCTTGTGATTGGTCGCGCGAGCGGTCACATGGGCGGCCGCGCGACCAATCACATGCCGCGACGTCACCGCGACGTCACCGCAAGGTCCTGGAAGGCTGATTCTAAGGAAGGAAGGTTCCCGGTTAGTACCAGGGCCCATCAGAAGGTAAGTATAGCGATATTTTTTATTTTAATTCTTTATTTTACACTTAAATCTGAATTCCGATACCAATTCCCGATATCTTAAACATATCGGGAATCGGTATCGGAATTCCGATTCCAGATTCAGAAGATCGCCGACTTCATGGCCGACCCCACACAGGGGTCGGGTCGGGTTTCATGAAACCCGACTTTGCCAAAAGTCGGCGACTTCTGAAAATTGCCGACCCGTTTCGCTCAACCCTACTCAGCACCACTTTTTAATGGCTCTGAGAAATAAGGTTATAGCACCTGCCAGCGCTGGAAAATATCCGGGGTCTCAGCTACAGTTTTGATCGTCATTGCTTACACAATAACGGTGATTGCAGAAAAAAAAGTCAGATTTCCCATTCATTTCTCTGTACTTCTTATATGATCTAGCATACCAGAGGAAAGAGAAATGGTATCCCCCAAGCCCTTCCCTCCAGTACCTCCAGTATTTCCCAGCCCTTGATGTCTTCTTCCTGAAAGAGAGTGGAGGGTACATGTGCAGTGTGCCCGCAGAGATCTGTCGGCTGGCACCGGAAACAATAGGAGATTTTTCCTATTGGTTCATTGTGATCACTGTGATAGACCCGTTCACAGTGATCAAAGTAAAAAAAAAGTAAATCAACCCCTCTTTATCACCACCTTAGTTAGGTAAAAATAACAAAATAAAAAAATATATATTTTTTCCATTCTTTGCAGTTAGGGTTAGGGTTGGGGCTAGGGTTGTGGTTAGAGCTAGAGTTAGGGTTGGGGATAGAGCTAGAGTTAGAGTTGGGGGTAGGGTTAGGTTTGGGGCTAGGGCTAGGGTTGAGGCTAGGGTTAGGGTTGAGGCTAGGGATAGGGTTATGGTTAGAGCTAGGGTTAGGGTTGGGCTTGGTTTAGGGTTGGGGCTAGTGTTAGAGTTGGGGCTAGGGTTATGGTTGGGGCTAAGGTTAGGGTTGTTTTGGGGTTTCTATTGTGATGTTGGGGTTAGGTTATGTTGGGTTTAAGGTTGTGTTGAGGTTACGGTTGTGTTGTGGTTATGGTTGAGGTGTTGGGGTTAGGGTGGTGATGGAGTTAGGGTTAGGGTTGAGGTTAGGGTTGGGATTAGGGTTAGGGTTGAGATTAGGGTCAAGGTGTAGGGCTGTGTTAGGGTTTGAGTTAGAACAGGGGTCTCCAAGTGCGACATGGGGCCCGCCATTGATTCCAGCCAATTTTGCGTTCAAAAAATGAAATGGTGCTCTCTCCCTTTTAAGCCCTGCCATGCGCCCAAACAGTGGCTTTCCACCACATACAGGGTTTCTGTGTACTGTGAAGAAATTGCACAACAAATTTTCTGGTCCATTTTCTCCTGATACCCTTGTGAAAATAAAAAAAAGTTTGGGTCTAAAGAAATTTTTTTGTGAAAAAAGTAAAATGTTAATTTTTTCATCTACATTGCTTTAGTTCTCGTGAAGCACCTGAAGGGTTTATAAACTTCTTAAATGTGGGTTTGAGCACCTTGAGGGGTGCAGTTTTTAGAATGTTTTCAATTTGGGGTATTTTCTGTCATATTGACCCCTCAAGCTCACTTCAAATGTAAGACGGTCCCTAAAAAGATGGTTTTGTACATTTTGTTGGAAAAATGAGAAATCGCTGGCCAACTATTAACCATTTGTCATGATCCAGACCAGTTTTTGAGTCCTGTCTTCCCTTTTCCCACTCTGATCATGTCAGTGGTTAACTTTTCTCAGCCTCAGTCTGGTTTCAAGTTTTCTTATTTTTCTCTGCTGCATCCTTCTGGTTTTGTCAGTTATAGCTCTGCCTATGGCATGTGAAAATCCTGATTTGTCCTGCTGTGTTAGCTGCCTGAACCCGTTTCTCTGCTTCCCCTATCCCTGTCTTGACTCAGTGTTTTTTACCTTTATGTGTTTACTCCCTGGTTTTGACTTGGCTTGTATCCTGACCTGCTTCTGTCTTTTGTATTTGGCTTATCCACTCCTGGCTGTTACTGACCTTTTGGCTTGTCTCTGACTCTGGATTGTGTCTATTCCTTTGGTACTGCCCTACTGACTATGTAGACCTGGCTTGTTTGACTTTCCTGCTTCCACCTAGCGGTAGCCTCACTGCTGCACAACAGGCCTACTTTGTCTAGGTGCAGCCCTTTTTCCATTCTATAGCCATCTGGTGGAGCTTGCACCTACCTGCATTGCATCAGCGTGCCACCCTTACAACTTCCTAACAAGAAAAAATATTATGTTTCCAAAATTGTGCTGATGTAAAGTAGACATGTGGGAAATGTTACTTATTAACTATTTTGGGCAATATGATTCTCTGATTTAAGGGCACAAAAATTAACAGTTTGAAAATTGCAAAATTTTCAACATTTTTGCCAAATTTCCATTTTTTTAAATTAATAAACACAAGTTATAACAAACAAATTTTACCACTAACATGAAGTACAATATGTCGCAAAACAATAGTCTCAGAATCATGGGGACATGTTGAAGCGTTCCAGAGCTATAACCTCACAAAATGACTGTGGTCAGAATTGTAAAAATTGGCCTGTCATTAAGGACAAAATTGGCCCTGTCACTAAGGTGTTAAAGCAAACAAAGCTGTGGTATTGTAAGGGTATGTACACACGTCCGGATTTCTTGCAGAAATTTCCTGAAGAAAACCGGAAATTTTCTGCAAGAAATCCGCATTTTTTTTTGCATTTTTTTCCCGTTTTTTTCGCGTTTTTTTAGCATTTTGCAAGCGAAATTAGCTTGCAGAATGCTAAAGTTTTCCAAGCGATCTGTAGCATCGCTTGGAAAACTGACTGACAGGTTGGTCACACTTCTCAAACATACTGTTTGACAAGTGTGACCAACTTTTTACTATAGATGCTGCTTATGCAGCATCAATAGTAAAAAGATATCATGTTAAAAATAATAAAAAAATAATTTACTTTAATTCTTTTTTTTTACCAATTATACGGTGCCCAGTCCGTGGAGGAGAGTCTCCTCTCCTCCACCCTGGGTACCAACCGCACATGATCTGCTTACTTCCCGCATGGTGGGCACAGCCACATGCGGAAAGTAAGCAGATCAATGCATTCCTAGGTATGCGGAATCCCCGCAATTCCGCAAATTTAATGAACATGTTGCTTTTTTTTCCGTGATGCGATTTTTTCGCGGAAAAAAATGCAACATTTGCACAAGAAATGTGTAATACACTTAAAATAATGGGAGGCATATGTAAGCGTTTTTTTCGCGTTTTTATCATGTTTTTATAGTGAAAAAACGCGAAAAAAACGCGAAAAATACTGAACGTGTGCACATGGCCAGTAACCTCACCATTAATGGCTAAGGGGAAACAGATGATAACTTCTCTTCATTTCTATGCTATCACACAGACTATCTGTACAGTTTCTTCAGTCTTTTATGACCTTTTAATTTCATCTCTATAGGTAGATTGTTTTTATTCAAGCTATGAATATTTCTGCTGATTGATATTGCTATACCTTGTGATAGGATAGCTTCACGGCATTAAGGGAAAGCCTGTATAGCCACACCAGAGATCATGTGATCCTTCTTTGCTTGATGTAATCTTTGACAATGTATAAAAAGATGGCACCATATTAGAGTTCACCAGACTCAACAAATTCCCCAAAATTTGACACAAATTCTATGTGCATGAATCGATTGAGAAAAGGCTTTATTTTATATAGAATCTCCAAAAGAGGGTTGGAAAACAGCCTTTCACTTTTTTACAAAAACCTCTTAAACATTACATGGAACCCCCACTACTTTTTCCTGGATTTCTGTATCCTTTATTGGTTGTTATGGGTTTGAACACGTTGTGGTGGAGATACCACTTATTACTAAAAGACTTTGCCTCATACTTCAAAAACTAAATTAAACACATAAAAAAACTTTAATGTTTAATCACCATAACCACTCTACATAACAATGTAGAAGGTACGAAAGGCTAGCACTCGACTGTTGAGGATATGACGGTGCAAGTGAACGGAACCAGTAGTCCCATCAACCATACAAATATATAATCACTGCACACGTACTCTGGAAGATGCTTGATGCAGGTGAACAAGTTTATTGAAATAATTGTTGCAGTAAGGTGAACTGAAGAAGCGATAGGCGTAGATGACGTTTCAGCCAGCTCGTGGCCTTGATCACATCATCGCTAAAATAAATAATACAAAAAATAATGAATAACTATATACAAAACATATCTACATATATACAATTCTAGAATCCATGTCAAAACACCATAGTCAGAATGATCCATATGATGCCAAAGCTAGTACATCTTACATGTATGGTGAATGGACGAAAAATAGAACAACTAGGAGGACTGGAGGTAGATGTGGCGTGCATTGGAGCCAGAGAATAAGAAGATGATAAATATAATGTAACATACCCTGGTGAGAGGTTCCTTGTATATTGCTGTACTAGAGTGTTTACTAAGGGTATCAGCCAAAGATAAAGGGATAAGGTAATCCTATAAAGAATGATGGAACATAATCAGCAGTGGCCATGGTATAGAAATATGGATCCAAAAAAGGAGGCTGTAATGTACTTGCAGATCTATACTTTTGCTGCTATTCATAAACGGGACCGTATGATGTATAATGGAGCATGCATGCACAAATTGCTGTAAAACAGACAGGAATAGGATACCTGTTAGGTTCGTAATAAGAGGGTGGTGAGTAAAGTGGACTACGGTATACTTGCCAATTGAGTGCCTTTGTTGTAAAGATTGCACCAGGCTGGTCGTCGTAGTGTGAGGCACCTGTATAGGTATGGCTATGGGGATATACAGACATATAGTGAGATGAATCTGTAGATTAAGTCCTTAGAAGGTCAGAACAGAGAACTATAGTATACTTGCCAATGCGATTATAATGTTGTATGTTCTATAATACACCAGATGCCCCAAATGAATGGATCGTGCACATAAGTATAGCTGTGGGAATAGACATACACTGGGTAAATGAGTAGTCAGATAGGTTTATACAAGGTAATTGTATGTTATGTGCACTACCTGCCAGTATCCTTTTTTGGATCCATATTTCTAAACCATGGCCACTAGGGTTGAGCGACTTTCATTTTTTTAAGATCGAGTAGGGTTTTGGGAAACCCGATTTTGTCCAGAGTCGAGTCGAGTGCAGTCGGCCGATTATCGCTAAAAGTCGGGGATCGACCGAAACACGAAACCCAATGCAAGTCAATGGGGAAGCATAGTCGGCAGTGAGTGGAGGCCAGGAAAACACCTACAGTGCCCATTTTAATGCCAAAAACATCCATTCTTGTTTCTGAAGCTTGCCAATCTTAATTAACTGTATAATAATAGTTGGGCATAGGGAATTGGGTGAAAGTTGTGGGGGGAGTAGGGCTGGCTCAAGTTTTTCGTGGGCCCAGGAAATGCGGACTACGTCACGGCGGTGTTGCAGGGAAAGGTAAGTATTTAAAAGTTGCAAGTGCTGTGATCCTGAGCAAGCAGGGGGGGGGCCCACTCGTTCGCATTGCCACTGGCACAGGGCCCCTCAAAGTACGGCGGTGTGTTTGCATGGCGGGGGCGCCTCCCACCAGCAGCGACACTTTTGCGTACTCTGAGGGGCCCTGTGCCAGTGACGTCGCCAACGAGTATGCCCCCCCACCTGATGAAGGAACCTGCACTTTCATCTGCACCTTCCTCTTTGTCCCTGTGTAAGGTGGTATAACATGCGGGAAGGGGAACCTTACTTTCAGCAGGGACAGATTCTGGCTGTGTAGAGTACAAGGGGAATGTAGTGGTCTAGGTCAATGTACCAGCAGACTCATTTAGCAGTGGCTGGGCAATGGGCAGGATGAGGAGGAAACAGATATAGGGCCAAAGAATAAAGTAGGCTACATGCAGTTCAAAATTGGTAACAGGACTAAACAGGCGGCATTGCTTTGTTCAGTGGAGTAGCAAACCCAAGAGCAGCAGACACTGTTTCAAGGGCCTAACCACACTAGTAGGCCAAATGCAGTTTAATATCTGATAGTATAGGGCGAAAGCCAGAATGTGGAAGCTCAGCTTTGTTCAGTTGAGGACAACACCAGGGAGGGGCAGACACCTTTAGTAGGCCTGAAAAGCCTATTGCATTTTTCAAAATGGTAATTTGGAGCAGAAGGTTGAAGCTCAGCTTTATTTAGTTGAGGGCAACACCAGGGAGGGGCAGAAGCCGTTAGTAGGCCCTAACCACCATTTTTTTTTTAAAACCACATAATGAGAGCCGGAAGGTTGAAGCTCAGCTTTATTTAGTTGAGGACAACACCAGGGAGGGGCAGAAGCCGTTAGTAGGCCCTAACCACCATTTTTTTTTTTTAAACCACATAATGAGAGCCGGAAGGTTGAAGCTCAGCTTTATTTAGTTGAGGACAACACCAGGGAGGGGCACACAGACAGACACCTTTAGTAGGCCTGAAAAGCCTATTGCATTTTTCAAAATGGTAATTTGGAGCAGAAGGTTGAAGCTCAGCTTTATTTAGTTGAGGGCAACACCAGGGAGGGGCAGAAGCCGTTAGTAGGCCCTAACCACCATTTTTTTTTTAAAACCACATAATGAGAGCCGGAAGGTTGAAGCTCAGCTTTATTTAGTTGAGGACAACACCAGGGAGGGGCAGAAGCCGTTAGTAGGCCCTAACCACCATTTTTTTTTTTAAAACCACATAATGAGAGCCGGAAGGTTGAAGCTCAGCTTTATTTAGTTGAGGACAACACCAGGGAGGGGCAGAAGCCGTTAGTAGGCCCTAACCACCATTTTTTTTTTTAAAACCACATAATGAGAGCCGGAAGGTTGAAGCTCAGCTTTATTTAGTTGAGGACAACACCAGGGAGGGGCAGAAGCCGTTAGTAGGCCCTAACCACCATTTTTTTTTTAAAACCACATAATGAGAGCCGGAAGGTTGAAGCTCAGCTTTATTTAGTTGAGGACAACACCAGGGAGGGGCAGAAGCCGTTAGTAGGCCCTAACCACCATTTTTTTTTTTAAAACCACATAATGAGAGCCGGAAGGTTGAAGCTCAGCTTTATTTAGTTGAGGACAACACCAGGGAGGGGCAGAAGCCGTTAGTAGGCCCTAACCACCATTTTTTTTTTTTAAACCACATAATGAGAGCCGGAAGGTTGAAGCTCAGCTTTATTTAGTTGAGGGCAACACCAGGGAGGGGCAGAAGCCGTTAGTAGGCCCTAACCACCATTTTTTTTTTAAAACCACATAATGAGAGCCGGAAGGTTGAAGCTCAGCTTTATTTAGTTGAGGACAACACCAGGGAGGGGCAGAAGCCGTTAGTAGGCCCTAACCACCATTTTTTTTTTTTAAACCACATAATGAGAGCCGGAAGGTTGAAGCTCAGCTTTATTTAGTTGAGGACAACACCAGGGAGGGGCACACAGACAGACACCTTTAGTAGGCCTGAAAAGCCTATTGCATTTTTCAAAATGGTAATTTGGAGCAGAAGGTTGAAGCTCAGCTTTATTTAGTTGAGGGCAACACCAGGGAGGGGCAGAAGCCGTTAGTAGGCCCTAACCACCATTTTTTTTTTAAAACCACATAATGAGAGCCGGAAGGTTGAAGCTCAGCTTTATTTAGTTGAGGACAACACCAGGGAGGGGCAGAAGCCGTTAGTAGGCCCTAACCACCATTTTTTTTTTTTAAACCACATAATGAGAGCCGGAAGGTTGAAGCTCAGCTTTATTTAGTTGAGGACAACACCAGGGAGGGGCACACAGACAGACACCTTTAGTAGGCCTGAAAAGCCTATTGCATTTTTCAAAATGGTAATTTGGAGCAGAAGGTTGAAGCTCAGCTTTATTTAGTTGAGGGCAACACCAGGGAGGGGCAGAAGCCGTTAGTAGGCCCTAACCACCATTTTTTTTTTAAAACCACATAATGAGAGCCGGAAGGTTGAAGCTCAGCTTTATTTAGTTGAGGACAACACCAGGGAGGGGCAGAAGCCGTTAGTAGGCCCTAACCACCATTTTTTTTTTTAAAACCACATAATGAGAGCCGGAAGGTTGAAGCTCAGCTTTATTTAGTTGAGGACAACACCAGGGAGGGGCAGAAGCCGTTAGTAGGCCCTAACCACCATTTTTTTTTTTAAAACCACATAATGAGAGCCGGAAGGTTGAAGCTCAGCTTTATTTAGTTGAGGACAACACCAGGGAGGGGCAGAAGCCGTTAGTAGGCCCTAACCACCATTTTTTTTTTAAAACCACATAATGAGAGCCGGAAGGTTGAAGCTCAGCTTTATTTAGTTGAGGACAACACCAGGGAGGGGCAGAAGCCGTTAGTAGGCCCTAACCACCATTTTTTTTTTTAAAACCACATAATGAGAGCCGGAAGGTTGAAGCTCAGCTTTATTTAGTTGAGGACAACACCAGGGAGGGGCACACAGACAGACACCTTTTGTAGGCCTGAAAAGCCTATTGCATTTTTCAAAATGGTAATTTGGAGCAGAAGGTTGAAGCTCAGCTTTATTTAGTTGAGGGCAACACCAGGGAGGGGCAGAAGCCGTTAGTAGGCCCTAACCACCATTTTTTTTTTAAAACCACATAATGAGAGCCGGAAGGTTGAAGCTCAGCTTTATTTAGTTGAGGACAACACCAGGGAGGGGCAGAAGCCGTTAGTAGGCCCTAACCACCATTTTTTTTTTTAAAACCACATAATGAGAGCCGGAAGGTTGAAGCTCAGCTTTATTTAGTTGAGGACAACACCAGGGAGGGGCAGAAGCCGTTAGTAGGCCCTAACCACCATTTTTTTTTTAAAACCACATAATGAGAGCCGGAAGGTTGAAGCTCAGCTTTATTTAGTTGAGGACAACACCAGGGAGGGGCAGAAGCCGTTAGTAGGCCCTAACCACCATTTTTTTTTTTAAAACCACATAATGAGAGCCGGAAGGTTGAAGCTCAGCTTTATTTAGTTGAGGACAACACCAGGGAGGGGCACACAGACAGACACCTTTTGTAGGCCTGAAAAGCCTATTGCATTTTTCAAAATGGTAATTTGGAGCAGAAGGTTGAAGCTCAGCTTTATTTAGTTGAGGGCAACACCAGGGAGGGGCAGAAGCCGTTAGTAGGCCCTAACCACCATTTTTTTTTTAAAACCACATAATGAGAGCCGGAAGGTTGAAGCTCAGCTTTATTTAGTTGAGGACAACACCAGGGAGGGGCAGAAGCCGTTAGTAGGCCCTAACCACCATTTTTTTTTTTAAAACCACATAATGAGAGCCGGAAGGTTGAAGCTCAGCTTTATTTAGTTGAGGACAACACCAGGGAGGGGCAGAAGCCGTTAGTAGGCCCTAACCACCATTTTTTTTTTAAAACCACATAATGAGAGCCGGAAGGTTGAAGCTCAGCTTTATTTAGTTGAGGACAACACCAGGGAGGGGCAGAAGCCGTTAGTAGGCCCTAACCACCATTTTTTTTTTTAAAACCACATAATGAGAGCCGGAAGGTTGAAGCTCAGCTTTATTTAGTTGAGGACAACACCAGGGAGGGGCAGAAGCCGTTAGTAGGCCCTAACCACCATTTTTTTTTTTAAAACCACATAATGAGAGCCGGAAGGTTGAAGCTCAGCTTTATTTAGTTGAGGACAACACCAGGGAGGGGCAGAAGCCGTTAGTAGGCCCTAACCACCATTTTTTTTTTAAAACCACATAATGAGAGCCGGAAGGTTGAAGCTCAGCTTTATTTAGTTGAGGACAACACCAGGGAGGGGCAGAAGCCGTTAGTAGGCCCTAACCACCATTTTTTTTTTTAAAACCACATAATGAGAGCCGGAAGGTTGAAGCTCAGCTTTATTTAGTTGAGGACAACACCAGGGAGGGGCAGAAGCCGTTAGTAGGCCCTAACCACCATTTTTTTTTTTAAAACCACATAATGAGAGCCGGAAGGTTGAAGCTCAGCTTTATTTAGTTGAGGACAACACCAGGGAGGGGCACACAGACAGACACCTTTAGTAGGCCTGAAAAGCCTATTGCATTTTTTAAAATGGTAATTTGGAGCAGAAGGTTGAAGCTCAGCTTTATTTAGTTGAGGGCAACACCAGGGAGGGGCAGAAGCCGTTAGTAGGCCCTAACCACCATTTTTTTTTTTTAAACCACATAATGAGAGCCGGAAGGTTGAAGCTCAGCTTTATTTAGTTGAGGGCAACACCAGGGAGGGGCAGAAGCCGTTAGTAGGCCCTAACCACCATTTTTTTTTTTTAAACCACATAATGAGAGCCGGAAGGTTGAAGCTCAGCTTTATTTAGTTGAGGGCAACACCAGGGAGGGGCAGAAGCCGTTAGTAGGCCCTAACCACCATTTTTTTTTTTTAAACCACATAATGAGAGCCGGAAGGTTGAAGCTCAGCTTTATTTAGTTGAGGGCAACACCAGGGAGGGGCAGAAGCCGTTAGTAGGCCCTAACCAAAGTTGAAGGCCAAATGCAGTTTAATTTCTGATACTATAGGCCGAAAGCCAGAAGGTGGAAGTTCCGATTTAGACAGTGGAGGACAATTTGAATTAGGGACTGCAGACAGACTTAGTAGGCTGTCCCCTGTGGACCATGCATCCACCACATTAACCCATTGCGCCGTAATGGACACGTAATCTTCCGTGGCCATGCCTACAGGTCCATGCGTCTGTTGTCAGGTGCACCTTTGTACTCACAGATTGCCAGAGTGCATGGACAATGCGGTCTTCTACATGCTGGTGGAGGGTTGGGATGGCTTTTCTCGCAAAAGAAGTGTCGACTGGTTAGCTTGTAGCGTGGTACAGCGTAGTCCATCATGGCCTTATTAATAGTAAATAAAATATATAACTAGGCTCTATGAACTTTTAAATAGGTTCCAGGGGTACACGGGCAGCATTGGTGTGGTCAGTGGAGGAGTATTGCAAGTAGGGGCTGCAGACAGGCTATCAAAGGCCTAAAATAACAAACAGTAGGCAGTCATGGCAGTTTTACATCGGTTACATGGATACACAGGCAGGCACTCCAGGCAGCATTGTGGTCAGTGGAGGAGTATTGCAAGTAGGGGCCGCAGACAGGCTATCAAAGGCCTAAAATAACAAACAATAGGCTCATGGCAGTTTTACAGCGGTTACATGGATACACGGGCAGGCAGCTTGGTGGTCAGTGGAGGAGTATTTAAAGTAGGGACCGCAGACAGGCTTCAAAGGCCTAACATAAGAAAATGGGCTGGCTGTAGGCACTTTATAATTGGTTCCAGGGGTACACGGGCAGCAGTGGTCTGGTCAGTGGAGGAGTATTTAAAGTAGGGACCGCAGACAGGCTATCAAAGGCCTAACATAACAAACAATAGGCTCATGGCAGTTTCACAGCGGTTACATGGATACACGGGCAGGCAGCTTGGTGGTCAGTGGAGGAGTATTGCAAGGAGTGTCTGTCCCAGTACTCCCAAAATATAAATAGATGTTAATGTCTCGCAAAACAACCAAAACAAAAAAAAAAGGTGGCATACTTAGGTACAGGGGTGGGCTCATCTACTGAGTTTCTGACATAGTAATTTGGCAGTAACTATTTAATGGTGCCAATATAGGACACAGACACAGACTACTTTAAGTTGCATCATAGATGTCTACAAATTTGTATTGTCAGTGCCAGACATTGAATGATGTCAGCGAATAGACTAAAGATTGGTGGAGCTGTGCGACATAATTTTGCACGTGGTAGAGCACATTTTGAGCTGGGGTAGGGGGGAACTCTCTTGAGGCCGGCGGGACCGCCCCAGGGCCCCTCATGTTACAACGGTGTGTCTGACGTTGGGTGCGCACCACCACCGCCAGAGACACTACATTGTACTATGAGGGACCCAGTAGCAATGCCGTCAACCAAAAGCGAGCACACCCACCTCTTCAGACAAACAGCAGTCTCACGGGTGCTTGCGCCAAGTCGCGATACCACGGCCCCGTGTGGGGAGTTTTGCCATTTAGGGAGGTGTAAACATGTCGTATGCTGTACAATCAGCTGCAGCAAATTAGACATTAGAAAAGTAATTCACAGGCAAGAGCTTTTCATAGGAAAGCTAGGTGTCGGCCGGGCAAGGTGGGGCAAAAGATTTCGAAATCCAGTTGTGGTTCATTTTAATGAATGTTAGATCGTCAACATTTTGGGTAGCCAGACGAGTCCTTTTTTCGGTTAATATTGAACCTGCAGCACTGAATACTCTTTCTGATAGGACACTTGCTGCCGGGCAAGCAAGCTCCTGCAATGCATATTCTGCCAATTCTGGCCAGGTGTCTAATTTGGAGGCCCAGTAATCAAATGGGAATGACGGTTGAGGGAGAACATCGATAAGGGATGAAAAATAGTTAGTAACCATACTGGACAAATGTTGTCTCCTGTCACTTTCAATTGATGCAGCAGTACCTGTCCTGTCTGCGGTCATAGCAAAATCACTCCACAACCTGGTCAGAAAACCCCTCTGTCCAATGCCACTTCTGATGTGTGCACCCCTAACACTCCTAGTCTGCTGCCCCCTGGAGCTCGTGTGAGAACGATCACGTGCGCTGTGTGCTGGGAATGCCTGAAGCAAACGGTCAACAAGAGTTGATTGTTTGGTTGCTAATATTAGTTCCAAGTTCTCATGTGGCATAATATTTTGCAATTTGCCTTTATAGCGTGGATCAAGGAGGCAGGCCAACCAGTAATCGTCATCGTTCATCATTTTCGTAATGCGTGTGTCCCTTTTTAGGATACGTAAGGCATAATCCGCCATGTGGGCCAAAGTTCCAGTTGTCAAATCTCCGGTTGTGATTGGTTGAGGGGCAGTTGCAGGCAAATCTACGTCACTTGTGTCCCTCAAAAAACCAGAACCCGGCCGTGACACGCAACCAAATTCCTGTGCCCCCGGGAAAGGTTCGGCATTAAAAATATACTCATCCCCATCATCCTCCTCGTCCTCCACCTCCTCTTCGCCCGCTACCTCGTCCTGTACACTGCCCTGACCAGACAATGGCTGACTGTCATCAAGGCTTTCCTCTTCCTCTGGTGCAGACGCCTGCTCCTTTATGTGCGTCAAACTTTGCATCAGCAGACGCATTAGGGGGATGCTCATGCTTATTACGGCGTTGTCTGCACTAACCAGCCGTGTGCATTCCTCAAAGCACTGAAGGACTTGACACATGTCTTGTATCTTAGACCACTGCACACCTGACAACTCCATGTCTGCCATCCTACTGCCTGCCCGTGTATCCTCCCACAAATAAATAACAGCACGCCTCTGTTCGCACAGTCTCTGAAGCATGTGCAGTGTTGAGTTCCACCTTGTTGCAACGTCTATGATTAGGCGATGCTGGGGAAGGTTCAAAGACCGCTGATAGGTCTGCATACGGCTGGCGTGTACAGGCGAACGTCGGATATGTGAGCAAAGTGCACGCACTTTGAGGAGCAGGTCGGAGAACCCAGGATAAGTTTTCAATAAGCACTGCACCACCAGGTTTAAGGTGTGAGCCAGGCAAGGAATGTGTTTCAGTTGGGAAAGGGAGATGGCAGCCATGAAATTCCTTCCGTTATCACTCACTACCTTGCCTGCCTCAAGATCTACTGTGCCCAGCCACGACTGCGTTTCTTGTTGCAAGAACTCGGACAGAACTTCCGCGGTGTGTCTATTGTCGCCCAAGCACTTCATAGCCAATACAGCCTGCTGACGCTTGGCAGTAGCTGGCCCATAATGGGACAACTGGTGTGCAACAGTGTCATCTGCCGATGGAGTGGTTGGCAGACTGCGTTCTGTGGAAGAGCTGTAGCTTCTGCAGGAGGACGAGGAGGAGGAGGAGGAGGGGGTGCGAACGCCTACAGCCAACTGTTTCCTAGACCGTGGGCTAGGCACAACTGTCCCTAAATTGATGTCGCCTGTGGACCCTGCATCCACCACATTCACCCAGTGTGCCGTGATGGACACATAACGTCCCTGGCCATGCCTACTGGTCCATGCATCTGTAGTCAGGTGCACCTTTGTACTCACAGATTGCCTGAGTGCATGGACGATGCGCTGTTTAACATGCTGGTGCAGGGCTGGGATGGCTTTTCTGGAAAAAAAGTGTCGACTGGGTAGCTCGTATCGTGGTTCAGCGTACTCCATCAGGGCTTTGAAAGCTTCGCTTTCAACTAACCGGTAGGGCATCATCTCTAACGAGATTAGTCTAGCTATGTGGGCGTTAAAACCCTGTGTACGCGGATGCGAGGATAAGTACTTCCTTTTTCTAACCAGAGTCTCATGTAGGGTGAGCTGGACTGGAGAGCTGGAGATCGTGGAACTTTCGGGTGTGCCGGTGTACATGGCAGACTGAGAGACGGTTGGAGACGGTATTGTTTCCGCCGGTGCCCTAGATGCAATATTTCCTCCTACAAAACTGGTGATTCCCTGACCCTGACTGCTTTTGGCTGGCAAAGAAACCTGCACAGATACTGCCTGTGGTGCGGAAAATGGTGGCCTTACAGTGACGGAAGGGATGTTGCGTTGCTGACTAGCTTCATTGGCCGAGGGTGCTACAACCTTGAGGGACGTTTGGTAGTTAGTCCAGGCTTGAAAATGCATGGTGGTTAAGTGTCTATGCATGCAACTAGTATTTAGACTTTTCAGATTCTGACCTCTGCTTAAGCTAGTTGAACATTTTTGACAGATGACTTTGCGCTGATCAGTTGGATGTTGTTTAAAAAAATGCCAGACTGCACTCTTCCTAGACTCGGATCCCTTTTCAGGGATTGCAGACTGAGCTTTAACCGGATGGCAACGCTGTGCTCCAACAGGTTTTGGCTTTGACACGCGTTTTGGGCCAGATACGGGCCCGGCAGATGTAACCTGTTGCGATGTTGATGCCTGCTGCGGCCCCTCCTCCACCTCCGCTTCTGAACTACTGCCGCCTGCACCCTGTTCCCCCAATGGCTGCCAATCGGGGTCAATAACTGGGTCATCTATTACCTCCTCTTCGAGCTCGTGTGCAACTTCGTCTGTGTCACTGTGTCGGTCGGTGGTATAGCGTTCGTGGCGGGGCAACATAGTCTCATCAGGGTCTGATTGTGGATCTGTACCCTGAGAGGGCAATGTGGTGGTCTGAGTCAAAGGAGCAGCATAGTACTCTGGCTGTGGCTGTGCATCAGTGCACTCCATGTCAGAATATACTTGTAATGGGCATGGCCTGTTAAATGTTTCACTTTCTAAGCCAGGGACGGTATGTGTAAAGAGCTCCATGGAGTGACCCGTTGTGTCGCCTGCTGCATCCTTCTCTCTTGTTGTAGTTTTTGCTGAGGAGGACAAGGAAGCGACTTGTCCCTGACCGTGAACATCCACAAGCGACGCGCTGCTTTTACATTTACCAGTTTCGGAAGAGGAGGCAAAAGAGCTAGAGGCTGAGTCTGCAATGTAAGCCAAAACTTGCTGTTGCTGCTCCGCCTTTAAAAGCGGTTTTCCTACTCCCAGAAAAGAGAGCGTTCGAGGCCTTGTGTAGCCTGACGACGAAACTGGCTCCACAGCTCCAGACTTAGGTGGAATATTTTTATCCCCACGACCACCTGATGCTCCTCTACCACTACCATCATTACCAGCTGACAATGAACGCCCACGACGACCTCTTGCACCAGACTTCCTCATTGTTTTAAAATCTTAACCAAAGTAACTTTATTTGTTGCTGTCAAACAACTTACACGGTGAGCTATAACTTCAGTATGATTTCAATATCCCTTAACAGGTTGGTGAGACCACAAGGAAAATCAGGCACAATGTTACACACTCTGTTTTCTGTGGCACAAAATCACAGAGATGACACACACGCAGGACTGTCACTCAAGCACTAATGTCAATATTAATCTCCCACCTAATTTATTTTTTTTTTTTTCTCAGGGAGACTTTAGAAACCAAATAATATTAAAAAAAAAAAAAAAAAAGGCTTTCTATGGCCCACAATTAGAGAGAGAGAGGTGGCACACCCAGGAGTCAAGACTGGCACACAAGCTGAGAGGGCAATATTACTCTCCCACTGTTTTTTTATGTATTTTTTGTTTTTTCAGGGAGACTTTAGAAACCCAATAATATTTTAAAAAAAAAATAAATAGGCTTTCTATGGCCCACTGAATGAGAGGGAGAGAGGTGGCACACCCAGGAGTCAAGACTGGCACACAAGCTGAAAGGGCAATATTACTCTCCCACTGTTTTTTTAGGTTTTTTTTTTTTTTTCAGGGAGACTTTAGAAACCCAATAATATTTTAAAAAAAAAATAAATAGGCTTTCTATGGCCCACTGAATGAAAGGGAGAGAGGTGGCACACCCAGGAGTCAAGACTGGCACACAAGCTGAAAGGGCAATATTACTCTCCCACTGTTTTTTTATGTATTTTTTGTTTTTTCAGGGAGACTTTAGAAACCCAATAATATTTAAAAAAAAAAATAAATAGGCTTTCTATGGCCCACTGAATGAGAGGGAGAGAGGTGGCACACCCAGGAGTCAAGACTGGCACACAAGCTGAAAGGGCAATATTACTCTCCCACTGTTTTTTTAGGTTTTTTTTTTTTTTTCAGGGAGACTTTAGAAACCAAATAATATAAAAAAAAAAAAAAAAAAAAAATAGGCTTGCTATAGCCCACTGAATGAGAGATAGCACACACAGCAGTGGCACACAAGCCCTGACTGAGGCCAATATTTTTCTCCCACTGATTGATGTAGTGTTTTTGTGTTGAGGTAGAATTTAGAACACAAATCACGGAAAAAATAAATAGGCTTTCTATGGCCCACTGAATGAAAGGGAGAGAGGTGGCACACCCAGGAGTCAAGACTGGCACACAAGCTGAAAGGGCAATATTACTCTCCCACTGTTTTTTTATGTATTTTTTGTTTTTTCAGGGAGACTTTAGAAACCCAATAATATTTAAAAAAAAAAATAAATAGGCTTTCTATGGCCCACTGAATGAGAGGGAGAGAGGTGGCACACCCAGGAGTCAAGACTGGCACACAAGCTGAAAGGGCAATATTACTCTCCCACTGTTTTTTTAGGTTTTTTTTTTTTTTTTCAGGGAGACTTTAGAAACCCAATAATATTTTAAAAAAAAAATAAATAGGCTTTCTATGGCCCACTGAATGAGAGGGAGAGAGGTGGCACACCCAGGAGTCAAGACTGGCACACAAGCTGAAAGGGCAATATTACTCTCCCACTGTTTTTTTATGTATTTTTTGTTTTTTCAGGGAGACTTTAGAAACCCAATAATATTTTTTAAAAAAAATAAATAGGCTTTCTATGGCCCGCTGAATGAGAGGGAGAGAGGTGGCACACCCAGGAGTCAAGACTGGCACACAAGCTGAAAGGGCAATATTACTCTCCCACTGTTTTTTTAGGTTTTTTTTTTTTTTTCAGGGAGACTTTAGAAACCAAATAATATTAAAAAAAAAAAAAAAAAAAAAAAAAATAGGCTTGCTATAGCCCACTGAATGAGAGATAGCACACACAGCAGTGGCACACAAGCCCTGACTGAGGCCAATATTTTTCTCCCACTGATTGATGTAGTGTTTTTGTGTTGAGGTAGAATTTAGAACACAAATCACGGAAAAAATAAATAGGCTTTCTATGGCCCACTGAATGAAAGGGAGAGAGGTGGCACACCCAGGAGTCAAGACTGGCACACAAGCTGAAAGGGCAATATTACTCTCCCACTGTTTTTTTATGTATTTTTTGTTTTTTCAGGGAGACTTTAGAAACCCAATAATATTTTTTAAAAAAAATAAATAGGCTTTCTATGGCCCACTGAATGAGAGGGAGAGAGGTGGCACACCCAGGAGTCAAGACTGGCACACAAGCTGAAAGGGCAATATTACTCTCCCACTGTTTTTTTAGGTTTTTTTTTTTTTTCAGGGAGACTTTAGAAACCAAATAATATTAAAAAAAAAAAAAAAAAATAGGCTTGCTATAGCCCACTGAATGAGAGATAGCACACACAGCAGTGGCACACAAGCCCTGACTGAGGCCAATATTTTTCTCCCACTGATTGATGTAGTGTTTTTGTGTTGAGGTAGATTTTAGAACACAAATCACGGAAAAAATAAATAGGCTTTCTATGGCCCACTCAGTGAGAGATGGCACACACAGGGATGGCACTGTAGCAGAAATGCCAATCTTAATCTCCCACAAAAAAAAAAAAAAAAAAAAAAAAAAACTGTCCTACAATTACTATCTCCCTGCAGTAATGTAAGCCAGGTATGGCAGGCAGCAATAGGAGTGGACTGATGCACAAATTAAATAAAAAGTGTGGACAAACAAAAAAGATAGCTGTGCAGAAAGGAAGGAACAAGAGGATATGTGCTTTGAAAAAAGCAGTTGGTTTCCACAGTGGCGTACACACAGCAATACAGCTATCACGGAGCCTTCTAGGGCAGCCCAATGAGCTACAGCGCTGAGGGGAAAAAAAAAAAAAAATAGCTTCCACAGTCCCTGCACACCGAAGGTGGTGTTGGACAGTGGAAATCGCTGCAGCACAAGCGGTTTGGTGGTTAGTGGACCCTGCCTAACGCTCTCCCTGCTTCTGACGAAGCGGCAGCAACCTCTCCCTAAGCTCAGATCAGCAGCAGTAAGATGGCGGTCGGCGGGAACGCCCCTTTATAGCCCCTGTGACGCCGCAGACAGCAAGCCAATCACTGCAATGCCCTTCTCTAAGATGGTGGGGACCAGGATCTATGTCATCACGCTGCCCACACTCTGCGTTCACCTTCATTGGCTGAGAAATGGCGCTTTTCGCGTCATTGAAACGCGACTTTGGCGCGAAAGTCGCGTACCGCATGGCCGACAAGCACAGGGGTCGGATCGGGTTTCATGAGACGCCGACTTAGCCAAAAGTCGGCGACTTTTGAAAATGATCGACCCGTTTCGCTCAACCCTAATGGCCACTACTGATTATGTTCCATCATTCTTTATAGGATTACCTTATCCCTTTATCTTTGGCTGATACCCTTAGTAAACACTCTAGTACAGCAGTATACAAGGAACCTCTCACCAGGGTATGTTACATTATATTTATCATCTTCTTATTCTCTGGCTCCAATGCACGCCACATCTACCTCCAGTCTTACTAGTTGTTCTATTTTTCGTCCATTCACCATACATGTAAGATGTACTAGCTTTGGAATCATATGGATCATTCTGACTATGGTGTTTTGACATGGGTTCTAGAATTGTATATATGTAGATATGTTTTGTATATAGTTATTCATTATTTTTTGTATTATTTATTTTAGCGATGATGTGATCAAGGCCACGAGCTGGCCGAAACGTCATCTACACCTATCGCTTCTTCAGTTCACCTTACTGCAACAATTATTTCAATAAACTTGTTCACCTGCATCAAGCATCTTCCAGAGTACGTGTGCAGTGATTATATATTTGTACACTCTACATAACAGACAATTGCCTTTCCCCTATCTTCCGCTACCTTTTGTTATCACCATCACTGAAGCACTCTAGCCCATACCACATCCTCCTCAACCTTACCACCAGCTTTTTCCATTTAAAGAGTATCATGGCTCTGATAGAAATAGGAAAGAGCTAGTCCCAAAGATAATACATTAAAGCACTGGCACGCTTGTACAGCCATCGCTTACTTCATTAGATTAGATGATAACTTGCTAAATTGGTTCAACCCTGTTATAGAGGACCTTTCACCAAATTTTTCATGTTGAAGTGGACACACAATGTAATAGTGATTGCAGAGCAGAATATATAAATATATATATATATTTTTTTTCATTTTGCCTTTAAAAAAGTGGACACACAATGTAATAGTGGTTGCAGAGCAGAATATATAAATATATGTTTTAAATTTTGCCTTTCTTAGTAATTAAAGTATTTGGGGCCTGGGCCTAATGAGTTAACTTTCTAGTTCATGTGGGTATTATTAGATATTTTTCACTGGGGGTGTGTACTTATTCCCCCTGTATGAGTTGCCCAATCAAAAGCAGGCAGCAACATAGCAGAAAAAGAACAGGTCCCACAATAGCAAAGGTTCTAAGCTGTAATGATACAGACTGATCTGGTCAAAACTCCTGCATTATTAGACAGTGCATCTGAGTTTTACATTACATACCTTTCAATCAGCTCTCCTTCTTTCATAACGCTATCACCTCTGCTGTGCTGCCTCTCCTCCCACTCTGCCTATTAAGAAAATAATCACACTCATGTCTGTTGTGCTCACAGTATTGATATCCCTCAGCAGTGAGATCAGAGATGGTTGTCATTTTGCCTCACACAGGAGTAGCTTGTTGTGCTATCACCACTGCAGAGTGATTGCTAGTTGACTATCTAGACACAAAAAAATGTATTCTGTTCTTCAGCTACATTTCCTTAATTCCCCGGGGTTTACAGGCACGAGCACAGCTGCATTATAGCAGAGCTCCTGCCTGTAAAATATTTTAACCCCTTCAGATGGATTTACCTCGTGGGACGTGACCGTTCATCAGAGGGTATGTATATTGTTGGTTTATTATTTTTCCAAGCGAGGGTCTTCAGGTGGATTGAGAGAGCAATAAAATATTAAAACAACCTGTGTGTTTATTTCATTAAAATACTTTTTAATCATGCGTGTGTGTTTTTTTAACTCTTTCATACAATTGGATTAATAATGGATAGGTGTCAGAATTGACGCCTCTCCATTATTAATCTGGCTTAATGTCACCTTACAATAGCAAGGTGGCATTAACCCTTCATTACCCCATATCCCACCGCTACACGGGAGTGGGAAGAGAGTGGCCAAGTGCCACTCTAGGCTATTAATATCTGCCCTCAGTCACTGGCTTTATACTCTGGCGGAGAAAATTGCGCGGAAGCCCACGCCAATTTTTTCCGTGATTTAACCCTTAAATTTAATGGCTACAGCGCCGAAATTTTGCACATACACACTACTAACATTACAGTATTAGTGTGGAATATGCAAAAAAAATGGGGATATGACATGGTTTACTGTATGTAAACCATGTCTCATATCATGTCGGGTTTAGGCAGGATAAATGAAAAGCCGGCAATTACCGGCTTTTCACATATATCGCGCTGAAGTAAATATAAATATATATATATATATATATATATATATATATATATATGTGTCTCAATGACATATATATATATATATATAAAAAAAACGAAACCCGACTTTGGAGTGAAGATCGCCGACGGCCGACCCGATCCCACAGTGAGATCGGGTCGGGTTTCACGAAACCCGACTTTCCCAAAAGTCGGCGACTTTTGAAATTGGCCGATCTGTTTTGCTCAACCCTACTCAAGTCTAATGAAGAAAAAAATAGGGAAGAATTCAAACTTAATGTACAGATGAGTAGAAGAAACCATTCAAAATAAATGAATTCAGTGGCTTAAAGTTTATAAATCACGACCCTATTTTACTTTTTGAACTGAACACTCTCAAATATTTTTATCCATACTAAAGTACAAAAATACAAAAATACATTCCACATAAAAGAAGTTGTTTGTGCCGTTAAACGCTTATATGTTTGTTTGAACCTGCGAAACAGACTGCATGCTGAGCTTACAGAGAGAGAGTAGAAAAAAATAAATCTATTTTCCAGTTCAACCAAATTTCAACCACATTGATGGAAAGAAGATCACATTTCCCTGCTTTAGGTAGGTGGCTCCAGCAATATTCATGCATCTCTTTTGTGTATGTCTGCAACAGTGCTCTGACGGTATACAAAGCCAGCTGTGAAACACAATAGTTTTTTTCAGGCCAGGCTTTTTATGTTTGTTTGCTTGTTCTTATGGGTTTCTTCTTTTGTTGCTTGAATCACAGAGATAAACTGTTATAGAAAATGTGAAGAGGCGAGGAAATGGAAATAAAGACCATATTGAGACTAAATTGTATATTTTCTCGAAATATCTTCCAAGCGCACACTATTCATCTCAGGCTTTCTAATTAACTGTTCCATCTCCAGATCATTGGTTTGACTAAGTCAAGGAGACGGGCCCATTAGCAGATTGTAGAATCTGTTCTGCCCTTTGACAGACACTAGACGACTGGTCATCTTTCATCAGGGGACCGGGAAGGGGAGGGAGGAGACTTCCCAGTGTAATCCTGAAGGTTATTTGAACTGACAGTTGTATGGTCCATCTTTGTAAAAAAAAAATGGATCAGTTATATTTAAAATGATGACTACCATCAGTAAACTATGGCCTTATGTGACTTTGCAGAAGCTTATATTTACTGGAAATTGGTCTTTGCCACCTGGAAATTAAATTCAGCCTTTGTCAGTTAAAAACTTATTCTTAATAGCCAAGTTTAATAAACAAGCTATTTTAAAAAAAATAAATTTAATTATAAGTTCAAATTAAGTATTTTTAAAGCGATTAAAGCGTAAGGCAGAACTACACGTTCATCGTACAAGACATGTTGCATCATGTGGAAAAATGTTTTTCAGGTACTCCTAGACAGTTTTTCACATGACACTCAAAGTTAACAAGTGCAAGACAAGGTCATTTGCCTGTTTCTAACCAAGCACACCTACAGTTTTTTTTTCATACAGGAAGGTTTTATTTTTTTTTTCAATCAGACATTAAAAAAATCTTAATTATATGTGGGGCATATTTTTTATTTTATTTTCATTCTCTGCTCTTTTATTCTTTTTTTCCATTATTAGGCGATATTGGTGGGAAAATGATGGGAATGTTTCTGTCTTTTGCATTTTTTTAAGCAACCACAAAGGAACAATGGAAAAAATTGACATGCTTACTTAACCATTTACTCACTATTAGACCGGGGTCATACTAGCGATAAATATGGACAAGTGCTGTGCGATAAACCATTGCATAGCACTCGGACAAGTATTCATCTATGGGGCAGCTCACATCAGCTACTATCATTTACTAGGCCTTTTTCAATGTGCGAGTCTCAGCTCACTCGCACTCATATAAGCCTATGGGTGCGAGTGAAGCAACGCACATCGGATATCATCCGAGTGATGTGGGATATACTCTGACCCCGGCAATGGAGGAGATGGAGAAATTCCAGTCTTCCAAAAGTATTCACCTCAGAGGCATTTTACCTATTTTGTTACATTACAACCTGTGTTTAAATATTTTTGTAAAATGATTTCTGAGTGATGCTGCAGCTCTAAATAATGTAAATTGGTGAAGTGAAGTGAGAAAAATGTAGATATAAATTAAATTTATAGGATCAAATAACAAAAAATTGGCATGTGCATATGTATTCTCTATGAATGAACGAGCATGCTCGGTGATACTCGGGTAGCACTCGAGTATCTATGCTCCCAAATGTGACCGGCACTCGATGATTTTTGTCTGGTGTGCGGATGTAATGCATGAATCCCTGCCCTGCATGGTTGGTGCCTTTTGCACAGTCAATACACATACAGGGAATGCCTGAGAGTCACTATAAGGCTGGGGTCACACATGGCGTAAGACAATACGCCACGTATTATACGTCCGTACTACGCGTTCAATACGCCAAAATGTCTCCGTAATCGACTTCCGTAGTTACTGCGTTGCTTAGGTGTGGTCGCGTATTTTGCGCATGTGCTTGTGCGTGTGTAATCCGTATGTGATCCGTATGGCGTATTTATCACGCACCATGACAAAATGGACATTTAACGGTTTTCAGGCCTGCAAATCATTTAAACCATCATTAACCACACTATTTAAGCCCTCTACACCAGGTGTAGCCCTCCCATCTGCCCTATATGTTCTCTAGCATATTTTGGCTGTGTTGCTTTGAGATTACAAACATGTCTGACCCTGTGTATTTAAGCACAACTCAGCGGGTGTTGCTTCACTGGGTGTTGTCTCGTCGCTTTGGCCAGCCATATCAGGTCAATGTGGATCCGCGAAGGAGGAGACAAAGATTGTGGGTACATCCTATATTGTCCCAACGCCAGAGTAAAGGCCATTTCCCGAGACTATATTCAGCTTTGAGGGCACATCCAGACAAGTTTTACCAGTATACTCGTATGTCCATCCGGACTTTTGACATGTTGTTGGAGATCTTACGTCCTGGCCTCACCTTTCAGGACACCTGGATGAGAAAAGCCATCTCTGCTGAGGAGCGTCTGCTCCTAACCTTACGGTAGGTATTCCACATTTGCAAATACGGTTTTTGGTATTTTTGGGGGTTCAAAATGTGTGGTGTCCTACTAGGTTTCATTAACTTCACTTGGACATGAAGCCACAAGCACATATAAAAGAATGTTGTCAAGCTTCAAGTCGATTTAGATTTTCTATTGAAACTTTTTATACTGTAAATAATTGAATAGTAAATGAAATATACACTTGTGCTTATTCCTTTTTTCGTCGTCCTCATGTTTTTTTTTTCCCCTTTTTGTTGTATTGCAGCTTCCTGGCCACAGGCTTGTCCTATGCGGGTCTACACCTGGAGTTTCTGATTGGGCGGTCGACCATTTCAGGCATTGTTAGGACAACCTGTTCCCAAATCTGGCAGAAACTACATGAAGCTGTGTTGCCTGAGCCAAAACAGGACGATTGGATTCAAATCGCCACAGGTTTCAGAAATAATTGTGACTTCCCTAATTGCATTGGAGCTGTGGATGGGAAACATATCAGGGTGCGTAAGCCGCCGAACTCTGGTTCCCAATTCTACAATTACAAGCAGTTTTTCTCTGTAGTTCTGTTAGCAGTTGCTGACAGTAACTACAGGTTTATAATTGTAGACATTGGGGCCTATGGGCGAACTGGAGACTCTAGGGTCTTCAATTCGTCCATAATGGGTCGGCGGCTACGTGACAACCAGTTGAACCTCCCACCACCACAACAACTCCCAGGCTCAAATGCGGAAGCAGTGCCTTTTGTTTTGGTTGGAGATGAGGCCTTCCAACTGTCGAGGCACGTCATGAGGCCTTACCCCAGGCGCAACCTTGACCACCGGCGGAGGGTGTTTAATTTGAGACTTGCCAGGGCACGGAGACTGGTTGAGTGCGCCTTTGGGATTCTTGTTGCCAAATGGCGTGTTCTTCAGTCTGCCATCCAGCTGAGTGAGGCTTCAATCAACGAAGTGATAAAAGCCTGTGTAATTCTACATAATTTCACAAGAATACATGATTGTTCCTCGCCAAATTTTGAAGATAACCTCATGAACAATGTTAGTAGGCCTACCCCATATGTCCCTCCTCCGCGTCGTCCACTTTCTGGTCTTAAAGTTCGTGATATCTTTACAAATTATTTTTTGACTCCTGAAGGTGCTACTCCCTGGCAAGACTATTCCTTTTTGCATGTGTAATTAATTAGCTCTATAAAGTATGTGTTAACCAAGTTTAAAACTCTGTGTGTTGTAATTTATTTTTTCACATATGGTTATCAGCATATCATGTGTGTGTGATTGAAGAATGAATACAGCGCATCCAGACGGTGATTGGTAATAATCAAACGTTTTACTGTATAACTTTTTGAAATGTCTAGGTTATTATTTTGTCCTAACCTTTTTTTTAGCCTAAGAAAGGCCTATTTTTGTTGTCATCCAAAACTTGGTACTACATCCACAATAAACAATGCTCTGTAGGGACAATACAAATGAAAGTTGTGTCTAAAAATCATATTAACAAAAAATTTAAAAAAAAGTTTAAAGAAACATAAAAAAACAAAAAAACAAAAAACAAAAAAATTACAAGTCCTGGTAGGTTGGTGCAGGAGAAGTAGCTTGCTCAGTGTCTGCATCAGGTGGCACTTGTAGGCCCAATTGTCCAGCACCCTGTGCAGATGTTGTAGTGGCCTGAGGGACATTAGCCCAGCTATGATGCTGGGAACTTGGAAGAGTGGGGCGTGGATTTTGGAGATACCCCTGCTGGGGATGACCATATGGCCGGGAATCATAACCCAAACCAAAATGACCATATTGTCCATACCCAGGTTGGGACCAGCCTCCAGCACTGGGTGTGGACAAGTGGCCATATTGGGATGTTTGATGATATCCCGCCATATGTTGCTGAGGTGGCCATTGTGTGTTTGTTGTGGGTTGGGGCTGAGGTGTTGGCTGACGTGGAGGGGGTGCTTCAGATCCTTGTGGAGCTGCCAGGCCTTGTAATCTCTGAGGCCGCAGAACATTTTCAGGTGACATCTGCCACTGTTCAATCATCAGCATGAGATTGTATGGGTTATTTGGGGGGGTGCATGCGTCCACAAGGATCTGAAAACAGCCTCTCACACGAAGCCTTAACTCCCGCTCTATGGACCTTAAGTACTGGGCAAGGCTCCTGGTAAAACCCTCCTCCCCATCATCGTCTCGGACACGTGCCAAATAGCTCATGACCCCAGCATCCACGTTTTGGCGGCTTTGGATCAGCTGTCTTCTGCGGCGTGCACGCTGTGGTCTTACTGCAGCCTGTGGGGATGGATCCAGGGCAACAGTCGGGCTGCTGCTATTTCCAGGGTCATCCTGGCTAGGTGGTGGTGCTGCTGATGATGCTGCGGCGGAAGAGGCAAACTGTGGGTCCTCTTGGTGTGGTATGGATGCAGATGGAGCTGCCTGACCAGATGAGAGGGATCCAGGAGGGATGGAGCCAGAGGGAGCAGCAGATGGACCAGCCACCTCTTCACCTTCACCAACTGGGTCAATGACCAGTTCCGAGTCAGACCCTGTCTCCCTGTCAGTGAGGTTAGACTGAGTTCTGAAAAAGAACAATGTTTTAGGTACAAAATTTTGCCCCAAAAAAATTACACTAAAAAAGATATTAAAAAAATTAATTGAGGTGGTTACTTACGGCCTGAGGTCCATGCTGGGATTCAGAAAGTTGAGCCGGTCAAAATAGATGTATTTCTTTTTTTTGGGAGGTGCCCCGGCTCCACTTCTCTCCCGCTGCTGCCTCTCCCTCCTGTACTGATCGCGGATACTCCGCCACCTTGTTGTAACATCACCCACTGAAACCACAAAAAATACACACATTCATTAGCCCATTAAGCAGAGAGCTCACAAAAGGTGTAACTGACTAGACACATTTAAGTGGAGCATCCAAATAGGCATTTGGGGAGCACATTTAATATAAAATTAAAAAAAAAAGCAAGCAAGGCCACAAGGCCAGAGTCCAATAACCTCCATCACAGAAAGGACAAATAATGGGAAACACTGTGTAGTAAAAGGGCCACCGATTGTAATTATTAATGAAAACCGGTTATCATGTACAACACCATGTATCTACTAGTGGGCTTTCTATTTCCTTCATGAAGATTTCTGCCATTCTTGATGAGAAAATCAAAGTAGTAAGCGCCTGATGATTCCCAATAAAATTACATTTCAAACATGGGTGTACTTACTTATCTGTCGCTGTGCCGCACGTGGCTGCTGGTCATAATGTGGGAAGAGGGCCACACAAACGCTCCTCCATGCTGCCTCTTTTAGTGCCCTGTTGGCATAATTTGGGTCTCTTTGGTCCCAGATGACAGGCCTCTCTTGTACCAAAATGATAAGCATGTCCGCGTTCACAATGTTGGCCATGCTGAATATCACTCCGTGGAGGCGTGCAGCAGACTTCCGGGTTCACTGTCTGGCTTTTTCAGCTAATTAGCATGTCTCACCTGCCTGATTGAGGCCTTTGGACGTTTCAGGACATCTGCCAGTAAGTTGCGTATTTCTCGCAAGGCACACGCATGGTCCGTAAGCATTCCGTATTATACGCTCTCCCATAGACTTTCATTGGCGTATTTTTTGCGCGATACGCTGACAAACGCAGCATGCTGCGATTTTCTACGCCCGTACAATGCCGTATATTACGGATCCGTAATATACGCCTGATAGGACTAGACCCATTGAGAATCATTGTGCCGTATGTAATGCGTGTTTTACGGACGTAGTTTCTGCGCTCTTACGTCCGTAAAACACGCATGTGTGACCCCAGCCTAAGGCTGTAGCCATCTTGGTAGTGGCATTACAGTGATTGGCTGGCCGTATGATATCATCAAGGATTATAAAAGGACAGGTGCTGCCCTGCTTGGCACACTGATGCCATTGCACAGCTCTGTGACAGCTTTAATTGGAGGGAGAGAGTGCTTGTCCAGATGTGTGTCTGCACAGAATAACAAATTAGAGTCCGGTAGTATTGATACTGTTGCTAAAGCTGAAACATCATGCTAAAAACCCTTGTAGGGGCTAATCCATTGCTTTTCTGTTTGTATCACATACATTATGCATTTAGTCTAGGGAGAGATAGAGAGTTGCAGGAGCAAGGAGAGTGGCTGAATACAGTCTGTAGGCAGGGATAAAGGCTTTGCAGTCCATTGCTAAATCTAAAGTTGCAGCAGTTGATTTATTTATATGTGAAAAAATGTAAAACATTGTGGTGTTATATAACACTCAAGAAAGCATTGAAAATGTTTCTCTATATTAAATTACTCATCCACAGAGTATTATGTGCTCCGTGGTACACTTCTGTGCCCCAAAACACTTCAGAAAATAGGTAAAAACATTTACTGGATTAAATTGCTCACCCATACAGTATTCCATACTCTGGGGGTACATTACTGTGATATATAACACTCAAAAAAGCATTAAAAAGCGTTAAAAATGTAGCTGCATTAAATTACTCACCCATACAGTATTCTCTGTTCTGGGGTACATTTCCGTGATATATAACACTCCAAAAAAGCATTAAAAATGTAACTGGATTAAATTACTCATCCAAACAGTATTCCGCACTCTAGGGTACATTTTTGTGATATTTAACACTCTAAAAAAGAGTTATTTTTTGCTGTAGTCACATACTCATCCACAAAGTACTATGTGCTCTGGGATAGATTTCCGTGATACATAACACTCCAAAAAAGCGTTAATTTTTTTCTGCATTCTCTTATTCATCAATACGGTGTAACGTGCTTACTGGGCGAAAAAGATGGCCAAATTAACTGAGACTCCCAAGAAAGGGACCGCAGGAATATTGGAGCCATAGAAAGCTGGCATAGCAGTAAAGGTGACAAGAACCCGTGGACCAGATCCAGCCTCTTTTCTGGAACCACTAATTCCTGAACCCAAGCCACATCCTTCACCGCTGGGGATCTTGCAGACTGCAGATGAGGGAGCTAAGATCTATGAACTAATGAGCGGACTGCGAGTCCTAGGCTTCTCGGAAGAGACAAGGTGGCAAGCTAGGACCACTAATGGAGAAATGCTAGTGAGCCACCTAGGTGCAAGGTACCGACAGTTGAGATCACAGGGGGTAGTCATTACACATGATTGGCAGTGGAAAAAGGGATCCATTGAAGAGTTTGTGACTCATCACATTTCGTTCAATCATCGGGCAGTAAAGATGGGACACTTGCCTCGAAGGCTGCAAAAGCTGATGACTGAAACCAGGGTCACATTCCTTAAGGAGGGGCAACATCACTTATATGGGGTGGGGGTAATCCCAGAAGGAAGGGAGCAGGATGAATCCTTATGGGAAAGGCTCCTTGATGAGGCTTGAGACAGAGCTACTACCACCCCCAAGAGATCGCACAGTTTTTGAGGTTCCCCACTTACCATGTGGAAGCAGGTGACACAGGGGGCTGTCGCCCATTTGTATATTTCGGGAAGCCTGGTTACTTACAACCCAGGCACCTGGGAAATGGGCTGAAGATTACTGTATTACTGTATTATCGTCATTATGATTTTTTCCTGGCTTTGTACTTTATGAGTGTAGTAGTACAGCAAATACACTTTAAAAAATATTTGAATGAGGCACACCAGTTGTTGCCTTTCAGAAGTTTAAGGATGACTGTCCTTATATTTTTGTCCTGGCTTTGCACTGCATGAGGATAGCAGCACAGCAAGTACACTTTAAAAATATTTGAATGAAGCCCGACAGTTATTGCCTTTCAATTGTCTATGGTTGAATGTCCCTATAATTTTCTACTGGCTTTGTACTGTCTGCAAAGCATTTATGAATGGAGGAGTACAGCAACTACACTTTAAAAATATTTGATGCCCACCAGTTCTTGCCTTTCAGGGGTCTATTGATGATCCTCATAATTTTTTTCTAACTGTGCACTTTCTGCAAAGCATTTATGAGTGTAGAAGTACATTAACTAGAATCAAAATAATTATGTGAAATCAATTTATCTGGATTCAATTAGTCATCCTTACATTTGAACTTGGTTATTGTTACATCACAGAGGTAGGTAAAATTACAAAAACAATTTGAAATATATTTCTGGATTCAATTACTCATTCATAATGTATTACATGCTCGAGAGTAAATTTCAGTGGTTTATAACCCTCCAAAAAAGCATTGAAAAGCTTATCTGGATACAATTGCTCCTCCATAGAGTATTACGCTCTGGGGTACATTTCTATTGAATATAACCCTCAAAAAAATTCAAACATTTTTCAGTATTATATTGCTCATACATAGAGTATCACATGTTCTGGTGTACATTTCAGTGGCATACAACCTTTAAAAAATTGTTCAAAAATGTTTCAGTATTATATTGCTCAGCAATAGACTATTACATATTCTGGGGTACATTTTGGTGATATATAAAACTATAAAAAAAGTTTTCAAAATGTTTTTGGTATTATATTTCTCATCCATAGAGTATTACATGTTCTGGGGTACATGTCGGTAGTATGCAACCCTTTAAAAAAATTGTTCAAACATTTTTCAGTAACATAATTGCTCATTCATAGATTATTACATATTCTGGAGTATATTATGTTGGTATATAACAGTATGTTGCTCATTCATAGAGCAGTACCTGTTATATTGTACATTTGGTGGTATATAACTAAAAAAAGTCAGAAATTTTTAAGTACTATATTTCTCGTCCATAGAGTATGACATGTTACGGGGTATATTTCTGTGGTATATAAACCTCATAAAAATTGTTCAAAAAATGCTCAGTATTATATTATGCATCCATGGTGTTCTGGGGTACATTTTGGTGGTATTTAACTCTTCAAAAAAAAGCATTGAAAAATTTGTTTGGATTTATGGATTCATTCATGGAGAAAAAAAAAATCAAAATTTTTTAGGTATTACATTGCTCATCCATAGATTATTACATGTTCTTGGTTATATTTCGGTAGTATATAACTCTCAAAAAAGTTGTCACCATTTTTTTGGTATTATATTGCTCATCCATAGAGTAATATGTGTTCTTGGGTACATTACGGTGGTATATAACCCTAAAAAAATAATTCAAAAATGTATTGGTATAGTCTTGCTCATCCATAGAGTATTACATGTTATGGGATACATTTCTGTGATATATAACCCTTCAAAAAAGCGTTGAAAATTTTTTCTTGATTCAATTAGTCATACATAGAGTATTACATGCTTTCTTTTAGAGTTCAATGGTATAAAACACTCCAAAAAGGCATTAATTTTCTTTTCTGTATTCAATTACTCAACCATAGAGTATTACAGGTTTTCTGGCACATTTTGATGGTATATAACACTCCAAGAAAGCATTAAAAAAAAGTTTATGGGTTGAATTATTAATCCATGCACTGTAATGTGCTAAGTAGGTGCCAAGGCAACAAAGATGGCAGAATCCTGTGATATTCCTGAAAGAATTTCAAAGCCAGACCAAGCAATTAGTGAGCAGACTGCAGGGCCTAGACTGGTCGGATGGGAGAAGGAAGTGAGCCGGGACCAGGGCCTCCACACAAAAAAACTGAAGAGTGGGCATGAATATTTGACATTTGTGTGGTTCTCCAGGACTTTGTGGACTCCACAAAGATAGTGAGCGGCAATGACACCATCATCAGAGCAACACTCCTCCTTCTGTGCCTACTAAAATAGTCACAGCTCACAATGAACAATGAAGCTTTGAATGCGGACCAGGTGGAGATGGAGGAAGACACAAGAAAGGGAAATACTACGCAGCCCAGCGTCATCTCACGCGCTTAGTGCAGATTGGATAAAAATTAGGGGGTGAAGGCTGAGGAAGAGGAGGAGGAACAGGAGCTGGATGACAGTTCAACACAGGCTAGTACCCACAAAAGCTTTGTCCTGTCTTTCCTACATGGATCGGCTGAGAAGTAGAATGAGGAAGAAGAGATGAAGGAGGAGAGGATGAGCGTAATCATAAAAGCGGAGACAAGGAAGTGTTGGATGTTGGGACCTTGGCACATATGGTAGAATTTTTGTACAGCTGCCTTTACCGTAATCCTCGAGCTGAATTCATCTTGCACAAAAAAAGAGCACTGGTTGTTCAATCTGCTGGACCCATGCTACTAGGTGAACTTTGCATCTCTCCTTCCTGAGGAAAGAATCAAATACCGGGCACCCTCAGGGATTTTTGGTGCAAAAATCAAAACTTAATACATACAGTAGCCTCTAGTTACAAACATTTCGGTCATGATAAACCTTCATCAGTGTCCTAGGGTTAATTTTTAGATGATAGTGTGAGTAGAACACAAACAGTAGCCAAAGATCAGCTAAAGAGTGTAGCCCAGATCGTAGGTGGTCAGTGACCTGCAATCAGGTACTGTGACCCAAACTAGGTCTGTGTGGGGTATCATATGTCGCAGTATAAACTTATCCTCAGAAGCAGAGGTGACTCTTGGTCTTCCTTTCCTGGGGCGGTCCTCATGTGAGCCAGTTTCTTTGTAGCGCTTGATGGTTTTCCACTGCACTTGAGGACACTTTCAAAGTTTTCCCAATTTTTCAGACTGACTGACCTTCATTTCTTAACCCCTTCACCCCCAAGGGTGGTATGCACGTTAATGACCGGGCCAATTTTTACAATTCTGACCACTGTCCCTTTATGAGGTTATAACTCTGGAACGCTTCAAACGGATCTTGGTGATTCAGACATTGTTTTCTCGTGACATATTGTACTTCATGATAGTGGTAAAATTTCTTCGATATAACTTGCGTTTATTTGTGAAAAAAACGAATATTTGGCGAAAATTTTGAAAATTTCGCAATTTTCCAACTTTGAATTTTTATGCCCTTAAATCACAGACATATGTCACGCAAAATACTTAATAAGTAACATTTCCCACATGTCTACTTTACATCAGCACAATTTTGGAACCAAAATTTTTTTTTGTGACGGAGTTATAAGGGTTAAAAGTTGACCAGCAATTTCTCATTTTTACAACACCATTTTTTTTTAGGGACCACATCTCATTTGAAGTAATTTTGAGGGGTCTATATGATAGAAAATACCCAAGTGTGACACCATTCTAAAAACTGCACCCCTCAAGGTACTCAAAACCACTTTCAAAAAGTTTATTAACCCTTCAGGTGTTTCACAGGAATTTTTGGAATGTTTAAATAAAAATGAACATTTAACTTTTTTTCACACAAAATTTATTTCAGCTCCAATTTGTTTTATTTTACCAAGGGTAACAGGAGAAAATAGACCCCAAAATTTGTTGTACAATTTGTCCTGAGTACGCTGATACCCCATATGTGGGGGTAAACCACTGTTTGGGCGCATGGCAGAGCTCGGAAGGAAAGGAGCGCCATTTGACTTTTCAATGCAAAATTGACTGGAATTGAGATGGGACGCCATGTTGCATTTGGAGAGCCCCTGATGTGCCTAAACATTGAAACCCCCCACTATTGACACCATTTTGGAAAGTAGACCCCCTAAGGATCTTATCTAGATGTGTTTTGAGCACTTTGACCCAACAAGTGCTTCACAGAAGTTTATAATGCAGAGCCGTAAAAATAAAAAATCATATTTTTTCACAAAAATGATCTTTTCGCCCCCAATTTTTTATTTTCCCAAGGGTAAGAGAAGAAATTGGACCCGAAAAATTGTTGTGCAATTTGTCCTGAGTACGCTGATACCCCATATGTGGGTGTAAACCATTGTTTGGGCGCAGGGCAGAGCTCGGAAGGGAAGGAGCGCCATTTGACTTTTCAATGCAAAATTGACTGGAATTGAGATGGGACGCCATGTTGCGTTTGGAGAGCCCCTGATGTGCCTAAACATTGAAACCCTGTACAAGTGACACCATTTTGGAAAGTAGACCCCTTAAGGAACTTATCTAGATGTGTGTTGAGCACTTTGACCCAACAAGTGCTTCACAGAAGTTTATAATGCAGAGCCGTAAAAATAAAAAATCATATTTTTTCACAAAAATGATCTTTTCGCCCCCAGTTTTTTATTTCCCCAAGGGTAAGAGAAGAAATTAGACCACAAAAGTTGTTGCGCAATTTGTCCTGAGTACGACAATACCCCATATGTGGGGGTAAACCACTGTTTGGGCGCATAGCAGAGCTCGGAAGGGAAGGAGCGCTATTTTACTTTTCAATGCAAAATTGACTGGAATTAAGATGGGATGCCATGTTGCGTTTGGAGAGCCCCTGATGTGCCTAAACATTAAAAACCCCCACAAGTGACACCATTTTGGAAAGTAGACCCCCTAAGGAACTTATCTAGATGTGTTTTGAGAGCTTTGAACCCCCAAGTGTTTCACTACAGTTTATAACGCAGAGCCGTGAAAATAAAAATTCTTTTTTTTTTCACAAAAATGATTTTTAGCCCCCAGTTTTGTATTTTCACAAGGGTATCAGGATAAATTGGACCCCAAAAGTTGTTGTCCAGTTTGTCCTGAGTATGCTGATACCCCATATGTGGGGGGGAACCACTGTTTGGGCGCATGACAGAGCTCGGAAGGGAAGGAGCGCCATTTGGAATGCAGACTTAAATGGATTGGTCTGCAGGCGTCACGTTGCATTTGCAGAGCCCCTGATGTACCCAAACAGTACAAACCCCCCACAAGTGACCCAATATCGGAAACTAGACCCCCCAAGGAACTTATCTAGATGTGTTGTGAGAACTTTGAACCCCCAAGTGTTTCACTACAGTTTACAACGCAGAGCCGTGAAAATAAAAAATCTTTTTTTTCCCACAAAACTTATTTTTTGGCCCCCAGTTTTGTATTTTCCCAAGGGTAGCAGGAGAACTTGGACCCTAAAAGATGATGTCCAATTTGTCCTGAGTACGCTGATACCCCATATGTTGGGGTAAACCCCTGTTTGGGCACACGGGAGAGCTCTGAAGGGAAGGAGCACTGTTTTCCTTTTTCAACGCAGAATTGGCTGGAATTCAGATCGGATGCCATGTCCCGTTTGGAAAGCCCCTGATGTGCCTAAACAGTGGAAACCCCCCAATTATAACTGAAACCCTAATCCAAACACACCCCTTACCCTAATCCCAACAGTAACCCTAACCACTCCTCTAACCCAGACACACCCAACCCTATTCCCAACCGTAAATGTAATCCAAACCCTAACCCTATCTTTAGCCCCAACCCTAACTGTAGCCCCAACCCTAGCCCCAACCCTAGCCGTAACCCTAGCCCTAACCCGAGCAATAACCCTAGCCCTATCACTAGCCCTAACACTAGCCGTAACACTAGCCCTAACCCTAGCCCTAACCCTAGCCCCAACCCTAACCCTAACCCTAACCCTTGCCCTAACCCTAACCCTAACCCTAGCCCTAACCCTAGCTCTAACCCTAGCCCTAACTCTAGTCCTAACTCTAGCCCTAACCCTAACCCTAATGGGAAAATGGAAATAAATAAATTTTTTAATTTTTTAATTTTTCCCTAACTAAGGGGGTGATGAAGGGGGGTTTGATTTACTTTTATAGCGTTTTTTTAGCGGATTTTTATGATTGGCAGCCGTCACACACTGAAAGACGCTTTTCATTGCAAAAAATATTTTTTGCGTTACCACATTTTGAGAGCTGTAATTTTTCCATATTTGAGTCCACAGAGTCATTTGAGATCTTGTTTTTTGTGGGACGAGTTGACATTTTTATTGGTAACATTTTCGGACACGTGACATTTTTTGATCGCTTTTTATTCCGATTTTTGTGAGGCAGAGTGATCAAAAACCAGCTATTCATGAATTTCTTTTGGGGGAGGCGTTTATACCGTTCCACGTTTGGTAAAATTGATAAAGCAGTTTTATTCGTCGGGTCAGTACGATTACAGCGATATCTCATTTATATCATTTTTTTTATGTTTTGGTGCTTTTATACGATAAAAACTATTTTATAGAAAAAATAATTATTTTGGTATCGCTTTATTCTCAGGACTATAACTTTTTTATTTTTTTGCTGATGATGCTGTATGGCGGCTCGTTTTTTGCGGGACAAGATGACGTTTTCAGTGGTACCATGGTTATTTATATCAGTCTTTATGATCGCGTGTTATTCCACTTTTTGTTCGGCGGTATGATAATAAAGCGTTGTTTTTTGCCTTGTTTTTTTTTTTTTTTCTTACGGTGTTTACTGAAGGGGTTAACTAGTGGGGCAGTTTTATAGGTTGGGTCGTTACGGACGCGGCGATACTAAATATGTGTACTTTTATTGTTTTTTTTATTTTATTTAGCAAAAGAAATGTATTTATGGGAATAATATATATTTTTTTTCTTTATTTAGGATATTTTTTTTATTTATTTTTTTACACATGTGGGGAATTTTTTTTTAACTTTTTTACTTTGTCCCAGGGGGGACATCACAGATCATTTATCTGGCAGTGTGCACAGCACTCTGCCAGATCTGCGATCTGCTGTGCAGGGCTGCAGGCTTACCAAGTGTCTGCTCTGAGCAGACACTCGGTAAGCCACCTCCCTCCCTGCAGGACCCGGATGCCGCGGCCATCTTGGATCCGGGACCTGCGGCGAGGAGGGAGGTAGGAGACCCTCGGAGCAACGCGATCACATCGCGTTGCTACGGGGGTCTCAGGGAAGCCCGCAGGGAGACCCCTCCCTGCGCAATGCTTCCCTATACCGCCGGTACACCGCGATCATGTTTGATCGCGGTGTGCCGGGGGTTAATGTGCCGGGGGCGGTCCGTGACCGCTCCTGGCACATAGTGCCGGATGTCAGCTGCGATATGCAGCTGACACCAGGCCGCGATCGGCCGCGCTCCCCCCGTGAGCGCGGCCGATCGCGTATGACGTACTATCCCGTCGGTGGTCATACGGGCCCACCCCACCTCGACGGGATAGTACGTCAGATGTCAGGAAGGGGTTAAAGTAAGGATGGCCACTCATTTTTCTTTATTTAGCTGCTTTTTTCTTGCCATAAAACAAATTCTTACAGTCTATTCAGTAGGACTATCAGCTGTGTATCCACCAGACTTCTGCACAATGCAACTGATGGTCTCAACCCCATTTATAAGGCAAGAAATCCCACTTATTAAACCTGACAGGGTACAACTGTGAAGTGAAAACCATTCCCGATGACTACCTCTTGCAGCTCATCAAGAGAATGCCAAGTGTGTGCAAAGCAGTCATCAAAGCAAAAGGTGGCTACTTTGAAGAACCTAGAATATAATACATAATTTCAGTTGTTTCACACTTTTTTGTTAAGTATATAATTCCACATGTGTTAATTCATAGTTTTGATGCCTCCAGAGTGAATGTACAATTTTCATAGTCATGAAAATACAGAAAAATCTTTAAATGAGAAGATGTGTCCAAACTTTTGGTCTGTACTGTAGATAGGGAGTAAAGTTTCACCATTACAGAATGTGCCAAGTTTTCATAAAGTTCAAAACATTAGCCACGTGCGGTATACATACATGACCACGGAGGAGGAGGTGATTTCCAGAACAAAATGGGTTTGGATGGTAAGGGATGGATTTTAAGACAACTTCTAAAACAAACATTTGGGCTATTTTACATTGCATTGCTGTCATCCATACAAAGTTTAAAAAAGTTGAAGGAAATACAGCCCTTGTTCAATTTTAGAAGAGTCAACCTATCTACATTTTCCGTTGACAGATGTGTGCGCCTATCCATTATGATTGCAACAGCCAAACTGAAAACCCGCTCAGACAACACACTTGCAGCAGAGCATAGCAGCACCTCCAAGGCATTCAAGGAGAGTTCAGGCTAAATGTGCAGCTTGGACAACTAATAGATAAAGGGCACTGAAGAATCAGGAAGGACACTGGTATGGTAACTTTTCCATTGGTGGAAATTCCCCCCCACCGGAGCTGCAGCTGGTATGCGTGAGACTTCCCTGTAATCCCTGTGGGTGATAAGAGCCGGTACCTCTGCCAGCAGCTTTGTCTGAGTGTAATCTTTTCAGCAAGTCTGCCACAAAGGCCCTCTTGTAGACATGCACATCTGCCTCTGACATAAGAGAAGCAAATTTCTTCTTATACCATGAGTCAAGAAAGTGGCACAGCTAGAATTTCATGTTGGTCAAAATGTGTTTCACGTGAGAGTCTTGGGAAAGGCATCTGGATATTACACACTCTGCAGTTGTTTTTTGTGGGGGCTCAGTGTTACTCTGATGGGCATTGAGAAGCTGGAACTTAAACACTGCTCTCTGCTGCTCGCTAAGCCTTGCCAACATATGAACAACCTACCGCCTCAACACATTTATCTAACTATGCCTGTGTTGCCCATTTAACATTTTCTTCATAACCAGGATCCTTGTATCATGTTCTCACATGCTTAATGCATTTAATAGCCCATTGTGTCTGTACTTTAGCACATATTGGTTGGTAAGTAGTTCATGCAGCATTACATGAACACCCGATTTATTACATTATGGCTGGTCAAAACAATGAAAGCAATTGATACCATCGATCTTTCTTGTCTCCCCTATTTCCTCATAGATTGTAAACTTGCGAGTAGGGCCCTCATTCCTTTTGGTATCTGTTGTTTATGTGATTATTGTTATTCTGTAATGTCTTTTATCGTCAGTACAATATTTAGAATTGTGAGTCCTCAGTGGTTGATACCTTTACATTGTCAGTACAAGTCACCTCTAAAATGTAAAGTGCTGCGGAATATGAAAGGTTGAATTACAGCGTGTGGGCAGGTCACAAATCAGTTGTTAATGAGGCAAATAAAAGCACTGCTGCAGCAAAGCTAGCCTGGCAAAAGCCTGAGATGACTTTCGGCTGCCACCACCAAGAAGTCACCGAAAAACTCAATTCCCACAAGTCGAAATGGAAACATTTCCAGGACTAGCAATCTAGCAATGTGGATGGTTAGCTTTTGTGCCTGTGGTGGGTGGCTTGATATTTCTGCTTACTGTAATCATCAACATAAACAGAAATAAATCACTCTGTTTGCAATGACGCTATATAATATATGAGTTTCATGCTTTGTATTGAAGAACTGAAATAAATTAACTACATATATATATATATATATATATATATATATATATATATATATATATATATATGTATTTATATATATATACACTCACCGGCCACTTTATTAGGTACACCTGTCCAACTTCTTGTTAACACTTAATTTCTAATCAGCCAATCACATGGCGGCAACTAGGGTTGAGCGACTTTCATTTTTTTAAGATCGAGTCTGGTTTTGTGAAACCCGATTTAGTCCAGAGTCGAGTCGAGTGAAGTCGGCCGATTATCGCTAAAAGTCGGGGATCGACCGAAACACGAAACCCAATGCAAGTCAATGGGGAAGCATAGCCGGCAGTGAGTGGAGGCCAGGAAAACACCTACAGTGCACATTTTACTGCCAAAAACATCCATTCTTGTTTTCTGAAGCTTGTCAATCTTAATTAACTTTATAATAATAGTTGGGCACTGGAAATTGGGGGTCATTTGGCAAAAGTTGTGGGGGTAGGGCTGGTTCAAGGTTTTAGTGGGCCCAGGAAACATGGACTACGTCATGGCGGTGGAGCAGGGAGAGGTAAGTATTTCAACGTTGCAAGTGCTGTGATCCTGAGCAAGCAGGGGGGGGGCCACTCGTTCGCATTGGCACTGGCACAGGGCCCCTCAAAGTACGGCGGTGTGTTTGCATGGCGGGGGCGCCTCCCACCAGCAGCGACACTTTTGCGTACTCTGAGTGGCCCTGTGCCAGTGACGTCGCCAACGAGTATGCCCCCCCACCTGATGAAGGAACCTGCACTTTCATCTGCACCTTCCTCTTTGTCCCTGTGTAAGGTGGTATAATATGCGGGAAGGGGAACCTTACTTTCAGCAGGGTCAGATTCTGGCTGTGTAGAGTACAAGGGGAATGTAGTGGTCTAGGTCAATGTACCAGCAGACTCATCTAGCAGTGGCTGGGCAATGGGCAGGATGATGAGGAAACAGATATAGGGCCAAAGAATAAAGTAGGCTAAATGCAGATCAAAATTGGTAACAGGACTAAACAGGCGGCATTGCTTTGTTCAGTGGAGTAGCAAACCCAAGAGCAGCAGACACTGTTTCAAGGGCCTAACCACACTAGTAGGCCAAATGCAGTTTAATATCTGATAGTATAGGCCGAAAGCCAGAATGTGGAAGCTCAGCTTTGTTCAGTTGAGGACAACACCAGGGAGGGGCAGACACCGTTAGTAGGCCCTAACCACCATTTTGTTTTTTTAAAAACACTTAATGAGAGCCAGAAGGTTGAAGCTCAGCTTTATTCAGTTGAGGGCAACACCAGGGAGGGGCAGACACCGTTAGTAGGCCCTAAACACCATTTTGTTTTTTAAAAAACACTTAATGAGAGCCAGAAGGTTGAAGCTCAGCTTTATTCAGTTGAGGGCAACACCAGGGAGGGGCAGACACCGTTAGTAGGCCGGAACCACCAATGTGTTTAAAAACAGCAGTTAATCAGAGCCGGAAGGTAGAAGCTCAGCTTTATTCAGTTGAGGGCAACACCAGGGAGGGGCAGAAGCCGTTAGTAGGCCCTAACCACCATTTTGTTTTTTAGAAAACACTTAATGAGAGCCAGAAGGTTGAAGCTCAGCTTTATTCAGTTGAGGGCAACACCAGGCAGGGGCAGACACCGTTAGTAGGCCGGAACCACCAATGTGTTTAAAAACAGCAGTTAATCAGAGCCGGAAGGTAGAAGCTCAGCTTTATTCAGTTGAGGGCAACACCAGGGAGGGGCAGAAGCCGTTAGTAGGCCCTAACCACCATTTTGTTTTTTAAAAAACACTTAATGAGAGCCAGAAGGTTGAAGCTCAGCTTTATTCAGTTGAGGGCAACACCAGGCAGGGGCAGACACCGTTAGTAGGCCGGAACCACCAATGTGTTTAAAAACAGCAGTTAATCAGAGCCGGAAGGTAGAAGCTCAGCTTTATTCAGTTGAGGGCAACACCAGGGAGGGGCAGAAGCCGTTAGTAGGCCCTAACCACCATTTTGTTTTTTAAAAAAACACTTAATGAGAGCCAGAAGGTTGAAGCTCAGCTTTATTCAGTTGAGGGCAACACCAGGCAGGGGCAGACACCGTTAGTAGGCCGGAACCACCAATGTGTTTAAAAACAGCAGTTAATCAGAGCCGGAAGGTAGAAGCTCAGCTTTATTCAGTTGAGGACAACTTGAATTAGGGACTGCAGACAGACTTAGCAGGCTGTCCCCTGTGTGGACCATGCATCCAATACATTAACCCATTGAGCCACAAAGGACACGTAACCTTCCGTGGCCATGCCTACAGGTCCATGTGTCTGTTGTCAGGTGTACCTTTGTCAGTGTAGGCCTATTGGAAGGAGGGACCGCAGACAGGCTTCGAAGGCCTAACACAATAAAATGGGCTGGCTGTAGGCACTTTAAAATTGGTTCCAGGGGTACACGGGCAGCAGTGGTCTGGTCAGTGGAGGCCTAGTGGAAGGAGGGACCGCAGACAGGCTTCGAAGGCCTAACACAATAAAATGGGCTGGCTGTAGGCACTTCAAAATTGGTTCCAGGGGTACACGGGCAGCAGTGGTCTGGTCAGTGGAGGCCTAGTGGAAGGAGGGACCGCAGACAGGCTTCGAAGGCCTAACACAATAAAATGGGCTGGCTGTAGGCACTTTAAAATTGGTTCCAGGGGTACACGGGCAGCAGTGGTCTGGTCAGTGGAGGCCTAGTGGAAGGAGGGACCGCAGACAGGCTTCGAAGGCCTAACACAATAAAATGGGCTGGCTGTAGGCACTTTAAAATTGGTTCCAGGGGTACACGGGCAGCAGTGGTCTGGTCAGTGGAGGCCTAGTGGAAGGAGGGACCGCAGACAGGCTTCGAAGGCCTAACACAATAAAATGGGCTGGCTGTAGGCACTTTAAAATTGGTTCCAGGGGTACACGGGCAGCAGTGGTCTGGTCAGTGGAGGCCTAGTGGAAGGAGGGACCGCAGACAGGCTTCGAAGGCCTAACACAATAAAATGGGCTGGCTGTAGGCACTTTAAAATTGGTTCCAGGGGTACACGGGCAGCAGTGGTCTGGTCAGTGGAGGCCTAGTGGAAGGAGGGACCGCAGACAGGCTTCGAAGGCCTAACACAATAAAATGGGCTGGCTGTAGGCACTTTAAAATTGGTTCCAGGGGTACACGGGCAGCAGTGGTCTGGTCAGTGGAGGCCTAGTGGAAGGAGGGACCGCAGACAGGCTTCGAAGGCCTAACACAATAAAATGGGCTGGCTGTAGGCACTTTAAAATTGGTTCCAGGGGTACACGGGCAGCAGTGGTCTGGTCAGTGGAGGCCTAGTGGAAGGAGGGACCGCAGACAGGCTTCGAAGGCCTAAAATAACAAACAATAGGCTCATGGCAGTTTTACAGCGGTTACATGGATACACGGGCAGGCAGCTTGGTGGTGAGTGGAGGAGTATTTAAAGTAGGGACCGCAGACAGGCTATCAAAGGCCTAAAATAACAAACAATAGGCTCATGGCAGTTTTACAGCGGTTACATGGATACACAGGCAGCTTGGTGGTGAGTGGAGGAGTATTTAAAGTAGGGACCGCAGACAGGCTATCAAAGGCCTAAAATAACAAACAATAGGCTCATGGCAGTTTTACAGCGGTTACATGGATACACAGGCAGGCAGCTTGGTGGTGAGTGGAGGAGTATTTAAAGTAGGGACCGCAGACAGGCTATCAAAGGCCTAAAATAACAAACAATAGGCTCATGGCAGTTTTACAGCGGTTACATGGATACACGGGCAGGCAGCTTGGTGGTGATTGGAGGAGTATTTAAAGTAGGGACCGCAGACAGGCTATCAAAGGCCTAAAATAACAAACAATAGGCTCATGGCAGTTTTACAGCGGTTACATGGATACACGGGCAGGCAGCTTGGTGGTGAGTGGAGGAGTATTTAAAGTAGGGACCGCAGACAGGCTATCAAAGGCCTAAAATAACAAACAATAGGCTCATGGCAGTTTTACAGCGGTTACATGGATACACGGGCAGGCAGCTTGGTGGTGAGTGGAGGAGTATTTAAAGTAGGGACCGCAGACAGGCTATCAAAGGCCTAAAATAACAAACAATAGGCTCATGGCAGTTTTACAGCGGTTACATGGATACACGGGCAGGCAGCTTGGTGGTGAGTGGAGGAGTATTTAAAGTAGGGACCGCAGACAGGCTATCAAAGGCCTAAAATAACAAACAATAGGCTCATGGCAGTTTTACAGCGGTTACATGGATACACGGGCAGGCAGCTTGGTGGTGAGTGGAGGAGTATTTAAAGTAGGGACCGCAGACAGGCTATCAAAGGCCTAAAATAACAAACAATAGGCTCATGGCAGTTTTACAGCGGTTACATGGATACACGGGCAGGCAGCTTGGTGGTGAGTGGAGGAGTATTTAAAGTAGGGACCGCAGACAGGCTATCAAAGGCCTAAAATAACAAACAATAGGCTCATGGCAGTTTTACAGCGGTTACATGGATACACGGGCAGGCAGCTTGGTGGTGAGTGGAGGAGTATTTAAAGTAGGGACCGCAGACAGGCTATCAAAGGCCTAAAATAACAAACAATAGGCTCATGGCAGTTTTACAGCGGTTACATGGATACACGGGCAGGCAGCTTGGTGGTGAGTGGAGGAGTATTTAAAGTAGGGACCGCAGACAGGCTATCAAAGGCCTAAAATAACAAACAATAGGCTCATGGCAGTTTTACAGCGGTTACATGGATACACGGGCAGGCAGCTTGGTGGTGAGTGGAGGAGTATTTAAAGTAGGGACCGCAGACAGGCTATCAAAGGCCTAAAATAACAAACAATAGGCTCATGGCAGTTTTACAGCGGTTACATGGATACACGGGCAGGCAGCTTGGTGGTGAGTGGAGGAGTATTTAAAGTAGGGACCGCAGACAGGCTATCAAAGGCCTAAAATAACAAACAATAGGCTCATGGCAGTTTTACAGCGGTTACATGGATACACGGGCAGGCAGCTTGGTGGTGAGTGGAGGAGTATTTAAAGTAGGGACCGCAGACAGGCTATCAAAGGCCTAAAATAACAAACAATAGGCTCATGGCAGTTTTACAGCGGTTACATGGATACACGGGCAGGCAGCTTGGTGGTGAGTGGAGGAGTATTTAAAGTAGGGACCGCAGACAGGCTATCAAAGGCCTAAAATAACAAACAATAGGCTCATGGCAGTTTTACAGCGGTTACATGGATACACAGGCAGCTTGGTGGTGAGTGGAGGAGTAGTGCAAGGAGTGTCTGTCCCAGTACTCCCAAAATATAAATAGATGTTAATGTCTCGCAAAACAACTAAAACAAAAAAAAAGGTGGCATACTTAGGTACAGGGGTGGGCTCATCTACTGAGTTTCTGACATAGTAATTTGGCAGTAACTATTTAATGGTGCCAATATAGGACACAGACACAGACTACTTTAAGTTGCATCATAGATGTCTACAAATTTGTATTGTCAGTGCCAGACATTGAATGATGTCAGCGAATAGACTAAAGATTGGTGGAGCTGTGCGACATAATTTTGCACGTGGTAGAGCACATTTTGAGCTGGGGTAGGGGGGAACTCTCTTGAGGCCGGCAGGACCGCCCCAGGGCCCCTCATGTTACAACGGTGTGTCTGACGTTGGGTGCGCACCACCACCGCCAGAGACACTACATTGTACTATGAGGGACCCAGTAGCAATGCTGTCAACCAAAAGCGAGCACACCCACCTTTTCAGACAAACAGCAGTCTCACGGGTGCTTGCGCCAAGTCGCGATACCACGGCCCCGTGTGGGGAGTTTGGCCATTTAGGGAGGTGTAAACATGTCGTATGCTGTACAATCAGCTGCAGCAAATTAGACATTAGAAAAGTAATTCACAGGCAAGAGCTTTTCATAGGAAAGCTAGGTGTCGGCCGGGCAAGGTGGGGCAAAAGATTTCGAAATCCAGTTGTGGTTCATTTTAATGAATGTTAGATCGTCAACATTTTGGGTAGCCAGACGAGTCCTTTTTTCGGTTAATATTGAACCTGCAGCACTGAATACTCTTTCTGATAGGACACTTGCTGCCAGGCAAGCAAGCTCCTGCAATGCATATTCTGCCAATTCTGGCCAGGTGTCTAATTTGGAGGCCCAGTAATCAAATGGGAATGACGGTTGAGGGAGAACATCGATAAGGGATGAAAAATAGTTAGTAACCATCCTGGACAAATGTTGTCTCCTGTCACTTTCAATTGATGCAGCAGTACCTGTCCTGTCTGCGGTCATAGCAAAATCACTCCACAACCTGGTCAGAAAACCCCTCTGTCCAACGCCACTTCTGATGTGTGCACCCCTAACACTCCTAGTCTGCTGCCCCCTGGAGCTCGTGTGAGAACGATCACGTGCGCTGTGTGCTGGGAATGCCTGAAGCAAACGGTCAACAAGAGTTGATTGTTTGGTTGCTAATATTAGTTCCAAGTTCTCATGTGGCATAATATTTTGCAATTTGCCTTTATAGCGTGGATCAAGGAGGCAGGCCAACCAGTAATCGTCATCGTTCATCATTTTCGTAATGCGTGTGTCCCTTTTTAGGATACGTAAGGCATAATCCGCCATGTGGGCCAAAGTTCCAGTTGTCAAATCTCCGGTTGTGATTGGTTGAGGGGCAGTTGCAGGCAAATCTACGTCACTTGTGTCCCTCAAAAAACCAGAACCCGGCCGTGACACGCAACCAATTTCCTGTGCCCCCGGGAAAGGTTCGGCATTAAAAATATACTCATCCCCATCATCCTCCTCGTCCTCCACCTCCTCTTCGCCCGCTACCTCGTCCTGTACACTGCCCTGACCAGACAATGGCTGACTGTCATCAAGGCTTTCCTCTTCCTCTGGTGCAGACGCCTGCTCCTTTATGTGCGTCAAACTTTGCATCAGCAGACGCATTAGGGGGATGCTCATGCTTATTACGGCATTGTCTGCACTAACCAGCCGTGTGCATTCCTCAAAACACTGAAGGACTTGACACATGTCTTGTATCTTAGACCAATGCACACCTGACAACTCCATGTCTGCCATCCTACTGCCTGCCCGTGTATCCTCCCACAAATAAATAACAGCACGCCTCTGTTCGCACAGTCTCTGAAGCATGTGCAGTGTTGAGTTCCACCTTGTTGCAACGTCTATGATTAGGCGATGCTGGGGAAGGTTCAAAGACCGCTGATAGGTCTGCATACGGCTGGCGTGTACAGGCGAACGTCGGATATGTGAGCAAAGTGCACGCACTTTGAGGAGCAGGTCGGAGAACCCAGGATAAGTTTTCAATAAGCACTGCACCACCAGGTTTAAGGTGTGAGCCAGGCAAGGAATGTGTTTCAGTTGGGAAAGGGAGATGGCAGCCATGAAATTCCTTCCGTTATCACTCACTACCTTGCCTGCCTCAAGATCTACTGTGCCCAGCCACGACTGCGTTTCTTGTTGCAAGAACTCGGACAGAACTTCCGCGGTGTGTCTGTTGTCGCCCAAACACTTCATAGCCAATACAGCCTGCTGACGCTTGGCAGTAGCTGGCCCATAATGGGACAACTGGTGTGCAACAGTGTCATCTGCCGATGGAGTGGTTGGCAGACTGCGTTCTGTGGAAGAGCTGTAGCTTCTTAGGAGGACGAGGAGGAGGAGGAGGAGGGGGTGCGAACGCCTACAGCCAACTGTTTCCTAGACCGTGGGCTAGGCACAACTGTCCCTAAATTGATGTCGCCTGTGGACCCTGCATCCACCACATTCACCCAGTGTGCCGTGATGGACACATAACGTCCCTGGCCATGCCTACTGGTCCATGCATCTGTAGTCAGGTGCACCTTTGTACTCACAGATTGCCTGAGTGCATGGACGATGCGCTGTTTAACATGCTGGTGAAGGGCTGGGATGGCTTTTCTGGAAAAAAAGTGTCGACTGGGTAGCTCGTATCGTGGTTCAGCGTACTCCATCAGGGCTTTGAAAGCTTCGCTTTCAACTAACCGGTAGGGCATCATCTCTAACGAGATTAGTCTAGCTATGTGGGCGTTAAAACCCTGTGTACGCGGATGCGAGGATAAGTACTTCCTTTTTCTAACCAGAGTCTCATGTAGGGTGAGCTGGACTGGAGAGCTGGAGATCGTGGAACTTTCGGGTGTGCCGGTGTACATGGCAGACTGAGAGACGGTTGGAGACGGTATTGTTTCCGCCGGTGCCCTAGATGCAATATTTCCTCCTACAAAACTGGTGATTCCCTGACCCTGACTGCTTTTGGCTGGCAAAGAAACCTGCACAGATACTGCCGGTGGTGCGGAAAATGGTGGCCTTACAGTGACGGAAGGGATGTTGCGTTGCTGACTAGCTTTATTGGCCGAGGGTGCTACAACCTTAAGGGACGTTTGGTAGTTAGTCCAGGCTTGAAAATGCATGGTGGTTAAGTGTCTATGCATGCAACTAGTATTTAGACTTTTCAGATTCTGACCTCTGCTTAAGCTAGTTGAACATTTTTGACAGATGACTTTGCGCTGATCAGTTGGATGTTGTTTAAAAAAATGCCAGACTGCACTCTTCCTAGCATCGGATCCCTTTTCAGGGATTGCAGACTGAGCTTTAACCGGATGGCCACGCTGTCCTCCAACAGGTTTTGGCTTTGACACGCGTTTTGGGCCAGATACGGGCCCGGCAGATGGAACCTGTTGCGATGTTGATGCCTGCTGCGGCCCCTCCTCCACCTCCGCTTCTGAACTACTGCCGCCTGCACCCTGTTCCCCCAATGGCTGCCAATCGGGGTCAATAACTGGGTCATCTATTACCTCCTCTTCGAGCTCGTGTGCAACTTCGTCTGTGTCACTGTGTCGGTCGGTGGTATAGCGTTCGTGGCGGGGCAACGTAGTCTCATCAGGGTCTGATTGTGGATCTGTACCCTGAGAGGGCAATGTGGTGGTCTGAGTCAAAGGAGCAGCATAGTACTCTGGCTGTGGCTGTGCATCAGTGCACTCCATGTCAGAATCTACTTGTAATGGGCATGGCCTGTTAAATGTTTCACTTTCTAAGCCAGGGACGGTATGTGTAAAGAGCTCCATGGAGTGACCCGTTGTGTCGCCTGCTGCATCCTTCTCTCTTGTTGTAGTTTTTGCTGAGGAGGACAAGGAAGCGACTTGTCCCTGACCGTGAACATCCACAAGCGACGCGCTGCTTTTACATTTACCAGTTTCTGAAGAGGAGGCAAAAGAGCTAGAGGCTGAGTCTGCAATGTAAGCCAAAACTTGCTGTTGCTGCTCCGCCTTTAAAAGCGGTTTTCCTACTCCCAGAAAAGAGAGCGTTCGAGGCCTTGTGTAGCCTGACGACGAAACTGGCTCCACAGCTCCAGACTTAGGTGGAATATTTTTATCCCCACGACCACCTGATGCTCCACTACCACTACCATCATTACCAGCTGACAATGAACGCCCACGACGACCTCTTGCACCAGACTTCCTCATTGTTTTAAAATCTTAACCAAAGTAACTTTATTTGTTGCTGTCAAACAACTTACACGGTGAGCTATAACTTCAGTATGATTTCAATATCCCTTAACAGGTTGGTGAGACCACAAGGAAAATCAGGCACAATGTTACACACTCTGTTTTCTGTGGCACAAAATCACAGAGATGACACACACGCAGGACTGTCACTCAAGCACTAATGTCAATATTAATCTCCCACCTAATTTATTTTTTTTTTTTCTCAGGGAGACTTTAGAAACCAAATAATATTAAAACAAAAACAACAAAAAAAAGGCTTTCTATGGCCCACAATTAGAGAGAGAGAGGTGGCACACCCAGGAGTCAAGACTGGCGCACAAGCTGAAAGGGCAATATTACTCTCCCACTGTTTTTTTATGTATTTTTTTTTTTTCAGGGAGACTTTAGAAACCAAATAATAAGAAAAAAAATAAATAAATAAATAGGCTTTCTATAGCCCACTGAATGAGAGATAGCACACACAGCAGTGGCACACAAGCCCTGACTGAGGCCAATATTTTTCTCCCACTGATTGATGTAGTGTTTTTGTGTTGAGGTAGATTTTAGAATACAAATCAAGGAAAAAAAAAAAATGCTTTCTATGGCCCACTGAATGAGAGAGAGGTGGCACACCCAGGAGTCAAGACTGGCACACAAGCTGAAAGGGCAATATTACTCTCCCACTGTTTTTTTATGTTTTTTTTTTTTTTCAGAGAGACTTTAGAAACCAAATAATATTAAAAAAAACAAAAAAATAAATAGCCTTTCTATGGCCCACTGAATGAGAGAGAGAGGTGGCACACCCAGGAGTCAAGACTGGCACACAAGCTGAAAGGGCAATATTACTCTCCCACTGTTTTTTTATGTATTTTTTGTTTTTCAGGGAGACTTTAGAAACCAAATAATAAGAAAAAAAATAAATAAATAAATAGGCTTTCTATAGCCCACTGAATGAGAGATAGCACACACAGCAGTGGCACACAAGCCCTGACTGAGGCCAATATTTTTCTCCCACTGATTGATGTAGTGTTTTTGTGTTGAGGTAGATTTTAGAACACAAATCAAGGAAAAAAAAAAAATGCTTTCTATGGCCCACTGAATGAGAGAGAGGTGGCACACCCAGGAGTCAAGACTGGCACACGAGCTGAAAGGGCAATATTACTCTCCCACTGTTTTTTTATGTATTTTTTGTTTTTTAAGGGAGACTTTAGAAACCCAATAATATTTAAAAAAATAAATAAATAGGCTTTCTATGGCCCACTGAATGAGAGGGAGAGAGGTGGCACACCCAGGAGTCAAGACTGGCACACAAGCTGAAAGGGCAATATTACTCTCCCACTGTTTTTTTATGTATTTTTTGTTTTTTAAGGGAGACTTTAGAAACCCAATAATATTAAAAAAAAAAAAAAATTGGCTTTCTATGGCCCACTGAATGAGAGGGAGAGAGGTGGCACACCCAGGAGTCAAGACTGGCACACAAGCTGAAAGGGCAATATTACTCTCCCACTGTTTTTTTATGTTTTTTTTTTTTCAGGGAGACTTTAGAAACCAAATAATATTAAAAAAACCAAAAAAATAAATAGCCTTTCTATGGCCCACTGAATGAGAGAGAGAGGTGGCACACCCAGGAGTCAAGATTGGCACACAAGCTGAAAGGGCAATATTACTCTCCCACTGTTTTTTTATGTTTTTTTTTTTTTTTCAGGGAGACTTTAGAAACCAAATAATATTAAAAAAACCAAAAAAATAAATAGCCTTTCTATGGCCCACTGAATGAGAGAGAGAGGTGGCACACCCAGGAGTCAAGACTGGCACACAAGCTGAAAGGGCAATATTACTCTCCCACTGTTTTTTTATGTATTTTTTGTTTTTTAAGGGAGACTTTAGAAACCCAATAATATTTAAAAAAAAAAAAAAAAAGGCTTTCTATGGCCCACAATTAGAGAGAGAGGTGGCACACACAGGAGTCAAGACTGGCACACAAGCTGAAAGGGCAATATTACTCTCCCACTGGTTTTTTTTTTTTTTTTTTTTTTTCAGGGAGACTTTAGAAACCAAATAATAAGAAAAAAAATAAATAAATAGGCTTTCTATAGCCCACTGAATAAGAGATAGCACACACAGCAGTGGCACACAAGCCCTGACTGAGGCCAATATTTTTCTACCACTGATTGATGTAGTGTTTTTGTGTTGAGGTAGAATTTAGAACACAAATCACGGAAAAAATAAATAGGCTTTCTATGGCCCACTCAGTGAGAGATGGCACACACAGGGATGGCACTGTAGCAGAAATGCCAATCTTAATCTCCCACAAAAAAAAAAAAAAAAAAAAACAGGGACTGTCCTACAATTACTATCTCCCTGCAGTAATCTAAGCCAGGTATGGCAGGCAGCAATAGGAGTGGACTGATGCACAAATTAAATAAAAAGTGTGGACAAACAAAAAAGATAGCTGTGCAGAAAGGAACAAGAGGATATGTGCTTTGAAAAAAGCAGTTGGTTTCCACAGTGGTGTACACACAGCAATACAGCTATCACGGAGCCTTCTAGGGCAGCCCAATGAGCTACAGCGCTGAGGAAAAAAAAAAAAAAATAGCTTCCACTGTTCCTGCACACCGAAGGTGGTGTTGGACAGTGGAAATCGCTACAGCACAAGCGGTTTGGTGGTTAGTGGACCCTGCCTAACGCTCTCCCTGCTTCTGACGAAGCGGCAGCAACCTCTCCCTAAGCTCAGATCATCAGCAGTAAGATGGCGGTCGGCAGGAACGCCCCTTTATAGCCCCTGTGACGCCGCAGACAGCAAGCCAATCACTGCAATGCCCTTCTCTAAGATGGTGGGGACCAGGATCTATGTCATCACGCTGCCCACACTCTGCGTTCACCTTCATTGGCTGAGAAATGGCGCTTTTCGCGTCATTGAAACGCGACTTTGGCACGAAAGTCGCATACCGCATGGCCGACAAGCACAGGGGTCGGATCGGGTTTCATGAGACGCCGACTTAGCTAAAAGTCGGCGACTTTTGAAAATGATCGACCCGTTTCGCTCAACCCTAGCGGCAACTCAGTGCATTTAGGCATGTAGACATGGTCAAGACAATCTCCTGCAGTTCAAACCGAGCATCAGTATGGGGAAGAAAGGTGATTTGAGTGCCTTTGAACGTGGCATGGTTGTTGGTGCCAGAAGGGCTGGTCTGAGTATTTCAGAAACTGCTGATCTACTGGGATTTTCACGCACAACCATCTCTAGGGTTTACAGAGAATGGTCCGAAAAAGAAAAAAAATCCAGTGAGCGGCAGTTCTGTGGGCGGAAATGCCTTGTTGATGCCAGAGGTCAGAGGAGAATGGGCAGACTGGTTCGAGCTGATAGAAAGGCAACAGTGACTCAAATCGCCACCCGTTACAACCAAGGTAGGCCTAAGAGCATCTCTGAACGCACAGTGCGTCGAACTTTGAGGCAGATGGGCTACAGCAGCAGAAGACCACACCGGGTACCACTCCTTTCAGCTAAGAACAGGAAACTGAGGCTACAATTTGTACAAGCTCATCGAAATTGGACAGTAGAAGATTGGAAAAACGTTGCTTGGTCTGATGAGTCTCGATTTCTGCTGCGACATTCGGATGGTAGGGTCAGAATTTGGCGTAAACAACATGAAAGCATGGATCCATCCTGCCTTGTATGGAGCATCTTTGGGATGTGCAGCCGACAAATCTGCGGCAACTGTGTGATGCCATCATGTCAATATGGACCAAAATCTCTGAGGAATGCTTCCAGCACCTTGTTGAATCTATGCCACGAAGAATTGAGGCAGTTCTGAAGGCAAAAGGGGGTCCAACCCGTTACTAGCATGGTGTACCTAATAAAGTGGCCGGTGAGTGTATATATATATATAGATAGTATTACCGTATATATTCGAGTATAAGCCGACTCGAATATAAGCCGAGACCCTTAATTTTGCCACAAAAAACTGGGAAAACTTATTGACTTGAGTATAAGCCTAGGGTGGGAACTACAGCAGCTTCTGGTAAATTTAAAAAATAGATACCAATAAAAGTAAAATTAATTGAGACATCAGTAGTTTAAATGTTTTTGAATATCTATATTGAATCAGGAGCCCCATAAGATGTTCCATACAAATACACCCCATATAATGCTCCATAAAGTTCATGATGGGCCCTATAAGATTCTCCATACAAAATATGCCCCATATAATGCTCCATAAAGTTCATGATGGGCCCCATAAGATGCTCCATACAAAAAATATGCCCATATAATGCTGCACAAAAGTTAAGAATGGCCCCATAAGATGCTCCATATTAAAATATGCCCCATATAATGCTGCATAAAAGGTTAATGATGGCCCCATAAGATGCTTCATGGAATAATATGCCCCATATCGTGCTCCATGAAGGTTGATGGCCCAATAAGATGCTCCATAGAATAATATGTCCCATATAATGCTGCACAAAGGTTAATAATGGCCCCATCAGATGCTCCATAGAATAATATGCCCCATATGCTGCTCCAGTGTCCTGAGCAGATGGGGACACCCATGCGCTATGAGGGCCAGGTGCCGGAGTCACCACTGGCTCTGGCCCCCAGTACTTGTGATATTCACCTGTCCCCATTCCACCACCGAGCGCCGCTGTGTCTTCCGGGTCTCTGCAGTGACTGTTCAGGCAGAGGGCACGCACTAAACACCCCAACCCCAGACTTAAAAAAAAAAATTGCTCAGTTGTGCCCCCGGCATCCTGGTGCCCTAGGCACATGCCCTCAAGTGCCTAGTGGCAAATACGACCCTGCTTGCATGACAAACTCATACAGAAAGCAGCAGAACATTGTGTATCCACCCTGAAGACTAAGTAAGAGGGCAAACATTTTTAAGTCACCACACCGGGGATGCAAATGTTGGTTACAGTTTAGGCACCTCAACAGCTGTTTCATGTTTTTATAGGTTTCTTTCATGTGGACTGCATAACAGACTGGAATTGAAGGTAGGGCATTATTATTATGCAGCAAGATGGCTTGTTGCTTGTTTTGGATGAAGAACCTCCATTCCTTTGGATTATGACTTATCTGCAGAGCTTCCATTAAACTGTTGATGTTGTTGCATGCCACAAGATTGCCCTCCATAAATAAGTATTGGACAACATCTTTCTCACGGTTGTGGAATATAGAAATCCGACCATTGTCCACTTGGAGATTCCACTGCTGTAACCTAGAACCTAAAAGCTTACACTTATTCTTGGGTAGATCAAAGTCTCTAACATGAACATTCAGTTCACCCTTTTCACATGTAAAGCACCATGGAATAAATTGTGCTATAATAATAAATAATAGTAATAGTAAGGTGTGGTTCAGTTGAGGTTGCTGACAGAAAGTCTTGGTCGTGGGAAGAAGATGCTTTATGACATCAATCGCCCTCTTCTTCCTCACTTAACCTCACTGAAAGTGTTTCTCGTTCTTTTGGAACTGGCAGCTCTGCTGTTTGTGGTACTGGGCATATTGCAGATGGAATGTTGGGATACTGTAAAGTCCACTTCTCCTTCCTTGAAACTCCTTTCCCAATGGGGAGCACTATGCAGAAATAGCAATTGGTAGTGTGATCGGTCAGCCCTCTCCAGATCAGTGGGACTGTAAAAGACATAGATGGCCTCTGCCCATGCAACCATTGGATAAGATGTGATGCACAGATGACTATGTAGATGGAAAATCATTCTGCCTTATAAACTGTGTTCCGCTGGGAACCACTGATCTTTTATGGTCCAGCTGCTGGCCACCACTGCAAAAGGCATAATAATTAGAGATGAGTGAGCACTAAATTTCCCTTGCTCGATGCTCATTTTGAGTAATATGCATTATGTGAGTCAATGGAAAATCCAAGCACTTGTCTGGCAGACCCTAAAAAGAGGTCTGGGGGGCAGTGAAAATGTTGAAATGGATGGAAAAAGTGCTGAATGGCAGAAGAACAGGATGAGGAAGGTCCATGGAATCATGCCTGACTCCCAGATCGCTGCTGAGAACAATGGTGTCACGCGTTTACTCTACTTTCATAAAATCATAGAATGATAGAGTTGGAAAGGACCTTCTGGGTCATCTGGTCCAACCCCCAGCTCAAAGCAGAATTCACTAAATCATCCCAGACAGATGTCTGTCCAGCCTCTGTTTGAAAACGTCCATGGAAGGAGAACTCAGCACCTCTCGTGGCAGCCTGTTCCACCCATTGATCACCCTGTCAAAAAGTTTTTTCTAATATCTAATCTGTGTCTCCTCCCATTCAGTTTCATCCCATTACTTCTAGTCTTTCCTTGTGCAAATGACAATAAAGTTGATCCTTCTACAATGTGACAGCCCCTGAGATATTTGTAGACAGCTATTAAGTCTCATCTCAGTCTTCTTTTTTGCAAGCTAAGCATTCCCAAATCCTGCAACTGTTCCTCATAGGACATTGTTGTGAACTGTATTTCTTGGCTCCCTCTTGTGATCACTAGCGGTATGACACTTTGATTGTCTTTCTCCAGGTTGGTACCCACCTGGTTCGTTAGGCCTTGAGTGTTCCTATTTAGACTTCCTGGAAGCTCAGTCTAGTGCCTGGAATCGATGTAATCAGTCTATGTCTGTTTTCTCCTGACTCCTGGTCCTCTGATTTTTGCAAGAAAAGCTAAGTCCGCTTATTTATTTTGGTTTATTGCATTTGTTCTTATTTTGTTCCAGCTTGTACAAAATGTGATTCCTGTTTTTGCTGGAAGCTCTAAGGGGGCTGATATTCTCCCCCCACACTGTTAGTCGGTGCGGGGGTTCTTGGATATTCAGCGTGGATATTTTTGTAGGGTTTTTGCTGACCGCATAAGTCCGCTTCCTATTTTCTGCTATTAATTAGTGGGCCTCTCTTTGCTAAATCTAGTTCATACTTACGTTTGTCTTTTCTTCTTACCTCACCGTTATTATTTGTTGGGGGCTTGTATATTAACTTAGGGGTCCTTTCTCTTGAGGCAAGTGAGGTCTTATTTTCTCTGAAAGGGTTAGTTAGTTCTCCGGCTGGTGCGAGACGTCTAGAACCAACGTAGGTACATTCCCCGGCTGCTTCTAGTTGTTGTGCTAGGATCAGGTATGCGGTCAGCCAAGTTACCACCTCCCTATGAGCTGGTCTTTGTGGTTGCGGACTTAGCTACAACTCCTGAGATCCTCTACCACTAGGATCATAACAGTATTCCAGGCCAAAAAGTGAATATTTAATGCATTGCAGAAGCGGGATTAAAAGAAAAGAAGTTCTGAGTTTTGTTTTTTTTTCTTCTTCCCCTTTTTCCTCTGAGTGGCTTGAAGCTCTGCTACAGACATGAATGTTCAGACTCTGATTACTAGTGTGGATCAGCTTGCTGTACGAGTGCAGGGCATTCAGGATTTTGTTACAAGTAGTCCTATGTCAGAGCCTAAGATACCTATTCCTGAGCTGTTCTCTGGAGATCGATTTAAATTTAGGAATTTTAGGAATAATTGTAAATTGTTTCTTTCTTTGAGACCTCGTTCGTCTGGAGACTCAGCTCAGCAAGTAAAAATTGTTATCTCCTTCTTGCGTGGCGACCCTCAGGATTGGGCTTTCTCATTGGCGCCAGGAGATCCGGCATTGACAAATATTGATGCATTTTTTCTGGCGCTCGGATTGCTTTATGAGGAGCCCAATCTTGAAATTCAGGCAGAAAAAGCGTTGCTGGCTATTTCTCAGGGCCAGGATGAAGCTGAGGTATATTGCCAAAAATTTCGGAAATGGTCCGTGCTTACTCAATGGAATGAGTGTGCACTGGCCGCAAATTTCAGAAATGGCCTTTCTGAAGCTATTCAGAATGTGATGGTGGGCTTTCCCATTCCTACAAGTCTGAATGATTCTATGGCTCTTGCTATTCAGATTGATCGGCGTTTGCGGGAGAGCAAATCTGCTAATCCTCTGGCGGTGTTGTCTGAAGGGACACCTGACTCAATGCAATGTGATAGAATTCAGACTAGAACCAAACGACAAAATCATAGACGTCAGAATGGGTTGTGTTTTTACTGTGGTGATTCTACACATGTTATCTCAGCATGCTCTAAACGCCTAGCAAAGGTTGTTAGTCCTGTCGCCATTGGTAATTTGCAACCTAAGTTTATTTTGTCTGTGACTTTAATTTGCTCATTGTCTTCCTACCCTGTTATGGCATTTGTGGATTCAGGTACTGCCCTGAGCCTTATGGACTTGTCGTTTGCCAAGCGCTGTGGTTTTGTTCTGGAGCCTTTAGAAAATCCTATTCCTCTTAGAGGAATTGATGCTACGCCATTGGCGGAGAATAAACCGCAGTATTGGACACAAGTGACCATGTGCATGACTCCTGAACATCGGGAGGTGATTCGTTTTCTTGTTCTGCATAAAATGCATGATTTGGTCATTTTAGGTCTGCCATGGTTACAGACCCATAATCCAGTTTTGGATTGGAAGGCAATGTCTGTGTCAAGTTGGGATTGTCAGGGAATTCATTGTGATTCCCCTTCGGTGTCTATTGCTTCTTCTACTCCTTCTGAGGTTCCGGAGTATTTGTTGGACTATCAGGATGTGTTCAGTGAGTCCAGGTCCAGTGCCCTTCCTCCTCATAGGGACTGTGACTGCGCAATAGATTTGATTCCTGGTAGTAAATTTCCTAAGGGACGAATATTTAATCTATCTGTACCTGAGCATGCCGCAATGCGTTCTTATATAAAGGAGTCTTTGGAGAAGGGACATATTCGTCCATCCTCTTCCCCTCTTGGTGCGGGTTTCTTTCTTGTAGCCAAGAAAGACGGGTCTTTGAGACCTTGTATAGACTATCGGCTTCTGAATAAAATCACGGTCAAATTTCAGTATCCTTTGCCACTATTGTCGGACTTGTTTGCCCGGATTAAGGGTGCCAAGTGGTTCACCAAGATAGATCTTCGGGGTGCGTACAACCTTGTGCGCATTAAGCAGGGAGATGAATGGAAAACTGCGTTTAATACGCCCGAAGGTCATTTTGAGTACTTGGTGATGCCTTTTGGGCTCTCTAATGCTCCTTCAGTGTTTCAGTCCTTTATGCATGACACCTACCGGAAGTATCTAGATAAATTTATGATTGTTTATCTGGATGATATTCTGTTTTTTTCTGATGATTGGGATTCTCATGTAAAACAGGTCAGGATGGTGTTTCAGGTTTTGCGTGATAATGCTTTGTTTGTGAAGGGCTCAAAGTGTCTCTTTGGAGTGCAGAAGGTTTCCTTTCTGGGTTTCATTTTCTCTCCTTCTACAGTAGAGATGGACCCAGTCAAGGTCCGAGCTATTCATGATTGGACTCAACCCACGTCTGTTAAGAGTCTACAGAAGTTCTTGGGTTTTGCTAATTTCTACCGTCGTTTTATTGCTAATTTCTCTAGCGTTGTTAAACCTTTGACGGATATGACCAAGAAAGGTTCTGATGTTGCTAATTGGGCTCCGGCAGCCGTCGAGGCTTTCCGGGAGCTGAAGCGCCGGTTTACTTCGGTGCCTGTTTTGTGCCAGCCTGATGTCTCACTTCCCTTTCAGGTTGAAGTGGACACTTCTGAGATCGGTGCAGGGGCTGTTTTGTCGCAGAGAGGCTCTGGTTGCTCTGTGATGAGACCTTGTGCTTTTTTTTCTAGGAAATTTTCGCCTTTGGAGCGGAACTATGATGTTGGTAATCGGGAGTTGTTGGCCATGAAGTGGGCATTTGAGGAGTGGCGTCATTGGCTCGAGGGAGCTAAGCATCGTGTGGTGGTCTTGACTGATCACAAAAATTTGATGTATCTCGAGTCTGCTAAGCGCCTGAATCCTAGACAGGCTCGTTGGTCGTTGTTTTTCTCCCATTTTGACTTTGTGGTCTCATACCTGCCTGGTTCGAAGAATGTGAAGGCTGATGCTCTTTCTAGGAGTTTTGTGCCTGACTCTCCGGGAGTCTCAGAGCCAGCTGGTATTCTTAAAGAGGGAGTAATCTTGTCGGCCATTTCTCCTGATTTGCGACGTGTGTTGCAGAGATTTCAGGCTGGTAGACCTGATCCTTGCCCACCTGATAGACTGTTTGTTCCTGATAAATGGACCAGCAGAGTTATCTCCGAGGTTCATTCCTCAGTGTTGGCAGGGCATCCTGGGATTTTTGGTACCAGAGATTTGGTAGCTAGGTCCTTTTGGTGGCCTTCCTTGTCGCGGGATGTGCGTTCGTTTGTGCAGTCCTGTGGGATTTGTGCTCGGGCTAAGCCTTGCTGTTCTCGTGCCAGCGGGTTGCTTTTGCCCTTGCCCGTCCCGAAGAGGCCCTGGACACACATTTCCATGGATTTCATTTCAGATCTTCTGGTGTCTCAAGGAATGTCTGTCATCTGGGTGGTATGTGATCGCTTTTCCAAGATGGTCCATTTGGTGCCCTTGTCTAAGTTGCCTTCCTCTTCCGATCTGGTTCCTTTGTTCTTTCAGAATGTGGTTCGTTTGCATGGCATTCCTGAGAATGTCGTGTCTGACAGAGGATCCCAGTTTGTGTCCAGATTCTGGCGATCTTTTTGTGCTAAGATGGGCATTGATTTGTCGTTTTCATCTGCCTTTCATCCTCAGACTAATGGCCAAACGGAGCGAACTAATCAGACACTGGAGGCTTATTTGAGATGTTTTGTTTCTGCAGATCAGGATGATTGGGTGACCTTCTTGCCATTGGCTGAGTTTGCCCTCAATAATCGGGCTAGTTCCGCTACTTTGGTTTCGCCATTTTTCTGCAACTCTGGTTTTCATCCTCGTTTTTCCTCGGGGCATGTTGAATCTTCTGACTGTCCTGGGGTGGATTCCGTGGTGGATAGGTTGCAGCAGATTTGGAATCATGTGGTGGACAACTTGAAGTTGTCACAGGAGAAGGCTCAGCGTTTTGCCAACCGCCACCGCGGTGTGGGTCTCCGACTTCGTGTTGGGGATTTGGTTTGGTTGTCTTCTCGGTATGTCCCTCTGAAGGTTTCCTCTCCTAAGTTTAAGCCTCGCTTTATTGGTCCTTATAAAATTTTGGAAGTCCTTAATCCGGTGTCTTTTCGTTTGGATCTTCCGGTGTCGTTTGCCATTCACAATGTGTTCCATAGGTCTTTGTTGCGGCGGTACGTTGTGCCTGTGGTTCCTGCTGTTGACCCTCCTGCTCCGGTCTTGGTTGAGGGCGAGTTGGAGTACGTGGTGGAGAAGATCTTGGATTCTCGTCTCTCTAGACGGAGGCTTCAGTATCTGGTCAAATGGAAGGGCTATGGTCAGGAGGATAATTCCTGGGTGGTCGCCTCTGATGTTCATGCGGCCGATTTGGTTCGTGCCTTTCACGCTGCTCATCCTGATCGCCCTGGTGGTCGTGGTGAGGGTTCGGTGACCCCTCCTTAAAGGGGGGGTACTGTTGTGAACTGTATTTCTTGGCTCCCTCTTGTGATCACTAGCGGTATGACACTTTGATTGTCTTTCTCCAGGTTGGTACCCACCTGGTTCGTTAGGCCTTGGGTGTTCCTATTTAGACTTCCTGGAAGCTCAGTCTAGTGCCTGAAATCGATGTAATCAGTCTATGTCTGTTTTCTCCTGACTCCTGGTCCTCTGATTTTTGCAAGAAAAGCTAAGTCCGCTTATTTATTTTGGTTTATTGCATTTGTTCTTATTTTGTTCCAGCTTGTACAAAATGTGATTCCTGTTTTTGCTGGAAGCTCTAAGGGGGCTGATATTCTCCCCCCACACCGTTAGTCGGTGCGGGGGTTCTTGGATATTCAGCGTGGATATTTTTGTAGGGTTTTTGCTGACCGCATAAGTCCGCTTCCTATTTTCTGCTATTAATTAGTGGGCCTCTCTTTGCTAAATCTAGTTCATACTTACGTTTGTCTTTTCTTCTTACCTCACCGTTATTATTTGTTGGGGGCTTGTATATTAACTTTGGGGTCCTTTCTCTTGAGGCAAGTGAGGTCTTATTTTCTCTGAAAGGGTTAGTTAGTTCTCCGGCTGGTGCGAGACGTCTAGAACCAACGTAGGTACATTCCCCGGCTGCTTCTAGTTGTTGTGCTAGGATCAGGTATGCGGTCAGCCAAGTTAACACCTCCCTATGAGCTGGTTTTTGTGGTTTCGGACTTAGCTACAACTCCTGAGATCCTCTACCACTAGGATCATAACAGGACATGCCTTGCAGACTGGTCAACATTCTGGTCGCTCTTCTCTGAACTTGCTCCAGTTTGTTGATGTCTTTTTTAAAATGTGGTGCCCAAAACTGGACACAGTATTCCAGGTGAGGTCTGACCAAAGAGGAGTAGAGGGCAATAATGACTTCATGTGATCTAGACTGTATGCTTCTGTTAATACATCCCAGAATTGCATTTGCCTTTTTTGCTGCTGCATCAGACTGTTGACTCATGTTCAGTTTATGATCTATTAGTATACCCAAGTTTTTTTCTCATGTGCTGTTACTTAGCCCTATGACTCCCATTCTGTAAATGCTTTTTTATTGCCCAGATGTAGTACTTTGCATTTTTCCTTGTTAAAACAATTCTGTTAGTTGCTGCCCATTGCTCCAGTTTATTTATATCTTTTTGAATCCTCTCTCTCTTCTCTAGTATTAGCTATCCCTCCTAGCTTTGTGTCATCAGCAAATTTAATTAGTGTACCCTCAATTGCTTCATCTAAATCATTGATAAAGATGTTGAACAATACAGGGCCCAGGACAGAACCCTGTGGTACCCCAATTGAGACATTCTTCTAACCGGTTGTGCAGCCATTTACGACCACTCTTTTGGTCCGATTACTAAGCCAGTTATGAATCCACCTAACAGTTGCCTTGTCCATTCCATACTTAGTCATTTTTTTAATAAAGATTGTGTGAGATACTTTGTCAAATGTTTTGCTGAAGTCAAAATATACTATATCTACAGCATTTCCCTGATCCACGCAGTCAGTGATTCTGTCATAGAAGGAAATTAAGTTAGTCTGACATGACTTATTAGTTACAAACCCATGCTGACAACGGTTAATCACTTCATTCTTATCCAGGTTCTTACATACATGTTGTTTAATAATTTGTTCAAAGATCTTTCCTCGTATGGAAGTCAGACTCACCTGCCTATAGTTCCCTGGGTCCACCTTCTTCCCCTTTTTGAAGATAGTAACGACATTTGCTCTTCTCCAGACTTCTGGGACTTCTCCTGTTCTTCAAGAATTGTGTGAGTGGTTGAGTGGTTCAAAAATTTATTCTGCTATCTCCTCTGGGGTGTAATTCATCTGGACCTGGTGACTTGGAATCATTTGTGTTAGCCAAGTGTTTCCTCACTATCTATCTGTTTATAAATATCCTGGATTCTTCTACTCCTTCAATAGGACAGTGAAGATCAGTTGATGTTACATTTCCTTTCTGAGAAAACAGATGCAAAATAGGAACTTTAGCAGTGTGGGAAATGGTGCCAGGCAAGTTTTTCTTTTGCCACCAGTAGAATTGGATACTACTTTTGCATTATGTAAAAAATATATTAGCCTCTGGATCTACAACATTATTTCTTTTTACTGAAAGTAAACAGAGATCTCTACAGTATTGAAAAACAAAGTATATTTAAAAAGATGCTACACTTTTCACACCATATACTTCAGTACTATCGATATACAATAATCAAATTTTATGTACATAAGACCTTATATCATTTTATAAAATGTGAACATAGTGTTATCACATGGAACTGCATGGTATGAACCATAAAATACTCAAATTTTAAAAAGCAAAATAATAACTATTAATAGTTAACAAAATTCTGTCCCTGTGTTTTGCTTCCATTTGATATTTAACAATGGACTTTTCCCTTTTTATTTGAATAAGAACATTTTAAATTGAATAAATTTTTTGTATGTGGCAAAGCAAATGGACCATTACACACCAAAGAAATAATGCATAATTGTTTATCATACCAGTGAAAGCAGAGGAAAAGAAAGGAACAGAACTACAGAGAATATACAAATACTACTAAATTCTGCGCTCGCCACAGGTCTCGTGCCTAAGGAATCCAACAAACACACTTATCTCTCCATCTAATGACCAGAAAGAACTGTAGGCTCTCCATGATATATTGTTGTAATGCTGGATTAATGCAGATTACAATCACTAATGCTCAAATTATAATCTTGTGGCCTGTTCTTCACAGGAAAGAATAAAGACATCCAGCAGCATTCTTGCATAAAAATCTAATTTTCAATTTACTTTGATAAGTTTCAATTATGTTGGCAAGGGCTGCCAGATGCTTTATTTTTTTTCATTCCTCTATGGAAACCTTGTCTGAAATTAACATGAACTCTCTCTACACTTCATATTGTAACTGTATGCTCCCACTATACCAATCACTGAGAAAGAGATAATTATGCTACTCGAGTAAACGCTTGGGTATATTTACTCGACTTCTCTTGGATTTACTGGAAGACGATTTTGTTGCATGGTCAGAAAATGGTTTGAAGAAGATCAAAGACAGTGATAGGTGATGAATAACGAAGAAATGGAAATGTAAGGGTTTTATTTCTTTCTCATATATGTCTCCAGTGAAATTCCTAGTCCACAATGTAAAAAATATAGAAGGTGGAAGTTAGCAAAATGAAAAAGACACATTTCACACCTGTATGTAAGCCATTCTAGCTCTTGAAAAAAAAATGAAATCTTAAATAACTGTCCAGTTAGGATATGAAAGATGTTATGTAAGTCACTATTTAGGAGAAAGCTTGTTTGCTATTAATTTTGTATTAGATCTGGATACTTGGCAGCTTATTAGCTCATGTCTTCTAAGGCAGAGCTGTGATTTGTGACAAAAGCTTGGTTACAGCGCCTACAGAGTGTCTGAGATAGTCTGAGACACACCCTCTTTCTCATCATTAGTTTTGACAACTGTAGCCCTCTACTCTTGCCGCTCTATTTCTTCTAATTGGATGATATACATAAACACAATTCTGTCATAATCTGACTTAGATGTTAATGCATACAGAGCTGATTTCAAGCACAAATAACAAAAAGAAGTGATCAGGAAACTCCTCCACCTTCTATAAGCAAATGAGTCTTATAGAACAGATGGCAGTATAACTAGGAAAAGATTCACAGTGCAATGATAGCTTGTATTTCTATGCAGCTGTCATGCTTGGTTCTGAAGATCCGACTGACAGTCTGAGCATTGCCATACTTGTTGAGTTATACGGCCGTATGACTCTTCCCATAAAGCAGTGTTTCTCAACTCCGGTCCTCAAGACCCACAAACAGGTCATGTTTTCAGGATTTCCTTAGTATTGCATAGGTGATAGAATAAATGCTTGAGCAGGTGATGAAATTATCACCTGTGCAAAAATAAGGATATCCTGAAAACTTGACCTGTTGGTGGGTCTTTAGGACTGGAGTTGAGAAATACTGGCATAAAGAGTAACGTTAGGTCATGTTCGCACTTTCAGTACTTGGTCAATATTTTACATGAGTATTGATCAGCCAAAAGCAGGAGTGGAACAGTCAGAGAAAAAGTATAATAGAAACACGTCACCACTTCTGTATTTATCACTCACTCCTGGTTTTGGCTTACAATTACTGATGTAAAATTCTGACCAAATGCTAAACATGTCGATGTGGCCTTAGATATGTCTTCATGAATATAAGGCCACATTCACACGTTCAGTATTCGATCAGTATTTTACCTCCGTATTTGTAAGCCAAAACCAGGAGTGGAACAATCAGAGGAAAAGTATAATAGAAACATATGCACCACTTCTGCATTTATCACCCACTCCTGGTTTTGGCTTACAATAACTGATGTAAAATACCTACTAAATGCTAAATATGTCGATGTGGCCTTAGCTATGTCTTCATGAATATAAGCCACATTCACACTATCAGTATTTGGTCAGTATTTTACCTCAGTATTTGTAAGCCAAAATCAGGAGTGGGTGATAAATACAGAAGTGGTGACGTGTTTCTATTATACTTTTCCAATGATTGTTAAACTCCTGGTTTTGGCTTACAAATACTGAGGTAAAATACTGTCCAAATATTGAATGTGTGAATGGGGCCTAAGAGTCAAAGACCTGTCACTCCTTAACTTTCCTATAAAAATCAAATATCCTAAAATGTGTAATACAAAATGTTACACATCATAAAAAAGGATATGATCAATGGTTTGCTACCATGTAAAATGAACATATTTAGCATATTTTCTTTTTACTCGACCTTGATATATGTTAGGGCTGGCGGAACGCACCGAATAAATAGAGAGATGTTATTTGGTGCAATCGCAGCCCGGGGTCCACCGGGCAGGAGAGAACCTGCTGCTGGCAAATGGCAGCCTTATATGGTGGTAGAAGCGAACTCTGTTACATCACAGAGTCGCCTAAAGAAAGCACTGTGTCCTGTTAACCTCACAGGAGTACACAGCGACTGCCGAGCAGATAGCAGTTGGTGGTTACACAATCATACAATCTCCTCACCGGAGGAGCCGGTATTCTAGGGACTTATTTCAGCCGGGGCCCTGAATCCATACACACAATCTCCTCACCGGAGGTGCCGGTATTCTAGGGGCTTATTTCAGCCGGGTCCCTGAACACATACAAACGTAACCACACTGGCACAAAGCACATAACTTAGATTTGACACTAGCGCATGGCCGTGTGGCCATGTGAACCTTTCATAGCTGCAGCAAGTACAGGACCTTCCTAGAAGGACCAATGAGAAGCTGCCACAGAGCCTGAGTAACTTCAGGACCTGTTATGATGACCTGGTGGTTAGGAGCACTAGGAATGACCTGATGAGCAAACTAGTAATACAGGACAAGCTCTGGGAAGTGGGAGCTCTGCTGACCGCAACCCCTAATCCTATCACAACAACTAGAAATAGCCGTGGAGGGTACCTGACTCTGCCTAGACGCCTCTTCACAGCCTAAGAGCTAACTACCCCTAAAGATAGAAAATAAAGCCTAACTTGCCTCAGAGGAATTCCCCAAAGAAAAAGGCAGCCCCCCACACATATTGACTGTGAGTTAAGATGGAAGTCACAAACACAGGAATGAAATAGGTTTCAGCAAGGAGGCCAGACTTAACTAAACAGACTTGAGAATAGAAAAGGTATCTTTGTGGTCAGCATAAAAAACTACCAAAAAACCACGCAGAGTGTGCAAAAGAGACCCCACACCGACTCACGGTGTGGGGGTGCCACTCTGCATCCCAGAGCTTCCAGCTAGCAAGGCAAAATCATGATAGCAAGCTGGACAAGAAAACAGTGGTAAACAAATAAGCTAGCAGAGACTTAGCTTTTGCTGGAGTAGACAGGCCATCTGAAAGATCCAAGAGAGAACTGAACCAGTACTAGGACATTGACAGCTGGCATCAGGTAACGATCTAAGTGGAGTTAAATAGAGCAGCCAGCCTAGGACTAAACGAGGTCAGCTGAGGAAAGAACCTCAGAACCAGCTGCTCCACTCACAGCCACCAGAGGGAGTCCATGGACAGAACTCACCGAAGTACCATTCATAACCACCAGAGGGAGTTCGAGAACAGAATTCACAGCAAGGACCTTCCTGGAGAACCAATGGGTTTTGCTGCAGTATCTAAGCATGTGACCCTCGATCTCCAATGAGAGATCTTACCCTGGGCATGCTCAGAAGGGAAAAAGCAAGACTTAGTCCCAAAAGCGTCTGCTCGCCGCTGCCCAGTACTGGCTTCAATGGCAGAAGCTGGAAAAGCAGCAGTAACCCTTTGCACAGAGTCAGACTGAGCGAGACGCTGGGACCGACATCTCCGCTGAGCAGGCTCCACTGCGGCAGGAAAAGAATGGGAGACCGCAGCGGAGATGGCCCAAGATTCCCCCCGTGCAGAGGCGGGAACTCGATCCCTAACAATATATGCTTCAGACTACGCTATCCTATCCATCAAATATTCTGTTAAAAATTGCAACATTTAAGGTCTACAGCAATTTTTTCTTGATTGTAAAATATTGTATTGAATTTGCATCATAATTAAACCCCTTCATGACCTTGGGATTTTCCAGTTTTCCATGTTCGTTTTTCGCTCCCCTCCTTCCCAGAGCCATAACTTTTTTATTGTTCCGTAAATTTGGCCATGTGTGGGCTTACTTTTTGCGGGACGAGTTGTACTTTTGAACAGCATCATTGGTTTTAGCATGTCTTGTACTAGAAAACGGGAAAAAAATTCCAAGTGCAGTGAAATTGCAAAAAAAGTGCAGTCCCACACTTGTTTTTTGTTTAGCTTTCTTGCTAGGTTCACTAAATGCTAAAACTGACCTGCCATTATGACTCTCCAGGTCAGTATGAGTTCATAGACCCCTAACATGTCTAGGTTATTTTTTACCTAAGTGGTGAAAAAAAATTCCAAACTTTGCTAAAAAAAAAAAAAAAAATTGTGCCATTTTCCGATACTCGTAGCGTCTCCATTTTTCATGATCTGGGGTCGGTTGAGGGCTTATTTTTTGCATGCCGAGTTGGCGTTTTTAATGATTCCAATTCAGTGCAGATACGTTCTTTTGATCACCCGTTATTGCATTTTAATGCAATGTCAAGGCGACCAAAAAAACGTAATTCTGGTGTTTCGATTTTTTTTCTCATTACGCCGTTTAGCTATCAGGTTAATGCTTTTTTTTATTGATAGATCGGGCGATTCTGAACGCGGCGATACCAAATATGTGTAGGTTTGATTTTTTTTTTATTGATTTATTTTGATTGGGGAGAAAGGGGGTGATTTAAACTTTTATATTTTTTATTTTTTTCACATTTTTTTTTACTTTTTTTTTTTTACTTTTGCCATGCTTCAATAGCCTCCATGGGAGGCTAGAAGCAGGCACAGCACGATCGCCTCTGCTACATAGCAGCGATCTGCTGTTCGCTGCTATGTAGTAGAAAATCAGGTGTGCTGTGAGTGCCGACCACAGGGTGGCGCTCACAGCCACCGGCGATCAGTAACCATACAGGTCTCAAGGACCTCTATGGTTACAATGGAGAAGCATCGCTGACCTCCGATCATGTGACGGGGTCGGCGATGCGCTCATATCCGGCCGCCCGGCCGGATGCGGTAGTTAAATGCCGCTGTCTGCATTTGACAGCGGCATTTAACTAGTTAATAGCGGCGGGTGAATCTCGATTTCACCCGCCGCTATTGCGGGCACATGTCAGCTGTTCAAAACAGCTGACATGTCCCGGCTTTGATGCGGGCTCACCGCCGGAGCCCTGCATCAAAGCAGGGGAACTGACCTCGGACGTAGGTCCGAGGTCAGTAAGGGGTTAAATATTGTAATGATAGTTTTGATAAATTGCAAAGGGCTGATCTAAAAAAAAATACTCACCTCAACGCTCACTTGTCCCGGCAGTTCTCTAATTGATACCTACTCAATGAAGATAGATTTTTACATTATGGAGGCCAGAGATGACACTACTGATAAGCTGCAATATAGATGAGAGAAGGGAACGGAGTGGAGGATCTAGAGGCAGAGCCCCTCACTTCTCCTCCTCTCCCCTCTGCACAGAATGCTATCAGCACCGACTGTCATCTCCTATTTCAGTAATTTAAGAATCTACTTCCACTCATTAAAGATTTTACCTATGAATTGGGAATTTTCTGAGAGAAAGATCAGTCCAGGAATAGAAAGAAGCATATTTTCCTGATAAGATATATTACAAAGTTACTTATTTTCATGTGCACTATTGATTTATGAATTGAAAATTAAATAACAGTTACACTTTAACCATTTTCTTGTATAACAACTTGTGTAATTTGATTCATTGTATTACTGCATGATTCATATTCGATTGAAATTAAGCTCATGGACAGATATCCAAACATTTTCTTTTAGAATTTTCTGGGATATTTCAGAATTCCTTGTTTTATCAATAATGGCAAGTAGTTCTGGTACGGACACAGCAAAACTGGCCCAATAAGCCAAAAAGACTGTGCCAAACCATGAAGAATTTTACAGATGCTAAAAGTTTTTTTTGCTGTAATGCAGTATTTTTCTTTTTCCAAGCATAACTCTTCTCATTAATTTTGTCTTATCCATCCTCCAACATTATTCTATCTCATGCTGCTTTCTATCATATATTCTACATATATACAATATACTCTACAAACATATATGTATATACTGTATGTAGAATGTATGACATAAACAACATGAAACAAATACAACATTGAATTCTGAACCACAAACTTTCTAACCTATCATAAATGCTTTAACATTTAACAATTTTTCAGAAATTAATTTATGACTGAAGTATTTTACCGTTTTACAGTTTTATTTCTCAAGTTCAAAATTGCTTATTTCGCTTTGCTTTGAAACATGTTTATTCCCTGTCGAAGAAAGCTGTAATTATGAAAATTACATTAAAATATTGGGCAGCCTTTATGGAAAAAATAAGGAAAAATCAATGTTAAACTATCTTGTCTTGCATTCAAAAACATGAGTTTTTTTATATAATGTAAAACAATGTTTAAAAAAGAAAATTGTTTTTACATTGGAAAACGTGCTAACAGACTATGTTATATTTTAAGCCTAAGTGATTCTAATCTGTATTAATAAATAATTTCTTTAAAAATTATTATTGTAGAGCCTTGTCCACACCGGTGCTTGTGTTTTATTTAAAGGGAATCTGTCACCCCATAAATGCTTTTAAGCTATTACTAAGTGCATTCATGAAATAGAATGGTTAAAATAGTCTTACCTGTTTGCTACATAGCTGTGGTCTAGTTGTGGAGAAATAGAGTTTCAGTGTGTTATGTCAATGATTTCTTCCAGGTTCTCGGGTGTACGGTGCCTGGAAGAAACCCTGCCTCCTGACTTCATTATAATACAACTCCTCTACCATGCACGTCACAATACCTTGTGACGTGCAGTTGTGGCCCCGCAATCCCGCACCTCCACCCTGCACTCACACTGTTCTGGGTACCTTATCCACCCTTCTATGGGCAGTGTCTTCATCTTGCTTCTGCACAAGAGCTGGTGAGTCACTGTGTACTGTTTCTGATATACAAACCTAAGGAAAGGACTAGAGACTGTAAGTAGAAGTTGAGATAGATACAGGGTCATTCATAAAGACTACTGATGCCCGAGACAATTAGTCTACCTGGAGATTCTTCTAGGGACTTGAGGACTTTTGGAAGCATATAAAAAGTTGGTATAATCAGTGTCAGGGTGGTAATAAAGCAGTGTTCCTTCTTGGTGTATTGATATGCAGACGTTAATAAATTATCCAATTTGGCCTTGAACACTGAAGTTGGATCAGAAGGCAGACTTTGATATCCGGCTGTATTGGAAAGTTGCCACCTGGCCTCCCTTTGATACATCTCAGTCTGCCATATGACCATATTAAAACCTGTATATGCTTCATTGATTAAAAATGTACTGTTCATTAGACTCTGAATGGCCTTCCTTTCATCACTGGCAAAATTATGAGATTTTTGTCTTTTTGTTTTTTGATATCTTTCTCATAAAAGTCAATAATGTCCTAAAGACTTAGTTGGGATGGTTTCACAAGGGACTCCTCATCAAACCTGTTGAGTTTTATCTTCCTTGTCTTAATGTCATCCTTTAGATGGATAGGAAAAGAATGATCATGCTCTATGAACATGTTTATAATGATTGATGAACGCTTGAAGAGCCCAGCTTCCCATGTGTTTCCAAACTCTGAATCCACTTCCCATGCAGGGATCATCTGCACCCTGAGACATCTGAGGACTATGCAAAGTTTAAGACATCTGATATTCCACCAAATTTTGTTAACATGTCTATGCAAATTAATAGGTTCTGCAAAAAGTTTTTGAAAGGAATCAACAACCTTTCTGCTCCAAGCAGCTCCCTTGACTCTAAATCCATAAATAATTAATAAAGGTATGCCAAGACTCAGAGAAACAAAACCATTTTTTTGCATTTCCTGCATTTTTTGCATTTCTTGGATTTTTTTTTGCATTTTCTGCACTCATTGCAATTGTTGAAATTCTGCAATTTTTGCATTGTTTGCACTTTAGCATTGCATGCCAAACATTTAAAAAACGTAATTCCATTATTATGTGTCCTTTTTGGACTCTTGAGCCTGTGTTCACACATAAACATTTTGCACAATGTACTCATTATTATATGTCGCTAGAGATGAGTGAACCCGTGGAACTATGCATCAATACTTCAGCCAAGGATAATGGAATTATACTCTGTTTCATGTTTTTTGTTTGTTCTAACTGGGGCTATGATTAGGAGGGGACCCAGTGGAACACAAAGTGAAGAAACTGGATGCACTCTCAAAAATCCAATCTTAAACCACCAACAAATAGGGTTGCAGAATGCACACGTGTAACAGAGAATCAGGTTTATATTCTGGAGAGGCAAGGAAGGCATGAAGGCAGCAGTCAAGCAAATTAACTTTGCTCAATTGAGTCAGCAGCTGATATTGTGAGATATAATAGACATACAGTACAATTTAGAGGCTCTATGAAAGGAATAAGTATTTAAATCTTTTAATGAGCTTTGGACCTGGCCACAAAGGTAGAGTAAAAATAATTTTTTAGGCACACTACTTGTACAGACATAGTACACACAGACTTTTGGGCACAGTACTCCCACAGAAGCTAAAAAAAAATTTCACCCACAGAGCATCTTTCACATCTATCCCAGAGAAGCTGATATCAAATTTCACCCACAGAACATGGGGCACAGTATCAACACAGCTCCAAAATGTTGGCTCCAGTAGCGTATGTTCCAAATGCCCCTGATGAAAAGCTTGTATTAAGATCTTGGATCGAGCTGGTGGTCCACAGCAAGGCTTGCTAATGGCAGTCCAGTTAAAAATTTCACCCACAGAGCATGTTTTCACATTTCCTCTACAGAAGCTGAGAACATATTTCACACCCAGACTGTGGTCCACAGAACCCCATCAGGCAGGGTTGCAGAGTATACGTAGCAGCTTAAATCACATTACTCACACAGATATTGGTTAAAGGATGCAAACAGCAGCTTTTGGTGAAGTACTCTCACAGATGTGGGTTAAATAATACACACAGCGGCTTTTGGCAAAGTATTCCCACAGATATGAGTTAAAGAATACACATGGCTCCTTTTGTAAAAGAACTCCCACAGATATGGGTTCAAAAATACACACAGCGGCTTTTGGCACAGTACTATTACAGACATGTTTGGCTAAGAGTAGAAAAATATGTTTACACACACACACTGACTCAGTTGAAGATTATTAAAACTTTTGGTTATGCATGGTATCATCACGGACTATGATTCTGTGACTTCACATGGGTGCATAGTACACATAGAGTGTTTTTGTAAAACTACGCACATGGAAAACCTAATTCAGTCCCTCACTACAGCTGTGTCCTGTCCTGAATCGTGGCACAATTTGCAAGTAGATGTAGGGGATTTGTCTACTTTTGTGTTTAGAGGCATTGAAAAAGTCCTACAAGCCCAGTAGAGGAGGAGATTTCAGAAGGAGAATCCTCAACAGTGAATTCTTCTGGATCTTTACACTCAATACCAGAGTTCCTTCAGGTCTTAATATCAGACAGGAGTTGATCTTACAGTCCAATTAATATATGTCCCATGTTCTTGCTTTTAATTTACTTTTGTTTATTTAACTATGATGTTCTGGGTCCTATCTGCTATATGACAAGTTCCATTTGTCTCAGGTGCTTTACTCAGTAGGCATTTGTCCTATTGGATTTTCTTTAACATGTGTTTTATGTTTTAGCATATATAACCTTGACTCTACATGCAGCTTGTGGAGCGGCCCCCAGATGCAGGGCAGAGGGGTACTCGGTACTGGGTCCCTCGGTCTCGGTTCTAGGGGTGTCACGGTGGCCCGACCCGGTCCGTGGCCCTGCTAAGGGGCGCCCAAATAAAGGTGTAGGTGAGAGTTTGTCAAGTGTTCGTGACGCCACCTGTGGTATTCGGTCAGGGTGACCGACGCTGCTAGGGGTCCGCTGGGGTGATGGAATGGCAGCTAGATGGTGTAACTTCCCACAGGTGAAGTATGTCCCCAGGGCTTCCCTTGATGAGTAGATGGTAATGGTGTAGGTCGCAGTAAATGACGAGGACACAAGGTTGCAGTCTCTTTACCTTTTTACTGAAGGCTTCGGCATCCACAATCCAGAGCACTGCTAACAGGGCTGGCTGAGACCGGCCAGTCCGAAGGCACATCCAGAGTTCCCTTTGCAGGTGGAAATCAGTAGCCTTCCTACTAGCACCTGTGTGTTGTAGTACTTCCCTGCTGAGCACCACGGGATAGTCCTCACAACTGTCGTGTATTTTTCTGTTCTCTCTCTCCGTCCCCCAGATGGTTTGGATAGGACGCACCCGTATGATGGGGTAGGCCTGGAGTTATTTTATAGGGACCCTAGAGACACCCCTCTCCCACAATTGCCTCCGTTGTCTTCATTAGGTGTAAAGGTGAGACAGCCAACCTAGAGTTAACTGCCCTGCCGTAGTTCAAAGTAATGCGTAAAGCCTATTACTTCCTCGGCGTTCCAGCCGCCGGCTACGCGCCTCAGAAGGATGTTGCCGATCTTGGGGCACGACTCCTCCTGGTTCTATCTCCTGTGTGCTGTGATCTTGTTTCTCACTTCTCCACAATATACTTCACTTCGTGTCCTTTCTTAGGATGCCGCCGCAATGAGGTGCAGGCATGGCTCCGTAACGATCTGTCTCATGCTAGGCCACTGCCAGGATCCCACCCCTGACAGGGACCCCCCTGAGTCTTTCCAAGCAACTCTCTCTCTCACTAGATGTTACCTGGGCAAAACCCAGTCAGCTTCTCTCTCTAACTTCCTATCCGACTCCCAGTTTTACCAGAGTGTGAGAAGTGGCCTAATACATAGAACCTTTTGCTCCCCCTGGTGGCCAGAGTGTGAAGTGTAATCTGTGACTGTGATACCTGGTCAGGTGAACTCTTTTAGTACAATCAGACGTACCATCACTCCCCTTAGCGGCAGAGCGACAATACTGCACGACCAGGACTCTGGGGCGCTGCACTTGTAACCGTGAATAAGGCTTTATAAGCTGAAATGCATTGGTTAGTGTGCTGCTGGTTATCGTACCACTGTCTTTTTTTTTAAGTTTTCTCAAAAACTTGGATTTTATCATGATTTTATCTAGCTGGAAAACTTCCTCTTTTTTCTCTGAAGACAAACCTGTTCCCGGGTCATTCCGTGTGAGATTGCTGGCTGTATCCGGCACTACAGTGAGCTGACTCTCTCTCCCCCTCCCTCTATTTCCACAGAATGTTGGGACAGTAACTCACTCTATGGGCCATGTGTGAATTGGCTTTTCTCCTCCTCCTGTTTCTCTTCCTCCTGTGCCCCCACCTCATCCATCATGGCCTGAATTGTTTTTTTCCAGCAGGTATATAAGTGGCATAGTAACACTGGTGATTGTGTCATAATTGCTTTCCTTTTGGTGGAATATTCAAAGCGGCGCAACATGGCACATACTTCCCACATGGAGGCACAGTTATTGGTGATTAAGTGATGTAGTATTACACTGCGATTCAGCCATGTGGGCTGTAGCTGAAACTCCACTATTGCCTGCTGCTGCTCACACAGTCTCTCCAGCATATGCATGGTGGAGTTTCACATTGCTGGTATATGGCATTTCAGGCAGGGGGGATGCTGCAGCACAGGCAGGTAAGCAGCAGCAGGGTGAGAACATTAAAAGTGCACACACACTGCTAGCAATTACAGCAGCAGCTCCAACATGTGTGGGTAGCTTTTCCATAAACTCTGCACCACCAAGTTTAGCACATGTGCTAGGCAATGGATATTTGTCAAACCGGCTATGCCCAGAGCTGCTATGAGATTTCTCTCATTACTGCACACCAGGCTGGGCTTGAGGTTCACCAGCACCAACTACTCATCTTTCTACTGTTTGATCCTAGTCCAGAGCTCCTGCTTGCTGTGAGATATACTCCCAAAACAGAGGAGTTTAAGAACAACCTGCTGTCATTTCCCCCTGGCTTGGCTCAAGCTGGTGGTGCAGGTCTTCCTGTGATTGAATGAGGAGGCGGTGGATGAAGATGAGTAGGGTGCAACTTGGATAGATAAATGTCCAGCAGCATTAGGTGGTGGTAGGACACCTTCTGACTCTGTCCTAGCCGCCACTTCATTTACCTAGTGGACAGTAAGGAATGATTTGGTTCACAACATGTTTGTGGGGGCAGGGATGGCCCACATGAAAAAGTAATGGCAGCTGGAAACAACATTCCCTGGTGATTTTGGCCTGATAACATGCACAGAAGTTTACACAAATGGGTTTGAATGGCTACTAAAGGTAACATCCTCATTTGTGACCTGATTGTTTGTAATCAGTATGTGTGCATAAAAGCTGAGTGAGTTTCTGGGATCCAGACAGAACCCTGCATCTTTCATCCAGCCACTGACGTTTCTGGATTGTGAGTCATGGGGAAAGCAATAGAATTGTCAATGGATCTACAGGAAAAGGTAAGATGAGCTCTATAAAACTGGAAAGGGATGCAAAAATGTATCCAAGGAATTGATAATGCCAGTCAGCAGCATTCAAACTGTGATTAACAAATGGAAAATCAGGGGCTCTGAAAAAACAAAACCATGGTCAGTTAACTAACAAAAATCTCAACTGCCAGGAAAATTGTTCGGATTGTAAAGAAAAACCCACCAATAACATCAGCTGAAAGCCTGGACTCTCTGAAAACTAGCGGTTTGGCTGTTTCAAGATGCACAATAAGGAGGCAATTGAAGAAAAATGGGCTACATGGTCGAGTCACCAGAAGAAAGCCATTACTGTGAAAATGCCACAAGGTATCTCACCTACAATACACAAAACAGCACAAAGACCAACCTCAAAACTTCTGGAACAAGGTCATTTGGAGTGATGAAACCAAAATTTAACTTTTTGGCCACAACCATAAATGTTACATTTGGAGAATGGTCAACAAGGCCTATGATGAAACGAACACCATTCCTACTATAAAACACAGAGGTGGATCGCTGATGTTTTGGGGATGTATGAGCTACAAAGGTACAGGAAACTTGGTCAAAGTTGAATGAAAGATGAATGCAGCGTGTTATCAGCAAATATTGGAGGGAAATTTGCAATTATCATCCCAGAAGCTGCGCATGGGACGCACTTGGATGTTCCAGCATGACAAAGATCCAAAACATAAGGTCAAGTCTACCTATCATTGGCTGAGGAAAAACAAAGTGAATGTTCTGGAGTGGCCATCTCAGTCTCCTGGCCTCAATATCATTGAGCCACTCTGGGGAAGTCTCAAGCATGCAGTTCTTGCTAGGCAGCCCAGGAATTTACAGGAACTGGAGGCTTTTTGCAAGAAGAGTGGGCAACTTTACCCTCTGACAAGTTAAAGAACCTCATCCACAACTACCACACAAGACTTGAAGCTGTCATTGATGTTAGAGGGGGTAATACACAGTATTAAGAAATGGGGAATGTGAACTTTTGATCAGGGTCGTTTGGAAGTTTTGGGTTGTCATTATGATTTAAAAAGAGAAAATACAGTAGTTTGACAATAAATGGCTTCACCCAACTACTAACCATGAGTGGAGAAAAAGTGTTGGTGCTATCATTCATTGACTCTGAAAAAAGGCCAAGAAAGCAAAAATTCTGCATTGGTATGTAAACTTTTGAGCACAACTGTATATCTTCTATTGATATTACCTTTGGATACCTTGTGTGTTATTCGCATTTGCTTGGCTAATGAGGTTAGGTGTTAGTTTTTTTACAGGTGCTTCTCACAAAATTAGAAAATCATCAAAAAGTTAATTTATTTCAGTTCTTCAATGCAAAAAGAGAAACTCATATATTATATAGAGAGTAGAGACATTACAAACTGATGAACTATTTCAAGTGTTTATTTCTGTTAATGTTGATGATTATGCCCAGGCTAACAACTAGTGATGAGTGAGTGTACTCATTGCTCGGGTTTTCCCAAGTATGCTCGGGTGTCCTCTGAGTATTTTGGCGTGCACGGAGATTTAGCTTTTGTCAACACAGCTGCATGACTTGTGGCTGCTAGATAGCCTGAATACATGTGAGGATTCCATAACAAACAGGAAACCCCCACATGTATTTTCTGCTGTCCAGCAGCCGCAGATCATGCAGCTGTGTCAACAAAAGCTAAATATTCGAGCACGCCAAAATACTCGGAGGACACACAAGCATGCTCGGGAAAACCCGAGCAATTAGTGTACTCGCTCATCACTATTAACAACCAATGAAAGCCCAAAAGTTATTATCTCAATAAATTAGAATACCTTATAACGCCAGCTTGAAAAATGATTTTAAAATCTGAAATGTTGACCTACTGAAATGCATGTTCAGTAAATGCACTCAATACTTGGTTGAGGCTCCTTTTGCATCAATTATTGCATCTATGCGGCTTGGCATGGAGGCAATCAGCCTGTGGCACTGCTGAGGTGTTATGGAAGCCCAGGTTGCTTTGATAGCAGCTTTCAGCTCATCTGCATTGTTGAGTCTGGAGTCTCTCATCTTCCTCTTGACAATACCCCATAGATGGGGTTATGGTCATGCGAGTTTTCTGGCCAATCAAGCACAGTGATACTGTTGTTTTTAAACCAGGTATTGATACTTTTGACAGTGTTGACAGGTGCCAAGTGCTGCTGGAGAATGAAATTTTCATCTCCAAAAAGATTGTTGGCAGATGGAAGCATATGACATGCTCTAAGATCTCCTGGTAGATGGCTGCACTTACTGTGGTCTAGATTAAACACAGTTGACCTTCACCAGCAGATGGCATGGCTCCCAAAACCATCACTGATTGTGGAAACTTCACACTAGACCTCAAGCAGCTTGGATTGTATGCCTCTCCGCTCTTCCTCCAGAGTCTGAGACCTTGATTTCCAAATGAAATGCAAAATGTACTTTCATCTGAAAACAATACCTTGGACCACTGAGCAACAATCCAGTTCTTTTTTTTTCACTGGCCCAGGTAAGATGCTTCTGGCATAGTCTATTGGTCATGGGTGGCTTGACACAAGGACTGCAACACTTGTAGCCCATGTCCTGGATACATCTGTGTGTGGTGGCTCTTGAAACAATGACTCCAGCAGCAGTCCACTCCTTGTGAACCTCTCTCACATTTTTGAATGATTTTTTCTTAACAATCCTTTCAACGTTGCTGGTATCCCGGTTGCTTGTGCACCTTTTTCTACCACACTTTTTCTGACTGCAAAAGATACTGGGGGGTGGGGTGAGTGGAGCACCTGGTTGAAGAGGGTGATGACTCATGCAGGAAAATGAGACTTCATGGCTCTACATAGAGCAGAGAAAAGAGAAGATTTAACTGGGTAGAAAGGCAAAATGAGCAATAGTAAGTACACAGTGCTGTATAATATGATGATCGTGATTGCCTTATATTAAGAGGATAAAAACATTGATGCGTGTGCTTCTTTAAGAAGTGATTAAGCAAGGGACAGCTTGGGGTATTTGATCCCTGCCCCTTTCATGGTACCCTACTAAACGAAGGCGCAGCTTAAATCCTTCAAGTGAATGCAATGTAAACTTGATGTATTTTTTATAGATGGGACACAAAAGGTAATGCTTACAGCAATGGCAATTAGCTTGAGAGTTATGGTATTTAGGACATATTGTTTTCAGTTATGGTTTACTGGTGACTACAATCCACATTCATGTATAGTAAACTGAATCTGTGGTTAGCGCTGATGCTTTGCAAAGCTTTTGCTCTGGACTTGGAACCAACAAAGGGAAACAACTACATGGAGTTTGTTATTCCCACGTTTTGCGTGGGTTTCACCCAGGAAACTTTGGTTTCTTTCCACAATCCACAAGACATACTATGTAGAATTGAGAGTCATCTGCCCCAGCACAAAGCTAATGGCTAACTGAAAAGATGGTAACAAATTGCAAGCTTTCGCGACTACTTAGGTCCCTTCATCAGGTATAGACTAAAAGAAATTCTGAAGAATCACATATTTATGCACAACATAGCACAGAAAAATGCCATAGACAAGACAGGTGACATGAAGCAGAATTACCATTATGTGAGTTCTAAACAGTTGTGTCCATAAATATTGGGACAGTTCTAAAGGTACCTTCACACGAAACGATATCGCTAGCGATCCGTGACGTTGCTGCGTCCTGGATAGCGATATCGTTTCGTTTGACACGCAGCAGCGATCAGGATCCTGCTGTGATATCGCTGGTCGCTGAATAAAGTCCAGAACTTTATTTGGTCGTCCGATCGCTGTGTATCGTTGTGTTTGAAAGCAAAAGCAACGATACCAGCGATATTTTACACTGGTAACCAGGGTAAACATCGGGTTGCTAAGCGCAGGGCCGCGCTTAGTAACCCGATGTTTACCCTGGTTACCAGCGTAAAAGTAAAAAAAACAAACAGCACATACTCACCTGCGTCCCCCAGCGTCTACTTCCTGACACTTACTGAGCACCGGCCCGAAAGTGAAAGTGAAAGCACAGCGGTGACGTCACCGCTGTGCTGTTAGGGCCGGAGCTCAGTCAGTGTCAGGAAGCAGACACTGGAGGACGCGCAGGTGAGCATGTAATGTTTGTTTTTTTTACTTTTACGCTGGTAACCAGGGTAAACATCGGGTTACTAAGCGCGGCCCTGCGCTTAGCAACCCGATGTTTACCCTGGTTACCCGGGGACCTCGGCATCGTTGGTCGCTGGAGAGCTGTCTGTGTGACAGCTCCCCAGCGATCAAACAGCGACGCTGCAGCGATCGGCATCGTTGTCGCTATCGCTGCAGCGTCGCTTCGTGTGAAGGTACCTTTAGATAAGGAATGTTTTATTGTTCTCTGATTGGGGTCTGATTCTGTTATGATGACCCCCACATGTCTATGCCTGATGAAGAGACCTGAGTAGTCTTGAAAGCTTGCAATTTGTTACCATCTTTTCAGATAGCCATTAAAAGGTATCAACCACTGAGGACTCTCAATTCTACATATTTTTCTATCCGCTGGCTAACACGGTACCAAGATATATATCTTTCCTGTATCAAGACATACTAGTAAGAAATTTAGACTGTGAGCACCAAAGGGGGCAGTGAGTAATGATAATATTAGTTGGTCAAATATAAACAAGCTTAATTATTAAATCATTCAGTGTAACTTAATGATAATCACTGGGTAGCTATAGGCTCCGGTCAGATACTGACTTGGTTCCATTAGCAGGACTATAGAATCCATATGGTACAGCCACATCACACTGAATACTCAGGAGAATGCAATATATTCTAGAATTAGTCAGCCTCAGCACAGGTGCAGAGAAGATGGAGAATGTAATTTCTCCATCTCCTCTGCTGCCGGCATCAGTGGGAATTGCACTATACTCGGGTAATATCAGAGAGCAGTGTGATGTTTCACACGCACCCATAGACATATATGGGTGCTTACGATCCGAATTTAGCATACAATCGCAGCATGCTGTGATTTTTTTCCTGTTTGATCGCAATCCGATTGGAGCAGGAAAAAAATTTCCACTGTAAACACAAACATAAGATTAAATTGGTAAGAATGCTATACAATTTTTAATCGGATTGCATTTGTTCCATTTAATCACAAGTATGGAGCGAGCCCTTAGAGTGCATTTGCAGCATCAAATGCTGCTTGGAAACTAGAAGTCTCCACAAATCAGCGTTCACTGCCTGCACGTGACAAATCATTCTCCTCCAATGCATAAAATATTTTTATAAATAATCTAGCTCCACCCAAGTGCGAAACCAGTGGAGCACTACTTCAATGTCCCCTCATACAATACCAAAGACCATTAATTGATCTACATTAACATTAATGTCACAGTGCAAGAGATGTATGAGTCGATTTAATGCAAATTGAATTTGCGTTGAATTTTATGAATTTGCAGATCCCAGCAAATTTGAACGATTTGCAATTTGATGTTGCACATTACAGAAGATTTTATCAGACACATAAGGCTCAAATGACTTCAAGTGTGACCAAGCTATAGAAATTTCATTACTTTCCAGTCCACAACTGCAAATCTTATTTTTGCTGTACAATTGGAAAAACACAACATAAACTGTGCACAAACCTGATCTGAAGGATTTTATGGCCAAGCTTCACAACTATAAAAAGTAGTGAATTCTCCCCAAAGACTGTGGACACTTAAAGAGAATGGGATAAGGAGAAAAAGTAAGAAATATCCAAATAAATGAAACAACACAAATTCATAATAGTAATATGCACATTTTCAGCTGATTATATTGACTGTAAAACCTGTGGTAACAGATGGGTTAAAGAAATGTCTTTAGAACAGTATCATAAAAATGCTCATTGTAAAAACACAAAGAACTTTTATATGTAAAATTCTCATTTGGTATTCAATCATCCATTATTCTTCAGAGACAGATTTCAAAGTAATTGCTCTTCAAACCAACTCTAGATAGTTTTATTTTAGATCCGGCTGCTGGATATGTATTGATTGACATGTGTACTATGGAGGAGTCAAGCTTCTTGTTCTACTATTATGAAGTCAGTGCTCTATCATTTAAGCTTTCTTAGGAAGTCAACATCCTATTCTGGGCATTGTATAGCTTGGCAAGCATTGTGTAAAAATTCTAGAAAAAGAAAATATAGTAGTGAAATATGATTTTTAGTGTTTTACAAATACTTGTAAGGATTAAATTTCCTATATAATTTGTTTATGCAGCAGTGCGCGATCTATGCCACCATCTCGTTCCTCTTTCTGTAATTGTTGTAGGAATGGTAAATAGGTTGAAGGTGAGAAGGTTCATAGATTGGATTGAAGAGCATTTGGCACAGTGAAATTCTGAGCATTATGACACTAGCAATGGTGCAAGGATGGAAAACCTGAGAAAATAATATTTTGAGGAGAGAAAGTGCCTTGTGATATTAGGAACAATTCTCTATGGTAGAGATGAGCCACTGCATGTTTGGAAATTCAAAATGCCAATTTTATCAAATTTTCTCCAAAAGTTTGAATTGCGGTGAATAAATTTGCGTGAATCTCAATACTGGAAAGCTCGTAATTGCTCAGAAAATACACATGGAAGAGAGGAGAGAGAGAGAGAACACTGCTGACCATAAGAGCTTACACTGTATAGGAGAGATAGAGAGGACCTCGCTGACCATAAGAGCTTACACACTACAGAAGAAAGAGAGAGAACACTGCTGACCATAATAGCTTACATTCTACAGGAGAGAGAGTGAGGACCTCACTGTCCAAAAGAGCTTATACTCTAGAGGAAATATACAATACAAGAGAGAGAGACTTACCCAGTGACTTTGCATATGTATAAGGCAGTATCCTATAAATCCAGTCCTCAAGAGACACCAATACGTCATGTTTTAAGGATTTCCTTAATATTACACAGATGATAACTGCATCACCTGAACAGGCAATACTTCCATCATCTGTGCAATACTAAGAAAATAGAGAATTGCTACTAATCTAGGTTCCCTGACCCAAATATTTGATATTTACCAACCGGTGCCGCTCTGTTCCCACACTGCCATTTTGTGACCTCTACTTCTCAATGACCGGAAGTTAGATGTTGTGGTCAGAAGCTCTCAATGTAAGTCTATGAGATGTTCATTTTAGCCTCATTCTGACTCTTGGAGACTTACATTAAGTAGTGTCTTCCAGATCATCCAAAAAACACTGGAGCACAGCAGCCGGTCAAAATCTGCAGTAGACCAATAGTGTGGTGGAGATGAAGGCAACAGCTGGTAAGTACTACAGTTGTACTCAAAAGTTTACATACCCCAGCAGAATTTTTGCTTTCTTCCCGTTTTTTCAGAGAATATGAATGATAACATGAAAACTTTTTCTCCACTCCTGGTTAGTGGTTGGGTGAAACCATTTATTATCAAACTACAGAGTTATCTCTTTTTTAAATCATGACAACCCAAAGCATCCAAATGACCCTGATCAAAAGTTCACATACCCTGGTGATTTTAGCCTGATAACATGCACAGAAGTTGAGACAAATAGGTTTGAATGGCTACTAAAGGTAACATCCTCACCTGTGACCTGTTTGCTTGTAATCAGCTTGTAATCAGTATGTGTACATAAAAGCTGAGTGTTTCTGGGATCCAGACAGACTCTTGTACCTTTCATCCAGCCACAGACATGTCTGACTTGTGAGTCATGGGGAAAGCAAAAGAATTGTCAACAGATCTATGAGAAAAGGTAGTTGGACTGTATAAAATAGGAACGGTATAAACAAAGATATCCAAGGAATTGATAATGCCAGTGTTAGGAGTCGAGTTTCCTCTGCTGCACAGGGGGAATCTCGATCCGTGTCTGCTGCAGTCTCCCATTCTCCATCGGCCGCAGTGGAGCCTGCTCAGCGGAGACGTCGGTCCCAGTGTCTCACTGAGCCTGATTCTGTGCAAAGGGTTACTGCTGCCTCTCCAGGCTCTGCTATTGTACCCTGCACTGATCTGCAGCGAGCAGGCTTTTCTGGGACTAAGTCCTGCTTTGCACACACTGCACCCAGGGTAAGATCTCTCAGTGGAGATCAAGGGTCACATGCTCAGGTACTGCAGCCAAATCTATTGGTCCTTCTAGGAAGGTCCTGTAGGTATGCAGGCTCTGTGGCAGTCTCTCATTGGTCCTTTTTAGGAAGGTCCTGTAAGTGCTGCAGCTATTTGAGGCTCGCATGGCCGCACGGCCATGCGCTAGTATCTTCCAAAGTTACGTGCTTTGCACCACTGTGGTCATGTGCTTGAATGTGTTCAGGGACCCGGCTGAAATAAGCCCCTAGAATGCTGGCACCTCCGGCGAAGAGATTGTGCATGAGTGTATTCAGGGACCTGGCTGAAATAAGCCCCTAGAATGCTGGCACCTCCGGCGAGGAGTGTTGTGTGCATGCATGACCACTGACTGCTCTCATCTGGGTAGTTAGCCTGTGCCTCTGTGAGAGTCTAACAGGGCACAGAGCTTTGCTTTCTCGGCCACTCTGTGAAGCTAACAGAGCTGGTTCATACCGCCATATTGTGCTGCCATTCGCTTAGCAGCAGGATCTTTCCTGCACGGTGGATCCCGGGTTGTGAACGCACCAATCCCATCAATAAATATATTCGGTGCATTCCGCAAACCCTAACAATATACTAGTGCCAGGATCTGGCTAAGCAATGGCAGATGAACAGCGGTTGCAGGGGTACATCCAGCTGCTGGAGGGTCGGTTGACGTCTCTTGAGCGTGCAACCTCGGCGGTGGATGTTACCGCAATAGCTGTTCAGGCTGCTAGCGTGGCTGCAGCAGCTTTACCTACTGCCACCTCTGTTCCGACCATATCTCACCTCCAATTGCCTGAGAGATACTCTGGGGACAGTAAGTCCTGTAGGGGTTTCGTGAGCCAGTGTGGTATACACCTCGAGCTCCTGGCTGCATGTTTTCCCACAGAGCGGGCAAAGGTGGGATTCATAATCTCTCTCTTGTCGGACAGATCGTTGGAGTGGGCTATGCCGCTGTGGGAGCGCAACGATCATGTGGTGCGGAGTGTTCCTCGGTTTCTGGACACTCTGAAATAGGTCTTTGTAGGACCTCAAGTCACCCATGATACAGCGCTCCAGCTGCTGGCTTTGACTCAGGGTTCAGACATGGTCAGTCATTTTGCGGTTACCTTCCGGACGTTAGCGTCTGAGTTGGAATGGCCAGATAAAACCCTCATTCCCGTATTTTGGAGGGGGCTGGCTGACCATGTGAAGGACGCTTTGGCTTCTAGGGAGATTCCCGCCACACTGGAGGAGCTCATAGCTGTATCAACTCGCATAGACCTTCGTTTTCACGAGCGAAGGTTGGAGCAAGCCCAGTGTAGGCAGAGGTTTCGGCTGGCTCCCACCTTCGTCAGACCTCTGGAATCTCCAGTTCAGGCGTCTGAGTCACATGAGGCCATAGAGGTGACACGAGTGGGACCCAAGTCCCTGTCCGCTCGTGCACATAAGGTCTGTCATGTTTGCCGGCAGTCAGGACATCTTGCCTCCAAGTGTCCTCAGCGGCCGGGGAAACGTCAGCGTCTAGTGGCAGTAGGAGGAGGTACACTAGACATGGCGACGTTTGCCTCAAAGTTGTCCTTCAAGGGGACAATTACCTTTGGCCCATCCACTCTTATGGTAGAGCTATGCGTGGACTCTGGGGCGGAGGGTAATTTTATGTCATCCGCTTTTGTCCAGCGTCACACAACACCCCTGGTTATGCTCGCCAAACCAGTAACCGTTCGAGTGGTAAATGGGTCGACACTACCCTCTCAGATTACCCACCAAACCATTCTTATCACGCTTTCTGTGTCTCCATCACATCATGAGATTATCTCCCCTATTAGTCATTCCTGAGAGAATTGATGAGGTCCTGTTGGGGATACCATGGCTACGCTACCATTCTCCTCATATAGAGTGGTCCTCAGGGAGAATTTTGGGATGGAGTAAATCCTGCGAGAGTAGATGTCAGAGGGAGTGCGTTCAGGTTGCTACAACTCAGGTACCCGCAGATCATTCCTCTCTCCCCAAACACTATTGGCCCTATGCAGACATGTTCTCCAAAAGGGCTGCGGAGACCCTCCAGCCTCACCGCCCCTATGACTGTCCTATTGACCTCTTGCCTGGTGCTGAGCCTCCCCGGGGTTGAGTTTATCCGTTATCTCTCCCGGAGACAGAGGCAATGTCTCAGTATATCCAAGAGAATCTGGCAAGAGGATTCATTAGGAAGTCAGTGTCACCTGCAGGGGCAGGGTTCTTCTTCGTACAGAAGAAGACAGGAGACTTACGTCCATGCATAGATTACAGGGGTCTTAACACTATCACCGTTAAGAACAAGTACCCATTACCCCTGATTTCTGAGCTTTTTGATAGGCTACGGGGAGAAGGGTGTTTACAAAATTAGATCTGCGGGGTGCCTATAACCTGATTCGCATCCGTGAGGGGGACGAATGGAAGACGGCTTTTAACATCAGGGATGCGCACTATGAATACCTGGTGATGCCCTTCGGGCTCTGCAATGCGCCAGCCATTTTCCAAGACTTTGTGAATGACATTTTCCGGGATATGCTCACCACCTTGGTCGTAGTCTATCTGGATGATATTCTCATCTACTCTCCAGATATTGGCTCCCATCGGAGAGATGTTAGCAAAGTCTTCGACCTCTTAAGGGCAAACTCCCTCTACGCCAAGTTGGAGAAGTGTGTTTGAGCAGGAGTCCTTGCCTTTCCTTGGTTATATCATCTCTGCCCAGGGTTTGGCTATGGATCCTGCCAAGCTACAGGCTGTGATGGACTGGCAGGAACCCCATTCTCTTAAAGCGGTGCAGCGCTTTATGGGGTTCATTAATTACTATCACCAGTTCATTCCACACTTCTCAACTTTGGTAGCTCCCTTGGTTGCCCTCACCAAGAAGGGAGCAAATCCCAAGTTGTGGTCAGAGGAGGTCTCCAAGGCCTTTCTCTCGATTAAGTCACACTTCGCTAGCGCTCCCATCCTACATCGCGCCGATGTAGATAAGCCATTTATCATGGAGGTGGATGCCTCATCCGTTGGTGCTGGAGCAGTCCTTTTCCAAAAGGATGTTCAAGGTCGGAAGCATCCTTGCTTCTTTTTCTCCAAGACCTTCACACCAGCGGAGAGCAATTATTCCATCGGGGACAGGGAGTTGCTAGCCATGAAGTTGGCTTTTTCAGAGTGGAGACACCTCTTGGAGGGAGCTCGCTTTTCCTTCCAAGTGTTCACTGACCACAAGAACTTGGTGTATATACAGACGGCCCAGCGGCTGAATTCTCACCAGGCTAGATGGTCCCTGTTCTTCTCCCGGTTCCATTTTACTCTCCATTTTCTCTCCGGGGAGAAGAACACTCGTGTCGATGCTCTCTCCCGCTCCGTAGTGTCATCTGAGGAGGAGGAGGAGCCTCGGCTTATTGTCCTTTCTGAGAGCCTGAGAACTGTGGCTCCGGTTTCGCTTGAGTCCGTGCCCCCGGGCAAGACTTTCGTACCAGCGAATTTGCAACCAGAGGTTCTCTCTTGGGCTCACTCGTCCAGAGTCGGTGGACATTTTGGGACCAAGAGGACATCTGAGCTTTTGGCGAGGACGTACTGGTGGCCGCATATAGCTCGTGACGTCGGGGACTATATTCGGGCGTGTGTCTCCTGCGCCCAGAATCGGTCTCCTCGGCAACGGCCTGCTGGGTTACTTTACCCCATGCTGGTGGCAGACAGGCCCTGGGAAATGGTCGGGATGGACTTCGTGGTGGGCTTACCCAAGTCTCGTAGCTGCACCGTTATCTGGGTAGTCACCGATCATTTTTCCAAGATGGTGCATTTGGTGCCGCTTCCACAGTTACCTTCTGCACGGGCCTTGGCGGCTTTGTTCATTAAACATATTTTCCGCCTACATGGAATGCCTGATAAAATTGTCAGCGACCGGGGTCCCCAGTTTGCATCTCGGTTTTGGAGAGAGCTCTGCTGTTTACACAGCATAGAGCTGATTCTCTCCTCTGCATATCATCCTGAGACGAATGGGTTGGTAGAGAGAATCAACCAGACCCTGGTGACATACTTGCGACATTTTGTCTCTGCTAGGCAGGATGACTGGGCATCTTTGCTACCTTGGGCAGAATTTGCCTTGAACAATGCCGTAGCTGATTCCACTGGTCAGACTCCTTTTCTCCTCAATTACGGCCAGCATCCGCATGTCCCTGTGCCCATGCCCGTGTCATCCACCGATTCTAGGGTGGCAGACTGGGCGGTGGAGGCACGTGACATCTGGGATCGCACACAGGATGCCATCCGGGCCTCCAAGGAGAGAATGAGGGTTTCGGCCGATACACACCGGCGCCCCGCTCCGACCTTTGCTCCTGGCGACTTAGTGTGGCTCTCCGCCCATAACATCAGGCTGCGAGTTGAGTCCACTAAGTTTGCGCCTCGCTACATTGGCCCATTCAAGGTTCTGGAACAGGTCAACCCTGTGGTCTACAGTTTGACTATTCTTCCACGCCTTGGTATCACCGATACCTTTCACGTTTCCCTCTTAAAGCCCGTTCATTTGTCCCGGTTTTCTGAGTCATCTGCCGGGACATTGGGTTCATCCACCGATGAGTTTGAGGTGAATGCTATCGTGGGGTGCAAGGTGGTACATGGCAAGAAATTTTATCTGGTGGATTGGAAGGGTCATGGTCCAGAGGATAGAACCTGGGAGCCTGTGGAGCACATTCGGGCTCCACTGCTCATTGCAGCTTTTGAGCGTAGCGAGGCTCAAGGACGGGGGGCCCTAGGAGGGGGGGTAATGTTAGGAGTCAAGTTTCCTCTGCTGCACAGGGGGAATCTCGATCCGTGTCTGCTGCGGTCTCCCATTCTCCATCGGCCGCAGTGGAGCCTGCTCAGTGGAGACATCGGTCCCAGCGTCTCACTGAGCCTGATTCTGTGCAAAGGGTTACTGCTGCCTCTCCAGGCTCTGCTATTGTACCCTGCACTGATCTGCGGCGAGCAGGCTTTTCTGGGACTAAGTGCTTTGCACACACTGAGCATGCCCAGGGTAAGATCTCTCAGTGGAGATCAAGGGTCACATGCTCAGGTACTGCAGCCAAATCTATTGGTCCTTCTAGGAAGGTCCTGTAGGTACGCAGGCTCTGTGGCAGTCTCTCATTGGTCCTTTTTAGGAAGGTCCTGTACGTGCTGCAGCTATTTAAGGCTCGCATGGCCGCACGGCCATGCGCTAGTATCTTCCAAAGTTACGTGCTTTGTGCCACTGTGGTCATGTGCTTGAATGTGTTCAGGGACCCGGCTGAAATAAGCCCCTAGAATGCTGGCACCTCCGGCGAGGAGTGTTGTTTGCATGCATGACCACTGACTGCTCTCATCTGGGTAGTTAGCCTGTGCCTCTGTGAGAGTCTAACAGGGCACATAGCTTTGCTTTCTCGGCCGCTCTGTGAAGCTAACAGAGCTGGTTCATACCGCCATTTTGTGCCGCCATTCACTTAGCAGCAGGATCTTTCCTGCACGGTGGATCCCGGGTTGCGAACACACCAATCCCATCAATAAATATATTCAGTGCATTCCGCAAACCCTAACAGCCAGTCAGCAGCGTTCAAACTGAACAAACTAACAAATGGAAAATCAGGAGCTCTGTAAAAACAAAACTATGGTCAGGTAGACCAGCAAAAATGTCATCCACAACCTGCAGGAAAATTGTTCAAGATGCAAAGAGAAACCCACAAATAACATCAACTGAAATACAGGACTCTCTGAAAACTAGGGTATGGTTGTTTCAAGATGCACAATAAGGAGACACTTGAAGAAAAATGGGCTGCATGGTCGAGTCGCTAGAAGCAGTAGCGTAGCTACCAGGGGGGCAGAGGGTGCGGTCGCCCCGGGCCCCGAGCTCAGAGGGGGCCCACCTGGAGCTACGCTACCCTTAACTATATTAGCCTACTTGCACGCCAATATAGTTGAGCTAGCCTCTGCAGCAGAGCAGGGACAGAATCTCCCTGCACTGCCGCGGTCTGTCCTGTAGAGGAGCATGTACCCGGGGACGCTGGGTGCCAGCACTGTACCTGCTGCCTCCAGCAGAGCATACTGCAGACACGCACACATTGCCGGCTGTGTGGTGTCTGCAGCTGAAGAGACTTCAGGACGCTGCTTCTTCCCTCCCTGAGCCCTGCATACAGGAGCAGGACAGGAGATAGGACGACGTAGGAGCTCAGGCTGCAGGGGGCTGGAGGTGACTGCACTGTGCAATAAGGAGGAGGCAGGACACTGCTCCCCTCCTGACAAGTCCCTGAGATTTCTTGCATCCGTTTTGCTCTGTCTCTGTCAGTCTCTCTCAGTCTCTCTCGCTCTCTGTCTCTCTCTGTCAGTCTCTCTCTGTCTCGCTCTCTCTGTCTCTCTCGCTCTCTGTCTCTCTCGCTCTGTCAGTCTCGCTCTCTGTCTTGCTCTCTGTCTCCCTCTCACTCTGTCTCGCTCTCTCTGTCTGTCTCACTCACGCTCTCTCGCTCTCACTCTGTCTCGCTCTCACTCTCTGTCTCGCTCTCACTCTGTCTTGCTCGCTCTCTGTCTCGCTCGCTCTCTGTCTCGCTCACTCTCTGTCTCGCTCTCTGTCTGTCTCGCTCTGTCTGTCTCGCTCACTCTCTGTCTCGCTCTCTCAGTTTCGCTCTGTCTCGCTCTCTCTCAGTCTCTCTGAGTCTCTGTCTCTCAGGGTCAGTCACTCTCTGTCACTCTCTCAGTCTCAGTCTCTCTGTCAGTCTCTGTCTCTCACTGTCTCTCTGTCTCAGTCTTTGTCTAGCGCTCTCTCTGTGTCTCTCTGTCAGTCTCGGTCTCTGTCAGTCTCTCTCTGTCACTCTCTGGCAGTCTCTCTCTGGCTCAGTCTTTGTCTCACTCTCAGTTTGTCTCTGTCTCGCTCTCAGTCTCTGTCAGTCTCTCTGTCTCTCTCTCAATCTGTCTGTCTCTCTGTCAGTCTCTCTCTGTCTCTCTCAGTCTCTCTGTCTCAGTCTAGGTCTCGCTCTCTCTGTCTATCTCTCTCTGTCTGTCTCTCAGTCTCTCTCTATCTCTTGTAATGTGGTCCTGCAGCTGGGGTCAGGGTCCTATCAGTCCAGTGTGTGTCATCTCATATCAGTAAATACAAGGTAACAAACATCATAAAAATCCCCATAAAGTTGAGTATAAGGCTACTTTCACACTAGCGTTAACTGCAATACGTCGCAAATGCGTCGTTTTGCCGAAAAAACGCATCCTGCAAAAGTGCTTGCAGGATGCGTTTTTTCTGCATTGACTAACATTAGCGACGCATTTGCGACGCATTGACACACGTCGCAACCATCGTACGACGGTTGCGCCGTGTTGTGGCGGACCGTCGGGAGCAAAAAACGTTACATGTAACGTTTTTTGCTCCCGACGGTCCGCTTTTTCCGACCGCACATGCGCGGCCGGAATTCCGCCCCCACCTCCCCGCACTTCCCCGCACCTCACAATGGGGCAGCGGATGCGCTGAAAAAATGCATCCGCTGCCCCCGTTGTGCGGCGGAGACAACGCTAGCGTCGGGGAGCCCGACGCTAGTGTGAAAGTAGCCTAAATATATATGATGAAAAACCAAATAGAATAAAAATGGGAACAGCCAGTAGGTGAGTATAGATAATTACAATCACATATAGATGCATATGTATACTCAGTCTGAATAACATGGCCCGCAAATGGGGGAGAAGGGAAAAAAAGAAGAGATGACATACAGGGGGCGCACTTTCTTCTTTCATTGTGTGATATTTTACCTCCCCCCCCCCCCCCTTTCTTCTGCTTTCCTCTTGTTTTCCATTCACCTCTTTAGGGTATGTGTCCACGTTCAGGATTGCATCAGGATTTGGTCAGGATTTTTCATCAGTATTTGTAAGTGGGTGATAAATGCAGAATTGGTGCATGTGTTTCTATTATACTTTTCCTCTAATTGTTCCACTCCTGGTTTTGGCTTACAAATACTGATGAAAAATCCTGACCAAATCCTGATGCAATCCTGAACGTGGACACATACCCTTAGGGTCTTGTCCAGACAAGAGTATTCCTTTTAGGGTTTCCTGGTTTAATTCAGGGACCTATTCCCATATGATGGACTCTATACGCATTTACTGGCTGTTTTTATTTTCTGCAATTTGCAGCCCACAGAAAGGGACGGAGTCCAGGATCCAAGAAAGATACAACGTGGGGGCTAAAGCGGGGGCCATTATACATTTTCGATTACAGCAGGATCATCTACTGAGGTTCCCCCTATACCCATGATTAAAGTGTGCCACCACAGTTGTAATCAAGGGTTAGGGGCCCACTCAGAAGGTTCGCCCCCCCTGAGCTGAACCCTTAGCTACGCCTCTGGCTAGAAGGAAAACATTACTGCACAAATGCCACAAAGTATCTCTCCTACAATACGCAAAGCAGCACAGAGACAAGCCTCCAAACTTCTGGAACAAGGTAATTTGGAGTGATGAGACCAAAATTTAACTTTTTGGCCACAACCATAAATGTTACATTTGGAGAGAGGTCATCAAGGCCTATGATGAAATGAACACCATTTCTACTATAAAGCATGGAGGTGGATCGCTGATGTTTTGGGGATGTGTGAGCTACAAAGGTACAGGAAACTTGGTCAAAGTTGAAGGAAAGATGAATGCAGCACATTATCAGCAAATACTGGAGGCAAATTGCACTCATCAGTCTGGAAGCTGCTCATGGGACGTACTTGGATGCTCCAACATGACAACGATCCAAAACACAAGGCCAAGTCAACCTGTCATTAGCTACAGCAGAGCAAAATTAAGGTTTTTGAGTGGTTATCACAGTCTCCTTACCTCAATATCATTGAGTCACTCTGGGGAGATCTCAAGTGTGCAGTTCATGCTAGACAGCATAGGAATTTACAGGAACTGGAGCCTTTTTGCCAAGAAGAGTGAGCAGTTTTACCATCTGAGAAAATAAAGAAGCTCATCTACAGCTACCACAAAAGACTTCAAGCTGTCGTTGATGTTAGAGGTGGCAATACCCGGTATTAAGAAATGGGGAATGTGAACTTTTGATCATGATTTAAAAAGAGAAACCACAGTAGTTTGACAATAAATGTCTTCACCAAACCACTATGCATGAGTGGAGAAAACGTGTGAACTTAAATTATTGATACCAATCCGGCAGGAAAATAAAAAAAAAAAAACACATTGGAGTGGTGCTTCTCCTCCTTTCAAAGTTTTCCTTTGTGTGCCTGGTCTTTCAAAATACAAATTTTGGTCTCTAGATTTTTTTAAAACAAATATTGTTTCAGCATTTTTTTCCCAGTGTCCCTATTAGGCAAGATGTGTTAAAATACAACCTTATGTTTTAGTTTTTGCTACCTAATCTTCCTCAGCCAAACTAACCATTCTCAAAAGTCACTTGCCGTGGTACAAAGTGACGTCCAGGACTCTAGTTGCTGCAAAATTATTTTTATTTTGCTCCCAGGAGCCTTTCAAAGTAACAATTCTCTTTCATTTGTAGAGAGTAGTCAAAAATTCCCACTGTTATCTTCTTCAATCCAATTCGTCTGAATTTCCCTTTCCAGCTTCTACTTCGGCAATCTAGCAGAACATTGTTATCACTATTATTCTAATAACTACAGTTGTCCATACTGTAACAAAACACAGAAGACCTATTATTTGTCAGCTAAACTTCTTTTTGTCTTCCAGATTCTTCTGCAATAATGCCCAAACTCACGTACCTACAATGGACCTGTAAATGGAACCAAATTCTCTCTTTACTGCCTAGGAAAGGGAATATACACTACAGTTACAATAAAGACAGTATATAGAGTACAACTTACAATAAAGGAATACTTGTATTTATTTTTTTCAAAAAGTGTTGTGTTCACTTTCTACACTCTTATACATATATCTAAAACTCACAAAGTGTATTCCATTGATTTAAGGGTGAAAATATAGAAAATCTTGTAACTGCGGTAAGACAACTGCAGTGCTCTTTGGGGACAGGTTCACTGTATTATCAAATGAAATGGAGTCTCTCTGAGACTACATACTCAACCTGTTACATAAGGTTAGGATTTTTTGACAATGGGTATTTCAGGAATTATTTTACTGTGTCTGGAGGGAACCTTTGGAGTTTAAACTTTTTGATACTTGAAGAAAGGAAAAATATGGAAAAAATTATTCCCCTAAATAAGCACTCTTTAACAAGCCTAAGGTTTTCTGGAAACCCATGATATTAAAGACTATTGCCTCTACACCCAGAGAAAGAAGAATAAAGCTATTTCTCAAATAAATGGTAGTTCAGAAGTGAAAATTAAATGATAAACTCTGCTTTTTAGATAAATCAGATAGATGTTTATGTATAGACTTGGTAAAATTATCCTTACGTGCCTTTATGACTTTGAGCACACTGTGGTATTTGTTGACAGATTTCATTATACAAATTGTATACATTATTAACACCCCTTCCCGACCCATGACGCCTATGCGGCGTCATGGAATGATCGCGTCCCTGCAGATCGGGTGAAGGGGTTAACTCCTATTTTACCCGATCTGCAGGGAGAGGGGGAGTGGTACTTCAGCCCAGGGGGGGTGGCTTCACCCCCCCGTGGCTACGATCGCTCTGATTGGCTGTTGAAAGTGAAACTGCCAATCAGAGCGATTTGTAATATTTCACCTAAAAAACTGGTGAAATATTACAATCCAGCCATGGCCGATGCTGCAATACCATCGGCCATGGCTGGAAAACCTGAAGTGACCCCCCCCACCCCACCGATCGCCCCCCCAGTGCTCCGTTATGGGGTCCGGTCCCCTCCGTCCTGTGCTCCGCTCCCCCGTCCTCCTGCCCGCTCCCCCCTGCTCCTATGTCACCCCCCGGTGCTCCGACGCCCCCCCGTGCCCCGATCTCCCCCCCTTATACTTACCGAGGCTCCCGGTGTCGGTCCGTCTCCTCGCTGGGCGCCGCCATCTTCCAAAATGGCGGGCGCATGCTCAGTGCGCCCGCCGAATCTGCCGGCCGGCAGATTCATTACAAGTACATTTTGATCGCTGTGGTAGGTTCTATCACAGCGATCAAAATAAAAAAATAATAAATAAACCCCCCCCCCTTTATCACCCCCATAGGTAGGGACAATAATAAAATAAAGAAAATATTTTTTTTTCTTTTTCCACTAGGGTTAGGGTTAGAACTAGGGTTAGAACTAGGGGTAGGGTTAGGGGTAGGGTTAGGGTTACGGGTAGGGTTAGGGTTAGGGGTAGGGTTATGGCATGTGCACACAGAGCGGATAGGCCGCGGATCCGCAGCGGATCGGCAGTGGATCCGCAGCAGATCGGCAGCGGATCCGCAGCGGATCGGCAGCGGATCGGCAGCGGATCCGCAGTGGATCGGCCGCGGATCCGCAGCGGATCCGCAGCGGATCGGCAGCGGATCGGCAGCGGATCGGCCGCGGATCCGCAGCGGATCGGCCGCGGATCCGCAGCACATCGGCCGCAGATCCGCAGCGGATCGCCCGCGGATCTGCAGCGGATCGGCCGCGGATCCGCAGCGGATCCGCAGCGGATTGGCCGCGGATCCGCAGCGGATTGGCAGCGGATTGGCCGCGGATCCGCAGCGGATTGGCAGCGGATTGGCCGCGGATCCGCAGCGGATTGGCTGCGGATCCGCAGCGGATTGGCCGCTGCGAATTCGAAGCAGTTTTCCATCAGGTTTACAGTACCATGTACACCTAAGGAAAACCAAATCCGCTGTGCCCATGGTGCGGAAAATTCCGTGCAGAAACGCTGCATTGTATTTTCCGCAGCATGTCAATTCTTTGTGCGGATTCCGCAGCGTTTTACACCTGTTCCTCAATAGGAATCCGCAGGTGAAATCCGCACAAAAAAACACTGGAAATCTGCTGTAAATCCGCAGGTAAAACGCAGTGCCTTTTACCTGCAGATTTTTCAAAAATCGTGCAGAAAAATCTCACACGAATCCGCAACGTGGGCACATAGCCTTAGGGTTAGGGTTGGAATTAGAGTTAGGGTTGGAATTAGGGCTAGGGTTTGAAATAGGGTTAAGATTAGGCTTGTGGTTAGGGTTACGGATAGGGTTAGGGGGGTGTTGGGGTTACAGTTGTGGTTAGGGTTGGGATTAGGGTTACGGTTGGGATTAGGGTTAGGATTAGGGTTGGAATTAGGGTTACGGGTGTGTTGTGGTTAGGGTTGTGGTTAGGGGTGTGTTGGGGTTAGGGTTGTGATTAGGGTTATGGCTACAGTTGGGATTAGGATTAGGGGTGTGTTGGGGTTAGTGTTGAAGTTAGAATTGAGGGGTTTCCACTGTTTAGGCACATCAGGGGTCTCCAAACGCAACATGGCGCCACCATTGATTCCAGCCAATCTTGCGTTCAAGAAGTCAAATGGTGCTCCCGCCCTTCCAAGCCCCGACGTGCGCCCAAACAGTGGTTTACCCCCACATTTGGGGTACCAGCGTACTCAGGACAAACTGGGCAACAACTGTTGGGGTCCAATTTCTCCTGTTACCCTTGCAAAAATAAAAAATTACTTGCTAAAACATAATTTTTGAGGAAAGAACAATTATTTTTTATTTTCACGGCTCTGCGTTATAAACTTCTGTGAAGCACTTGGGGGTTGAAAGTGCTCACCACACATCTAGATAAGTTCCTTCGGGGGTCTAGTTTCCAAAATGGGGTCACTTGTGGGGTGTTTCTACTGTTTAGGCACATCAGGGGGCTCTGCAAATGCAATGTGACGCCCGCAGACCATTCCATCAAAGTCTGCATTTCAAATGTCACTACTTCCCTTCCGAGCCCTGACGTGTGCCCAAACAGTGGTTTACCCCCACATATGGGGTATCAGCGTACTCACAACAAACTGGGCAACAAATATTGGGGTCCAAATTCTCCTGTTACCCTTGTGAAAATAAAAAATTGCTTGCTAAAACATCTTTTTTGAGGAAAGAAAAATGATTTTTTATTTTCACGGCTCTGCGTTGTAAACTTCTGTGAAGCACTTGGAGGTTGAACGTGCTCACCACACATCTAGATAAGTTCCTTGGGGGGTCTAGTTTCCAAAATGGGGTCACTTGTGGGGGGTTTCTACTGTTTAGGCATATCAGGGGCTCTGCAAACGTAACATGATGCCCGCAGACCATTCCATCAAAGTCTGCATTTCAAAACGTCACTACTACCCTTCCGAACCCCGACGTGTGCCAAAACAGTGGTTTACCCCCACATATGGGGTATCAGCGTACTCAGGAGAAACTGGACAACAACTTTTGTGGTCCAATTTCTCCTGTCACTCTTGCAAAAATAAAAAAATTCTGGGCTAAAAAAATATTTTTGAGGAAAGGAAACACATTTTTTATTTTCGACGGCTCTGCGTTATAAACTTCTGTGAAGCACTTGGGGGTTCAAAGTGCTCACTACACATCTAGATAAGTTCCCTTGGGGGTCTAGTTTTCAAAATGGAGTCAATTGTGGGGAGTTCCTACTGTTTAGGCACATCAGGGGCTCTGCAAACGCAACCTGACGCCCGCAGAGCATTCCATCAAAGTCTGCATTTCAAAACGTCACTACTTCCCTTCCGAACCCCGACGTGTGCCAAAACAGTGGTTTACCCCCACATATGGGGTATCAGCGTACTCAGGAAAAACTGGACAACAACTTTTGGGGTCCAATTTCTCCTGTTACCCTTGGGAAAATAAAAAATTGTGGGCTAAAAAATCATTTTTGAGAAAATAAAAATTATTTTTTATTTTCATGGCTCTGCGTTATAAACTTCTGTGAAGCACTTGGGGGTTCAAAGTGCTCACCACACATCTAGATTAGTTCCTTGGGAGGTCTAGTTTCCAAAATGGGGTCACTTGTAGGGGAGCTCCAATGTTTAGGCACACAGGGGCTCTCCAAACGCGACATGGTGTCCGCTAATGATTGGAGCTAATTTTCCATTCAAAAAGCCAAATGGCGTGCCTTCCCTTCCGAGCCCTGCCGTGCGCCCAAACAGTGGTTTACCCCCACATATGGGGTATCATCATACTCAGGACAAACTGGACAACAACATTTGGGGTCCAATTTCTCCTATTACCCTTGGGAAAATAAAAAATTCTGGGCTAAAAATCATTTTTGAGGAAAGAAAAATTATTTTTTTATTTTCACGGCTCTGCGTTATAAACTTCTGTGAAGCACCTGGGGGTTATAAGTGCTCACTATGCATCTAGATAAGTTCCTTGGGGGGTCTAGTTTCCAAAATGGGGTCACTTGTAGGGGAGCTCCAATGTTTAGGCACACAGGGGCTCTCCAAACGCGACATGGTGTCCGCTAACGATTGGAGCTAATTTTCCATTCAAAAAGTCAAATGGCACGCCTCCCCTTTCCGAGCCTTGCTGTGCACCCAAACAGTGGTTTACCCCCACATATGAGGTATCGGCGTACTCAGGAGAAATTGACCAACAAATTTAGGATCCATTTTATCCTCTTGCCCATGTGAAAATGAAAGAATTGAGGCTAAAAGAAATTTTGTGTGAAAAAAAAGTACTTTTTCATTTTTGCGGATCAATTTGTGAAGCACCTGGGGGTTTAAAGTGCTCACTATGCCTCTAGATGAGTTCCTTGGGGAGGTCTAGTTTCCAAAATGGGGTCAATTGTGGAGGAGCTCCAATGTTTAGGCACACAGGGGCTTTCCAAACGCGACATGGTGTCCGCTAACGATGGAGATAATTTTTCATTCAAAAAGTCAAATGGCGCTCCTTCCCTTCCGAGCCTTACCATGTGCCCAAACAGTGGTTTACCTTCACATGTGAGGTATTGGTGTACTCAGGAGAAATTGCCGAACAAAATTTAGGATCCATTTTATCCTGTTGCCCATGTGAAAATGAAAAAATTGAGGCTAAAATAATTTTTTTGTGAAAAAAAGTACTTTTTCATTTTTACGGATCAATTTGTGAAGCACCTGGGGGTTTAAAGTGCTCACTATGCCTCTAGATGAGTTCCTTGGGGGGTCTAGTTTCCAAAATGGGGTCACTTGTGGAGGAGCTCCAATGTTTAGGCACACAGGGGCTTTCCAAACGCGACATGGTGTCCGCTAACGATGGAGATAATTTTTCATTCAAAAAGTCAAATGGCGCTCCTTCCCTTCCGAGCCTTACCATGTGCCCAAACAGTGGTTTACCCCCACATGTGAGGTATTGGTGTACTCAGGAGAAATTGCCCAACAAAATTTAGGATCCATTTTATCCTGTTGCCCATGTGAAAATGAAAAAATTGAGGCTAAAATAATTTTTTTGTGAAAAAAAAGTACTTTTTCATTTTTACGGATCAATTTGTGAAGCACCTGGGGGTTTAAAGTGCTCACTATGCTTCTAGATAAGTTCCTTGGGGGGTCTAGTTTCCAAAATGTGGTCACTTGTGGGGGAGCTCCAATGTTTAGGCACACGGGGGCTCTCCAAACGCGACATGGTGTCCGCTAAAGATTGGAGCCAATTTTTCATTCAAAAAGTCAAATGGCGCTCCTTCCCTTCCGAGCCCTGCCGTGCACCCAAACAGTGGTTTACCCCCACATATGAGGTATCAGCGTACTCAGGACAAATTGGACAACAACGTCCGTGGTCCAGTTTCTCCTTTTACCCTTGGGAAAATAAAAAATTGTTGCTAAAAGATCATTTTTGTGACTAAAAAGTTAAATGTTCATTTTTTACTTCCATGTTGCTTCTGCTGCTGTGAAACACCTGAAGGGTTAATAAACTTCTTGAATGTGGTTTTGAGCACCTTGAGGGGTGCAGTTTTTAGAATGGTGTCACTTTTGGGTATTTTCAGCCATATAGAACCCTCAAACTGACTTCAAATGTGAGGTGGTCCCTAAAAAAAATGGTTTTGTAAATTTTGTTGTAAAAATGAGAAATCACTGGTCAAATTTTAACCCTTATAACTTCCTAGCAAAAAAAAAATTTGTTTCCAAAATTGTGCTGATGTAAAGTAGACATGTGGGAAATGTTATTTATTAACTATTTTGTGTCACATAACTCTCTGGTTTAACAGAATAAAAATTCAAAATGTGAAAATTGCGAAATTTTCAAAATTTTTGCCAAATTTCCGTTTTTTTTACAAATAAACTCAGAAATTATCGACCTAAATTTACCACTAACATGAAGCCCAATATGTCACGAAAAAACATTCTCAGAATCGCTAGGATCCGTTGAAGCGTTCCTGAGTTATTACCTTATAAAGGGACACTGGTCAGAATTGCAAAAAACGGCAAGGTCATGAAGGGGTTAAATACATGCAGGTGTAATTAATGCTGAACAATAAAAAATTACATTTTTACATTAGGATCAATTTTTTCTTAATTCTCTTGCTAGAGTCAAGCTTTTGAAAAGGATTAATTAGACCGTCTAAAAAATGTATTATTAGATGCTGTGTTATTAGTATAGTAAACAGGTATGCTCTACTTTGATAGTGTGGCACACATGTGAGAGTTGAAAGGGATCTACTGGGTCATCATGTCCAACCCTACTCAATGCAAGATTTATTAAACCATCCCAGACAGATGTCTGTCTAGACTCTTATTTAAGACTTCCATTGAAGGAGAACTCCCCACCTCTCATGGCAGCCTGTTCCACTCATTGATCACCCTCTGTTACGGCTAGCGGAATGCACTGAGTAAATATAGCTGTTTATTATAAATGGTGCGTTCGCAGCTCGGGTCCACCGTGCAGGAGGAACCTGCTGCTAGTGAATGGTGGCACTGTTTGGTGGTATAGACTAGCTCTGTTACTTCACAGAGTAGCTGTGAGAGGAAAGCACTGTGCCCTGTTAGCCTCACAGGAGCACAAGCTTGCTGCCAAACTAATAGCAGTCAGTGGTTATGCACACATGCAATCTCCTCACTGAAGGTGCCGTAATTCTAGGGGCTTATTTCAGCCGGGTCCCTGAATACATACATACATACATACATACATACATACAATCTCCTCACCGGAGGTGCCGGTATTCTAGGGGCTTATTTCAGCCGGGTCCCTGAATCCATTCATACATAATCACACTGGCGCAAACCACATATTTGGATTGATACTAGCGCATGGCTGTGCGGCCATGCAAGCCTTTTATAGCTGCAGCAAGTACAAGACCTTCCTAGAAGGACCAATGAGAGGCTGTTACAGAGCCTGAGCACCTTCAGGACCTTCCTGGAGAACCAATGGGCTTTGCTGCAGTATCCAAGCATGTGACCCTCGATCTCCAATGAGAGATCTTACCCTGGGCATGCTCAGAAGGAGAAAAGCAGGACTTAGTCCCAAAAGCATCTGCTTGCCACTGCCCAGCACTGGCTTCAATGGCAGAAGCTGGAAAAGCAGCAGTAACCCTTTGTACAGAGTCAGACTGAGCGAGACGCTGGGACCGACGTCTCCGCTGAGCAGACTCCTCTGCGGCAGGAGACGAATGGGAGACTGCAGCGGAGATGGCCCGAGATTCCCCCTTTGCAGAGGCGGGAACTCAACCCCTAACATTAACCCCCCCTGCTTGGACCTCGCTACGCTCGAAGGCAGCAATGAGCTGCAGAGCCTGAATGTGCTCAGCAGGCTCCCAGGACCTGTCCTCAGGACCATAACCCTTCTAGTCCACCAAATAAAATTTTTTGCCACGTACCACCTTGCACCCCAAAATAGCGTTCACCTCGTAATCGTCCGTAGATGAACCCGATGTCCCAGCAGATGACTCAGAAAACCGGGACATGCATACGCCTTTCAAGAGGGACACATGAAAGATGTCGGTGATACCCAGGCATGGCAGAAGGGCTAAACGGTAGACCACAGGGTTAACCTGTTTGAGACCCTTGAAGGGGCCCAAGTAGCGAAGTGCAAACTTAGTGGACTCAACTCGCAGCCTAATGTTATGGGCGGACAGCCACACCAAGTTACCAGGAGCAAAAGTCGGAGCGGGGCGCCGATGTGCATCGGCGGAGGACCTCATTCTCTCCTTGGATGCCCGAATGGCATCCTGAGTGCGGTTCCAAATATCCCGTGCCTCCACAGCCCAGTCTACCACCCTGGAAGCAGCGGAAGACACGAGCATAGGCACAGGTACCCGCGGATGCTGACCATAGTTATGGAGGAATGGGGTTTGTCCAGTGGAGTCGGCTACGGCGTTGTTCAGCGCAAACTCAACCCATGGTAGCAAGGATGGCCAGTCATCCTGCCTGGCTGAGACAAAATGTCGCAGATATGTGACCAAGGTCTGGTTGGCCCTCTCTACCAACCCATTCATCTCGGGATGATATGCGGAAGAGAGATTCAACTCAATGCTGAGAAGACGACAAAGCTCTCTTCAGAACTGAGACGCAAACTGGGGACCCCGGTCACTGACAATTTTGTCCGGCATACCGTGTAGGCAGAAAATGTGTTTTATAAACAACGCTGCCAAGGCCCGTTCAGAAGGTAGCCGTGGAAGTGGTACCAAGTGAACCATTTTAGAAAAATGATCGGTGATAACCCAAATGATGGTACAGCCACGAGACTTGGGGAAACCCACCAAAAAGTCCATCCCGACCATCTCCCAGGGCCTGTCTGCCACCGGCAAAGGATAGAGTAACCAAGCTGGCCGTTGTCGAGGAGACTTATTTTTGGCGCAGGAGACACACGCCCGAATATAATCTCCGACGTCACGGACCATATGTGGCCACCAGTACGTCCTCACCAGCAGTTCAGATGTCCTCTTTGTCCCAAAGTGTCCACCCTCCCTGGACGAATGAGCCCAAGAGAGAACCTCCAGTCGCAAATTAATGGGTACAAAAGTCTTGCCCGGAGGCACAGACTCTAGCGAAACCGGAGCAACGGTTCTCAGGCTCTCAGAAGGGACAATAAGGTGAGGCTCCCCTTCCTCCTCCTCAGATGACACAATGGAGCAAGAGAGGGTGTCAGCACTAGTGTTGAGCGATACCTTCTGATATGCAAAGGTATCGGTATCAGATTGGTTTGGCCGATATTCAAAAAATATCGGATATCGACGATACCGATACCCGATACCAATGCATATCAATGGGACACAAAATATCGGGATGGTTCCCAGGGTCTGAAAGAGAGGAAACTCTCCTTCAGGCCCTGGGATCCATATTCATGTATAAAATAAAGAATAAAAATAAAAAATATTGATATACTCACCTCTTCGACGGCCCTGGCTCTCACCAGTCCAAGCGTCTGCCTCCGTTCCTAAGAATGCAGAGTGAAGGACCTTCGATTACGTCGCGGCTTGTGATTGGTCGCGTGACCGCTCATGTGACCGCTCACGCGACCAATCACAAGCTGTGACATCATCGAGGGTCCTTCACTCCCTGCATTCTTAAGAACGGAGGCACCGCTAAGGTCCAGGGTCCGCCGGAGGGGTGAGAATATCAATATTTTTTATTTTTATTATTTATTTTTTACATGAATATGGATCCCAGGGCCTGAAGGAGAATCTCCTCTCCTCCAGACCCTGGGAACCATACGCACCGCACACTTCCGATTCCGATTTCCGATATCGCAAAAATATCGGAACCCGGTATCGGAATTCCGATACAGCAAATATCGGCCGATACCCTATATTTGCAGTATCGGAATGCTCAACACTAGTCAGCACGAATTTTCTTCTCCCCAGCGAGATAATGAAGGGTGAAGTGGAACCGGGAGAAGAACAAGGACCATCTGGCCTGACGAGAATTTAGCCACTGGGCTGTTTACAAATATACCAGATTTTTGTGGTCCGTGAAGACTTGAAAGGGAAAGCGAGCCCCCTCCAAAAGATGTCTCCACTCCGAGAAAGCCAACTTCATTGCTAGCAACTTCCTGTCCCCGATGGAATAATTCCTCTCCGCTGTTGTGAAGGTCTTGGAGAAGAAGAAGCAAGGATGCTTCCGACCTTGAGCATCCTTTTGGAAGAGGACTGCTCCTGCACCAATGGATGAGGCACCCACCTCCATTATAAACGGCTTATCAACATCGGTACGATGTAGGATGGGAGCGCTAGCAAAATGAGACTTAATAGAAGAGAAGTCCCTGGAGTCCTCTTCAGATCACAATTTGGGATTTGCTCCCTTCTTGGTGAGGGCTACCAAGGGAGCTACCAAAGTTGAGAAGTGGGGAATGAACTGGCGATAGTAATTAATGAACCCCATAAAGCGCTGCACCGCTTTAAGAGAATGGGGTTCTTGCCAGTCCATCACAGCCTGTAGTTTGGCAGGATCCATAGCCAAACCCTGGGCGGAGATGATATAGCCCAGGAAAGGTAAAGACTCCTGCTCAAACATACACTTCTCCAACTTTGCATACAGGGAATTTGCCCGTAAGAGGTCGAGGACTCTGCCAACATCTCTCTGGTGGGAGTCAATATCTGGAGAGAAGTTGAGAATATCATCCAGATAGACTACGACCGAGGTGGAGAGCAAATCCCAGAAGATATCGTTGACAAAGTCTTGGAAAATGGCTGGGGCATTACAGAGCCTGAAGTGCATCACTAGATACTTATAGTGCCAATCCCTGGTATTAAACGCCGTCTTCCATTTGTCCCCCTCACGGATGCGAATCAGGTTATAAGCACCCCACAGATCTAATTTGGTAAATACCCTTGCTCCCCGTAGCCTATCAAAGAGCTCTGAATCAGGGGAAATGGGTACTTATTCTTAACGGTGATGGCGTTAAGACCCCTGTAATCTATGCAAGGACGTAACTCTCTGTTCTTCTTCTGCACGAAGAAGAACCCCGCCCCTGCAGATGACACTGACTTCCTAATGAACCCTCTTGCCAAATTCTCCTGGATGTATTGGGACATAGACTCCATCTCCGGGAGAGAGAGGGGATAGACACGTCCCCGAGGAGGTTCTGCTCCAGGCAAGAGATCAATAGGGCAGTCATAGGGACGGTGAGGCGGAAGGGTCTTCGCAGCCTTTTTGGAGAAGACGTCTGCATAGGACCAATAGCATTTGGGAAGAGAAGAAAGATCTGCGGGTGTCTCAGTGGTGGAAACCTGAACGCACTCTCTCACACATCTGCCCTTACATGAATCACTCCAACCCAATATTCTCCCAGAGGTCCACTCAATATGTGGGTAGTGAAAGGGAAAGTGAGCCCCCTCCAAAAGATGTCTCCACTCCGAGAAAGCCAACTTCATTGCTAGCAACTCCCTGTCCCCGATGGAATAATTCCTCTCCGCCTGTGTGAAGGTCTTGGAGAAGAAGAAGCAAGGATGATTCCGACCTTGAGCATCCTTTTGGAAGAGGACTGCTCCTGCACCAATGGATGAGGCATCCACCTCCATTATAAACGGCTTATCAACATCGGGACGATGTAGGATGGGAGCGCTAGCAAAATGAGACTTAATAGAAGAGAAGGCTCTGGAGTCCTCTTCAGATCACAATTTGGGATTTGCTCCCTTCTTGGTGAGGGCTACCAAGGGAGCTACCAAAGTTGAGAAGTGGGGAATGAACTGGCGATAGTAATTAATGAACCCCATAAAGCGCTGCACCGCTTTAAGAGAATGGGGTTCTTGCCAGTCCATCACAGCCTGTAGTTTGGCAGGATCCATAGCCAATCCCTGGGTGGAGATGATATAGCCCAGGAAAGGTAAAGACTCCTGCTCAAACATACACTTCTCCAACTTTGCATACAGGGAATTTGCCCGTAAGAGGTCGAAGACTCTGCCAACATCTCTCCGGTGGGAGTCAATATCTGGAGAGAAGATGAGAATATCATCCAGATAGACTATGACCAAGGTGGAGAGCATATCCTGGAAGATATCGTTGACAAAGTCTTGGAAAATGGCTGGGGCATTACAGAGCCCGAAGGGCGGCATCACTAGATACTCATAGTGCCCATCCCTGGTATTAAACGCCGTCTTCCATTCGTCCCCCTCATGGATGCGAATCAGGTTATAAGCATCCCACAGATCTAATTTGGTAAATACCCTTGCTCCCCGTAGCCTATCAAAGAGCTCTGAATCAGGGGCAACAGGTACTTATTCTTAATGGTGATGGCATTAAGACCCCTGTAATCTATGCAAGGACGTAACTCTCCGTTCTTCTTCTGCACAAAGAAGAACCCCGCCCCTGCAGATGACACTGACTTCCTAATGAACCCTCTTGCCAAATTCTCCTGGATGTATTGGGACATAGCCTCCATCTCCGGGAGAGAGAGGGGATAGACACATCCTCGAGGAGGTTCTGCTCCAGGCAAGAGATCAATAGGACAGTCATAGGGACGGTGAGGTGGAAGGGTCTTCGCAGCCTTTTTGGAGAAGACATCTGCATAAGACCAATAGCATTTGGGAAGAGAAGAAAGATCTGTGGGTGTCTCAGTGGTGGAAACCTGAACGCTCTCTCTCATACATCTGCCCTTACATGATTCACTCCAACCCAATATCCTCCCAGAGGTCCACTCAATATGTGGGGAGTGGAAACGGAGCCAGGGTATTCCCAGCAGAATCTCGTCCATTCCCTCGGGAAGGACAAGAAGTGAAATAATCTCCTGGTGGGAAGGGGACATGAATGATGTGAAAGGGACAGTCTGGTGTGTGATTTGTGTGGGAAGTGTCGACCCATTCACTACTCTAACAGTCATCGGTTTGGTGAGCATCACCTGAGGTATTGCATGACACAGAGCAAAAGCAGAGGACATTAAATTTCCCTCTGCTCCAGAGTCCACACAAAGCTCGACTGTTAGAGAAGATGAGCCTAACGTGATTGTCCCTTTAAAGGACAACTTGGAGGAAAATGCCGCATGGTCTAGTGAACCTCCTCCAATGGTTACTAGACGCGATCGTTCTCCCGACCACCGTTAACATTTATTGGCATAATGTCCTAGTTGTTAGCAATTTTTACAAACCATGGGTACCCGAGTGGGCCAGGAGTTAGGTCCCGCTCGAGAAACCTCCATGGCCTCATGGGAGTCAGACGCTTGAACGGAAGATTCTAGAGGTCTGGCGAAGGTGGGAGCCAGCCGAAACCTCTGCCTACACAGGGTCCGCTCTAACCTCCGCACGTTAAATCGGAGGTCGATGCGGGTAGATATAGTAATGAGCTCCTCCAGTGTGGTGGGAATCTCCCTGGTGGCCAAGACGTCCTTCACATGGTCTGCCAGTCCTTTCCAGAACACCGGAATAAGGACTTTATCCAGCCACCCCAGCTCTGAGACCAGAGTCCGGAATTGGACGGCGAACTGGCTGACCATGGACGAACCCTGTTTTATTGCCAACAATTGGAGCATGGTATCGTGGGTGACACGAGGTCCCAAAAAGACCTGTTTCAGAGCATCCAGGAAAAGAGGAGCACTCTGCACCACATGATTATTACGCTCCCATAGCGGCGTTGCCCACTCCAATGCCCTGCCCGACAAAAGGGATAAAATAAATCCCACTTTCACCCATTCCGTAGGAAAACGTGTAGCCAGGAGCTCAAGATGTATGGAGCACTGACTCACGAATCCCCGACATAGCTTACTGTCACCAGCAAACTTGTCTGGAAGCGGGAGATGGGATAAAGTCAGAGCAGGGGTGGCAGAGGACAAACTGGCTGCAGCTACACTTGCAGCCTGAACAGCGACTGCGGTAACATCCACAGCTGAGGTTGTGCGCTCAAGAGCCGCTAACTTACCCTCCAGCTGCTGGATGTACAGCTGTAAACACTGATCGTCTGCCATTTGCTAGCCAGACCCTGGCGCTAGTATTCTGTTACGGCTAGCGGAACGCACCGAGTAAATATAGCTGTTTATTATAAATGGTGCGTTCACAGCCCGGGGTCCACCGTGCAGGAGGAACCTTCAGCTAGTGAATGGTGGCACTGTTTGGTGGTATAGACTAGCTCTGTTACTTCACAGAGTAGCTGTGAGAGGAAAGCATTGCACCCTGTTAGCCTCACAGGAGCACAAGCTTGCTGCCGAACTGATAGCAGTCAGTTGTTATGCACACACCAATCTCCTCACCGGAGGTGCCGGAATTCTAGGGGCTTATTTCAGCTGGGTCCCTGAATCCATTCATACATAACCACACTGGCGCAAAGCACATATTTGGATTGATACTAGCGCATGGCCGTGCGGCCATGCGAGCATTTTATAGCTGCAGCAAGTACAAGACCTTCCTAAAAGGACCAATGAGAGGCTGCCAAAGAGCCTGAGCACCTTCAGGACCTTCCTGGAGAACCAATGGGCTTTGCTGCAGTATCCAAGCATGTGACCCTCGATCTCCAATGAGAGATCTTACCCTGGGCATGCTCAGAAGGGGAAAAGCAGGACTTAGTTCCAAAAGTGTCTGCTCGCCGCTGCCCAGCACTGGCTTCAATGGCAGAAGCTGGAAAAGCAGCAGTAACCCTTTGTACACAGTTAGACTGAATGAGACGCTGGGACCGACGTCTCCGCTGAGCAGACTCCACTGCGACAGGAGACGAATGGGAGACTGCAGCGGAGATGGCCCGAGATTCCCCCTGTGCAGAGGCGGGAACTCGACCCCTAACACCGTCACTGTCAAAAAGTTTTTTCTAATATATAATATGCATCTTCTTCAATTCAGTTTTATTCCATTGCTTCTAATATTTCCATGTGCAGATGAGAATAAGTGATCCCTCTACACTGTGTCATCCCTTCAGATATTTGTAGACAACTATTAAGTCTTGTCTTAGCCTTCTTGATTGTAAGCTAAATATTCTCAGATCCTTTAACTGCATCACACTGTTGACTCATGTGCATTCTTTGATCTATTATTATACCGAAGTCTTTTTCACACATGTTGTTGCTTAGTTCTTTTCCTCCCATTCTGTAGATATATTTTTTGTTTTGCTTGCCCAGATGTAGACTCTTGCATTTCTCCCAGTTAAATACCATTCTATAATTTGCTCTATTCTTTATCCCATAGTTATATTCTTTATTCCATTGTTCAAGCTTATCTAGAGCTTTCTGAATCCTTTCTCTGTCTTCTCTAGTGTTAAGGTACCGTCACACTCAACGACGCTGCAGCGATATAGACAACGATCCGATCGCTGCAGCGTCGCTGTTTAGGTCGCTGTAGAGATGTCAAACACATCAGCTCCACAACGATGCAGGAGCGATCCTGTGACGTAGCGGTGACTCACTTATCGTTCTCACAGGTCGTTAGCTCCATGTTTAACATTGCTGACATCGTTGCTTTTGCTGTCAAACACGACGATACACGCCGATCTGACGACCAAATAAAGTTCTGGACTTTAAGCTCCGACCAGCGATATCACAGCGGGATCCAGATCGCTGCTGCGTGTCAAACACAACGAGATCGCTATCCAGGATGCTGTAATGTCACGGATTGTTGTCGTTCTCGTTGTAAAGTTGTTTAGTGTGAAGGTACCTTTAGCTATCCCTCCTAGCTTTGCATTGTTTTCAAATTTGATTAGTTTACCTTCAGTGCCCTTATCTAGATAATTTATAAAAATATTGAACAACACTGGAGCCAGGACAGAGGCTTCTGATACCAAACTTGAAACACTCCTCCAATTGGGTGTGCAACCATTTATTACCACTGTTTGAGTACGATCACTAAATCCACCTAGACATAGCCTTGTCAATTCTATACTTGGTCATTTTTTACACCGTTACACCGTTGCATAGCGCGGTCCGTTTAGCGCTGCCTTTAACCTTGTGTGAGCGCTGACTGGAGGGGAGTATGGAGCGGGCACTGACTGCAGGGAGGAAGGACCGGCCATTTTGCCTCCGGACTGTGCCCGTCGCTGATTGGTCGTGGCTGTTTTGCCGCGACCAATCAGCTACTTGGGATTTCCGTGACAGATAGACAGACAGAAGGACAGACAGAAAGACGGAAGTGACCCTTAGAAAATTATATAGTAGATTATATACACTAATTTATCCTTATATTGAGAAACCTACTCTAGTGCATAAAAAATGTGAAGACATTAGAAGAAAAAGTAAACATGGCCTTCCTGGCTTAATGGCAAAGCAAAAAAATAATGGATAGCAAAGTCCATATATCTGAGGGATTCACCCGCTCAGACCACCATGTGTCTTCAGCTACATCTGGAGACACTGTTAGGAGTCTTTTCTCTCCATCAACACAGAAAAAAAAAGTGGCTGTATATTTAACCTCCCAGCCACATCCTTGAGGTGGATATATGGTGAGCAGGCATCACACCCATCTCTCACCTACTCACCTACAAACCCATCCCATAGCATGGCTGATTAATTCCTTCAGCACCTAGTATGCTGAAGAGAAACTTATATATATATATATATATATATATATATATATATATATATATATATATATATATATATATATATATATATATATATATATATATACACAGTACAGACCAAAAGTTTGGACACACCTTCTCATTTAAAGATTTTTCTGTATTTTCGTGACTATGAAAATTGTACATTCACACGGAAGGCATCAAAACTATGAACTAACACATGTGGAATTATATACTTAACAAAAAAGTGTGAAACAACTGAAAATATGTCTTATATTCTAGGTTCTTCAAAGTAGCCACCTTTTGCTTTGATGACTGCTTTGCACACTCTTGGCATTCTCTTGATGAGCTTCAAGAGGTAGTCACCGGGAATGGTCTTCCAACAATCTTGAAGGAGTTCCCAGAGATGATTAGCACTTGTTGGCCCTTTTGCCTTCACTCTGCAGTCCAGCTCACCCCAAACCATCTTGATTGGGTTCAGGTCTGGTGACTGTGGAGGCCAGGTCATCTGTCGCAGCACCTCATCACTCTCCTTCTTGGTCAAATAGCCCTTACACAGCCTGGAGGTGTGTTTGGGGTCATTTTCCTGTTGAAATATAAATGATGGTCCAACTAAACGCAAACCGAATGGAATAGCATGCCGCTGCTAAATGCTATGATAGCCATGCTGGTTCAGTATGCCTTCAATTTTGAATAAATCCCCAACAGTGTCACCAGCAAAGCACCCCCCACCATCACACCTCCTCCTCCATGCTTCACGGTGGGAACCAGGCATGTAGCGTTCATCAGTTCACCTTTTCTGTGTCATACAAAGACATGGTGGTTGGAACCAAAGATCTCAAATTTGGACTCATCAGACCAAAGCACAGATTTCCACTGGTCTAATGTCCATTCCTTGTGTTCTTCAGCCCAAACAAGTCTCTTCTGCTTGTTGCCTGTCCTTAGCAGTGGTTTCCTTTAAAAAGAGAAAACACAGTTGTTTGACAATAAATGGCTTCACCCAACCACTAGCCATGATTGGAGAAAAAGTTTTGGTGTAATCATTCATATTCTCTGAAAAACGGCCAAGGAAGTAAAAATTTGCCGGAGTATGTAAACTTTTGAAAACAACTGTATGTTTGATTTTTTTCTATTGGTTTATGTTTAGTGGGGTGAAAGGGAGGTGATTTGAATGTTCAAATTTTTTAATATTATTTTAAAAACATTTTTTTTTTACTTTTGGTATACTTCAATAGTCTCCACGGGAGACTAGAAGCTGTCATAACTCAATCAGCATGTAGCATCAACCTGCATGTAGCAGAATTACTCACTTGCTTTGAGCTCTGACCACTGGGCGGAACTCATGGCAAGCCAGCAGTGACAACCATAAAGGTCTGCAGGAGACCTCTAGTTGTCATGCCAACCCATCAGTGACCTGCGATCACTTGATGGGGGTCACCGATGGGCAGTTTTCTGTCACCCTTGCCAGAAGCCCGTGTTAAATGCCGCTGTCAGAGTTTAACATTGGCATTTAATGGGTTAACAGCCATGGGAGGATTGTGACTCCTCCCGAGGCTGTTAGATGCCCATATCAGCTTTTCAAAACAGCTGACATGTGCAGGAAAAGATGTGGCCTCAGCGCCTAAGCTTACATCAAAGGGAGGGTGTCTGACATCAGCGTACATTTATGCCCAATGTCAGAAAGGGGTTAATAGTAACTAATAAAATGCATTTTGCTGTGGATTTTCCATTTCCACATCAAGATTCAAAATCTGCATCAAATCTGCAATGTGTGAACAAGCTGCAGAAGTGATGATCATGCAATGCAACAGCGTACAGATGCAGAGACCATAATTAGGAAATAAACTGAACAGTAATAGAGCTTCTCTGCCTTTTGTCAAATGTATTATACAAATAATGATCACTATAAAACATTTTACTAAAGAGCTTCATTACAGCGCATTTCACTCTGTTTAAAGGTACCAATGTGAAACCATCCTAATAAAAAGCTAAAAATGGTCATTGGCTGCAGGGTCAGGTAATGTGTGGTCACAAAGTCATTACATCCAGTTCAGCAGAGATCCTCGGAGTGGCAGCACTGTAGAGGTAAGTAGAGATTATTTTCAGAAATCTCATCTACACACTGTAGCCAATTTCAAAAGAAAGATTTCTAAATGCTGAAGGGGCTAACCGGGACTTTGCTTATTTTCACCTTTGGGTGTGAGAAATTACAGGCATGGAACTGCTAAGTACCTGCCTCTTCTACCCAGCATTAATCTCTGCCTGCTCTGAGTGGTCACAGATCGCTCTTGTAGACCATTCTGCAGCTTCCAGAGTGGTTTCACATCGACACAGCAGCTACTTCTCTTCTGCTCTGTCAATAGGGAATTACTACCAATGTAATGCTGATTGATAGCCAGCTCCCTGCTGCCTAACTGCGGAGAGTTGGTTGGCAATCAGCATTATGCCAGCAGTTACATCCCATCGGCAGAGCAGACCAAGAGAAACAGCAGTGATCCTACATTATTTGAAGCCTATATTTGGACTAGATGTCAGTCCCCCATGTATTTCTATTAGAAATCCATTGATATTAAGAAGCCTTTAATATTTATGCAGATAGATAATGAATTTTTGCCAAAGTGCGGCTCATGATACAAGGGGGCCTGAAATGGACAAGGTAATTTGGCAAATAAGGAGCTGTAAAAATTAAGACAAATTTTTTTTTTCCTGGAAATCAGTGTCTATAAGTTTAGACTTGGTAACTCCTAAGATGAAATGATATTTGTAGTATTGCCTCTTAGTGTTGCCTCACTTTTAGTCTATCAGGTGAGTTATCTGAGTTTTTAGAGACATGAGCACATGCGCCCTGTTGATTTTAAATGTTCAAATATCACCAGCAGAAACTTAATACATCATGTTATGCATGTAATATAATTAATCAGTCCAAACTATTTAAAATAGAATTAAGATGCAGAATTCTAATAAATGTAATATTTTTCAGTGACAAGTGATGCTCCTTCCTGAACACCTTTGTTCAATGAAATTATCATAATCATTGTCATTAAAACCTAAATTGAGCTAATTAGTATAATGCACACTGTGCTATTTTTTTTCTCCCTCAGCGAGCAGTCACTAAGATTAATTTTCCCTTGGGTAAATTAGTAGAAACACATTGATACATCTGCCAGCCCCCTCACAGCTGTAGGGCGAGTGACATGTTGCTTTTCTAATTGTCTGATCACACCAGGCATGACAGTGAACTCTCATACATTAACACAGAATTCTAAAAGTTTTTCGAGTGAACATTAAACTTTTCTTAACTTTTCACACTCACAGTTGAGTGTTGTCAGATTTATTACATTGAGAGCAAAATAAAACATTAATTGTACAGTAATAAGCAATGTACTTGAGGAGGATCAATTTTGTCAAGTGGTCTTTAACCCCTTCCCTACATTGGATTTGCTGGAACATCCTACTTGCCAATTTATCGACTTACTGGTACATCTTGGTGATTTTGAAGGTACGGGAGGTGTGCCAAGCATGAACACTGCATGGAGCTCAGCTAAAATGACAACCGACTCCTGCACTAACAGCAAGATCCAGTGCCAGTATTGCTCTTGGCTGTTTAACCCTCTAAATGTTGCGATCAATAACAATCGTGTCATTTAGAAAACTATGCCTGCACCTCACACACAAAATGGGATGCCCAAGGGCATAATATTGACTGGAAGTCAAAGAATGATTTCCAGGTCTACCAGGTTCATTGGCCTAACAAGGCTCTTGTCAGTGTAAAATTTACAGGTCTAATACCTCGTAATGCAAAGGTATTGCATGGTATTGGACCAGTGATCAGAACATGTACTGTTCAAGTTTCAGAGAAAGACAAAGTAATAATGTAAAAACAAGTTTTCAAAAAATATAAAAAAATAAAAAAAAATAAAAAAAATCATAGAAGCATTTTCTACCAATAAAATCATATTTTCTATATAAAAACAAAAGCATATAAAATGTCAACATATTTGGCATCGCCAGGATCACCCAAACTATAGTATTGCTATAGAAAAAGTGAAAAAAAATAAGGTTGTAAGAAAAGACAAATTGTATCACTGAAAACATTGTCCCACAAATAATAGGCCCTGATTCTTCAGTCAGTAGAAAAATAAACGGTTATCTCTCTAAGCTATGCATAAACAATTTTTTTTCTAGAAAATTGTTCTTAATGTGCAAACATAGCAAAGAAAATAAATGTGGTAATGCTGTCATCCTACTGATCCAAAGAATACATCTATTTTATCAATGTTACTGCACAGTGAACAGTATAAGAATAGCAATTTGTGAATTGCTATTTTTTGTTCATTCTGCCTTCCAAAAATCAGTAAAAAAAGATTTAAAAATGTTATCAGCAAAGTTAAATGCGATAATTTGCATTCATGTGCCCATTGCTATACATATAACAATCATTCAGTGGAAATATCCTGTAATTGTGCCTACCGGTTAGTGGACAAGATGTTCTGGAGATTCCTCAAATCAATGAAATATGTTGTAGATCCACTAGATAAGGAGTAGCTCTTCAATTCCAAGTCTGTGTTGTGGTGTCTATAGCGCTCTGGCCGGCTGCGCTTACCATGGCACACTGAATAAGGAAAAGACTGCCACTTAGAGCAAATGGGACATCACTTGCTATGGGTTCCCCCATAGGCAAAAACAATAATCTGTTATCCTAGGTGTTTCGGAGGTAGCGTTCTCCTTCCTCAGGGATTACACCTAACAAGCATTTCACATTCTTTTATAGGTAAGTATTGATGGCCCATGATTACCCATATTTCAGAGTTATTTGTCTTCAAATGATCAACGGGAGTAAAAGTGTTTAATTGTAAGATCCACTGGCCTTCTGCCCTCGTCATTACTTTTTATACACACAGGAAGTCAGGGCTGAATTTCATGCAGCTTTTTCACTCCACACAAAGTGGTAGCGCTATTGCATCTTTTAAAATCACTTTGAGATCTAAAAACGCTATGTACTTCAAAATAAAAACTTTAACTCATGCCGCTATAATCAAGTCCTCATACAGCTTTGTCAAACTAAAATAGAAAAGTTAAATAATTATATCTCCCAAAATATGATAATGCAAAGCAAACATTGTAGAACAAAGATTTCAGTGTGTGAAAGTAGCAACACAATAGAAAAAAACAATATAAATCTTGTATTGCTGTAATTCTACTGACCTTAGTAGAGCTGTCTCATCACTTATTACATTCTGCACATTGAAAGGCATAAGAAACAAAACAAAAGAAATATTAAACTGCTATAGATTTTTTTCATTTTGCTTCTCGAAAATCACAAAAAGTCTCAGTTCACATTATTTTTCCTGTGCTCTACACTGAGTATTTACATTGGGGAGTATTGTGTGCATGTCTCAAAAAAGCACAAGTTGAGCTCTACAACGGCATATTTACAATTATTACTCTATAATGCCAACTCATGCTTATTTCTGGAAAAAACCTGTGGAGTAAAAATAGTCCCTACATCTGTGGATGAATTGCCAAAGGGGTGTACTTTCTAAAATGGGGTCACTGATGGGGAAATATTCTGTTCTGGCACCTCAGTAGCTCCGCAATTGGCATCTGCAAACTATTCCAGAAAAATCCACAATCCAAAAATCAAATAGCGCTCCTTCATTCTGAACCTCTACAAGTGCCTAAACAGTACTGCATGGATACATATGGGATACTTCTGCATTCAGGAAAAATAGTGTTCTAAGTTATTGTGCCATTTTCATTTATTTCCCTTTCAGGAAATGAAAACTGTAAAGCTAAAACAACATTTTAGCTAAGAAAATGTATTTATTTTACCTTCATGGTGCAATGGTATAAAACTCTGCAAGACACATGCGATGCTAACATGCTCAATATACAATAAGTGATTTCATTGAATAGGGTAGTTTGTAAAAGAGGGTCAATTTTGGGGGACATGGTACTAAAAAAACATTACAGAAAATGTCTGCATACCATAATAGTGTTCCATCGATGTTCGGCTTTGCAGTCTACCGGAACATCATGCACGGAGCGATATACCGGCCACTACACTGTGAGCGGCAGCTGTAACCACTCCCCAGTATTTCAGGTGAAAACTCACTCTGCACAGATGCGCTGCAGTGCGAGCTCTCAATCAAAGTGCCAAGGAGTGATTACAGCAACTGCTCACAGTGCAGTGACCGGTGACTGCAACCAGTCCTTGCACGCCCCAAAAAGCGAGCAGCTTTCACGCGGATATAACTTAACTTACTCCAGTAGCAGTGCTTCCAGTATGGTGCATAAGAAGTGTTTTAACGCTATGTACCTTGCAAACTATGCAAAATATGTCCTATGAGGAATGATTACAGGATTTGGAAATGTTTAGCTTGCAAAAAAGGAGACTGAGAGGAGACTTAATAGCTGTCTGCAAATATCTCAAGGGCCGTCACATTGTAGAAGGATCATCTTTATTCTCATTTGCACAAGAAAAGAATAGAAGTAATGGGATGAAACTGAATGGGAGGAGACACAGATTAGATATTAGAAAATACTTTTTGATAGTTAGGTTGATCAATGAGTTGAACAGGCTGCCACAAGAGGTGGTGAGTTTTCCTTCCATGGAAGTCTTCAAACAGAGGCTGCACAGACATCTGTCTAGGATGATTTAATGAATCCTGCGTTGAGCAGGAGGTTGGACCAGATGACCCAGGAGGTCCCTTCCAACTCTACCATTCTATGATTCTATGAGAATAACACTATAGCAGCAGGTAAACATTGTTTTTACCATGAGAAGCTCCCTTTTAGGAGGGTTAGTGGGTTTACACTTATTTCAATTAAGGGGCACAATATTAAGAACCAAATGCGCACATCATTACATAATAAACAGATTATTTCACTTTCAAAAGTTAAATTTTATCATTTCTAATCAGTAACCGATAGATTTGGTTTGTATGGCAGCTTATAGGTGAGTCAATGATTGATGACGTTCTGCACTATTTAAGCCACTTTCTGTTATAAATTTCTGTTAGTTTTCTTGGGTTGCACTTTTATTGATATTTTCAGTAGCTAAGCTTTACAACTTTTCAGAAAGTTTTTATTTTTTCCAAAATAGACTTTTTTTATGACATAAGACTGTTGCAACATCAATTAGTAAATGTCCCCCTAAATCATTTTGGATGTGGTTGTAGTTACAGAACCTTTAGACATAGAACCCTATTCATCAAAAAAATGGTGTAAAAGCTTTGAAAGATCATAGAATTTTGGCTCAACTCAGAACTGCGACTTTTACCATTTTAAAGCCAGGTTCTCCAAGCTCCAAAAAAATGGATAGAGCTGAGGCAGGACAAGCGGAGGGAGCATGATGTTACAACTTATCTAATTTATGACGAGCTGTGGTGTTCCGTACCCTTGAAATCTCGCTCCAGTACATGACTAGAGTAAGATTTCCGGCATAGCGCACAGAGGCCCATGCCATTCGTTGGTCACTCAAGATTCATGAAGAGCCATTCACCTCTTCATGCATCAGAAGAGTCTGACACCACAATGCCCCCTCATCAACACCAGTGAGAATATCGCCAGTCTTGATGAATTGGGGCAGCAATCTGCAAATTTTTACTAACAGACAGAAGCTTTCCTCCTCCATTATGTAAAACTTTACAAGAGATTTCAACTAATATGAATCATTGAGATCGCTAACATAATTTTCCTTCTTTATTCCTTTTTTATCTTTTTTTAGTGTAAGGGTTTGAACTAGGATTACTAGTTTGGTTACAGTTAGACTAGGCTTAGGCCTAGGGTTAGGGATAAGGTTTAGAGCCAAAGTAACAAAAAACCGACCTTAACAAAAACATAAAAATGTAGTAAAGAAAAAGTGAGAAAAAATGGAATTTTAAGCTGCATTTCAGCAGAAACTAGAAAGTAACTAGAGGATGAAAAGACATTATAATTCTATCAGTATTTTCTTTAAATGCAATACATGGGGTAAGAGGGGTACAATACTGAACTGGTAAAAGGGTCTCAGAGAGTGATAATGGTTAGGGGGCGCATAAAGCTTACCTTGTCCCATGTGCTGGCAATCCATGCTATGCGACTATTACAGGAGGTATGTTTATAAGTCTGATTCTGCTAAACCAGGTGCAGCGCTCCATCACGCACATAACACATATTTTTGGCTACGGCACCAATTATACTTTGCTATGTGAGAGCCATTTCCATTTTGTTTTGCATTTTCACTTTACTGATCTAAAAAACAGGTTTCTATAAACTGTCAGTAATGGACATTTAGACGACTAGAGGGGGAGCCAATATCATTCTAAAAAGCTTCAGAAATAAGAGAGAAGTCTGGTAAAGCTATAAAGAAACATCAAGCTGTCAGAGCTGAAATGGGATTTTTTATTTTATTCCATGAGACTAAAATGTAAAACAGTATAAGGAATTAGCTCTTCTTGGATCTGATAATACCAAAATCCAATCTCTCAGCATCTGTACAGACTGACGGCAGGAACCCTCTCACAATCAATCAGTTTTAACTAAGCCAAAATCAAACACATCATTTTATTATCTAAAGCCAGCGCAGGCTACCTGCTGATATTGGCGACAACTCCCAGCATACTTTGTAACAAACTCGCAATGATGCAACAAGCTGGGAGTTGCAGTTTGAAACAAGCAAAAGGCTTGTCCAATGGAGACAGCAAGTGGAATGGAATCTCCGTCCACAGCCCGAACAGCTCTAGTAATAAACTGTAGGGAATGAGATTACGGGCGTTATGACATTAATTTTAATGGGTTATCATAACTTTAATATTTTACATTTTTGTCTGGAAATGTGATGTATATACTGTCTGGCTGCCAAGATTTTATCTATTGCCAGGGAAATGCTTTTTAATCATTTACAGGTTCTTGAAAATCTTTTGATGTTCTTCATCTTTTCCTACATCTAACATTGAAATAAGACGTTTATTTTATCTAAAGGCACATTCCATTTTTTTATCCCAAAGGCAACACATATACATATATACACACAGAACAGAAACCTGCTATTATTGCTTATTCTCCGTCCATATAAACGCATAAGGGTTCGAAGCCAAGGAATTTTAAAATGCCCAATCTATACACAGTTCCAACTGTTTAGAACTGCATCCTTCCACAGACATATTCTTTGATCCAATAAAAATATGGTTAATATAACTGCAAGCTTTCAGCTTACCCATTAAGGGTTTTTTTTTACCATGGGTCTAAGAACTAACTGGCAGGAAGTTCCTAACTACCTGCCTGTTCTACCTGCAGCCAATCTCTGAAGGCACAGAGCGGCAATCCTGCTGGTGATTCTGTGGCTTCCGCTAATGATAAGTCCACAGAGCAGCTTCTTCTCTTCTGCTCTGCTCTGTCGAGAAGGTGCGACTGCTAATTTCATGCAAATGGACAACCAGCTCCCTGCTGCCTAACTGCGGGAAGCCAGCTGTCAAGCAACATGACACTGGCAGTCACGCCTCTGAGCAATGTAGCCCAGAAAAGAAAGAGATGCTTTGTTGATGTGAAGCAACAGATGGAAAGCAAGAGTGGTCCATGACCACTGTCAGCCAGCACCAAGTAGAATAGATTCAATACAAAACTCACAAAAATTAATACATATGCGTGGCCGAGAGACAAGGATTGTTATATCTCTCCCAATATTTCTGTCCGAAACAATAGGACAGTCTAGGAAACTCCCCAATAAATACAAAACAACAGAACGGAGTATACAAGTCCCAATACGCATTTTATTTAAAAATTGTATAATTTTATTTATATTATCAAAATATATAATTCAAACTGAGTAATCAAATATAAATACAATACATATAAATAACAGGATTAGTGGAGGAGGAAACACTATAATAGTGGCGGAGCGGATGACAACACCTATCACATCATATCACAAGGACTGCTATTGTGGGAGCCATAGTATGAAAACAGTCTGTGGCAATAGCCCTAATCATCATAGCTATATTGCTCAAAAAAAAAAAAAAAAAAAAAAAAAAAAAAAAAAGTTGCAACAGTGCAGGTTATATCACTAGCTAAAGTGCCATAGTGCCTACAGGACTCATCACCTCATATCATATAAAGCAGCTTACCCATTAGGTCTGAGATGTCTCACCACGCTCCACACACCACCCCCTTGACGCACGTTTCGCGGTCGCTTTCTCAAAAAGGGGTTATTGCCACAGACTGTTTTCATACTATGGCTCCCACAATAGCAGTCCTTGTGATATGATGTGATAGGTGTTGTCATCCGCTCCGCCACTATTATAGTGTTTCCTCCTCCACTAATCCTGTTATTTATATGTATTGTATTTATATTTGATTACTCAGTTTGAGTTATATATTTTGATAATATAAATAAAATTATACAATTTTTAAATAAAATGCGTATTGGGACTTGTATACTCCGTTCTGTTGTTTTGTACCAAGTAGAATAGGCAGGTAGTTAGCAACTACCTGCCTATTAGTTCTTAGGCACATAGTAAAAAAAAATAAAACAGCCCAGAGAATCCAATTTAATTAGATATACCATGTACGCCTTAGAGCTCATGCAGATGTCCGTGGATCTTGGTCCAAGCACGGACCGCAATGAATGGACTGTCCACCTGTTTCACAACCTGATCACAACAACATTATAAAAGCCTATGAGGCTGTTGAGTTTGGGTCATGCATGCATGGGTCCTTACAAATATACTATGCAGTGGGTCAAATGGTTTACTGGAAACTTACTGTTCCTTGAAATTTCTTCTTTACTTGGTCTCTCTGCACTGTCTCCATTCATCGCTTTCCTTAAAGAGGCTGTCAGCTTAAAAAAAGAAAAAATTCTATTGTGAGATTTTCAGTTTAAGGCCACGTTTATACCTTCAGTATCTGATCATGATTTTACCTCAGTATTTCTAAGCCAAAATTAAGAGTGGAGCAATCAAATTAAAAGTGTAATAGAAATACATCATCACTTCTGTATTTATCACCCACTCCTGATTTTGGCTTACAAACACTGAGGTAAAATACTGACAAAATACTGATAGTGTCACCATGGCCTAAGGGTACCACATTTTCCGGCGTATACAAAAAAACCCCTGTTTGGGAAAGAAGAACAGACAAATTGCGGCGCCCTAAGTGCGTAAACACAATATTATAGTCTTTAAAGGGTGCACAATTTTATGCACTCACCTGATAAAAGACTGAAATGGCTTTAAATTATGTATCCTCAGAATTCCCTCTGAGATACTTTTCAATATACAGGGCTTGCAGCTTGCCTCGGGTGGATCCAAGTGAAAGAGCCAGAGTAAGGCTCACACAGGATGAGTAATTCAAGAAAAGCACATCCAGCCCATGAATGGCAGCGCTTCCCAGGACTCACATTCAAAGATGATATTTCATATTTTTTTATTTCATAACTTAAAATAGAAGAGATACAACGCGTTTCGGATACAGTATATATCCTTCTTCAGTTATCATAAAAACACAGTACAAATCCTACTAGTATAAAATTCAATTACACTTATATATAGAATCAAACCTTTTATCCCAGCCTCAGAAACTTGATTTGGGGTGTGGACCAAGTTCAGGAAAACACCCACTAATTGATACAGCCTTGTTAACATTGATGCAAGAAAGAGAGGAAGAAGAAGAAAAAAAAACAAAAAAAACAAAGGGAAAAAAAAAAAAAAAAAAAAAAAAAGCAACCTTTACACTCTCTCTATAATATCATTCAATCCATTTGGAAATAATGTTCCCAAACGATATATCCAAAACGTTTCTTTCCTGTTTAAAAGAGAATTCCTGTTTGCAACCCCAGAGGGTATCTGCTCCACTGGAGTTACTTTTATGTTAAAAATTTTATTATGTTTAAGTAGCAGATGTCTTGAGAGACTATGTTTTAAAAAGCCGTTTTTTGCTCTATTTCTGTGGCCATTAATGCGGGAGCGCAGTGTCTGTACAGTGCGTCCCACATATTGCAAACCACAGCTGCATGTGATGACATATACAACATGATCACTACTACAGGTGAGTCTTTGTGGGATTTCAAAGACATCACCAGTATTATTGCATTTGATAATTTTAGCTCCATGATCTAGGATCCCACAGGTACAACATTTTTTGGAGTTACATTTGAAAACTCCGGTGCCTTGAAGAACTCCACATAAAGTTTGATCCTTATTTTTATAAATGTTTTTTCTTTTTGAATCCAACTGTTTTTTTAATTTACTGGGGGCCACCAAATTTTTCAAAGTTTTCCCCCTTCTATATGTAATCCCTGGTTTATCAGGGAGATGTTTTCCCAAGACAGGGTCACGCTTCAAGATATACCAATATTTAGAAAGCACAGTTCTTATGACTTTATTTCCCCTATTGAATGTTGTCACAAAATTCAATTTCCAGCGATCATCACTTTTTTCCTTACCAGTAGTCAAAGTATCCCCCTTCCTGGTTTTTCCTTTTAAACATTCCTCCTGTGTTTTTATTTTGTTGTCCCTATATGCACCATTTACCAAATTTTTCGGGTATCTTTTCTCCTTAAATTTTCTTTTTAAAATTTTAGACTGAGCTACATAATCAGATTCTCTCGTACAATTCTTTCTGATGCGATAAAATTGGCTGTGGGGTATATTAACCTTCCACTTCTTGTAATGTGCACTATTGAAATCTAAAAAGCCATTTGAATCCACTTTTTTGAAGTGGGATTTCGTGATGATTTTTTTCCCACTATGGCTGATCTCTAAATCAAGAAATACCATTTTTTCTTTATTAATTTGGGATGTAAACGTAATCCCCCAGGTGTTATTATTGAGCTCCTTTATTAATTGTGCCGCTTCCTCCTCTGTCCCCTTCCATATGATAATCAGATCATCTATGAAGCGCTTATAAAGCTTTATTTTGTCATAGAAAACAGGCTTAGAAAGTGACGATGAGGACTCGAATCGCCCCATGAATAAGTTTGCGAAACTTGGCGCGACCCGAGCCCCATCGCGGTGCCGAGCAACTGTAAGTACAGTACGCCTTCAAAAATGAACACATTGTGTTCAAGAATGAATTTCAGACCCTTTAGCAGAAAATCTCTTTGTTCGGGGAGCATCTCTGTCTTTGCTAAATAAAAACTCACCGCATTTACCCCTATTTCGTGATCTATGTTGGAATATAATGAATTTACATCCAATGAGATAAAGGAATAGTTATCTTCCCATTCAATATCCCTCAGTTCCTCGATTAATTGTGTGGAATCTCTCAAATATGAAGGAAGAGACTTTACTAGATCTTGTAGAAACAAGTCAATATAATGAGAAAGATGACAAGTTAAAGACCCTATTCCTGATATTATTGGTCTGCCAGGTGGTTTTTCACAGTTCTTATGCACTTTTGGTAAATGATAAAATAACGCCATGGTTGGCGCAGGATTTGATAAAAACTTTTTTTCTGTTTTATTGAGAATGTTCCTCTCATAGGCTTCCTTAATCATATGGTGATAGTCCCGAACAAAGGATTGTGTAGGATCTTCTTTTAGAATTTTGTAATATCTCATGTCAGACAATATGTTCAAAGCTTCCTCAATATAGTCAGATCTGTTTTGCACAACTACTCCCCCCCCTTTATCAGCCTGCCTTATTACTATATCTGTATTTTGTCTCAAATCCTCCAATGCTATTTTTTCTCTTTTAGAGATATTGTTCTCCTTTTTTATCTTATTTTTTCCAATTCCATGCTTTTGAAATTACTTGAACTTGAAAATTTTAAAAGTTTACATTTTTTTTATTTGGTGAACGATGACATTACTAGGAAACTCAAAGTATTTGAAAATGATCTGGTAGATGTAAAAATACAAAAATTTCGTAGGGATACTGTTAAAACCAAACCAATGTCAAAGGAACCAATCAGGAATAAAAACCTGATAGGTATCAATGAACCAACAAAGAAAAATCCTGGTAATTTAAGAACAGAAGTCCGGGTCCCACAGGAATTAGGTTTAAAACAAACAAGGACTATAATTAATTCAAATATAAAAAATATACATGATATTGAAACAACTATATCTCAAATTAAATTACCTCTAAATACGTCTACCCCCGAGAACATTCACACCATATTTAATAAAAATGCAAAGAAGAAAAAACCTCCACCCATTGAAAAAAACATTCCATTAGAGCCCAGGATCATTATAATGAAAAATGCTCCAACATTACCTCTCCCTAATCCTGGACTTCCCCCATTGGAAATTCCTACTGCTTCCCACAGGTTGGAAATTTCCAATGTTGAATTTGATATAAATGAACTAACTATCCATGACCACACGGAATCCTCATCTACATTTACCACAGTATTACAAGCGCCCACTCCATCACCATCCTCAGTAATATCCAACATCTCTTTTTTAGAGATAGGTCCCACACGTCCAAGCGCTTCAGAAATAATTTTACCACCACTAATCAGTTCTTCACAAACAGCTCAAATTTTAAGTCCAATACAAAAGAATCCTATTACAAATTACTTCGCACCAACGGTAATATCAAGATCCAAAAAAAGAAAAGTAGAGCAAGAGGAAAAAGAGGAAAGGGATCTAATAGAAATCTGAGAATATGTAAAAAAACAAGGAACCCTGAAACTAATAGACAACTAAATCCGCCTCTGGTTAAAATATTTAATTTATCATCCCATATTTTATCCTCCTCAGAAATGGAAATTTTAAGTAGGGGACTAAACTTCTGCCCTGCTCAAGATATGAATGCATTTGATCTTTTTCTCGATTTAAATGCGTACACTCGCAAACTCACTCTTAAAAGGCATTTCTTGTTGAACGAAAAAAATGGGGACATTGGGGATGCAAAAGAAATATTGATCCCAATAGAGACAAACAAAGAAAGGGAATATATCCACAAGGAGGTACACCCAAAATCTCTATTTATTCCTCATCAACACAGAGGACCAAATATAGACACTTTTTTTTCATTAGTATCTGAAGAATTTAGGAAATGGGAAAATAATAATAATAAACATAAAATCCAAAAGCATGGAATTGGAAAAAATAAGATAAAAAAGGAGAACAATATCTCTAAAAGAGAAAAAATAGCATTGGAGGATTTGAGACAAAATACAGATATAGTAATAAGGCAGGCTGATAAAGGGGGGGGGAGTAGTTGTGCAAAACAGATCTGACTATATTGAGGAAGCTTTGAACATATTGTCTGACATGAGATATTACAAAATTCTAAAAGAAGATCCTACACAATCCTTTGTTCGGGACTATCACCATATGATTAAGGAAGCCTATGAGAGGAACATTCTCAATAAAACAGAAAAAAGGTTTTTATCAAATCCTGCGCCAACCATGGCGTTATTTTATCATTTACCAAAAGTGCATAAGAACTGTGAAAAACCACCTGGCAGACCAATAATATCAGGAATAGGGTCTTTAACTTGTCATCTTTCTCATTATATTGACTTGTTTCTACAAGATCTAGTAAAGTCTCTTCCTTCATATTTGAGAGATTCCACACAATTAATCGAGGAACTGAGGGATATTGAATGGGAAGATAACTATTCCTTTATCTCATTGGATGTAAATTCATTATATTCCAACATAGATCACGAAATAGGGGTAAATGCGGTGAGTTTTTATTTAGCAAAGACAGAGATGCTCCCCGAACAAAGAGATTTTCTGCTAAAGGGTCTGAAATTCATTCTTGAACACAATGTGTTCATTTTTGAAGGCGTACTGTACTTACAGTTGCTCGGCACCGCGATGGGGACTCGGGTCGCGCCAAGTTTCGCAAACTTATTCATGGGGCGATTCGAGTCCTCATCGTCACTTTCTAAGCCTGTTTTCTATGACAAAATAAAGCTTTATAAGCGCTTCATAGATGATCTGATTATCATATGGAAGGGGACAGAGGAGGAAGCGGCACAATTAATAAAGGAGCTCAATAATAACACCTGGGGGATTACGTTTACATCCCAAATTAATAAAGAAAAAATGGTATTTCTTGATTTAGAGATCAGCCATAGTGGGAAAAAAATCATCACGAAATCCCACTTCAAAAAAGTGGATTCAAATGGCTTTTTAGATTTCAATAGTGCACATTACAAGAAGTGGAAGGTTAATATACCCCACAGCCAATTTTATCGCATCAGAAAGAATTGTACGAGAGAATCTGATTATGTAGCTCAGTCTAAAATTTTAAAAAGAAAATTTAAGGAGAAAAGATACCCGAAAAATTTGATAAATGGTGCATATAGGGACAACAAAATAAAAACACAGGAGGAATGTTTAAAAGGAAAAACCAGGAAGGGGGATACTTTGACTACTGGTAAGGAAAAAAGTGATGATCGCTGGAAATTGAATTTTGTGACAACATTCAATAGGGGAAATAAAGTCATAAGAACTGTGCTTTTTAAATATTGGTATATCTTGAAGCGTGACCCTGTCTTGGGAAAACATCTCCCTGATAAACCAGGGATTACATATAGAAGGGGGAAAACTTTGAAAAATTTGGTGGCCCCCAGTAAATTAAAAAAACAGTTGGATTCAAAAAGAAAAAACATTTATAAAAATAAGGATCAAACTTTATGTGGAGTTCTTCAAGGCACCGGAGTTTTCAAATGTAACTCCAAAAAATGTTGTACCTGTGGGATCCTAGATCATGGAGCTAAAATTATCAAATGCAATAATACTGGTGATGTCTTTGAAATCCCACAAAGACTCACCTGTAGTAGTGATCATGTTGTATATGTCATCACATGCAGCTGTGGTTTGCAATATGTGGGACGCACTGTACAGACACTGCGCTCCCGCATTAATGGCCACAGAAATAGAGCAAAAAACGGCTTTTTAAAACATAGTCTCTCAAGACATCTGCTACTTAAACATAATAAAATTTTTAACATAAAAGTAACTCCAGTGGAGCAGATACCCTCTGGGGTTGCAAACAGGAATTCTCTTTTAAACAGGAAAGAAACGTTTTGGATATATCGTTTGGGAACATTATTTCCAAATGGATTGAATGATATTATAGAGAGAGTGTAAAGGTTGCTTTTTTTTTTTTTTTTTTTCACTTTGGTTTTTTTTTGGTTTTTTTTTTTTTCTTTTTTTTTTCCCTGTGTTTTTTTTTTTGTTTTGTTTTTTTTTTTCTTCTTCTTCCTCTCTTTCTTGCATCAATGTTAACAAGGCTGTATCAATTAGTGGGTGTTTTCCTGAACTTGGTCCACACCCCAAATCAAGTTTCTGAGGCTGGGATAAAAGGTTTGATACTATATATAAGTGTAATTGAATTTTATACTAGTAGGATTTGTACTGTGTTTTTATGATACCTGAAGAAGGATATATACTGTATCCGAAACACGTTGTATCTCTTCTATTTTAAGTTATGAAATAAAAAAATATGAAATATCATCTTTGAATGTGAGTCCTGGGAAGCGCTGCCATTCATGGGCTGGATGTGCTTTTCTTGCATTTTCCGGCGTATAAGACAACTTTTTAACCCCTGAAAATCGTCTCAAAAGTCGGGGGTCGTCTTATACGCCGGGTACGGCGTGTGCAGGGAGCGATCCTGGATGGTTCCCAGTGTCTGAAGGAGAGGAGACTCTCCTTCAGGCCCTAGGATCCATATTCATGTAAAAAAAAAAGAATACAAATAAAAAATATGGATATACTCACCCTCCGACGGCCCCTGGCTCTCAGCGATGCAAGCAGCAGCCTCCGTTCCTAAGAATGCATTGAGCGTAGGACCTGCGATGACGTCACCTCTATTGCCTCTCTGTTCCTCACCATCACCAGTTCGGTCTTCATCATAACTTCCAATCCTTGCTGCTTGTGCTGAAATCACTAGAAGTTCATGATGTCATGAAACCCAAAGTACCAGAATCTAATTAACTGAAAACCACAAACACATATTAACCAACAACTATAAGATGGATTTCATCAATCAAGGTATCATTTAATCAGTATAATAGCGCCAACCTGACAGTGTCTGTAGTTTACTGAACAAAATCCTGCTGACAGGTTCGCTTTAAAACTGTGGGTATTGGGGATTAATTGAAGTGTCCTGAGTAATGCATTCCAAATAATTGACATAGTGCGGGAGAAGTCTTGGAGAGGAGAGTGGGAGGTTTGGATTATTGAGGATGTTAATCTTATGTCATTAGCAGATTGGAGGGCTCGGGTAGGGTGGTAGACTGAGACAAGGGAGGAGATGTAGAGTGGTGCTGAAGCATGGAGTGCTTTATGGGCGAGAGTGCTAAGTTTATATTGAGCAATGTAGCGGATGGGTAACCAGTGCAACGTCTGGTACAGGGTAGAGTCATCAGTGTAACTGTTGTCAATGAATGATTTTTTTACCTTCCATTTGATGTTTGTTATACTGTAAACACAGTCATTCTGATCTTCTTCACAATATTCTGATGATGCCACCACAAGTCTGAAATGTAGAACAAGATTTAACTAAAGTTTACCTGGTGAATGTCAAATGATATGTATAACATTCCCACACCATGATTACATTTTAGGTCACGGGAGACAATACCGGATATGCATAATGTTAAAGTGGTCATTCACTACTTTTATTAGCATTTTTTTTAAACTATTTAAACCAGTTTAAAATAAATTATTATAAACTATTAGAAAATTTGCTCACAAGAATTTTTTTTTAGAGACCGAGGGGCCAATTTATCAAAGCTTTTACACTACAAAAGCTTTGAAATGTTGCAAAATGTTTGTGAGACTAGGAGTAGGGCAAAAAGGTTTTTTTTACTTTAGGTGTTTTTTTACCAATTTGATAGTTCTGGAAAAATGGGTGCAGTTGCATAGCAAGGGCTGGGTGTGTCTATGAGAGCCTGTCAAATTCATCAAAAATGCTGACACTTTGCACATCAGAAATACTACTCCAGTCCCACTTACTAGATGCAACTAATTAATTAAGTGGCATACGACTCTTAAAGGGAACCTATCACCCCGTTTTTTAAAGATTAGATAAAAATAGTGTGAAATAGGGGCAGAGCTGGGCTTTACATTACTGCCTTTTTGGGCCTTTACACCCCCGTTAGGCTGCCGAAATACCTTTGTGAAGTGGCCGTTTTCTGCTGTCACTCAAGTTGGTCAGGTCGGATGGGCGTGGTCACAGCGCTGTTTCTCCCCCAGATCAGGCTCATCATTACGTTGGTGGCGTAGTGGTGTGCGCATGTCCAAAGAGAAGATCCACTGCCCAGGAGATTCAAAACGCTACGCTACGCTATTCGCCGTTTACCGGTGGGCGCGGCCATCTTTCCTGTGGCCGCGCGTGCGCAGATGGAGCGCTCTGCTGCCCGGGGCTTCAGGAAAATGGCCGCGGGATTCTGCGTGTGCGCAGATGGAGATCGCGGCGGCCATTTTCCTTAAGCCCCGGGCAGCAGAGCGCTCCATCTGCGCATGCGCGGCCACAGGAAAGATGGCCGCGCCCACCGGTAAACGGCGAATAGCGAAGACCGCGCTGTTTTGAATCTCCTGGGCAGTGGATCTTCTCTTTGGACATGCGCACACCACTACGCCACCAACGTAATGATGAGCCTGATCTGGGGGAGAAACAGCGCTGTGACCACGCCCATCCGACCTGACCAACTTGAGTGACAGCAGAAAACGGCCACTTCACAAAGGTATTTCGGCAGCCTAACGGGGGTGTAAAGGCCCAAAAAGGCAGTAATGTAAAGCCCAGCTCTGCCCCTATTTCACACTATTTATCTAATTTTTAAAAAACGGGGTGATAGGTTCCCTTTAATGAATTAGGTGCCTTCCATTACAGCAAAACTGGCGTCACACGATTCTGCTCTTCGCCAGCCTTGATGAATCGGCCTCAAAAATTCTTAATTTTCTGAAAATATCAAAATGACCACCAACTATTCGCCAGTTGCCATGATCACTGACAGGCATGTAGTTATGTATCCAGAACTCTATTACAAAGGCTTACGACACTTACCCAGATCACAATGAAGCCATAAAGTCCAGTCATAAACTCAAAGCTAAACTACTTAAAACTAAACAAAAAGAGGTAGAAGGGAGGTGGAAATTTGTTGACTGACTTGACCCCCGTACTAATATACCGTTCCCTTCCTGCTAACCAGGTAGCCACTTGTATCCTGAACTTATGCTTTCATTCATTTTATAAAGGGTCTACAGTCATTGGGTTGAATCGTTAAGCACTAAATCTTCATTTTACCTAGTTCCTAAAGATCAGCACATTCAGCCATTAAGGAGTGACACTTTTGCAGAAAGTCTATGTACAATATCAACCATCTGCTCTACAGAAGATTGACTTGAAGCTGTAACAAATGTATTGCCTTTAAAAAGAACATTTGGATCCCTATGTGCTGTAGAATTATAATGACTGGCTCTTTAAGCCCAGAAAGCCTCGGTGAACAGGTGCTACATGGACACAAGTTATTAAAACGTTTAATGTACTTGCCAAGAAATATTTTTAAGGTAGCGTATTCTGCTTCTCTGAACTCTGGAAATCATATACAACACAATTAAAGGCTGCTATCCTGGCCAAGTGAGAAGACATATAACCAGATCTATAAAACACATTTTTTCCTTGGATCGGTAGGCTGCAAACACCCTTTAATGTCTGTCTCATAAAAGTAACAGTAACATGTTTTCTCCAAACAACTGGAATTCTTTCACTTCTTATAACATTATAAAGGGCTTCCCATCACAGCAGTGTGCGAGCAGGGGCATCTGAGATCACCCCAGCGCTAAATAAAATGCTTAATAATCTTTAAAGCTGCCCACCACACCATTTCCTGCCAGCTTGCAGGATGTAGTAAAATGTTACAATGCCTAATTAGAGTTGTCCTCACACCTCAGCAATGTATAAAGGGACGTTTTACCACAACTTCATGTAATTGAATAAACCATTTTGCTTCAAATTCTGCTATAATTGGTGTTTTCCAATCAATTAACACTGCCATATGCTAGAGAAGAATACACACGCATACACAGGACACACATGTAAGTACTGTATATAACCCATACACATAAGTGATAATCCTCTTATAAAGTCTAGATTCTAAAACCTTTTCTTAATGTATCTAACTTATAAGTTAGTTATGTCGGTAAATTGTGGACATGGCTGTCTCTGTGAGCAGATCTGCATGTTCCATCATATTTTGGATGGGTGCCAGCATTGTTTTCTATGGCACGCACAGTTTTGGTTCCTAAAATGAACAAGTTCATGGCTAGTTCATGCTGCAATTTTTTTCTGCACAGACCATTGGTATGTATGGAAAATAGCTGGTGTGCCCTGACCTTTAGGTTAATATTGGCTCAGTATACTGTCCAGTGTGCATAATGACAGCACAGTAACTGTAAAAAAGGCATCTTAACCCAGTCTAAGGACAAGGTTACACCATTGTAGATTCATTAAACTGAGAGAATATGGTCGATTGTGCTAATGACTCTCGGAACAAACTCAGATCGGAGTTTGACCTAAGTTTCAGCATAGCGTGATACGATTCTCTTCTATGAGGAGAAGATGGATAACAAAATTTCTAATTTTTTTCAATTATGTGAGTGCACAGAAATCGGATTGCATTCAGATATCATCCAAGTGCAGTCCAATGTTTGCCGCGCACCCATAGACTTGAATAGGTAAGTGTTATCTGATGTCAGAGTGAAATCACACCATGCTGGGATTTTTGCCACTGATACATTCTGCCATTGAAAAAGATCACTCATCAGTAGAGTTAAGCGACTTTTACTTTATTCGGACTTTGTCAAAAGTCAGGTCGGGTGAAATCGGTCGATTATTGCGAAAAGTCGGGGGCCGACTGAAACACGAAACCCAATGCAAGTCAATGGGGAATCAAAGTCGGCAGTGAGTGGAGGACAGGAAAACACCTACAGTGCCCATTTTAATGCCAAAAACATCAATTCTTATTACTTAAGCTTGTCAATCTTAATTTACTTTATAATAATAGTTAGGCATTGAAAACTGGGGGTCATTTGACTAAAGTTGTGGGGGGGTAGTGCTGGCTCAAGATTTTCGTGGGCCCAGGAAACGCGGACTACGTCATGGTGGTGGAGCAGGGAGAGGTATTTCAACTTTGCAAGTGCTGTGATCCTGAGCAAGCAGGGGGGGCCCACTCATTGGCATTGGCACTGGCACAGGGCCCCTCATAGTACTGCGGTGTGTTTGACAGCGGGTGGCACCTCCCACTGGCAGAGACACTTTTGCATACTATGAGGGGCCCTGTGCCAGTGACGTCGCCAATGAGTATGCCCCCCCACCTGAAGAAGGAACCTGCACGTTCATCTGCACCTTCCTCTTTGTCCCCATGTAAGGTGGTATAGTATGCGGGAAGGGGAACCTGACTTTAAGCAGGGTCAGATTCTGGCTGTGTAGAGTGCAAGGGAATGTAGTGGTCTGGGTCAATGTACCAGCAGACTCATCTAGCAGTGGCTGGGCAATGGGCAGGATGAGGAGGAAGCACAGATATAGGCCCAAATAATAAAGTAGGCTAAGTGCAGTTCAAATGTGGTAACAGGACTAAACAGGCGGCATTGCTTTGTTCAGTGGAGGAAAACTGTAATGAGTGGCAGACACAGTTAGTAGGCCCAAATAAAAAAGTGGGCTAAATGTCTGCCCAAAAATTGTTCATAAATAAACAGGTGGCATAGCTAGGTACAGGGGTGGGCTCCTCTGCTGAGTAGCAGACAGTGGTAGTAGGCACAAAGTATTAACTGGTCTAAATGGAGGCCAGGGCCCCTGTATACTTTAACTATCATCTATCATTTCAACAAATTTGTATTGGCAGTGCCATTGAAGGATTTAACAGCACAGACTACACAGTGGTGGAGCAGGGAGAGGTAAGTATTGCAAGTGGTAGAGCACTGTTCGAACTGGGGGGAACATTCTTTAGTGGGCGGCGGTACTGGCACAGGGCCCCTCATATTACGACGGTGTTTCTGACGTTGGTTGTGCACCACCACCATCAGTACCAGCTGGCAACCACCACCCACGGGCTCTTCCACCAGACTTCCTCATTTTTTGGAAAATCTAACCAAAATAACAACCATTATATGGTACTGTAAAACAAGGTAGAAGGTGTATATAAACTTGTTGAGAATTTAAATCTCCCTTTTTTTGGGAAAGACTGAACCAAAATTCAGGCCCTGTGCATAAAACAACACAATGGAAGGGGCAGAAAGTGGCTGGCTGATATACGACAAACTAACAGGACTGAAGTTTATCCACTTTGTGAGAATTTGAATCTCACTTTTTTTGGGGGGAGACTGAACAAAAACTCAGGCCCAGTGTATATAACAACGCAATCTAAGTGGCAGAAAGTGGCTGGCTGACATACGACAAACTAACAGGACTGATGTATATCCACTTTGTAACAATTTGAATCTCCCTTTTTTTTTTTTGAGACTGAACCAAAACTCAGGCCCAGTGTATAAAACAACACAGTGTAAGTGGCAGAAAGTGGCTGGAAGATATATGAAAAAATACAAGGACTGTAGTACAATTTCAATCTCCCTACAATGATCTCAGGACAAGTATGGCAACAATAAAAAGGACTGCTGCACACAAAAGTGTGGACAAATAAACAAGATAACTGCAGAAAGGAGCAACAGGATTTTTGCTTTTAAAAAAGCAGTTGGTTTGCACAGCAGCGTGCAAACAGCAATGCAGCTATCAGGGAGACTTATAAGGCAGCCTAATAAGCTAGAGAGCTGACGCACAAAAATATAGCCTCCACTGTCCCTGCAAAAAAAAGGTGGTGTTGGACAGTGGAAATCGCTACAGCACAAGCAGTTTGGGGGTTAATCTTCCCTCCCTAGCTATATCCCTTCTTCTGATGAAGCTGCAGCAACCTCTCCCTATGCTCAGATCGGCAGCAGTAAGATGGCGGTCGGCGTGCACGCCCCTTTATAGCCCCTGTGACGCCACAGAAAGCAAGCCAATCACTGTCATGCCCTTCTCTAAGATGGTGGGGACCGAGACCTATGTCATCACGCTGCCCACACTCTGCGTTCTCCTTCATTGGCTGAAAAATGGCGCTGAAAGTATCATATGAAACGCGACTTTTGCGCACAGATCAGCGACCTCATGGCCGATCCTGTTGTGAATTAGACTTTTTTGGCTCCCTCTTGTGGTCACTAGTGATATGACTCTGGGATTGTCTTTCCTCAGTTTGGCACCCACCTGGGTCGTTAGTCCAGGGGTGTTGCTATATGAACTTCCTGAATTCTCAGTCTGGTGCCTGGCATCGTTGTAATCAGATCCTTCTGTTTGCTCCTGTCTGCTGGTCCTGGTTCTTGCAAAATTAAGCTAAGTCTTGCTTCCTTGTTTTTTGGTTATTTGCATTGCTCTTATTTTTTGTCCAGCTTGTACTACATGTGATTCCTGATTTTGCTGGAAGCTCTAGGGGGCTAGTATTCTCCCCCCGGGCCGTTAGACGGTTCGGGGGTTCTTGAATATCCAGCGTGGAAATTTTGATAGGGTTTTTGCTGACCGTATAAGTCATCTTACTATATTCTGCTATTAGTCAGTGGGCCTCTCTTTGCTAAATACCTAGTTCATTCTTACGTTTGTCTTTTCTTCTTACCTCACCGTTATTATTTGTTGGGGGCTTGTATCCAACTTTTGGGGTCTTTTCTCTGGAGGCAAGAAAGGTCTATCTTTTCCCTTCTAGGGTTAGTTAGTTCTCCGGCTGGTGCGAGACGTCTAGAACCAACGTAGGCACGTTCCCCGGCTGCTGCTATTTGTGGTGCTAGGATTAGATATACGATCAGCCCAGTTACCACTGCCCTTTGAGCTGGTTTTTTGTGTTTGCAGACTTGGTATTTATTTCTGAGACCCTCTGCCATTGGGGTCAGAACACGATCCCACACTAGGATCGAGTCGGGTTTCATGAAACCCGACTTTGCCGAAAGTCGGCGATTTTTGAATTTGTCTGATCCGTTTCGCTCAACCCTACTCATCAGCATTGCCCCATCTAATAACATTGATCCGAGTGCTATCCAATAAAAAATCGAATTGTACTTGTCCGATGTATATGGTGGTGTGAGTGAGCACTAAAAGTGATCAAAGCAGGGATTGCAGCTAGATTTGATCGCTGCTTTTTAGCCACTTAGATGTCGCTATCAACAGGGGCGGATTATCAGAGGGTCAATATGGGCGGTAGCCCAGGGCCCAGTGGTGTGGGGGGCCCTGGGCTACCGCCCATATTGACCCTCTGATAATCCGCCCGAGTGTGACTGAATGCCCGCCGGCATTTATGTGCCCCCGGGCCCGGTGGGCAGAGAGAGGGGGCCTGCATCGGGCCCCTTCTCATCTGCTCACCGGGCCCCTACCGGCGCTGCGGTGGTTTCCTATTGATGTGCGGGGGCGCACCCGCGTGTCAATAGTTAACAACAGCCGCCAGCCAATTGGAGGCTGGCAGCTGAAGTCAGCCGCAGCGCACACGTCGCCGGCGTCTGACGTCATTGTCAGTCGCCGGCAAGTGTGCGCTGCTGGAGGGAGCTCGCCGCCTGGAGCGCTGGTCAGGTGAGGAGAACTCTTTTTTTTTTTTTTTTTTTGCGAACGGCAACCCGGGGGGCCCTGGGCAATATGCTGGACACACTGGGGCAATGCTGGAGACACTGGGGCAATGCTGAAGACACTGGGGCAATGCTGGAGACACTGGGGCAGATTGCTGGACACTGGGGGCAATGCTGGAGACACTGGGGGCAATGCTGGAGACACTGGGGCAGATTGCTGGACACACTGGGGGCAATGCTGGAGACACTGGGGCAATGCTGGAGACACTGGGGCAGATTGCTGGACACACTGGGGCAGATTGCTGGACACACTGGGGGCAATGCTGGAGACACTGGGGCAATGCTGGAGACACTGGGGCAATGCTGGAGACACTGGGGCAATGCTGGACACACTGTAGGCAATGCTGGACAATTGGACATACTGGGGCAGATTGCTGGACACACTGGTGGTAATATGCTGGACACACTGGGGCAATGCTGGACATACTGGGGCAGATTGCTGGACACACTTTTGGTAATATGCTGGACACACTGGGGCAGATTGCTGGACACACTGGGGGCAGGACTGGAGGCATGGGCAGAATGTAGACACGGGGCATAATTGGAGACACGGGGCAGAATGAAAGACATGGGGCAGGATTGGATCATGGGGCAGGATGGATACGATGGAGACAGATGGGGCAGGATGGGGAGATCATATGGTGTAGAATGGATACTCATGAGTGCAGGATGGGAGAACATATGGCTGGTGCCAGGAATGAGACACACGGGGCCAGGGTGGGGAATATTATTACCATAGGGGCTAATTAAGGGATATTATTACTGCAGTGATGTATTTATTTTATTTTTTGAGTATACTGTTTTAAATGGGGGGGGGCGGTCCTGTTACTGTGCAGAGTGACACTATATTGCCTTTTTTTCTCCATGTGGTGTAATGTAGAAGTTGTGAAAAATTAAGTAATATGTTCTGCAAGCAGAGCTCGAGATAACTGTGTTATTTCCTGCAGAAACGAGTCCTGGCTGGAAGAAATGATGGCGGTCTGTGCTGGATGAAAGATGGAGGACTTCACCTAGAGACGTCACTGGTGAGTCAGTGTTACCTATACACTGACACTATACACTGTATACTATATACAGAGGTCCTGTGTACAATGTCACCAGTGATCACTGTATTACCTATACATTATATACAGAGCTCCTGTGTATAATGTCACCAGTGATCTCTGTATTACCTTTACACAGACACTGCATACTAAGTACAGATCTCCTGTGAATACTGGCACTTATGGTGATAGTATTGTGTTTTGTTTTGTTTTTTATTATTACTGATCAGTATTGTAGTATTCAGTCACTATGTGGTTGTAATATGTGGTCTGGAAATGGTGTTGTGGTATTTGTCCCTTGAATGTGCTATTTGGTCACCAAGTGGTGGTAATATGTGATCTTGACATGGTGCGGTGGTATTTGTTCCTTGTATGTGATATTATTCGATCACTGTGGTTGTAATTTGTGGTCTGGTCATGGCGCGGTGGTATTTGTTCCTTGTATGTGATATTATTGGTCAAAATATACCTAAATTGTATTGCAGATTTTAACAAATATTTAATAGGTTACAGTAGAGTAGGGCCCGGCCATTTTTCTGGAATAATCTGGTTCGGGTCACATGACCCCCATCACATGACCCCCGTCACATGACCGGGGGGGCCCACAGTGTCTGAACAGCCCGGGGCCCTGGCTACCCTTAATCCACCCCTGGCTATCAATCACTAATAACAGCATGTAACCATAGCTATTAATACTGCACTCACCGGCTCCCATCAGACCCCTGCAATAAGGTTACAGCGTGTCGTTGAATACTATGGAACCCGGGACCTGCTGAATGCCTCTATGACTACAACCATGGTACTATTGTGTAGCCAGCTTCATTGGCCAGGATGTGTAAGATGTGTCTTCCATGTTCCTGCATGGAAAGAGACAGCCATTACACAATACAGTATATAGCAGGAGCACATTTGTCAAGTTAACATGTGTTATAGATGTCTGTATCTAAAGATCAGTAAGGGTATGTGCACATGTTGCAGATTTGTCTGTGGAATTTTCTGAGCAGATTCTGCATCTCTTGGCAGAAAACACCACTAAAAATCTGCGTGCTTTTGATGCATTTTTTATGCGTTTTTTATGTGGATTTAATGCGGATTTTTATGCGGATTCGTTTGCGTTTTTGAAAGCTAAATAAAGATCTATTATATTGACCAAAAAAAAAAGAATTGTGATGTAATTTCTTGTCCAACCTCTTCATTTACATACTCCATTGAAGAATAATGTTTACACACAGATAGATAGATAGATAGATAGATAGATAATTGATAGATGATAGATAGATGATAGATAGATCTATAGATAGATAAATAAATAGATAATAGATAGATGATAGATAGATAGATAGATAGATAGATAGATAGATAGATAGATAGGCAGATAGATATATGGATAGGTAATAGATAGATAATAGATAGATCAATCTATAGATAGATAGATCTATAGATAGATCTATAGATCTATCAATCTATAGATCTATCTATCAATAGATATACCTATCTATCGATAGATGTACATATAGATATATCTTTATACAGATGGATACATAGATAATACCAAGCCAGATGTTTAGTAATAAACATAATAAAACGGTACATAAAAAGTTAAATAAAGACACACACACACGTTAGGCCGGGGTCACACTTCTGAGAAATTATCATGAGTGCCGCACTTTAATACCCAGCAGCAGGGACCGGAGCATTCAGCTGCATAGAAATACATGCAGCCACACACTCTGGTCCCGAGTGCCGGTGGGAGTGCCGGGTATACGAGAGATTCGTGCGAGTTTCTCACAAGTGTGACCCCGGCCTTAAATGCATTATCTACTTAAATGTTAAAAAAATTGAAAAAAAAATTACGTTGGCTCCTGGGCAATTTTCTGCTCCAGAGAGGGAAAGCCAGCGACTTGGGGCCAATGTTTATAGCCTGAGAAGGAGTTCATACCCATGAATCTTCCCAGGCTATGAATATCAGTCGGCAGCTGAATATTTAGCCTTTACTGACTATTAAAATGGGGGACCCCCAAAAAATGACATGGGGTCCCCTTATAATTAATAGCCAGAAAAGGCTATGCAGACAGCTGCGGGCTGATATTCATAGCCTAGGAAGTGTCCATGGATATTGGGCCCCTCTGGCTACAAACACCAGCACACAGCCGCCCCAGAAATGGCACATCTGTAAGATGTAACGAGGGTCCCATGACAATCTTCCCTATAGAGCTGTCACATCAGGAGATGTGACAGCTCTGTAGGCCTCCAGTGACACACTGACAGCAGACAATGGCTTCTGCAGTGTGTCACGGGGGAACTGGGTAGACTAAGGTTGGTTACCCGGGCCCCTGCGATATCCCTCAGGCTAGGGAAACCCTGTCTGTCCCTTTCCCAGAAGTTACACTAAAGGTGTGCATCTCTGGGCCGCCAGGCCTGACCCTGACTCCTGTTTCAGCCCTAAGCTGAAACCAACACCTGCCACCCAGTGAAGAGACCACACACCAATCCCCACAGAAAGCACAGACAGGGAAAACTGAAAAACACACCACGCCGCAGACACACAGGAATACATTATAATATGCACAGGGCAAAACAAATACAAGTAGGAAGGAGGAATATGACAAAGGATAATACACCACCAGATACGATATTCCTACAACAAGACCACCACTCCAGACCGGAACCACTAGGCATAAAGCACAAGCTATAATCGGCAACGCCCAAAGTCCAGCGCGACTATTTAAAGGCCGTGGGCGTGACCCAGCCTCCAACCTGATTACCAGCTAGATTAACCCCGAGCAAGCTGGATAAAATCTAGCCGACGCCACTGAGCGTGTAGTGGACGTAAGTGGAATTACTGCTGTCTATCGGACGCCCTAGTGTGAACAGCGTCCGACATGACAAAGTGTTATCACTGAGGGTTCAATGGCCATTCACTTTACGGCACTGCTGTGTGAGAATTTTCCCATGCAGCGGTGCCACAAGTGACAGTATGAACTGTGCACTCACAGTGTTGGAGGGATACAGTGTGGAGCGATACCTTCCGTCATTGTATCACTGGAACCTCTGGAGAGTGGTGGCATCTGCCGATGTGACAGCTCTCCATGGGAGAACGTCATGGGACACGTGTTATTAAATGTATTACATTGAATCAGGGAGTATACTGTTTGTTTAATATTTTTAACTTTTTACAGAAGATGTAACACATGTGTTTATGTGTGGGGTTTTTTACACTTGAACACAGTAGGCAGATGTTGGGACTACTACTGTCCTATCATCCGGCTAGCTATCACTGTAGCAGGCATAGCCGGATGGGACTAGTAGTCCCATCGGACGATGTCTGCCTACACACAGACACACACACACACAGCCCAGCACACACGTACACACAGCCCTGCACCAACACACATACAGCCCCGTGTACATACACAGAGCCCGGCAGACACCTGCAGACCCACACACAAACACAGACACACCCAGCCTCGCACACACACAGACACCTGCACACAGACACGCACATGTTCTCTGCACACACAGTCTCTGCCCACACACATAGTATCTGCCTCCACTCTGCCCACGCACTCTTCCTCCTCCCGATCTGCAGTGTTTCTCGCAGGAACATCCGCAGAAAATCTGCAGATCTTTTTTAAAACCTGCGGTTTTGCTGCGGATTGGCCTGACACAATAGATATCAATGGTTACAGAAGCGCTGCAGATCCGCAAAAAGAATTGACATGCTGCGGAAAATAAAATGCTGCAAATCCACGCTTTTTTTTCCGCAGCATGTGCACAAAAATTCTCAATTTCCCATTGACTAACATAGTTTGTGCACTACACTGCGGATTTGATGCAATTCCGCGTGTCCAAAAACACTGCCGATCTGCACCTAAATCCGCAACATGTGCATATAGCCTAAAAGTGTGCTGATAGCCCTTCATTATTCTACTGTGTGTCTTGATGCTGTGTAGATACAATTAAGTACAAGAAGGAGAAGTTCAATATTTGCTTTTCTCTCTCGATTGCATCCTTGTCTCATGTCATATATCTTAGTACTATGTTGAATCAAGGGAAAAGGTAAAGAAGGACACATCTGTATCTCAGAATTAATCTGTTAGACTTGGAGAATTCCATATTGTAAACCGGCAATATACGGTATTATTTATCGCATGAGTTTGTTTTTCTAGTAAAGTGATTATTAACTTAACCTTTATTACTTCTGCATGAAGCTTTTTCAGTTTTCTCAACACTAGTTTGATTATTGCATGTAATAATATAATATTGTTACAAAAATGTTTGCAAGACAATAATTCAATTTGCTAAAGCAGAATAAATTCTCTCATGTGTGTATCAGATCTGTGCAATATGTATGTTTTACAGACACATAATGGAAGTGAATATTTTGGCATTTGTACAGACTTTTATCACATAATCACTCACATTTTCAACTGCTTAACTCATTTTTTGATACAAGCTGCAAATGATCATATTCTGAAGTGAAGTGCCTTTAAAATGACTTCATGTTAATCCCCAATTTTAATGAATGAAAATTCAAATAGACATACGTAGCCCAAAATTGGAGGTTCACTTTAGTGAAATTAATAACATAATAAAAACAAAAGTAACAATTGCAAAGCTTAACAAACGGCATCTGTTCAATAAATCTAATATTATTATTATTATTATTATTATTATTATTATTTATTTATTTTTATAGTGACATTTATTCCATGGCACTTTACATGCGAAAAGGGGTATACATAATAAAAAAAATAGATCTTTATTTGAAATTAATGTTTTTTATATGGCCATCACACTCTTCAATCTGCTGATTGGACCCCAAGCAATTTTAAGCAATCCTAAAAATAGGTAATCTATATTAAAGTCCTGGAAAAACACATTTATTAACTTTATGGTTTGTAATCGTATGTTGGAGAAGTCCACATACAGTATATCAAGATCAGAGTCTATGTGCTACTATACTGGCACATCCCAGAAGTGGAACACAAATGTTTAATGAATTTATGGCATATCTTGTAAATATTTAATCAATTGCGAAGGTGAGAATATCCCTTAATCAAAGTTAGCAGCAGAAAATACACGGTACTTCATGTAGATAGGATGTTATTTCAACTTTTACCACGGTCATTAGGTTCATATCTGAGGACCAAATTTTGTTTGTTAAAAAAAATCTAAAAAAAAAAAAGATTTCTGACCATGATCCAGACCCAGAGAAAAGTATAAAAGATGTCAATTAGAGTGTCTAGTTTAGCCGTGCTACCTCAGCTGTACATTCTGTCTGATGTCTACAAAAAAATTAGACTTTTTAAAAGCATGAAAATGGGAAGTGCAAGCTTGGGCCAAAATTCTGCAGTTACTATGTCACTGTACACTGCTGAAACCTTGTAAAATTTTGTGGAGTGTATGCTGCCGTGGTTTCTTGGCATTCCCAATGTGAGAGGACGGTCACTTCACCATACATATGCATACATGTGGTTATGTACATGCCCGCTTGCACTGGTGACATGAAGTGACATTTTTAGTGCTCCACACAGTAAATGGTACATCCTTTAGGCTTTGACAAAGTAATTGTGCTCCCTTCAGGCTCTCCAGAGTAATAATGTTCCTCTTGTGTCCTCACACAGAAGACTTGTTTCCCTCCTTAATTGGGCTCCTTTATACCACCATAACCCCTAGGCACAGACATCATCATTTTCTGTGTGCTGAGTAAATCTCTTTCCTTTGTCTCATTTTCCAAAAGCCTAGACCAATGTCCTATGTAATTAGAAGGGTATTTAACACGCATCGGCATGGGAGAGGGTCATTCTATGTGCCCATCAGCATGCCTGTGACTGATCACAGGTCACTGATGGGTTGCTATGATTGCCGAGGGTCTGATGAAGACCCCCGTGCTTATCGTCACAGAGCTTCCTTGAAACCCTGTCTGTGGCTGGGCTTCAAAGGAGATTGTGATTTTTATTATATGCAGCGAAGCCACAGCATACATAGCATATGTAGCACAAGTGATCAGACATTTGCAGCTTCAACTAACAAGTAGACTGAAAAGTAAAATTTAAAAACAAAAATATGAAAAAAATTAAAAAACATGAATGCACAAATCAGTCCCCTTTTTCCCCCATTAAAAATAAAAAACAAAGAAATTTAAAAAATACACATATGTGGTATCTCCGTTTTCAGAAAACTCTGATCTATCCAAATCTAAAAATTATTACCCAGATTGTTAAACACTGTATACGGAAAAATATCAAGACGTCCAAAATTACGTATTTTTGGTCGATGCAATTCCACAAAAAATGCTTTAACGAGGATCAAAACATGACATCTATGCTAAAATGTTATACTGTAAGTAAAAATGTTGTCTCGTTCTGCAAAAAATAAGCCATCACACAGCTTCAACGACAAAAATATAAAAACTTTAATTGACTCAGAAATTGTTGAAACAACCCCAAAAAAGTTTTCTTTGCAAACTTCAGATTTTTTGTCACAAGTAAAATAATGTAAAAATTGTACATATTTGCTATCACCATAATCGTACTGATGAGCAGAACCATATATTCCAAGGTCATTTTACCACAAAATGATAAAACAGTTGGAAATGTTTTTCTTGTTTTCTAGTTCACCATGTAGTAAAATGAATGCTGTGTTTGAAAAGTACAACTCATCCCACAAAAAAAAGCCTTAATAACCAGGCCCTTCACTGGCATCCTATTGCCCTAAGGGTATGAGCACACGTTGCGGATTCTGCTGCGGATTTTTAAGCAGCGGATTTGGAAAATCCGCAGTGCAAAACCACTGCGGTTTTCACTGCGGATTTTATCACGGTTTCTTCTGCGGATTCCTCTGCGGGTTTTCAACTGCACTTTCCTATTGGTGCATGTTGAAAACCGCTGCGGAATCCGCAGAAAGAAGTAACATGCTGCGGAAAATAATTCGCTGCGTTTCCGAGCTGAATTTTCCACAGCATGTGCACAGCGTTTTTTTTTCCCATAGGTTTACCTGGTACTTTAAACTTTGGGAAAACTGCTGCGGATCCGCAGCGTCAAATCCGCTGCGGATCCGCAGCAAAATCCGCAGCGTGTGCATATACCCTAAGGCTACAGTTCAAAACACTAACAATGACATACAAAGCCATTCACAACCTGACTCGTCCATACATCTGTGACATTGTCTCCCATTACCTACCTACACGCAACCTTCGATCGTCTCATGATCTCCTCCCACAACCGCATCCAAGACTTCTCCCATGCCTCCCCTATACTCTGGAACTCTCTACCACAACACATCAGGCTCTCGTCTACCACGGAAACCTTCAAAAGGAACCTGAAGACCAACGTCTTCCGACAAGCCTACAAACTGCAGTGATCCCCAGTCTACTGAACCGCCGCATGACCAGCTCTACCCTCTCCTAGTGTATCCTCACCCATCCCCTGTAGACTGTGAGCCCTCGTGGGCAGGGTCCTCTCTCCTACTGTACTTGTGTGTGCCTTGTTTTACTCATGTTTGTGGTACTTGTCTATATTTGCCCCGTTCACATGGAATAAATGGCGCTATAAAAATGTATAATAATAATAATAATAATATGCCTATGTGGGCAGAAAATTAAAAGAGATATGGTTCTAGGAAGAAAGGGAGGAAAAAGCTAACATGCAAAAGAGTGAAATTGGCCCCATCGTGAAGGGGTTAAAGGCTCTTCATTGCTGAATATGATTATTTGCAGCTTGTATCGAAATGAGTTAAGCAGTTGAAAATGTGAGTGGTTATGTCATTAAGCTAAGGTCTGTGCAAATTAGTTTTTAGAATTAATGGGACACAACGTAACACAACATTAACCAATATTCCTGCAAATCAGAGCTTTAACTCACACCATTCCGCAGAATGATTCCTTCTATCTTGGAACACGTCGTGTTTTCACCACTAAGTAAGTCTCACCCTCATGACAAGGAAACGTCTTTGAGTATTTAGCTTAGTTTCATATTGCTGACAGACGTGTGATCTGGGCAGAAAACAAGGAGGAGAGTCGAAATTTCAACAGGAAGAAAAATTAAGTAAAAATGTGACAATGATAGATGTGCAGACATTAATCATTGTTTCTAAGGATCTGCACGAACATTGCTCAGCAGACATTTCTTACATCATGCCAGAGTAAATGATATTCTTTAAAGATGATAATATTTGCATTGGATGGAGTCTGCTCATTCTTTGCAGTTCTGTACAAATATTGTAACTTAACGTTACATTTCTAGAGCTGTACAAAGATGTAACGATTTGTAGACATAATTACAGTTAATGTAAGGCTATAGCAGAGGACCCAGCCAACAGCAATTCTATAGTAGAGAACCCACCCAACAACAATTCTATAGCAGAAGACACACCCGACAGCAATTCTATAGCATAGGACCCACCTGACAGCAACTCTTATCTTCCATGAGACTTGTGAATGTGTAATTGGGGAAAGGTGGAGGGGTTAACTGGACCTCAATTTTTATCAATATTAATAATGTAGAATTCATTTATTTTCCTTTAATTCAGGGGTGGGGAACCTCAGGCCCCAGGGTCATTTACGGCCCTCAATGACCTTTTATCAGGCCCCCACACAGATTCTCAGGTACCACATTCTTGTGCAGGGAGGTGTATTTTGATTATAACCAGCTCATTAATTTCTTCTTGCTCTGTTGGCACACACATGCAGTGTTCACTACTGAACACTGAAGGGCATGCAATGAAAGATTACGTCATGAAACCAGTGCCAGTCAGGATGCACTTTGTGGGCGGAGTTTGTTTTGCCCCCGAAGGATGGTATAAATATCCAAATGGCCCTTGGCAGAAAAAAGGTTCCACACCCCTGCTTTAGTTTACCAGACACCGCTACATACTTCTATTTCCCTTCTAACTCCCAACTTCTTGAAGTATGAAAATCTTGTGGGACTTTCTTGTATTGGAAATATAGAGAGATTGGTGTTACAGATAAAAAAACAAAAACATCTAGTTAAAGAGGATCTTGTTGGTGTTAAAAACTTCTTGACAAAATTGCTCAAAGGAGAATTTCAAGAATTGTTCTAATTAACAGATGATGCCCAGGTAAAGGGTTGTCCAGCCTTAGGCTATAAGTCTGTAGTGAAGTTATGTGACTACAGAACAAAATGAAAGTTAAAACAAAGATATACCCATCTTACACCTAATCTCTGAAGCTCTTGTCTTCTGTAAAAAATAAAAATAACCATATGCTCACCTTAATGCCTAATCCCCGATGCCTATGTCACCCATATATATAATAGAAAAATGCTGACAGCATTCACTAAGCATGGATGCCTGCCCTCGATCGAAGGAACCCACTTGCATAAGTAGCAGCAATCAGAGTAAATTAGAACAGCATTTAATCCAGGTGTAGAATTTCGAAGGAACTTTATTCCATCATATAGAGCAGAGGTGTCAAACTGCATTCCTCGAGGGCCGCCAACAGGTCATGTTTTCAGGATTTCCTTGTATTGCACAGGTGATAATTTAATCACCTGCACAGAATGATTCCAGCACCTTGTGGAATGCTAAGGAAATCCTGAAAACATGACCTGTTGGCGGCCCTCGAGGAATGCAGTTTGACACCTCTGATATAGAGTATACAGAGCATACAACGTATTGACCTCCTGTAGGTCTTTATCAAGTACTTGATAAAGACCTGCAGGAGGTCGAAATGTTGTATGCTGGATTAGACGCTGTTCTCATTTACTCTGATTGCCTATGTCATCCTTACTTTCCCATGACGATTCGGATTACTTGTAGAGCAGTCACATCAGCTGATGCAACTGCTCTACTCGGAAGTCGGCTAAACACTGAGATGAGTGTGTAATTACTCCTGCAGTGTGTAGCGCTGAGCTGCGGTGGCAAACTTGACTAGAGTTCATCAGCTGATGTGCCTCGGTGATCTCACTTATGGTACCACAACTGTCAGTTTTGCCTGGCTGGTTATCAAAAATTCAGGGGAACCCACGTCAATTTTTTAAATTATTTTTTTTTTATAGCACAAATGATGGGTCAGTTGATGCTACTTCCTGGTATGTGCCCCTAATTTGAGCTGTTTGGGTAGCTTTTGGGCCCCCTGAACGTTTTGCCTCCCATTGAATTCAATGGTGATCAGTTATGTTCGGTGAACTGTTTAACTAACATCGGGAAGTTCGGAGAAGATAGCTGAACCTAACCTTAAAAGGTTTGATCTTCTGTACTTGTTAATACATTTTTAAAAAAATTAAAAAACTCATGTAGGGGTACCCATGCACCTTCAGTGACAGGCGGATACTTCGTCACTGAAGCTACTCTCGCAGCATCTCATTTTGTCCTGGTTTTCAGCCTGGACAGTCATAGCATGTCGTCGTTCAGGTTTTAAGTTATCGTAGAGATGGATTACAGCATGAGCATTATGGTTGTTTTTTATTTTTGTTTTTTTAAACAACTCTTTATTGAACATTTTTACTATGTTAATAGTAAACATTTCAAGAGAATCAAGAGATAACTGTTACAATATAGTAACGAAGATTCAACATGTCGAACGCAAGTGATAATGTCGGTACGAGGTATTTGCGTTACATCAAACATCGACAAGAAAAATAATAATAATTGGATAGTATAAACTGTGTAATCACTACACAGTAACTATAATTTACTGTCCAAAAAAATAAAAACAAAAGGGGAGGATCAGGCAATAGGTGTTGGTAGTGAAAATAACTAGACTAGAGAATTTTGCGGAGTCAAAAATCTGTTCATATGAGAAGGCAAATGGCAGGAATATCAAAGATACTGTTAGGGGTTGAGTTCCCGCCTCTGCACAGGGGGAATCTTGGGCCATCTCCGATGCAGTCTCCCATTCTTCTCCTGCTGCAGTGGAGTCTGCTCAGCGGAAAAGTCGGTCCCAACGTCTCGCTAAGTCTGACTCTGTACAAAGGGTTACTGCTGCCTTTCCAGCTTCTGCCATTGAAGCCAGTACTGGGCAGCCGCGAGCAGACATTTTTGGGACTAAGTCCTGCTTTTCCCCTTCTGAGCATGTCCAGGGCAAGATCTCTCGTTGGAGATCAAGGGTCACATGCATAGATACTGCAGCAAATCCCATTGGTCCTCTAGGAAGGTCCTGAAGGTGCTCAACTTCTGTGGCAGCCTCGCATTGGTCCTTCTGGGAAGGTCCTGTACTTGCTGCAGCTATAAAAGGTTCGTATGGCCGCATGGCCATGCACTAGTGTACATTTGAAAATGTGTGTGTGTTGATGAGTGCAAGTCGTTCTTTAAACATCCCCTCCCTTGTGTATGACTGTTCGCATAAGGTGGATGTATGCTATCTATCGCCCGGTTGAGCTATCAGGATTAAACATACATTTCAGCGTCTTTTGCTATGACCGCCAGTGTGGCGCCGTGCGTTATTAGAGCTCTTTCCTAACCCAAGTCTGGGTGGTTAGTGGCGTCCGCCAGAGCGGCACTGCTCGCACTCTTGTGCTTAAAATTACTTTTAGTTATATTCTGACACCCAGTAGCGGTGTCGAGCGCAAGTGGTCTAGACTAACTCAATCCTGAGTCTTGGAATTGAGTTCTGTGACTTCTTGCTTGCGCTCTTTGTGCGGTACCTCGGCCCTGTGACATAACAGAGTTCGCTACCACTGCCATATAGTGCCGTCATTTGCCAGCAGCAGGTTCTCTCCTGCGAACGTACCAAATATCATCTCACTACTCGGTGCGTTCCGCCAGTCCTAACAGAACACTAGCGTGAGTGTCTGGCTATTAAATGGTGGACGATCAGCGTCTACAGCGGTGCATCCAGCAGCTGGAGGGTAGGTTGGCGGCTCTACAATGCACAACCTCAGCTGTGGATGTTACCGCAGTCGCTATTCAGGCTGCAAGTGCAGCTGCAGCCAGTTTGTCCTCTGCCACCCCTGCTCTGACTTTATCCCGTCTCCCGCTTCCAGACAAGTTTCCTGGTGACAGTAAGCTATGTCGGGGATTTGTGATTCAGTGCTCCATACATCTAGAGCTTCTGGCTGCATGTTTTCCTACGGAACGGGCGAAAATGGGATTTATTTTATCCCTTTTGTCGGGCAGGGCGTTGGAGTGGGCAACGCCGCTGTGGGAGCATAATGATTATGTGGTGCAGAGTAATCCTCTCTTCCTGGACTATCTGAGACAGGTCTTTTTAGGACCTCGTGTCACCCACGATACCGTGCTCCAATTGTTGGCAATAACACAGGGTTTGTCCATGGTCAGCCAGTTCGCAGTTCAATTCCAGCCTCTGAGCTGGAGTGGCCAGATAAAGTCCTTATTCTGGTGTTCTGGAAAGGACTGGCAGACCATGTGAAGAATTCTTTGGCCACCAGGGAGATTTCATCCACACTGGAGGAGCTCATTTTAATATCTACCCGCATTGACCTCCGTTTTAACGAGGGGAGGTTAGAGCGGACGCAGTGTAGGCAGAGGTTTCGGCTGGCTCCTACCTTCTCCAGCCCTCTAAAATCTCCTGTTCAGGCGTCTGACTCCCATGAGGCCATGGAGAATTCTCGAGCGGGACCTAAGTCTCGGACCGCTCGAGTACCCGTGGTTTGTAAAAATTGCCAACAGCCAGGACATTATGCCAATAAATCTCCACGGCGGTCGGGAAACGATCGCGTCTAGTAACCATTGGAGGAGTGTTGTGAATTCCGTTCTCGGGCTCCCTCCTGTGGTCATGAGTGGTATTGTGTGAGTTCTGTTCTTGGGCTCCCTCTGGTGGCCTTTAGTGCTTACTGCGGGTCTGTAGCTGGAATCCAGCTGCCTCGTTTCTGCTAGTCTGGCCTCTATTTAACTCCACCTGGACCTTCATTTTTTCAGAAGAAAAAAAAAAAAAGTGAAAAACCAGCTCACCTATTAGGCATTTGTAGTGGGGAAGCCCGGATAACGTGCAGTCTTCACGTGAGACAATGGAACAAAGTGGAAAAATCCAGCTTCCAAAAATATCAAAATTTATTGAAGATAAAATCCAAAGTCCACAAACATGGTTCACAGGGAAGTGAATAGCAGCATGCTACGCGTTTCGAACAATAAGTTCTTTTTCAAAGCTGAAAAAGAACTTATTGTTCGAAACGCGTAGCATGCTGCTATTCTCTTCCCTGTGAACCATGTTTGTGGACTTTGGATTTTATCTTCAATAAATTTTGATATTTTTGGAAGCTGGATTTTTCCACTTTGTTCCACCTTCACTTTTTGCCTGCTGTCGTTGTATTCAGTACTGGTTCTGTTCTCTCTGGACTTTCCTTGTTACCGGTCTCCTCCAGAGAAGCTAAGTCTTGCTAGTTTATGTTTGCTCATTATTTCCTTGAAAATGTTTCTCTGTATATGATGAGTTCTGTCCAGCTTGCTTATATGTAATATTTTCGCTTGCTGGAAGTTCTGGGGTGCAGAGTTGCGCCCCTCACATCGTGAGTCGGTGTGGGGGTTCTTGTAATTTCTGCGTGGATTATTTTTGATAGCATTTTATACTGACCGCACAGATCCCTTGCTGTCTTCTTACTATTTAGTGTTAGCGGGCCTCATTTGCTAAAAACCTGTTTTCATTTCTACGTTTGTGTTTTCCCCTTAACTCACCGCTATTATTTGTGGGGGGCTGTCTAAAACTTTGGGGTGATTTCTCTGAGGCAAGTGAGGCTTGCTTTCTCTCTAGGGGTAGCTAGTTTCTCAGGCTGTGACGAGGCGTCTAGGATTTTAGGTAACGCTCCACGGCTGCCTATAGTGTGTATTGATAGAATCAGGGTTGCGGTCAGTATAGCTCCCACATCCCCAGAGCTTGTCCAAAGGATTTCTGTTACTTAGCAGGTCAGTTTGCGATCCTTGCCACCAGGATCATAACAGTACAGCAGGCCAAAAAAGAGTTAATGCATCGCAAAAGAGGGATAAGAGAGATCCTGAGTTCATTTTTTTTTCCTCTGCAGTGTGGCTAGCCTCTCTCCTCCCCTTAATCTCTGGGTGGTTCAGAATTCAGCTGCAGACATGGACATTCAGAGTCTGTCCTCTAGTCTGGATCATCTCACTGCAAGGGTACAAGGTATCCAGGATTATGTAGTTCACAGTCCTATGTCAGAGCCTAAAATACCAATTCCTGAGTTATTCTCTGGAGATAGATCTAGGTTTTTGAATTTCAAAAATAATTGTAAATTATTCCTTTCTCTGAGACCTCATTCCTCTGGTGACCCTGTTCAGCAAATTAAAATTATTATTTCTTTGTCACGTGGTGACCCTCAAGATTGGGCATTCTCTCTGCCGCCAGGAGATCCTGCATTACTAAATGTGGATGCGCTTTTTCTGGCGCTTGGATTGCTTTATGAGGAACCTAATCTAATAGACCAGGCAGAAAAGGTTTTGCTGGCTCTCTCTCAGGATCTGGATGAAGCAGAGGTTTACTGTCAGAAGTTTAGGAAATGGTCTGTGCTCACTCAGTGGAATGAGTGTGCCCTGGCAGCAATTTTCAGAAAAGGTCTTTCTGAAGCCGTTAAGGATGTTATGGTGGGGTTTCCCACGCCTGCGGATCTGAATGAGTCTATGTCGTTGGCCATTCAGATTGATCGGCGTTTGCGGGAGCGCAAACCTGTGCACCATCTGGCGGTATTTTCTGAGCAGAAGCCTGAGTCTATGCAATGTGACAGGATTCTGACCAGAATTGAACGGCAGAATCACAGATGTCAGAATGGGTTGTGCTTTTACTGTGGTGATTCAACTCATGTTATCTCTGATTGTTCTAAGCGCACAAATAGGTTCGATAGATCTGTCACCATTGGTACTGTACAGCCCAAATTCATTTTGTCTGTTACTTTGATTTGCTCCCTGTCATCCTATTCAGTTATGGCTTTTGTGGATTCAGGTGCTGCCCTGAACTTGATGGATTTGTCATTTGCCAGGCGCTGTGGTTTTATCTTGGAGCCTTTGCAATTTCCTATTCCACTAAAGGGAATTGATGCTACGCCATTGGCCAAGAATAAGCCTCAGTACTGGACTCAAGTGACTATGTGCATGACTCCTGCACATCAGGAGGTGATTCGTTTTCTTGTGTTACATAATTTGCATGACGTTGTCGTGTTGAGTCTGCCATGGCTGCAGGCTCATAATCCAGTCCTGGATTGGAAAGCAATGTCTGTGTCAAGTTGGGGTTGCCAGGGGATTCATGGCGATGCTCCTTTGGTGTCAATTGCTGCTTCTACTCCTTCTGAAGTCCCTGAATTTCTGTCGGACTACCAGGATGTATTTGATGAGCCCAAATCCAGTGCCCTACCTCCTCATAGGGATTGTGATTGTGCTATAAATTTGATTCCTGGTAGTAAGTTCCCTAAGGGACGACTTTTCAATTTATCTGTACCAGAACATACCGCTATGCGGAGTTATATAAAGGAGTCTCTGGAGAAGGGGCATATTCGCCCGTCCTCGTCCCCTTTGGGTGCGGGGTTCTTTTTTGTGGCCAAGAAGGATGGTTCTCTGAGACCTTGTATAGATTATCGCCTTCTAAATAACATCACGGTCAAATTTCAGTATCCTTTGCCATTGCTGTCTGATCTGTTTGCTCGGATTAAGGGGGCTAGTTGGTTCACCAAGATAGATCTTCGAGGAGCGTATAATCTTGTGCGTATAAAACAGGGCGATGAATGGAAAACGGCATTTAATATGCCCGAAGGCCATTTTGAGTACTTGGTGATGCCTTTTGGGCTCTCTAATGCACCTTCCGTGTTTCAGTCCTTTATGCACGACATCTTCCGAGAGTGTCTGGATAGATTTATGATTGTGTACCTGGATGATATTTTGGTATTTTCTGACGATTGGGAATCCCATGTGAAGCAGGTCAGGATGGTATTTCAGGTCCTGCGTGCCAATGCCTTATTTGTGAAGGGCTCTAAATGTCTCTTCGGAGTCCAGAAGGTTTCCTTTTTGAGCTTTATTTTTTCTCCTTCCACTATTGAGATGGATCCAGTTAAGGTCCAGGCTATTTATGACTGGACTCAACCTACATCAGTGAAGAGTCGAATAACATGGATCCCAAATGTTTTGAATACCTTAGTAGAATGTGATAAGACAACATTTCCCTTGCATGCATAGGAAAATAAAGGTATGTACACTATCATTAAAATTGAAAAAACTTTATTAAATACATTAAGAAAAACACCAAACAGAAATAGCCAAATAGGAAACCTATAAAAACAAGGCAACTACCCTGCCAACACCAATTGCATCCAATGAAATTCCATATGGCAACATGAGCCGATATCTATAAATCCTGAAATGTGTAGTTTAAGAAGACTAATATCAGGGAGCCATGTGATTCCAAATGAAATACCCTATATATGGAAATTAAATGTAGCTCAGCCACTAATAGCACTACACTGGCTTTTGTATAAGATGCCTATATATAAAGTGCAAGTGTGCTATGAGCCTACAATTAGTATACCCGCCTAAGGGCCACAATGTACAAATCTCATATGCCTAGTGTGCTTAGGACATACATCAAGATCAGAATATACATGGATAAAATTAGAGGCTATGCATGTTTAAAGATGCCAACATACATGGAAGATGCAAGAGAGTTGTGTGTCTGTGTTGCCACCCCGACACGTTCCCCCATAAGGAAGAAGCCTGAATTGGCGAAACGGCGCTGTCGGGGTGGCAACACAGACACACAACTCTCTTGCATCTTCCATGTAAGTTGGCATCTTTAAACATGCATAGCCTCTAATTTTATCCATGTATATTCTGATCTTGATGTATGTCCTAAGCACACTAGGCATATGAGATTTGTACATTGTGGCCCTTAGGCGGGTATACTAATTGTAGGCTCATAGCACACTTGCACTTTATATATAGGCATCTTATACAAAAGCCAGTGTAGTGCTATTAGTGGCTGAGCTACATTTAATTTCCATATATAGGGTATTTCATTTGGAATCACATGGCTCCCTGATATTAGTCTTCTTAAACTACACATTTCAGGATTTATAGATATCGGCTCATGTTGCCATATGGAATTTCATTGGATGCAATTGGTGTTGGCAGGGTAGTTGCCTTGTTTTTATAGGTTTCCTATTTGTCTATTTCTGTTTGGTGTTTTTCTTAATGTATTTAATAAAGTTTTTTCAATTTTAATGATAGTGTACATACCTTTATTTTCCTATGCATGCAAGGGAAATGTCTCATCAGTGAAGAGTCTTCAGAAGTTCTTGGGCTTTGCTAATTTTTACCGTTGCTTCATCATTAATTTCTCTAGTGTGGTTAAGCCTTTGACGGATTTGACCAAGAAGGGTTCTGATGTGACCAATTGGTCTCCTGCGGCCGTGGAGGCCTTTCAGGAGCTGAAACGTCGGTTTTCTTCGGCTCCTGTCTTGCGTCAGCCGGATGTCTCTCTCCCTTTCCAGGTCGAGGTTGATGCCTCTGAGATAGGAGCAGGGGCTGTCTTGTCGCAGAAAAACTCTGATGGCTCTATGATGAGGCCATGTGCTTTCTTTTCAAGAAAGTTTTCGCCTGCCGAGCGGAATTATGATGTTGGTAATCGGGAGTTGTTGGCAATGAAGTGGGCATTTGAGGAGTGGCGACATTGGCTTGAGGGAGCCAAACATCGTGTGGTGGTCTTGACGGATCACAAGAATTTGACTTATCTCGAGTCTGCCAAACGGTTAAATCCTAGACAGGCTCGATGGTCGCTGTTTTTCTCCCGTTTCAATTTCGTGGTTTCATACCTTCCGGGTTCAAAGAACGTGAAGGCTGATGCCCTTTCTAGGAGTTTTGTGCCTGACTCTCCGGGAGTTTCTGAACCGGCTGGTGTCCTCAGAGAGGGGGTGATTCTGTCTGCCATCTCCCCTGATTTGCGGCGGGTGCTGCAGGAATTTCAGGCCAATAAACCTGACCATTGTCCACCGGAGAGACTGTTTGTCCCGGATAGATGGACCAGTAGAGTTATTTCCGAGGTTCATTCTTCGGTGTTGGCGGGTCACCCTGGAATTTTTGGTACCAGGGATTTGGTGGCTAGGTCCTTTTGGTGGCCGTCCTTGTCGCGGGATGTGCGTTCCTTTGTGCAGTCCTGTGGGATTTGTGCTCGGGCCAAGCCTTGCTGTTCTCGTGCCAGTGGTTTGCTTTTGCCTTTGCCTGTCCCAAAGAGGCCTTGGACGCATATTTCCATGGATTTTATTTCCAGTCTCTCAGAGGATGTCTGTCATCTGGGTGGTTTGTGATCGTTTTTCTAAAATGGTCCATTTGGTGCCCTTGCCTAAGCTGCCTTCCTCCTCCGATTTGGTGCCGCTGTTTTTTCAGAATGTGGTTCGTTTGCATGGGATTCCGGAGAACATTGTGTCTGACAGAGGATCCCAGTTTGTGTCCAGATTTTGGCGGTCCTTTTGTGCAAAGATGGGCATTGATTTGTCGTTTTCGTTGGCCTTCCATCCTCAGACGAATGGCCAAACTGAACGAACTAATCAGACCTTGGAAACTTATCTGAGATGTTTTGTTTCGGCTGATCAGGATAATTGGGTTTCCTTTTTGCCATTGGCTGAGTTCGCCCTCAATAATCGGGCTAGTTCTGCTACTTTGGTTTCACCTTTTTTTTGCAATTCTGGTTTTCATCCTCATTTTTCCTCAGGTCAGGTTGAGCCTTCGGACTGTCCTGGGGTGGATTCTGTGGTGGATAGGTTGCAACAGATTTGGAACCACGTAGTGGACAATTTGACGTTGTCACAAGAGAAGGCTCAGCGCTTTGCTAACCGCCATCGCTGTGTGGGTCCCCGACTTCGTGTGGGGGATTTGGTATGGCTGTCTTCTCGTTTCGTTCCTATGAAGGCTAAGTCTGCTACTTTGGTTTCACCTTTTTTTTGCAATTCTGGTTTTCATCCTCATTTTTCCTCAGGTCAGGTTGAGCCTTCGGACTGTCCTGGGGTGGATTCTGTGGTGGATAGGTTGCAACAGATTTGGAACCACGTAGTGGACAATTTGACGTTGTCACAAGAGAAGGCTCAGCGCTTTGCTAACCGCCATCGCTGTGTGGGTCCCCGACTTCGTGTGGGGGATTTGGTATGGCTGTCTTCTCGTTTCGTTCCTATGAAGGTTTCCTCTCCTAAGTTCAAGCCTCGTTTCATCGGTCCTTATAAGATTTTAGAAATCCTTAACCCTGTGTCATTTCGTTTGGACCTCCCAGCATCGTTTGCCATTCATAATGTGTTCCATAGGTCATTATTGCGGAGGTATGTGGTGCCTGTGGTTCCTTCTGTTGATCCTCCTGCTCCGGTGTTGGTTGAGGGAGAATTGGAGTATGTGGTGGAGAAGATCTTGGATTCTCGTATTTCGAGACGGAAGCTTCAGTACTTGGTTAAGTGGAAGGGCTATGGTCAGGAGGATAATTCCTGGGTTGTCGCCTCTGATGTCCATGCGGCTGATTTGGTTCGTGCCTTTAATCTGGCTCGTCCGGATGGGCCTGGGGGCTCTGGTGAGGGTTCGGTGACCCCTCCTCAAGGGGGGGGTACTGTTGTGAATTCCGTTCTCGGGCTCCCTCCTGTGGTCATGAGTGGTATTGTGTGAGTTCTGTTCTTGGGCTCCCTCTGGTGGCCTTTAGTGCTTACTGCGGGTCTGTAGCTGGAATCCAGCTGCCTCGTTTCTGCTAGTCTGGCCTCTATTTAACTCCACCTGGACCTTCACTTTTTGCCTGCTGTCGTTGTATTCAGTACTGGTTCTGTTCTCTCTGGACTTTCCTTGTTACCTGTCTCCTCCAGAGAAGCTAAGTCTTGCTAGTTTATGTTTGCTCATTATTTCCCTGAAAATGTTTCTCTGTATATGATGAGTTCTGTCCAGCTTGCTTATATGTAATATTTTCGCTTGCTGGAAGTTCTGGGGTGCAGAGTTGCGCCCCTCACATCGTGAGTCAGTGTGGGGGTTCTTGTAATTTCTGCGTGGATTATTTTTTATAGCATTTTATACTGACCGCACAGAACCCTTGCTGTCTTCTTACTATTTAGTGTTAGCGGGCCTCATTTGCTAAAAACCTGTTTTCATTTCTACATTTGTGTTTTCCCCTTAACTCACGTTATTATTTGTGGGGGGCTGTCTAAAACTTTGGGGTGATTTCTCTGAGGCAAGTGAGGCTTGCTTTCTCTCTAGGGGTAGCTAGTTTCTCAGGCTGTGACGAGGCGTCTAGGATTTTAGGTAACGCTCCACGGCTGCCTATAGTGTGTATTGATAGAATCAGGGTTGCGGTCAGTATAGCTCCCACATCCCCAGAGCTTGTCCTAAGAATTTCTGTTACTTAGCAGGTCAGTTTGCGATCCTTGCCACCAGGATCATAATAGAGGAGGTTCACTAGACACAGCGGCATTTTCCTCCAAGCTGTCCTTTAAAGGGACAATCACGTTAGGCTCATCCACTCTAACAGTCAAGCTTTGTGTGGACTCTGGAGCAGAGGGGAATTTCATGTCCTCTGCTTTTGCTCTGTGCCATGCAATACCTCTGGTGATGCTCGCCAAACCAGTGCCTGTAGAGTAGTGAATGGGTCGACACTTCCCTCACAAATCACACACCAGACTGTCCCTTTCACATTATCCATGTCCCCTTCCCACCAGGAGGTTATTTCCCTTCTTGTTCTTCCCGAGGGAATGGACGAGATTCTGCTGGGAATACCCTGGCTCCGTCTCCACTCCCCACATTTTGAGTGGACCTCTGGGAGGATATTGGGTTGGAGTGAATCATGTAAGGGCAGATGTGTGAGGGAGTGCGTTCAGGTTTCCTCTACTGAGATACCCGCAGTTCTATCTTCCCTTCCCAAGTGCTATTGGTCCTATGCAGACGTCTTCTCCAAAAAGGCTGCGGAGACCCTTCTGCCTCACCGCCTCTATGACTGTCCTATTGATCTCATGCCTGGAGCAGAACCTCCTCGGGGACAGGTCTATACCCTCTCTCTCCTGGAAACGAAGGCTATGTCCCAATACATCCAGGAGAATTTGGCAAGAGGGTTCATTAGGAAGTCAGTGTAATCTGCAGGGGCGGGGTTCTTCTTCGTGCAAAAGAAGAATGGAGAATTATCATGCATAGATTACAGGGGTCTTAACCCCATCACCGTTAAGAATAAGTACCCATTGCCCCTGATTTCTGAGCTCTTTGATAGGCTATGGGGAGCAAGGGTATTTACCAAATTAGATCTGCGGGGTGCTTATAACCTAATTTTCATCCGTGAGGGGGACGAATGGAAGACGGCTTTTAAAACCAGGGATGGGCACTATGAGTATCTGGTAATGCCCCAGCCATTTTCCAAGACTTTGTTAATGATATCTTCCGGTATATGCTCTCCACCTCAGTCATAGTCTAGCTGGATGATATTCTCATCTTCTCTCCAGATATTGACTCCCACCGGAGAGATGTCGGCAGAGTCTTCGACCTCTTACGGGCCAATTCCCTCTATGCAAAGTTGGAGAAGTGTATGTTTGAGCAGGAGTCTTTACCTTTCCTGGGCTATATCATCTCCACCCAGGGATTGGCTATGGATCCTGCCAAACTACAGGCTGTGATGGACTGGCAAGAACCCCATTCTCTTAAAGCGGTGCAGCGCTTTATGGGGTTCATTAATTACTATCGCCAGTTCATTCCCCACTTCTCAACTTTGTGTGTAAAGTTTGAAGAAAAAGGTAGGCCTTACAAATGGGAATCACCACAATGTAAACAATAGAACACAGCTTTATTAGACACATATAGATACAAAAGGCAAAGCACATGTATTAAAACATTTTAAACAGGGGGATACAAAGTGATCCCATAGACACAGAAGCCCAAAATAAGGCACAGAAAAACCCACACACAACTTGAGGGAAAACAATGTAACATGCCCCAGGTAGTAGTGGCCTATATTAACAGCATCAGCATGGAATATATAAACTGACCATAATAAGCACAGAAGCCTGTTAGCCTACCAAACAAATACATGGGAGCCCACAACCTGATAACAAAAATGACCTGATGTACAGCACAGTGAAAGTGCCGTGCTATAAATCAAATGAAATGCCAAGAACATTGGGCTAACTAGAGAGTGTGGAGGCAGGACTAAGAATCCATCACAAGTAATGTGAAATGCTGAAAAGTGCATAAATAGCACAATCTGCCCTGGATAAGAAACATATAGTCACCAGTCATGGGCAGGGCCAAATGAGCATGAATGCCCTGTAGAGTTGGAGGTGCAGGCTGCAGACACCCAACGCGTGTCGCCACACACTGGTGGCTTCGTCAGGGGTAATGCCTGCTTAGCCAGCCTCTTGCTTAAATAGGTAGTAATCAATACATTACCATCCACCGCTGTGCTGCAGTCAAATTCGCCACATGGAGTACACGTAATTCCCATTATACCTGCCGGGCCCGGCGTCCACCCAAGTGCACATGCGCCGGCGTTCCGGAGTGGAAATGTGTAATCCGCTCTCGGTTGCCATGGCTGCATGCACACTGTAGCTAATGCTCATGCGCGAAAATACACCCCTTGCGAACCAAATAGATACAGGAGTGCACAGATATTTAAAGAAACCAGGGCGCTGAGCATAGAGCGCACGCGCCAAGCTGTCCTACAGACAGAAAAAAGACAGATGTACAGGCACTCAAACCATATGAGTGCTGTGTGTATTTACAATGTAGCAACAAGCCGAAGGCTTGTTCAAATGCAGATGTCACACTTTGCAATAAAACACACAAAGCATCCCTCAGAAGATGGAACACAATAATAATAATAATAAGTCGGCGACAAAATAGAGTTCACTGCTAAGATGACAAGATTTTAATGGGTGAAGCCCCTAGATTCTAAGAGAAACGCTGCCCTGAAAAAAAAAAAAAAAGAAAAAAAAAACTACTCATGACGTGGTTATTTGGGCATTTTGTAACCTACATACGAATATTAGTTACAACCAATAGGACGGCAAACAGATAGCCAAAATGCAGGCTGAAATGTAGAACCACTAGGGACATACAGTATAATAGACTACACATATATGACAACAAACCGAAAAAATGGAACATGGAGCGGTGCACCATCCTGTTCACATAATGGGAATTCTAGAAAGGGTAAATAACCCACCAAATATGCTGCTAACTGATGATAAAGCTATTCAAAAACTTGCTGTCTGAAGATAAGGCAAATACATACTGGTGAACCAAAGATGAAAAATAATTGTAGGCCACTGAGCCAAAAACATGCGACCAAAGAAGTGTACACTAATGCATATAGAAGCCAGAGTCCCAAAGTCAGAAGTAAGAAATCTAAACTCTGCTATGGCAATAAAAAATGCTATTCAAACAGACTGGTAAGTGATTACTCAAGAAACAACTACTAGAATCAAACTATTTATACTACAAAATGTGACAATTCACAGTGGCCCTATAACTACAAGGCTGCAAAATATGCATGTACGGGTGTTATTACAGGGTAAATGATAAATAGGTAATGACGAAGATATCAAATAGTGTGTTGTCAATAGGCAACCCAAATGCATGAAAGTAGAAAAAAAAAAAAAAAAAGAACATTAATGAACCCATCCACATAAGGCCATAATTTGCCAACTATTGTTTATAAAAACCAGTGAACAATAAATCTTCATTCATGCCGAACGGAATGACACAGTTCAAGTTGAAGATCCACTTCGATTCCCGTCTTAGAAGTTCAAGGGTGATATTACCACCCCTAATGTTAGTATGAGCCATTTCAAGTCCCAAAATCTTCGTGCCAGTCCAATGCGAGTTGTGTTCAACCAAGAAATATGCAGCCACAGATGTGAGGGTTTTCCCCTTCGCCTTGTCCCTTCTGGCCGTTGTGATGTTAGAGAAGTGTTGCTGTATGCGTCTTCTTAACTCCTGTGTTGTTTGGCCGACATACACTTTTGGGCATGAGCATACCAAGGCGTAGACCAGATTCCGAGACCTACAGTTACAGTAGGCCTTGATGGGAGTCTGTGAAAACAAAGATGGCACCATAATTTTCTTGTCCCTGCTGGTAAAAGGGCAAATACTACAGTTGCCACAAGGGAAAGTGCCCACGAGTCTGCCTCCTCTATTTAGTTTTCTAACTGGCCGCTGAAAATGGCTGTGGCTTAGACGGTCTCTGAAATTTCGAGCTCTCCTGGCTATTAGGCTGGGTTGTGGGGCAATATGGGGGTGAAGCTTAGAATCGCTCTGTAGGATCCCCCAATATTTGGATAGAATACCCCGTAGATCTTGCCACTGATTATTAAAGGTAGAAATTATTCCTAGTGGTTTTTCAGTGGTCCTGACTCTATTATATAGAAGATCCTCCCTCCTGCTGTTGTTTGCCACAGCAAAAGCCCGGGAGATAACCCGTTTCGGGTAACCCCTCTCCCGAAAACGTGTGGTGAGCTCGCGGGACTGTGTAACAAATTCATCATGTTCCTTGCAATTCCTCCTAACTCTATAGAATTGGCCCTTTGGAATACCTGTTTTAAGGTGCATGGGATGGAAGCTTGCAAAATGCAGCAGGCTATTAGTGGCCGTAGGTTTGCGATATAGAGTCGTCACAAGTTTGGATTCCTTCACCTGTAATTTCAAATCCAGAAACTCAATTTCCATCTGGGCGTATTGTGAGGTAAGGCGTATGTTCCAAGGGTTGTCATTGAGTATGCCCACAAATTCCTGACACTGTTCCAGGGTGCCTGTTCAGAGAAACACAACATCATCGATATATCGAAACCATTTAATAACATGTTCAGAGTAGTTGTCTAGACAGAACACCCTGGTAGCCTCCCACCAACCTAAAAAAAGGTTGGCGTATGAAGGGTCACAGCGAGCCCCCATAGCGGTGCCCCTTACTTGCCTGTAGAAGACGCGGTCAAAGATGAAATAGTTCTTATCCAAAACAAACAGTAACAAATCCAAGACGAATGAGTCGTGTCCTCTGTCACCCGTTGTGTTTTGATCCAAGAAGTAAGAAACAGCCCGTATACCCAGCTCGTGTCCGATGCACGTGTAGAGGGACTCTACATCGAGAGTGACGAGCCAAGCACCCGGCGGAAACTCCACGTCCTGAAGTTGCGAAATGAGGAATGTGGAGCCCTTGACGTACGACTTGAGAGAAACAACTAGAGGCTGAAGGAAAAAGTCAACATAAACATATGGCTGTTCGAGTAACCCACCTATCCCGGACACAATTGAACTACCCGGAGGGGCCTGGATAGACTTATGCACCTTCGGGAGCATGTAGATAGTGGGGGTCCTGGGGTGGTGGTTGATCAAAAATTCTTGTTCACGCTTGTTAATGATATTGCGTGCATATGCGGCCTCCAACAGACGACTCAATTTACCCTGGAAAACACAAGTGGGGTCTGAGGGGAGAACTTGATAACACTCTATATTGCCAAGTTGACGCATGGCTTCCTGCACATATTGATCAACCGGCCATATGACCAAGTTGCCCCCTTATCCACTTCGCGGATAACAAATTCCCTGTTAGAACCCAATTTGGCCAAAATAAGTTGGTCCTTCTGGCTGATATTTCTCCCCCTTGTGGGATCAAGCTTAAGATTGTGTACCTCTCTGCATACAGCATTGAAGAAACTCTGTACCGCAGGAAACAAGGTAAATGGGGGGTAGCTTGTGAAGGCAACCTTCTGGTAAACTTTCTTCTGGACTGGCACTCATCACCCTCATCCAGTAGGTCCAGAAGATCCCTCAAAACCAATCTGTCAGTCATAGGTAGTTCATCTAGGGCCGAGGGACGATGATAAAGCAGTTTAAAAGTAAGTTGTCTGCAAAAAATTTATCAAGGCCACTGGTAGGGCAGAAAGACAAGCCCTCTTCCAACAAAGCAATCTCACAATAAAAGGAGTACATGTAATTCCCATTATACCTGCCGGGCCCGGCGTCCACCCAAGTGCGCATGCGCCGGCGTCCCGGAGCGGAAATGTGTCATCCGCTCTTGGTTGCCATGGCTGCATGCACACTGTAGCTAATGCGCATGCGCGAAAATACACCCCTTGCGAACCAAATAGATACATGAGTGCACATTTTTTTCCCTCAAGTTGTGTGTGGGTTTTTCTGTGCCTTATTTTGGGCTTCTGTGTCTATGGGATCACTTTGTATCCCCCTGTTTTAAATGTTTTTAATACATGTGCTTTGCCTTTTGTATCTATTTGTTTCTAATAAAGCTGTGTTCTATTGTTTACATTGTGGTGATTCCCATTTGTAAGGCCTACCTTTTTCTTCAAACTTTACACAGGCAGCTTTCTCTTAGGCCTTGGTTTGAATCCCACTGACCGTGATGCCCCCATTGTTTCCTTATATATACACTTCTCAACTTTGGTAGCTCCCTTGGTAGCCCTCACCAAGAAAGGAGCAAATCCAAAATTGTGGTCTGAAGAGGTCTCCAAGGCTTTCTCTTCTACTAAGTCTCATTTTGCTAGCACTCCCATCCTACTTCGTCCCAATGTTGACAATCCATTTATAATGGAGGTGGATGCCTCATCCGTTGGTACTGGAGCAGTCCTCTTCCAAAAGGATGCTCAAGGTCGGACGCAGACTTGCTTCTTCTTCTCCAAGACCTTCACACCAGCGGAGAAGAATTATTCCATTGGGGACAGGGAGTTGCTAGCAATGAAGTTAGCCTTCTCGGAGTGGAGACATCTTTTGGAGGGGGCTCGCTTTCCCTTCCAAGTCTTCACGGACCACAAAAATTTGGTATATTTACAAACAGCCCAGCAGCTAAATTCTCGTCAGGCCAGATGGTCCTTGTTCTTCTCCCGTTTCCACTTCACCCTCTATTATCTCGCTGGGGAGAAGAACATTCGTGCTGATGCCCTCTCTCGCTCCGTAGTGTCTTCTGAGGAGGAGGAAGGGGAGCCTTGGCTTATTGTCCCTTCTGAGAGCCTGAGAACTGTAGCTCCGTTGTCGCTAGAGTCAGTGACTCTGGGCAAGACTTTCGTACCTATTAATTTGCGACCGGAGGTTTTCTCTTGGGCTCATTCGTCCCAGGTGGGTGGACATTTTGGGACAAAGAGGACATCTGAGCTGCTGGCGAGGACGTACTGGTGGCCGCATATGGTCCGTGACATCGGAGATTATATTTGGCCGTGTGTCTCCTGCACCAAAAATAAGTGTCCTCAACAACAGCCAGCTGGGTTACTTTATCCCTTGCCGGTGGCAGACAGGCCCTGGGAGATGGTCGGGTTAGACTTTGTGGTGGGCTTGCCCAAGTCTCGTGGCTGTACCATCATTTCGGTTATCACCGATCATTTTTCAAAAATGGTGCACTTGGTGCCGCTTCCATGGCTACCTTCTGCATGGGCCTTGGCAGCGTTGTTTATAAAACACATCCTCCATCTGCACGGTATGCCGGACAAAATTGTCAGTGACTGAGGTCCCCAGTTTGCGTCTTGGTTCTGGAGAGAGAATTGTCGTCTTGTCAGCATTGATTTGAATCTCTCTTCTGCATATCATCCCAAGACAAATGGGTTGGTAGAGAGGGCCAACCAGACCTTGGTCACATATCTACGACATTTTGTCTCAGCCAGGCAGGATGACTGGGCATCCTTGCTTCCGTGGGCGGAGTTTGAGCTGAACAACGCCGTAGCCGACTCCACTGGACAGACCCATTCCTCCTTAACTATGGTCAGCATCTGCGGGTACCTGTGCCTACGCCCTTGTCTTCCGCTGACTCCAGGGTGGCAGACTGGGCTGTGGAGGCACGGGACATTTGGGACTGCACTCAGGATGCCATTCAGGCCTCCAAGGAGAGAATGAGATTCTCCACCGATGCACATCAGAGCCCCGCTCCAACCTTTGCTCCTGGCGACTTAGTGTGGCTCTCTGCCCATAACATCAGGCTGCGAGTTGAGTCCACTAAGTTTGCACCTCGCTACTTGGGCCTCTTCAAGGTCCTCGAACAGGTTAACCCAGTGGTCTACCATCTGGCCCTTCTGCCACACCTGGGTATCACCGACACCTTTCATGTGTCCCTCTTGAAGCCCGTATACATGTCCCGGTTTTCCGAGTCATCTGCCGGGACATTGGGTTCGGCTACGGACGATTACGAGGTGAATGCTATTTTGGGTGGTACATGGCAAAAAAAATTTTTGGGTGGACTGGAAGGGTTATGGTCCTGAGGACAGGTTCTAGGAGCTGCTGAGAATATTCGGGCACTGCAGCTCATTGCTGCCTTCGAGCGTGGTGAGGTCAAGGAAGAGGGGGTCTTAGGAGGGGGGTAATGTTAGGGGTCGAGTTCCCACCTCTGCACAGGGGGAATCTTGGGCCATCTCCGATGCAGTCTCCCATTCTTCTCCTGCTGCAGCGGAGTCTGCTCAGCGGAAAAGTCGGTCCAAACGTCTCGCTCAGTCTGACTCTGTACAAAGGGTTACTGCTGCCTTTCCAGCTTCTGCCATTGAAGCCAGTACTGGGCAGCCGTGAGCAGACATTTTTGGGACTAAGTCCTGCTTTTCCCCTTCTGAGCATGCCCAGGGCAAGATCTCTCATTGGAGATCAAGGTTCACATGCTTAGACACTGCAGCAAATCCCATTGGTCCTCTAGGAAGGTCCTGAAGATGCTCAACTTCTGTGGCAGCCTCACATTGGTCCTTCTGGGAAGGTCCTGTACTTGCTGCAGCTATAAAAGGTTTGCATGGCCGCACGGCCATGCGCTAGTGTACATGTGAAAACATGTGTGTGTTGATGAGTGCAAGTCATTCTTTAAACATCCCTTCCCTTGTGTATGACTATTTGCATAAGGTGGATGTATGCTATCTAGCACCCGGCTGAGCTTTCAGCATTAAACATACGTTTCAGCGTCTTTTGCTGTGACTGCCAGTGCGGCGCCGTGCATTTTTAGAGCTCTTTCCTAACCCAAGTCTGGGTGGTTAGTGCGGCTCTTCTTGCACTCTTGTGCTTAAAATTACTTTTAGTTATATTTGACACCCAGTAGCGGTGTTGAGCGCAAGTGGTCTAGATGAACTGAATCCTGAGTCTTTGAATTGAGTTCTGTGACTTCTTGTTTGCGCTCTTTATGTGGTACCATGGCTCTGTGACGTAACAGAATTCGCTTCAACGGCCATATAGTGCTGCCATTTGCCAGCAGCGGGTTCTCTCTTGCACGGTGGACCCCGGACTGCGAACGTACCAAATATCATCTCACTATTTACTCAGTGCGTTCCGCCAGTCCTAACAGCTACTAGTGTGTAACATAGAAGTATGTATCTATAGGCCTTGTATATAGACAGGAATAATTAAATCACAACATTGGGTGACAGAAGGGGAAGCAGGGCTGGTTTTAGACAAAGTGGAGCCCTGGGCAAACATTTAAAGTCTGGCCCCAAATGCTAACATATCGCACCATCACACAGAAACATTTCTATTCTATTTACAAGTGCTAAGTTCAGGGTGATAAATGAGCACGATCGACAATATTGAAGTCGTGCTACACTTGTTACCTGGCCTCTTTAGGGTTGGTGCACACGTTCAGTAATTGGCAGCACTTTGGATGCTGCTCTTGTCCGCTGTGTCCAAAGTGCTGCCGGCTATTGAACGCAGATGAATCTGCATTTGTTCGTTGAACCAATGCGTTGTACCAGTGAAATTTATTTTGCGGAAACAAATACATTTCCTTCAAGGCACAAGGTCAAGTTAGTTAAATTGTCTGAAGAGACTGAGATGGTGTTCCAGGAGCTGAAGCAGGCTATATGTAAACATCCAGTTCTGGACACGCCAGACTTCACCAAGGAGTTCATTGTCCAGACAGATGTGTGAGAAGTCAGCTTGGGAGCTGTGCTGTCTCAGGAGGTGAATGGGGAGGAGTATCCCATCATGTATCTGAGAAGGAAGCTCTCTTCATGTGAAAGAAACTATGCCATCGTCGAAAAGGAGTGCTTGGCCATAAAATGGGAAGTGAATACCTTGAGGTACTACCTGCTAGGCCGTAGGTTTAAGCTGTTGTCTGACCATGCCCCTCTGAGGTGGTTGAGGGAAAAAATGGTAAGAATGCTCAGGTGACGAGATGATTCTTGGGCCCCCAAGAGTTCACTTTCCACATGGAACATAGGACGGGAAAGTTGCACGGGAATGCAGATGCCCTGTCCAGACTCCCCTGCCTAGCAAGTGAAGGTACCCAAACCCTCAGCTTTGGGCAGAGGGTGGAGATATGTGACAGAGTCACTGACAAGGTGGTAGAGGGGAGATATGTGTCACTGCACTTAACGGCGTCAGTGATATGAAACCAGAGCTTTTTTCTCCAGCACACTACGTGTTGTGAGGGTTAAGTTGCATAAAAGGGCTGGTTTTATGTGGACTGTCATAGAGCGGGTGAGAGAACGTCCACTTTATCTTCCATAGCAGACCTGCCAGGACCTGCGTGAGGTCATAATCATGTGATCAATAACATGATGGGAAAATCACAGGCTTGGGTTTAAATGACCAAACTCTACAGGTAGTCTGGTGTCCAGCTAGCCTGGAGAGAGGAGTCTCTGGAGGCTTTGTGGCTCATTCAGAACAGACTGAACCTGCGCTGCGGTGCCACCCGCAACATATAGACTGTGTTGCAGCATTTTCATTTTCTTTTATTGTTTTGTTCCTGTTTTATCCAGAAAGGCTGAGTTTTGTTCTCATGTGTTGATTTATGCTGCATGACAATGAACCAATGAGGGTTTAAAGAGGCTGTGTTCCCATTTTCCTACATCTCTGTGCTGCCAAGTGAGTGAATTAATACAATATATACTGTATATTACATAGATAGATAGAAGAAAAGCTGGCAATTCATCTGCCGTGATCTGTAAATGTAAAAGACTGCAAAAGGCCTGGATTTGGAATGATACTCAAAGTCAAAGTGGAAAATCAATTTACAGGCTGATCCAACTTCAGTGGAAATGCCTCAAGACATGGAAATGATATTCAGTTGTGTGTGTTGCATCCATGTGCCTGTATGACCTCCCTATAACACCTGGGCATGCTACTGATGAGGCGGTGGATGGTCTCCTGAGGGATCTCCTCCCAGACTTGGACTAAAGCACCGCCAACTCCTGGACAGTCTGTGGTGCAATGTGAAGTTGGTGGATGGTGCGAGACATGATGTCCCAGATGTGTTCAATCGGATTCAGGTCTGGGGAACAGGCAGGCCAGTTCATAGCTTCAATGCCTTCATCTTGCAGGAACTGCTGACACTCCAGCCACATGAGGTCTGGCATAGTCCTGCATTAGGAGGAACCCAGGGTCAACCGCACCAGCGTGTGGTCTCACAAGGGGTCTGAGGATCTCATCTCGGTACCTATGGCAGTCAAGCTACCACTGGCGAGCACATGGAGGGCTGTGTGGTCCCCAAAAGAAATGCCTCCCCACACCATTACTGACCGACTGCCAAACCGGTCATGCTGAAGGATGTTGCAGATAGCAGATCACTCTCCACGGCATCTCCAAACTCTGTCACGTCTGTCACATGTGCTCAGTGTGAACCTGCTTTCATCTGTGAAAAGCACAGGGTGCCAGTGGCAAACTTGCCATTCCTGGTGTTTTGTGGCAAATGACAAGCGTCCTGCATGGTGTTGGGCTGTGAGCACAACTCCCATCTGTGGACGTCGGGCACTCAGACCAACCTCATGGAGTCGGTTTCTAACCATTTGTGCAAACACATGCACATTTGTGACTTGCTGGAGGTCATTTTGCAGGGCTCTGGCTTCCATGTAAGCTTGGTAGAGCTGTTGGGTTTCTGACTGGACTGTGGATTAAACACTACACATTCTTCGTCTGATAGAATTAATCTGTATATTGATGTGGGCTGCTGGATTCTAGCAGGTTATAGCTGGGAGAAGTCTTTCTTTACTAGTGTAACTCCATAACTAGGCAGTGTGTAGTGCTCTCTTGAGACACCGTTTCTAGGCTGTCTCATTGTGCCATTACTCACACAAAGAGATTTAATCAGATAGCTTGACTCCACTGCAGGAGGCGCGTTTGAAGATTACAGAAGAAGGTTATTTTTTTTTCTGAATTCTTGTAGTTATGCACACTTACAGTAGGAGTAGCTGTAACAGCTGGAGTAGGTAAAAACACTATACTGAACCACAGTTGAAAGACATGTGGCTTCTTAAGATGACTGCCATTCTCAGTCAGGAAAAAGAAAGGGGTGGCTGACATGAGAGCTGGGGAAGCAGACAGGGAAAGGAGGAGGACAAACTTCTTAATGGCAAACCTTACTGCATAGCAATGTAACAGCAACAATATCATACTGTATGATTCCAAAGTTGTGGGACATGACACCCACACAAATTGTCAGGTTCACCACACAGTTAGTAAAACTTTCCATATTGCCCTACTTACAGTATTGTCTGGATCAATTGGATTCCAGAATTAAAAAATCTTATGTTTATTTGAGAGAGGTGCCATTGCTGCTCAACCACCCTCCGTTTTTGGCTATGTGTCAACAAGAAATTACACTTATCTATTGAATGGAAGAATTATCTTCCAAGAGTTGAGGGAATCATAGTAGATTCTAGCAAAGATGGCAGCTTTAGAAGGATTTTGGGGAGTTGGCTAAGTTCCGTACCAAATTATCAGATTTTTTTTATGTTTGCCAAGTTCATTATAGTGTTTCTCTTTTCTCCTCTACTGTATCTCCTTTTTTCTCACTTCCTCTCCCCTTACTTTTTTTCTTTACATCTTTATTTTTTTTTACTTCTATCTTTACTTCTTTTATGAGGTCTCTTTGCTTCAGTAATAATTTTATATGGACTTCTGGTGCTTCTGCCCAGATAACTTGCCTTTAGCCAATTTCGAAGAGGGGCACATCTGCTTTTCGATACTAGGGTCTTATTTTTACCATCTTATGCTGTTGTTCTTCCTCTTTTTTTTTTACAATGCATCCTTTGGGATATACATTTGTACAATTGATAGAAATGTGGCTAGAAAGAGACTCCTATATCTCCTCATTTATGTCTGCATTGTTTTATTACTTCCTACGCTTTTATGCATTTGCTTTTGGTCCCGTGAGTCTTTTATATGTTGTTTTATACTTAAAAAATTACGATTAAAAATTGATTCAGCATAAAATTGGATAATGAATGTTGTTAAATTATTGTCATTTTTTTGCACATTGTGGATTATTTTGTGGTGTACTTAGAATTATGTGCATCTATGACACATTGCATTGCTCATGTTTTAATGAGTAAATAAAACTGCACCCCATCGCCAAAATCAACTGCCTATTTTATACTATTTTATGTGCTGCAATATTTTTTGGTGTTGGTGATTCATACCTTTTGCTGTGCAAGAATTAAATAACTATTTGTTTTTTGCATGAGTTGAAAAAATTTTTAAGTTCTTTAATCATCAGATACTCATCAAATGGCACTACATCCTCGAAATATTAGGAATATATTTAGGATAATGACAAGCAACAGAATTACATGGCATTATTAACAACACCGAGTGGTTCAGGTGACAGTGCCATAAACCACACAAGCCAAGCTCCAGTGTTTTATGTCACCACAGCTAAGAGATGTTATTACCACCTAGTAAATTCACACTTGCTTGCCCTTTATTTTGTGAAAGGGTGTATCTAGACCTCCAATGTAATTAACGGGGGAATTGAAATGAAGGATTCATGATTCATGGTTGAACTAACTCCCACCGCCATGGTAAATTATTACAAGACTAAACTACAGAATAGAACAATGCACAAATTGTTACTTGTTTGCAGTTGCCATTTGTGTTACCTTTCACTAATAATACAAAAGTCTTAAAGCCGCAGCTTGAAAGGAATCTAATCTATGCTGGCCCCCTTCTTTATAGTGGTGGTTGGGCGCTAGAGTTTATGGGCTGTTAGAAAGTGTGCTTACTTCCCTATGCAAAATATATGGCTTCCACTTTTTAGTAATGTTTCCTCTTTGCTCTTGTTTATCACAATAAATATTGTTGTTTCTATTTGGTGTAAACAGGAAAGAGTCGGATCACGTTAGCAGTGAAAGGGAGGAGATGTAAGGGGGTGCTGCAATGTGAAGAGCTTTGTGGGTGAGAACAAGTACTTTGAATTGGATTCTATAATGAATGGGCAGCCAGTGTAGCGACAGGCGAAGAGCGGACGCGTCCGAGTAACGATTAGCTAGATAGACAACCCTGGCTGCTGCATTAAGGATAGACTGGAGAGGGGAATGTCGAGTAAGGGGGAGGCCCATTAATAGAGCATTGGAGTAGTCCAGGCGGGAGGAGATCAGGACAACAGTGAGGGTTTTTGTTGTGTCTATAGTGCGAAAAGAGCGGATTCTAAAGATGTTCTTTAGGTGTAAGTGGCACGAGCGGGTAAGAGATTGTATATGGGATGTGAAGGAGATATCGGAGTCAAATATAACACCCAGACAGCGCGCCTGCTGCTGGGGTGTTATTATGGTGCCACCCACAGAGAGGTAAACATCAGGTTTAGGGAGGTTAGTAGATGGTGGGAGCAGAAGAAGTTCAGTTTTGGAGAAGTTGAGTTTCAGATAGAGAGCGGACATGATGTCGGAGACTGCGGACAGACAGTAACTGGTGTTCTGTAGTACAGTGGGAGTAAGGTCAGGGGATGACTTGTATAGTTGTGTGTCTTCGGCATAAAGATGGTACTGAAAGCCAAATCTGCTGATGGTCTGTCCAATTGGGGCTGTATAGAGAGAGAAGAGAAGGGGGCCCTGAGGTACCCCGACAGTGAGAGGAAGAGGAGACGAAGTGGAGCCAGAGAACAGAACACTGAAGGAGCGGTCAGAAAAATAGGAGGAGAACAAGGAGAGAGCAGTGGCCTTAATGCCTAGTGACTGGAGCCTAGAGAGTAGGAGAGGGTGATCAACAGTGTCGAAAGCTGCAGAAAGATCGAGAAGAATGAGCAGAGAGTGGCCCCGTAACATTTTGCTGTCAGAAGGTCGTTGGTCACTTTGATGAGTGCAGTTTCTGTCAAGTGTAGGGGGCGGAAGCCGGACTGTGAAGGGTCTAGGAGGAAGTGAATGGAGAGGCAAAGGGTAAGAATATGACATGAATATTTGGGTTCATCGGGTTTGGACGGACTACAGTTGATAGGTTGGTTCGGTATTCAAACTTAAACCCGAACCCAATAGAAGTCAATGACAACCCAGACTTAGGTGCTTTAAAATGGCTGTAAAATGGTCATAGTAAGGACTGGGAAGCTAAATGTGGGTTAGAGCAGGACAATTGCCTGACAAACAAATGTGGAAATGACTTAAAATAACAAAAGAAAAAAAGAAAAAATTATAGTTTTGAACCAGGAGGCGGAGGTCCAAGTAGAGGAGGAGGTCCAAGTGGAGGAGGGGGTTGAGGAGGAGGTTGAGGTTTTGTTGTAGGTAGTGTTGAGCATTCCGATACCGCAAGTATCGGGTATCGGCCGATACTTGCGGGTATCGGAATTCCGATACCGAGATCCGATACTTTTGTGGTATCGGGTATCGGTATCGAAACAACATTAATGTGTAAAATACAACATTAATGTGTAAAATAAAGAATTAAAATAAAAAATATTGCTATACTCACCTCTCCGACGCAGCCTGGACCTCACCGAGGGAACCGGCAGCGTTGTTTGCTTAAAATGCGCGCGTTTCCTGCCTCCCGCGACGTCATGGCTTCTGATTGGTCGCGTGCCGCCCATGTGGCCATGACGCGACCAATCACAGCAAGCCGTGACATAATTTTGAGGTCCTGGAAGCTTAATTCTAGGCATTCAGGATTTTAAAATTACGTTCCGGCTTGTGATTGGTCGCGTCGCGGTCACATGGGCGACGCGACCAATCACAAGCCGTGACGTCACGGGAGGCAGGACACGCGCGCATTTTAAAATTACGTCACGGCTTGTGATTGGTTGCGTGCCGCCCATGTGGCCGCGACGCGACCAATCACAGCAAGCCGTGACATAATTTCAGGTCCTGTATGCCTATTTCTGCATTCAGGACCTGAAATTACGTCACGACTTGCTGTGATTGGTCGCGTCGCGGCCACATGGGCGGCACGCAACCAATCACAAGCCGTGACGTAATTTTAAAATGCGCGCGTGTCCTGCCTCCCCTGACGTCACGGCTTGTGATTGGTCGCGTCGCCCATGTGACCGCGACGCGACCAATCACAAGCCGGAACGTAATTTTAAAATCCTGAATGCCTAGAATTAGGCTTCCAGGACCTCAAAATTACGTCACGGCTTGCTGTGATTGGTCGCGTCGCGGCCACATGGGCGGCACGCGACCAATCAGAAGCCGTGACGTCGCGGGAGGCAGGAAACGCGCGCATTTTAAGCAAACAACGCTGCCGGTTCCCTCGGTGAGGTCCAGGCTGCGTCGGAGAGGTGAGTATAGCAATATTTTTTATTTTAATTCTTTATTTTACACATTAATATGGATCCCAGGGACTGAAGGAGAGTTTCCTCTCCTTCAGACCCTGGGAACCATCAGGAATACCGTCCGATACTTGAGTCCCATTGACTTGTATTGGTATCGGGTATCGGTATCGGATTAGATCCGATACTTTGCCGGTATCGGCTGATACTTTCCGATACCGATACTTTCAAGTATCGGACGGTATCGCTCAACACTAGTTGTAGGTGGAAGAGGCATACAAGGAGGAAGTAGCCAACACTGTTTTTTTTTACTGATTTTTGGGGGGTTACTCTGAAAACAGTCAACGTAGTAATCTGCTGGCCACTCTATCTGTAGCATGAAAAAGAAAATCCAGCTTTCAAAAAAGTTCCAAATTTATTGTGAATAAAACATGAAGTTTAGTAGGATAAATTCATATGATAATGAGTAACAGGTTATGTGTTTCGAACAATAGCTTGTTCTTTCTCAAAGCTCACATGCCTAATAGGTGAGCTGGTTTTTCTATTTCTGTCTATCCACTCTATCTGTATACAGGCCATATAACACTGTTAGCACTTTTTTTGTGAGAACAATGAGGAAAGCATCAAACAGGGGATGTGGCCTTGTTGCTGCTTGTAGTGGTGTAGCTGCTACAGGGAGAGCAAAATCATGGTTGATATGTAGATTGTAAGCTCTCACGAACAGGGTCGTCTTATTGTGCTTTAGTTATTATATTGTTAATGTTGCTACTTATGACATGTGTTTGAAACTGTTAAACTGTAAAGCACTACAGAATATGTTGGCGCTATATAAAGATTATTATAATTTTTATATACTCCCTGACAGAAATTATGTCGCTTATCCATGTTATGTAAATAAAAGCTTTTAACCTGATGTTAAATTCATCCATTGGTTCTATAAATTATTCTTTTGATAGCTGAAAGCCTACGAAATGTGGTTTAGGTTAAGAAAATAAATTGGCATCAATGCAGAAATATTGATCAGTTAATGGACACAGAATGGTCAGATTTTGGCAAGACAAAGTTTTGTCGCCCACAGAAAGTAATCTGATATTCAAACAAATAATTAACTTAAAATACAAATATATGTTGCATAACATTGGTAAATGAAGTTGTGGTGCTATTAGAGTCATATTTAATATTTTGTGTGACTTGCATGAGCTTGAAGGACTGCATCCATGTGGTTCAACAATCATTCATACAATTTATTAATGAAGTCATCAGTAGTGTTGAGCATTCCGATGCTGCAAGTATCGGGTATCGGCCGATACTTGCTGTATCGGAATTCCGATACCGGGATTCCGATACTCTTGTGGTATCGGGTATCGGGTATCGCAACAACATTAATGTTAAAATGTGTAAAAGAGAGAATTAAAATAAAAAATATCGCTATACTCACCTGTCCGACGCAGCCGGGACTTCAGCGAGGGAACCGGCAGCGTTGTTTGTTTAAAATTCGCGCTATTACTTGGTTACGTGAATTCCCGGCTTGTGATTGGTCAGGTCGGCCACGTTGCCGGGACGCGGACCAATCACAGCAAGCCGTGACGAAATTACGTCACGGCTTGCTGTGATTGGTCCGCGTCCCGGCAATATGGCCGCCCTGACCAATCACAAGCCGTGATGTCACGGGAGGCTGGACACGCGCCCATTTTAAAATGAGCGCGTCCAGCCTCCCGGCTTGTGATTGGTTGACCGCGGCGCAACCAATCACAAGCCGTGACGTCACGGGAGGCTGGACACGCGCCCATTTTAAAATGAGCGCGTCCAGCCTCCCGGCTTGTGATTGGTTGACCGCGGCGCAACCAATCACAAGCCGTGACGTCACGGGAGGCTGGACACGCGCCCATTTTAAAATGAGCGCGTCCAGCCTCCCGGCTTGTGATTGGTTGACCGCGGCGCAACCAATCACAAGCCGTGACGTCACGGGAGGCTGGACACGCGCCCATTTTAAAATGAGCGCGTGTCCAGCCTCCCGTGACGTCACGGCTTGTGATTGGTCAGGGCGGCCATATTGCCGGGACGCGGACCAATCACAGCAAGCCGTGACGTAATTTCGTCACGGCTTGCTGTGATTGGTCCGCGTCCCGGCAACATGGCCGACCTGACCAATCACAAGCCGGGAATTCACGTAACCAAGTAATAGCGCGAATTTTAAACAAACAACGCTGCCGGTTCCCTCGCTGAAGTCCCGGCTGCGTCGGACAGGTGAGTATAGCGATATTTTTTATTTTAATTCTTTCTTTTACACATTTATATGGTTCCCAGGGCCTGAAGGAGAGTTTCCTCTCCTTCAGACCCTGGGAACCATCAGGAATACCGTCCGATACATGAGTCCCATTGACTTGTATTGGTATCGGGTATCGGTATCGGATTAGATCCGATACTTTGCCGGTATCGGCCGATACTTTCCGATACCGATACTTTCAAGTATCGGACGGTATCGCTCAACACTAGTCATCAGTAGTGTTGAGCGATACCGTCCGATACTTGAAAGTATCGGTATCGGAAAGTATCGGCCGATACCGTCACAGTATCGGAATCCAATCCGATACCGATACCCGATACCAATACAAGTCAATGGGACTCAAGTATCGGACGGTATCCCTGATGGTTCCCAGGGTCTGAAGGAGAGGAAACTCTCCTTCAGGCCCTGGGAACCATATAAATGTGTAAAAGAAAGAATTAAAATAAAAAATATCGCTATACTCACCTGTCCGACGCAGCCGGGACTTCAGCGAGGGAACCGGCAGCGTTGTTTGTTTAAAAATCGCGCTATTACTTGGTTACGTGAATTCCCGGCTTGTGATTGGTCAGGTCGGCCATGTTGCCGGGACGCGGACCAATCACAGCAAGCCGTGACGAAATTACGTCACGGCTTGCTGTGATTGGTCCGCGTCCCGGCAATATGGCCGCCCTGACCAATCAGAAGCCGGGACGTCACGGGAGGCTGGACACGCGCTCATTTTAAAATGGGCGCGTGTCCAGCCTCCCGTGACGTCACGGCTTGTGATTGGTTGCGCCGCGATCAACCAATCACAAGCCGGGAGGCTGGACGCGCTCATTTTGAAATGGGCGCGTGTCCAGCCTCCCGGCTTGTGATTGGTTGACCGCGACGCAACCAATCACAAGCCGTGACGTCACGGGAGGCTGGACACGCGCCCTTTTTAAAATGAGCGCGTTTCCAGCCTCCCGTGACGTCACGGCTTGTGATTGGTTAATGGCGGCCATGTTGCCGGGACGCGGACCAATCACAGCAAGCCGTGACGTATTTTCGTCACGGCTTGCTGTGATTGGTCCGCGGCCCGGCAACATGGCCGCCCTGACCAATCACAAGCCGGGACTTCGCGTAACCATGTAAAAGCGGGAATTTTAAACAAACAACGCTGCCGGTTCCTGCGCTGAGGTCCCGGCTGCGTCGGACAGGTGAGTATAGCGATATTTTTTATTTTAATTCTCTATTTTACACATTTTAACATTAATGTTGTTCCGATACCCGATACCCGATACCACAAGAGTATCGGAATCCCGGTATCGGAATTCCGATACAGCAAGTATCGGCCGATACCCGATACTTGCAGCATCGGAATGCTCAACACTAGTCATCAGGAATAGCAAAGAATGCAATCGTAAATGCCTCCCAGAGTTCATCTAGATTCTTTGGTTTTGTCTTCCAAGCTTCCTCTTTCATCCTACCCCAAACATGCTCAATGATGTTCATGTCTGGTAGTTAATACTTCTTGATATTTTAGGATATTGATATTGCCTTCCACCTTGCAAATGTTTTGCACATCCCCATACTGAATGTAACCCCAGACCATGATCTTTCCACCACCAAATGTAACTGTTTTCTGGGTGTATTTTGGATCCATAAGGGCTCCAGTAGGTCTCCTGCAGTATTTGCGGCGGGTGTGGTGTAATTCTACTGAATATTCATAAGAGAAATCCACCTTCTGCCACTTTTCCAGTGTCCATCTGTTTAGCAGGCTGTGGGACTTTGCAAATGCCACACGTTTTTTTATTTGCCTTTTGTTTAGTGCTGGCTTCAGTGCACTGATTCAACCATGGAGACCATTTCGAGACAGAATCCTACATACTGTTCTAGTTGACACAGGGACTTGAGGTGACCAGGCCTGTTGGAGCTCTGCTGCAGCGGAAGAGGGGCTTGCTTTGGATTTTCTAACCAACAAAAGTTCCTCCTGAGCAGATGTCTTGTGGGGTCTGCCAGACCAGGGCTTGTCAAACACATCTCCAGTCTCTTCAAATCATTTTTTTATTATTTGTACTTGACACTGAGACACATTAAAGGTGCCAGACACCTCTGCAGTGGATCTGGTCTTCAGCCTCTTGATAATCCAGGCTTTGATTGCAGGTTTGATTTTTGGCATGTTGTCAGAGCTCAAGTTGCAGTTCAAGTGAGGGTCTGGAGTGCTGGGTTTCCTTTTATACACACACACTAATTAACCGATCATTTACTGAGCACAGGTGAGGATGTAAACTAGGATTGGGTGCATTATATGACCAGGTGACAAAACTTTTGTCTTGCCAAAATCTGACCATTCTGTGTCCATTAACGGATCAATATTTCTGCATTGATGCCAATTTATTTTCTTAACCTAAACAACATTTTGGAGGGTTTCAGCTTTCAAAAGAATAATTTATACAACCAATGGATGAATTTAACGTCAGGTTATAAGCTTTTATTTACATAACATGGATAAGCGACAACTTCTGTCAGGGAGTGTATGTGCCTGCTATGCACACAAGTGAAACCTGAGTAACACTGGATAAATGGTGAGTAGTGTTGAGCATTCCGATACCGCAAGTATCGGGTATCGGCCGATATTTGCTGTATCGGAATTCCGATACCGAGATCCGATACTTTTGTGGTATCGGGTATCGGTATCGAAACAACATTAATGTAAAAATGTGTAAAAGAGAGAATTAAAATAAAAAATATTGCTATACTCACCTCTCCGACGCAGCCTGCACCTTACCGAGGGAAGCGGCAGCGTTCTTTGTTTAAAATTTGCGCTTTTCTTTCCTTACGTGAAGTCCCGGCTTTGTGATTGGTTGCGTCGCAGTCACATGGGCGACGCAACCAATCACAGCAAGCCGTAACGTAATTTCAGGTCCTTAAGGATTTTAAAATTACGTCCCGGCTTTGTGATTGGTTGCGTCGCAGTCACATGGGCGACGCAACCAATCACAAGCCGTGACGTCACGGGAGGCTGGACACGCGCGCATTTTAAAATGCGCGCTTGTCCAGCCTCCCGTGACGTCCCGGCTTGTGATTGGTTGCGTCGCGATCAACCAATCACAAGCCGGGAGGCTGGACACGCGCAAGCGAAGCAACCAATCACAAGCCGGGACGTCACGGGAGGTTGGACAAGCGCGCATTTTAAAATGCGCGCGTGTCCAGCCTCCCAGCTTGTGATTGGTTGACCGCAAAGCAACCAATCACAAGCCGGGACGTCACGGGAGGTTGGACAAGCGCGCATTTTAAAATGCGCGCGTGTCCAGCCTCCCGGCTTGTGATTGGTTGACCGCGAAGCAACCAATCACAAGCCGGGACGTCACGGGAGGTTGGACAAGCGCGCATTTTAAAATGCACGCGTGTCCAGCCTCCCGGCTTGTGATTGGTTGACCGCGACGCAACCAATCACAAAGCCGGGACGTAATTTTAAAATCCTGAAGGACCTGAAATTACGTCACGGCTTGCTGTGATTGGTTGCGTCCCGGCCACATGGGCGGCACGAGACCAATCACAAGCCGGGACTTCACGTAAAGGAAAGAAAAGCGCGAATTTTAAACAAAGAACGCTGCCGCTTCCCTCGGTAAGGTGCAGGCTGCGTCGGAGAGGTGAGTATAGCAATATTTTTTATTTTAATTCTTTCTTTTACACATTATTATGGTTCCCAGGGCCTGAAGGAGAGTTCCCTCTCCTTCAGACCCTGGGAACCATCAGGGATACCGTCCGATACATGAGTCCCATTGACTTGTATTGGTATCGGGTATCGGTATCGGATTGGATCCGATACTTTGCCGGTATCGGCCGATACTTTCCGATACCGATACTTTCAAGTATCGGACGGTATCGCTCAACACTAATGGTGAGGCCAGAACAAGTACAGGTGGTTTTAGATTGGTTGGCTGAAAGTGCCTTCAGTTCCTTTGCTTTGTTGCCCACCTGGTTCCCCTGCTGAAAGCACAGATTTTGCACCTGCAACCCATGGGCATGTGTCAAATCAGGCAAGCAGTCTGAGCCCAAAGTCATGCAGCAATCACTTCTGCTTTTTGATGACTTTGCTTACTGTGGTTACGAGGGCCATACACCTGGCCCGGCCCCACAAATGGAAGAGATTGAATGCACTGATGCCCAACGACTTGTTATTTTGGAGGATGAGTATGTGGGACGGTGAATGTAAACAGTCAGTGGACAACCGCAAAACATCTCTGATACTGATGATGATGATAATGATGGAACACAGGTGCCAACTGCTGCAGCTTTCTGTTGTGTGTAGTCCGGCAAGGAGGGCATGGGAGAGGACTGGGTAGAACATCATGTGGAGGATTATTTTTATTTTTTTTACAGCACCATTGATTCCATGGTGCTGAACATGAAGAGGTGTTACATACAAAACACAAATAGAAATTACAATAAACAAGTTAATAGCGACAGAAAAGTAAAGTTGGGAGAGGACACTCCCTTGCAGCCTTACTTTCTACAGGGAAATGGGGAAGTATGACTCTGGGCTCTACGTGCTGCTGTACCTTCGAGTGTTAATGGTGGGCAGACGACCTGCAATCTCCTGTCCGCCGATTTCTGTTGTGGGGCATACAGTTACCCACACAACCTCGGTCTTCTGGCTACCAGTATTCTGCGCTTCAGCATGGAGGGAGCTCAGTCGCAGATTCCCTGCAGCTCCTTACTCTCCTTTGCTTCTCCTTCCCTATCAGTCTCCAACAGACTGCTCTGTTTCTCTTCCCTCTGTCCAGGAGCTGCAGAACCTCTTGTCTGCATGGCCCCAGCTTTCCTCTCTCAGACTCTCTCTGTCGGCTTCCTCTCTCCTCTGTCCCTGTGACAGACTGATCATCTAACTCCTCCTCGAGCCAGAATATATAGGAAAGTTCCCCTGAGTCCGGGACTCAAGCTCCCCCTTCTAGCCTGGAGTCAGAACAGTGTTGCATGTACTGCTTACCTGTTAAAGGGATCCTTCCTCACTTCCAAGCAAGGCATCACCCTCGTAGTGAGGAAGGCAATACCACTGTAACAACCAGTTACCTGGGGTGTTACACTCCACCCCCGCTAAATCCAGTACTCCCAGACTGGGAAAAGAAACAAAAACAATAACAGGTTAGATATTGCAAAACGTTTTTGAAAACATGTAATAGGTTATGAAAACTTTTGCTTCCCTTTACGGGAGGTTATTTTGCTTTAAACATTGCAGGAACATATTTTACAAAGGTGCAAAACATTAGCTTTACCAAAAACATAGAACTCTCTGGAATACCAAATTTTACTTGTGCATAGATTTACTGTCTGACATATCAAATACGACTCTTTTCCCTTTTATGGGTAAACTTTTCTAGCAATATTAAATGCTATCACTTTCTCAAATAAAGTGCAACAAAGTCAACTGATTCTTGAATTGAGGTAGTGCTTCCTTTAAGTGCAAGATGAGGGGGAACCCATCTTAAACCCCCAACGTAGCCTTGGGCGTGTCTACAAGGCATAAAAGGCATCACTTGTCTCCTCTCTGGACCATTTCTTCTGCCACGCAGGACGGATTTTCTTCTTCGTCACCTTTAGGCAAATGAACAACAATAATCAGTATCTTTGTTGGTTTCATGTAAAAGCAATAGGAAGCGCCTTAAGAAGTGCCAACTATTAACAAGAGAAAGTTTCTTGATCATTCACCGTGCATGATCCGAATGTCTTTTCAAACAAATCAACTTTTAAGCTTTAACAGTCGTTTTAAACATTCAGCAACAATTGGTTAAGCCTCTACTTCCTCTTCCAGGGAGGCTCCTGGTGGCTGCTACTCCCTGACCTGGAAAACTCAGGATTGTACCTTTCAAATGGTACATCATTCCATGGCACATTGGCTGGTTCCAACACTGGTGTCTTTGTGGACCTATGACACTTAGTGACTGGCCTGGCCGGGCCTGCTGCTGCACCATCAGGAGCTGATGCTGCAGCCTGGTCTGCATGCTTTGGCTGCTTCAGTACTGGTACACATTTTCTGCAGTTCAGAGCGTACCAGCCTTTGTCGCTGATATGGCGGGTGTATGTTACTCTATCACCAGGGTAAAGGTCCCTGTCAGGGCGTCCTTCCTTAACGTGGGATTCTATGTCTCTCCGGTTGACAAACATCTCAATTATCATCCCCGTTTCTTTAATAAAGCCCCAGCCTCTCTTCTGATTGAAGGCAACTACTTCTTCCTGCCTTAGTAGTCCCCTTTCTGCCCAAGGGATTTTACGGGTTTGGGCCTTTGCCTGCAGGTTCCTTTCTTCATATGCTGCCTGCCGGGCCAGGGATTGCTGCCTCTCCTGCTCCTCCCGACTTCTACAGTGCTCCCGTCAGGTTATAATGGGGATTTCTCCTTGGAGCGCTATCATGTCTGCCCCTGTTGGTCCCTCTTCAAACACCACGGGTTCAGTATAGTTAACCCAGGGCCCACTGGCTGGAACTAGCAGAGCTGTCATCTGGTCCAGGCTGCCGTCCCCCTGGTCCCAGTGTAGTTGATGGCCTATCCCTCCGGGCCTTGGATTTGGCGAAGTCAGGAAGGGGCCCACCAGGGTGTCATCTGGCGCAGGGGTTGCAGCAGGACTTGAGGCCGGGGTATCCTCAGAGTACGGTGACATTTCACCAAAGGACCCAAAACCCTGGTCGAGGGTGTACAGCAGTGGGGATGACTCAGGCCTAGCCGTTGGACCTTCCGCTATCTGGGTCAGGGTCGCACCCCTTATCTTTTCTTCCAGAGCGCCAGATCTTCTTTCCCGCTCCGGGCCGGAGACGGTTGCTGGCGGTCACCCAGTAAGATTTCCTAGGAAGGCCTCTTTCTATCTGGTCACAGCTTCCAGCTGCATCCGCACGAGCTGCCGGGTAAGTTACTCCACTTCCTTATGCAGGAGGTCCGGATCCAACATCGATGGTGGGGAAGGAACATCCAAGGTTCGGCTGGGGGAGTCCTCTTGCTTCACCCCATGCTCTGGTACCTGTCCTCCACTTCCCGCCATGTTGCTTTCCGGCACTTCCTCCTCGGTCTGGTTTCCCGCGGTTTCACTGCACCACGCTTGTCTTCATGGGTAGTTCCTACTCTTCTTCCAGACATCCCAGACCAGGATGCTCTAGTTGATGGGCATACTTCTCTCACATAGTAGTATTGGTGAGGGGCGGCCATAGTTCTCGCCCCATTCCTCCAAGCTCCACCCATGACAACATGCCCTTCTCCTCCTGCACGCCACATGGTGTTGCAATGGCGGCGGTAAAGGCGACAAATTAACAGTTCAATAGTCTCTCAATAAAGCACAGTCTCTGAGGTGCACAAGACCCATTACAATGGGTCGGTCCATCATGTTTGTGAAACCAAGTTGGAGATCCCGCTTGGGCCTAGGGGATACTTGTTACCGAGTTCGGTGGTCATTAAAGGTGTGGTCACGGCGGAATGATCCAGTCCATGGCCCTGGGCATCCAAGTTAAAGGAGAGGCCTTTAAAGGGGTTGTTGAATGAATAATAAAGTTTGTTCATGACGCCACCTGTGGTATTCGGTCAGAGATGACTGATGCTGCTTAAAGGGGTCCACTGGGGATGATGTTATGGCAGCAGGGATGGTATGGCTTCCCACAGGTGAAGCTGGGTCCCCAGGGCTCCCGGTGAAGTAGGCAAAGATGGTGTGGTGCCAGAAAGAATCAGAGGACACACAGTTTCAGTCTCTTTACCTTTTAATGTAGTAATCAGCCACAGTCCAGGGTACGGATCATGGGAGAAGATGAGGTCTGGCCAGATTGGAAGTGATTAGGGAATCCCCCTAGCCAGGTGGGGTTGGAAGCCTTCCTCTCTGTGCTGTGTTGTAGTCCCTTGCTGCCTTAGGCCTCACACAAGGTCCTCACTTTCTCTCTGTCCCTTTTAGTAGGACACTACCCGCATAGCAGGCAACTCAAGCCTTTTAAAAGGTGTCCCCTAAGTATGGCTCTGGGCTCTATGTGCTGCTGTACCTTCAAGTGTTAATGGTGGGCAGACGACCTGCAATCTCCTGTCTGCTGGTTTATGCTGTGGGGCATACAGTTACCCCCACAACCTCGGTCTTCTGGCTACCAGTATTCTGCGCTTCAGCATGGAGAGAGCTCAGTCGCAGATTCCCTCCAGCTCTTTACCCTCCTTTGCTTCTCCTTCCCTATCAGTCTCCAACAGACTGCTCTGTTTCTCTTCCCTCTGTCCAGGAGCTGCAGAACCACTTGTCTGCATGGCCCCAGCTTTCCTCTCTCAGACTCTCTCTGTCTGCTTCCTCTCTCCTCTGTCCCTCTGACAGACTGATCAACTAACTCCTCCTCCAGCCAGAATATATAGGAAAGTTCCCCTGAGTCCGGGACTCAAGCTCCCCCTTCTAGCCTGGAGTCATAACAGTGTTGCATGTACTGCTTACCTGTTAAAGGGATCCTTCCTCACTTCCAAGCAAGGTATCACCCTCGCCGTGAGGAAGGCAATACCACTGTAACAACCAGTTACCTGGGGTGTTACACTCCAACCCCGCTAAATCCAGTACTCCCAGACTGGGAAAAGAAACAAAAACAATAACAGGTTAGATATTGCAAAACGTTTTTGAAAACATGTAATAGGTTATGAAAACTTTTGCTTCCCTTTATGGGAGGTTATTTTGCTTTAAACAGTGCAGGAACATATTTTACAAAGGTGCAAAACATTAGCTTTACCAAAAACATAGAACTCTCTGGAATACCAAATTTTACTTGTGCATAGCTTAACTGTCTGACATATAAAATACGACTCTTTTCCCTTTTATGGGTAAACTTGTCTAGCAATATTAAATGCTATCACTTTCTCAAATAAAGTGCAACAAAGTCAACTCATTCTTGAACTGAGGTAGTGCTTCCTTTAAGTGCAAGATGAGGGGGAACCCATCTTAAACCCCCAATGTAGCCTTGGGCGTGTCTACAAGGCATACAAGGCATCACTGGTCTCCTCTCTGGACCATTTCTTCTGCCACGCAGGACGATTTTTCTTCTCGGTCACCTTTAGGCAAATGAACAACAATAATCAGTATCTTTGTTGGTTTCATGTAAAACCAAAAGGAAGCACCCTAAGAAGTGCCAACTATTAACAAGAAAAGTTTCTTGATCATTCACCGTGCATGATCCGAATGTCTTTTCAAACAAATCAACTTTTAAGCTTTAACAGTCGTTTTTAACGTTCAGCAAAAATTGTTTAAGCCTCTACTTCCTCTTCCAGGGAAGCTCCTGGTGGCTGCTACTCTCTGACCTGGAAAACTCAGGATTGTACCTTTCAACTGGTATGTCATTCCATGGCACATTGACTGGTTCCAACACTGGTGTCTTTGTTGACCTATGACTAGTGTTGAGCATTCCGATGCTGCAAGTATCGGGTATCGGCCGATACTTGCTGTATCGGAATTCCGATACCGGGATTCCGATACTCTTGTGGTATCGGGTATCGGGTATCGGAACAACATTAATGTTAAAATGTGTAAAAGAGAGAATTAAAATAAAAAATATCGCTATACTCACCTGTCCGACGCAGCCGGGACTTCAGCGCAGGAACCGGCAGCGTTGTTTGTTTAAAATTCCCGCTTTTACATGGTTACGCGAAGTCCCGGCTTGTGATTGGTCAGGGCGGCCATGTTGCCGGGCCGCGGACCAATCACAGCAAGCCGTGACGAAAATACGTCACGGCTTGCTGTGATTGGTCCGCGTCCCGGCAACATGGCCGCCATTAACCAATCACAAGCCGTGACGTCACGGGAGGCTGGAAACGCGCTCATTTTAAAAAGGGCGCGTGTCCAGCCTCCCGGCTTGTGATTGGTTGACCGCGGCGCAACCAATCACAAGCCGTGACGTCACGGGAGGCTGGACACGCGCCCATTTTAAAATGAGCGCGTCCAGCCTCCCGGCTTGTGATTGGTTGACCGCGGCGCAACCAATCACAAGCCGTGACGTCACGGGAGGCTGGACACGCGCCCATTTTAAAATGAGCGCGTGTCCAGCCTCCCGTGACGTCACGGCTTGTGATTGGTCAGGGCGGCCATATTGCCGGGACGCGGACCAATCACAGCAAGCCGTGACGTAATTTCGTCACGGCTTGCTGTGATTGGTCCGCGTCCCGGCAACATGGCCGACCTGACCAATCACAAGCCGGGAATTGACGTAACCAAGTAATAGCGCGATTTTTAAACAAACAACGCTGCCGGTTCCCTCGCTGAGGTCCCGGCTGCGTCGGACAGGTGAGTATAGCGATATTTTTTATTTTACTTCTTTCTTTTACACATTTATATGGTTCCCAGGGCCTGAAGGAGAGTTTCCTCTCCTTCAGACCCTGGGAACCATCAGGAATACCGTCCGATACTTGAGTCCCATTGACTTGCATTGGGATCGGGTATCGGTATCGGATTGGATTCCGATACTGTGACGGTATCGGCCGATACTTTCCGATACCGATACTTTCCGATATCGGAAAGTATCGCTCAACACTACCTATGACATTTAGTGACTGGCCTGGCCGGGCCTTCTGCTGCACCATCAGGAGCTGATGCTGCAGCCTGGTCTGCATGCTTTGGCTGCTTCAGTACTGGTACACATTTTCTGCAGTCCGGAGCGTACCAGCCTTTGTCGCTGATATGGCGGGTGTATGTTACTCTATCACCAGGGTAAAGGTCCCTGTCATGGTGTCCTTCCTTAACATGGGATTCTATGTCTCTCCGGTTGACAAACATCTCAATTATCATCCTCGTTTCTTTAATAAAGCCCCAGCCTCTCTTCTGATTGAAGGCAACTACTTCTTCCTGCCTTAGTAGTCCCCTTTCCGCCCAAGGGATTTTATGAGTTTGGGCCTTTGCCTGCAGGTTCCTTTCTTCATATGCTGCCTGCCGGGCCAGGGATTGCTGCCTCTCCTGCTCCTCCCGACTTCTACAGTGCTCCCGTCAGGTTATTATGGGGATTTCTCCTTGGAGCGCTATCATGTCTGCCCCTGTTGGTCCCTCTTCAAACACCATGGGTTCAGTATAGTTAACCCAGGGCCCACTGGCTGGAACTTGCAGAGCTGTCATCTGGTCCAGGCTGCCGTCCCCCTGGTCCCAGTATAGTTGATGGCCTATCCCTCCGGGCCTTGGAGTCGGCAAAGTCAGTAAAGGGCCCACCAGGGTGTCGTCTGGCGCAGGGGTTGCAGCAGGACTTGAGGCCTGGGTACCCTCAGAGTACGGTGACATTTCACCAAAGGACCCAAAACCCTGGTCGAGGGTGTACAGCAGTGGGGGTGACTCAGGCCTAGCCGTTGGACCTTCCGCCATCTGGGTCAGGGTCGCACCCCTTATCTTTTCTTCCAGAGTGCCAGATCTTCTTTCCCGCTCCGGGACGGACAAGGTTGCTGGCGGTCACCCAGTAAGATTTCCTGGGAGGGCCTCTTTCTATCTGGTCACAGCCTCCAGCAGCATCCGCACGAGCTGCCGGGTAAGTTCCTCCACTTCCTTATGCAGGAGGTCCGGATCCAACATCGGTGGTGGGGAAGGAACATCCAAGGTTTGGCTGGGGGAGTCCTCTTGCTTCACCCCATGCTCTGGTACCTGTCCTCCACTTCCCGCCATGTTGCTTTCCAGCACTTCCTCCTCGGTCTGGTTTCCCGCGGTTTCACTGCACCACGCTTGTCTTCATGGGTAGTTCCTACTCTTCTTCCAGCCATCCCAGACCAGGATGCTGTAGTTGATGGGCATACTTCTCTCACATAGTAGTATTGGTGAGGGGCGGCCATAGTTCTCGCCCCATTCCTCCAAGCTCCACCCATGACAACATGCCCTTCTCCTCCTGCACGCCACATGGTGTTGCAATGGCGGCGGTAAAGGCGGCAAATTAACAGTTCAATAGTCTCTCATTAAAGCACAGTCTCTGAGGCGCACAAGACCCATTACAATGGGTCGGTCCATCATGTTTGTGAAATCAAGTTGGAGTTCCCACTTGGGCCTAAAGGATACTTGTTACCAAGTTCGGTGGTCATTAAAGGTGTGGTCACGGCGGAAGTGACCCAGTCCATGGCCCTGGGCATCCAAGTTAAAGGAGAGGCCTTTAAAGGGGTTGTTGAATGAATAATAAAGTTTGTTCATGACGCCACCTGTGGTATTCAGTCAGAGATGACTGATGCTGCTTAAAGGGGTCCACTGGGGATGATGTTATGGCAGCAGGGATGGTATGGCTTCCCACAGGTGAAGCTGGGTCCCCAGGGCTCCCGGTGAAGTAGGCAAAGATGGTGTGGTGCCAGAAAGAATCAGAAGACACACAGTTTCAGTCTCTTTACCTTTTAATGTAGTAATCAGCCACAGTCCAGGGTACGGATCATGGGTGAAGATGAGGTCTGGCCAGCTTGGAAGCGATTCAGCAATACCCTAGCCAGATATGGTTGGAAGCCTTCCTCTCTGCGCTGTGTTGTAGTCCCTTGCTGCCTTAGGCCTCAAACAAGGTCCTCACTTTCTCTCTGTCCCTTTTAGTAGGACACTACCCGAGTGGCATGCAACTTGAGCCTTTTTACAAGTATCTGTAAGTATGACTCAGTTCCCCTGAATCCGGAACTCAAGCTCCCCCTTCTGGCCTGGAGTCAGAACAGTGTTGCATGTACTGGTTACCTGTTAAAGGGATCCTTCCTTGCTTCCAAGCATGGCATCACCCTCGCCGTGAGGAAGGCAATACCACTGTAACAACAGGTTACCTGCGGTGTTGCATATATATGTTCTGAAACTGGTAGACAATGTAGGGATTTTGCAGAGAGAGGATTAGTGAGTACAGAAGTTGATTAGTAGAGCAGCAGAGTTAGGGACAGACTAGAGAGGTAGGATGATGTGATGGTAATGATGAGGTCTTAGACCGTACATTAAGTCAATTTGATCCTAGTGACGTGGGCAGTTCGAAAAAAGAGGTAGTGGCTAGTGTTGAGCATTCCGATACCGCAAGTATCGGGTATCGGCCGATATTTCCTGTATCGGAATTCCGATACCGAGTTCCGATATTTTTGTGCTGTCGGAAATCGGAATCCGAAGTTCCCAGTGTATGGTTCCCAGGGTCTGGAGGAGAGGAGACTCTCATTCAGACCCTGGGATCCATATTCATGTAAAAAATAAAGAATTAAAATTAAAAATATGGATATACTCACCCGTCCGGCGGCCCCTGGACCTTACCGATGTAACCGGCAGCCTCCGTTCCTAAGAATGAGGATTTTAGGACCTGCGATTTCGTCGCGGCTTGTGATTGGTCGCGTGAGCGGTCACATGAGCGGTCACGCGACCAATCACAAGCCGTGACATCATCGAAGGTCCTAAACTCCTCATTCTTAGGAACGGAGGCTGCCGGTTACATCGGTAAGGTCCAGGGGCCGCCGGACGGTGAGTATATCCATATTTTTTATTTTAATTCTTTATTTTTACATGAATATGGATCCCAGGGCCTGAAGGAGAGTTTCCTCTCCTTCAGACCCTGGGAACCATCCAGGATACCTTCCGATACTTGTGTCCCATTGACTTGCATTGGTATCAGGTATCGGTATCGGCGATATCCAATATTTCCATCCGATACCGATACCTTTGAGTATCGGAAGGTATCGCTCAACACTAGGGTTGAGCGAAATGGATCGGTCATTTTCATAAGTCGCCTACTTTTGGCAAAGTCGGCGTCTCATGAAACCCGACCCGATCCCTGTGTGTGGTCGGCCATGTGGTACGCGACTTTTGCGCCAAAGTCGCGTTTCAATGACACTAAAAGCGCCATTTCTCAGCCAATGAAGGTGGACGCAGAGTGTGGGCAGCGTGATGACATAGATCTCAGTCCCCACCATCTTAGAGAAGGGCATTGCAGTGATTGGCTTGCTTTCTGCGGCGTCACAGGGGCTATAAAGGGGCGTTCCTGCTGACCGCCATCTTACTGCTGCTGATCTGAGCATAGGGAGAGGTTGCTGCCGCTTCGTCAGAAGCAGGGATAATGTTAGGCAGGGTACATTCACCCCCAAACCGCTTGTGCTGTAGCGATTTCCACTGTCCAACACCACCTTTTGTTTGCAGGGACAGTGGAAGCTACATTTTTTTTCCTCAGCGCTGTAGCTCATTGGGCTGCCCTAGAAGGCTCCCTGATAGCTGCGTTGCTGTGTGTGTACGCCGCTGTGCAAACCAACTGCTTTTTTCAAAGCACAAATCCTGTTGTTCCTTCCTTTCTGCACAGCTATCTTGTTTGTTTGTCCACACTTTTGTGTGCAGCAGTCCTTTTTATAGCTGCCTGCCATACTTTTCTGAGATTACTGCAGGGAGATAAAGATTGGCAAGTTTGCCTGTGTGCCAGTGCTGTGTGTGGCATCTGTCTCTCATTGTGTGCCACAGAAAACCTAGTGTGTAATACTGGGCCATTTTTCTTTTTTTTTAATTCTCCCTGAAAAAAATAAATAAATAGTGGGAGATAAAGATTGGCAAGTCTGCCTCTGTGCCAGTGCTGTGTGTGGCATCTGTCTCTCATTGTGTGCCACAGAAAACCTAGTGTGTAATACTGGGCCATTTTTTTTTTATTCTCCCTGAAAAAAAAAAAATAGTGGGAGATAAAGATTGGCAAGTCTGCCTCTGTGCCAGTGCTGTGTGTGGCATCTGTCTCTCATTGTGTGCCACAGAAAACCTAGTGTGTAATACTGGGCCATTTTTTTTTTAATTCTCCCTGAAAAAAATAAATAAATAGTGGGAGATAAAGATTGGCAAGTCTGCCTCTGTGCCAGTGCTGTGTGTGGCATCTGTCTCTCATTGTGTGCCACAGAAAACCTAGTGTGTAATACTGGGCCATTTTTTATTTTTTTTATTCTCCCTGAAAAAAAAAAAATAGTGGGAGATAAAGATTGGCAAGTCTGCCTGTGTGCCAGTGCTGTGTGTGGCATCTGTCTCTCATTGTGTGCCATAGAAAACCTAGTGTGTAATACTGGGCCATTTTTTTTTTTAATTCTCCCTGAAAAAAAAAAAAAAATAGTGGGAGATAAAGATTGGCAAGTCTGCCTCTGTGCCAGTGCTGTGTGTGGCATCTGTCTCTCATTGTGTGCCACAGAAAACCTAGTGTGTAATACTGGGCCATTTTTTTTTTTTAATTCTCCCTGAAAAAAATTAATAAATAGTGGGAGATAAAGATTGGCAAGTCTGCCTCTGCGCCAGTGCTGTGTGTGGCATCTGTCTCTCATTGTGTGCCACAGAAAACCTAGTGTGTAATACTGGGCCATTTTTTTTTTATTCTCCCTGAAAAAAATAAATAAACAGTGGGAGATAAAGATTGGCAAGTCTGCCTCTGTGCCAGTGCTGTGTGTGGCATCTGTCTCTCATTGTGTGCCACAGAAAACCTAGTGTGTAATACTGGGCCATTTTTTATTTTTTTTAATTCTCCCTGAAAAAATAAAAAAATAGTGGGAGATAAAGATTGGCAAGTCTGCCTGTGTGCCAGTGCTGTGTGTGGCATCTGTCTCTCATTGTGTGCCACAGAAAACCTAGTGTGTAATACTGGTCCATTTTTTTTTTTTTTAATTCTCCCTGAAAAAAAAAAAAAATAGTGGGAGATTAAGATTGGCATTTTTGCTTGAGTGCTGGTCCTGTGTGTGCCATCTGTCTCAAATTATTGGGGCACAGAAAACCTAGTGTGTAACATTGGGCCTGGTTTTCCTTTCAGTGTCAGCCACCTATAAAGGTGTATATAAATCCTACAGAAGTTTGAGTTCACCTTATAAGTTGTTTTACAGTAACAAATACCGTTACTTTGGTTACGTTTTGCAAACAATGAGGAAGTCTGGTGGAAGAGGTCGTGGCCGTGGGCGGTCATTGTCAGCTGGTAATGATGGTAGTGGTGGTGGAGCATCAGGTGGTTCTCCTCTTCCTCGTCCTCTTGCAGAAGCGAGAGATCGTCCACAGACCGCTGTCGCACATCCACTCCATCCGCAGCTGCCACTGTTGCACACCAGGTGTGCCATTATGGGAGAGCTAGTGGCAAGCGTCAGCAGGCTGTATTGGCAATGAAGTGTTTGGGCGACAACAGACACACCGCGGAAGTTCTGTCAGATCTTGCAGAAAGAAACTCAGTCATGGCTGGGCACTGTACATCTTGAGGCAGGCAAGGTAGTGAGTGATAACGGAAGGAATTTCATGACTGCCATAGCCCTTTCCCAACTGAAACACATTCCTTGCCTGGCTCACACCTTAAACCTGGTGGTGCAGTGCTTCCTGAAAAGTTATCCGGGGTTACCCGACCTGCTCCTCAAAGTGCGCAGACTTTGCTCGCATATCTGCCGTTCGCCCGTACACTCCAGCCGTATGCAGAACTATCAGCGGTCTTTGAACCTTCCCCAGCATCGCCTAATCATTGACGTTGCAACAAGGTGGAACTCCACACTGCACATGCTTCAGAGACTGTGCGAACAGAGGCGTGCTGTTATGTATTTGTGGGAGGATACACGGGCAGGCAGTTGGATGGCAGACATGGAGTTGTCAGGTGTGCAGTGGTCGAAGCTACAAGACCTGTGTCAAGTCCTTCAGTGTTTTGAGGAATGCACACGGCTGGTTAGTGCAGACAACGCCATAATAAGCATGAACATCCCCCTAATGCGTCTGCTGATGCAAAGTTTGAAGCACATAAAGGAGCAGGCGTCTGCAGCCGAGGAAGAGGAAAGCCTTGATGACAGTCAGCCATTGTCTGGTCAGGGCCGTGTAGAGGCCGCGGTAGCGGGCGAAGAGGATGAGGAGAACGAGGAAGATGATGGGGATGAGTACTTTTTTAATGAGGAAGCTTCTCCTGGGCCAACAGAAATTAGTGGCGTTGCAAGGCCGGGTTCTGATTTTTTAAGGGAGACAAGTGACGTAGATTTGCCTGTAACTGCCCCTCAAACCAGCACAACCGCAGATTTGACAACTGGAACTTTGTCCCACATGGCGCATTATGCCTTACGTATCCTCAAAAGGGACCCACGCATTATTAAAATGATGACCGATGACGATTACTGGTTGGCCTGCATCCAAAATGTGGATGATCTAACCTTCATTAAAATGAACCACTCCTGGATTTCAAATTATTTTGCCCCACCTTTCCCGGCTGACACCTAGCTTTCCTATAAAAAGGTCTTGCTTGTGGACTGGTCTTACTGAGTATTCCAATCTCTTAATTTGCAGCAGCTGTTTGTCCAGCATACGACATGTTTACACCTCCCTCAATGGGAAAACTCCGCCCACGGGGCCGTGGTCTCGCCACTTGGCGCAAGCACCCGTTAGAGTGCCGTTTGTCTGAAGACGTGGGTGTGCCCGCTTTTGGTCAACGGCACTGCCACTGGGTCCCTCATAGTACAATAAAGTGTCTCTGGCGGTGGTGGCGCGCACCCAACGTCAGACACACCGTTGTAACATGAGGGGCCCTGGGACGGTACCGCCGGCCACAAGAGAGTTCACCCCCCCAGCTCAAACTGTGCTCTACCACATGCAAAATTATCTCTCACAGCTCCACCAATGTTTAGTCTATGCGCTGACATCATTCAATGCCTGGCACTGACAATACCAATTTGTTGACATCTATGATGCTAGTTAAAATAGTCTGGGTCAGTGTCCGATATTGACACCAGAAAATACTTACTGCCAAATTACTATGTCAGAAACTCAGCAGATGAGCCCACCCCTGTACCGAAGTATGCCACACTTTTGTTTTTTTGTTTTGTTGTTTTGCGAGACATTAACATCTATTTATTTTTTGGGAGTACTAACTGTGTCAAACACTCCTTGCAATCGTCCTCCGCTGACCACACCAATGCTGCCTGTGTACCCATGTAACCTATTTAAAACTGCATAGAGCCTATTTTTATTTATTTTAGGCCCAGTAAGCCTGTCTGCAGTCCCTCCTTGCAATTCTCCTCCACTGACCACACCAATGCTGCCTGTGTACCCATGTAACCTATTTAAAACTGCATAGAGCCTATTTTTATTTATTTTAGGCCCAGTAAGCCTGTCTGCGGTCCCTCCTTGCAATCCTCCTCCACTGACCACAACAATGCTGCCTGTGTACCCCTGCAAGATAACTCTAAGTGCCTTGAGACGATTTTTATTTATTTTAGGCCTAGTAAGCCTGTCTGCGGTCCTTCCTTGCAATCCTCCTCCACTGACCACAACAATGCTGCCTGTGTACCCCTGCGAGATAACTCTAAGTGCCTTGAGCCTATTTTTATATATTTTAGGCCCAGTAAGCCTGTCTGCGGTCCCTCCTTGCAATCCTCCTCCACTGACCACACCAATGCTGCCTGTGTACCCATGTAACCTATTTAAAACTGCATAGAGCCTATTTTTATTTATTTTAGACCCAGTAAGCCTGTCTGCAGTCCCTCTTTGCAATCCTCCTCCACTGACCACACCAATGCTGCCTGTGTACCCATGTAACCTATTTAAAACTGCATAGAGCCTATTTTTATTTATTTTAAGCCCAGTAAGCCTGTCTGCGGTCCCTCCTTGCAATCCTCCTCCACTGACCACAACAATGCTGCCAGTGTACCCCTGCGAGATAACTCTAAGTGCCTTGAGCCTATTTTTATTTATTTTAGGCTTAGTAAGCCTGTCTGCGGTCCCTCCTTGCAATCGTCCTCCGCTGACCACACCAATGCTGCCTGTGTACCCATTTAACCTATTTAAAACTGCATAGAGCCTATTTTTATTTATTTTAGGCCCAGTAAGTAGGGTTGAGCGACTTTCATTTTTTTAAGATCGAGTAGGGTTTTGGGAAACCCGATTTTGTCCAGAGTCGAGTCGAGTGCAGTCGGCCGATTATCGCTAAAAGTCGGGGATCGACCGAAACACGAAACCCAATGCAAGTCAATGGGGAAGCATAGTCGGCAGTGAGTGGAGGCCAGGAAAACACCTACAGTGCCCATTTTAATGCCAAAAACATCCATTCTTGTTTCTGAAGCTTGCCAATCTTAATTAACTGTATAATAATAGTTGGGCATAGGGAATTGGGGGAAAGTTGTGGGGGGAGTAGGGCTGGCTCAAGTTTTTCGTGGGCCCAGGAAATGCGGACTACGTCACGGCGGTGTTGCAGGGAAAGGTAAGTATTTAAACGTTGCAAGTGCTGTGATCCTGAGCAAGCAGGGGGGGGCCCACTCGTTCGCATTGGCACTGGCACAGGGCCCCTCAAAGTACGGCGGTGTGTTTGCATGGCGGGGGCGCCTCCCACCAGCAGCGACACTTTTGCGTACTCTGAGGGGCCCTGTGCCAGTGACGTCGCCAACGAGTATGCCCCCCCACCTGATGAAGGAACCTGCACTTTCATCTGCACCTTCCTCTTTGTCCCTGTGTAAGGTGGTATAACATGCGGGAAGGGGAACCTTACTTTCAGCAGGGTCAGATTCTGGCTGTGTAGAGTACAAGGGGAATGTAGTGGTCTAGGTCAATGTACCAGCAGACTCATTTAGCAGTGGCTGGGCAATGGGCAGGATGAGGAGGAAACAGATATAGGGCCAAAGAATAAAGTAGGCTAAATGCAGTTCAAAATTGGTAACAGGACTAAACAGGCGGCATTGCTTTGTTCAGTGGAGTAGCAAACCCAAGAGCAGCAGACACTGTTTCAAGGGCCTAACCACACTAGTAGGCCAAATGCAGTTTAATATCTGATAGTATAGGGCGAAAGCCAGAATGTGGAAGCTCAGCTTTGTTCAGTTGAGGACAACACCAGGGAGGGGCAGACACCTTTAGTAGGCCGGAAAAGCCTATTGCATTTTTTAAAATGGTAATTTGGAGCAGAAGGTTGAAGCTCAGCTTTATTTAGTTGAGGACAACACCAGGCAGGGGCACACAGACAGACACCTTTAGTAGGCCGGAAAAGCCTATTGCATTTTTTAAAATGGTAATTTGGAGCAGAAGGTTGAAGCTCAGCTTTATTTAGTTGAGGGCAACACCAGGCAGGGGCACACAGACAGACACCTTTAGTAGGCCGGAAAAGCCTATTGCATTTTTTAAAATGGTAATTTGGAGCAGAAGGTTGAAGCTCAGCTTTATTTAGTTGAGGACAACACCAGGCAGGGGCACACAGACAGACACCTTTAGTAGGCCGGAAAAGCCTATTGCATTTTTTAAAATGGTAATTTGGAGCAGAAGGTTGAAGCTCAGCTTTATTTAGTTGAGGACAACACCAGGCAGGGGCACACAGACAGACACCTTTAGTAGGCCGGAAAAGCCTATTGCATTTTTTAAAATGGTAATTTGGAGCAGAAGGTTGAAGCTCAGCTTTATTTAGTTGAGGGCAACACCAGGGAGGGGCAGAAGCCGTTAGTAGGCCCTAACCACCATTTTTTTTTTAAAAAACCACTTAATGAGAGCCGGAAGGTTGAAGCTCAGCTTTATTTAGTTGAGGACAACACCAGGCAGGGGCACACAGACAGACACCTTTAGTAGGCCGGAAAAGCCTATTGCATTTTTTAAAATGGTAATTTGGAGCAGAAGGTTGAAGCTCAGCTTTATTTAGTTGAGGGCAACACCAGGGAGGGGCAGAAGCCGTTAGTAGGCCCTAACCACCATTTTTTTTTTTAAAAACCACTTAATGAGAGCCGGAAGGTTGAAGCTCAGCTTTATTCAGTTGAGGACAACACCAGGCAGGGGCACACAGACAGACACCTTTAGTAGGCCGGAAAAGCCTATTGCATTTTTTAAAATGGTAATTTGGAGCAGAAGGTTGAAGCTCAGCTTTATTTAGTTGAGGACAACACCAGGCAGGGGCACACAGACAGACACCTTTAGTAGGCCGGAAAAGCCTATTGCATTTTTTAAAATGGTAATTTGGAGCAGAAGGTTGAAGCTCAGCTTTATTTAGTTGAGGACAACACCAGGCAGGGGCACACAGACAGACACCTTTAGTAGGCCGGAAAAGCCTATTGCATTTTTTAAAATGGTAATTTGGAGCAGAAGGTTGAAGCTCAGCTTTATTTAGTTGAGGGCAACACCAGGGAGGGGCAGAAGCCGTTAGTAGGCCCTAACCAAAGTTGAAGGCCAAATGCAGTTTAATTTCTGATACTATAGGCCGAAAGCCAGAAGGTGGAAGCTCCGATTTAGACAGTGGAGGACAATTTGAATTAGGGACTGCAGACAGACTTAGTAGGCTGTCCCCTGTGGACCATGCATCCACCACATTAACCCATTGCGCCGTAATGGACACGTAATCTTCCGTGGCCATGCCTACAGGTCCATGCGTCTGTTGTCAGGTGCACCTTTGTACTCACAGATTGCCAGAGTGCATGGACAATGCGGTCTTCTACATGCTGGTGGAGGGTTGGGATGGCTTTTCTCGCAAAAGAAGTGTCGACTGGTTAGCTTGTAGCGTGGTACAGCGTAGTCCATCATGGCCTTATTAATAGTAAATAAAATATATAACTAGGCTCTATGAACTTTTAAATAGGTTCCAGGGGTACACGGGCAGCATTGGTGTGGTCAGTGGAGGAGTATTGCAAGTAGGGGCTGCAGACAGGCTATCAAAGGCCTAAAATACCAAACAGTAGGCACTCATGGCAGTTTTACATCGGTTACATGGATACACAGGCAGGCACTCCAGGCAGCATTGCGGTCAGTGGAGGAGTATTGCAAGTAGGGGCCGCAGACAGGCTATCAAAGGCCTAAAATAACAAACAGTAGGCAGTCATGGCAGTTTTACATCGGTTACATGGATACACAGGCAGGCACTCCAGGCAGCATTGTGGTCAGTGGAGGAGTATTGCAAGTAGGGGCCGCAGACAGGCTATCAAAGGCCTAAAATAACAAACAGTAGGCAGTCATGGCAGTTTTACATCGGTTACATGGATACACAGGCAGGCACTCCAGGCAGCATTGTGGTCAGTGGAGGAGTATTGCAAGTAGGGGCCGCAGACAGGCTATCAAAGGCCTAAAATAACAAACAATAGGCTCATTGCAGTTTTACAGCGGTTACATGGATACACAGGCAGCTAGGTGGTGAGTGGAGGAGTATTTAAAGTAAGGACCGCAGACAGGCTATCAAAGGCCTAACATAACAAACAATAGGCTCATGGCAGTTTTACAGCGGTTACATGGATAGACGGGCAGGCAGCTTGGTGGTGAGTGGAGGAGTATTTAAAGTAGGGACCGCAGACAGGCTATCAAAGGCCTAACATAACAAACAATAGGCTCATGGCAGTTTTACAGCGGTTACATGGATACACGGGCAGGCAGCTTGGTGGTGAGTGGAGGAGTATTTAAAGTAGGGACCGCAGACAGGCTTCAAAGGCCTAACATAAGAAAATGGGCTGGCTGTAGGCACTTTATAATTGGTTCCAGGGGTACACGGGCAGCAGTGGTCTGGTCAGTGGAGGACTAGTGGAAGGAGGGACCGCAGACAGGCTTCAAAGGCCTAACATAAAAAAATGGGCTGGCTGTAGGCACTTTATAATTGGTTCCAGGGGTACACGGGCAGCAGTGGTCTGGCCAGTGGAGGACTAGTGGAAGGAGGGACCGCAGACAGGCTTCAAAGGCCTAACATAAAAAAATGGGCTGGCTGTAGGCACTTTATAATTGGTTCCAGGGGTACACGGGCAGCAGTGGTCTGGCCAGTGGAGGACTAGTGGAAGGAGGGACCGCAGACAGGCTTCAAAGGCCTAACATAAAAAAATGGGCTGGCTGTAGGCACTTTATAATTGGTTCCAGGGGTACACGGGCAGCAGTGGTCTGGCCAGTGGAGGACTAGTGGAAGGAGGGACCGCAGACAGGCTTCAAAGGCCTAACATAAAAAAATGGGCTGGCTGTAGGCACTTTATAATTGGTTCCAGGGGTACACGGGCAGCAGTGGTCTGGTCAGTGGAGGACTAGTGGAAGGAGGGACCGCAGACAGGCTTCAAAGGCCTAAAATAACAAACAATAGGCTCATGGCAGTTTTACAGCGGTTACATGGATACACGGGCAGCTTGGTGGTGAGTGGAGGAGTAGTGCAAGGAGTGTCTGTCCCAGTACTTCCAAAATATAAATAGATGTTAATGTCTCGCAAAACAACCAAAACAAAAAAAAAGGTGGCATACTTAGGTACAGGGGTGGGCTCATCTGCTGAGTTTCTGACATAGTAATTTGGCAGTAACTATTTAATGGTGCCAATATAGGACACAGACACAGACTACTTTAAGTTGCATCATAGATGTCTACAAATTTGTATTGTCAGTGCCAGACATTGAATGATGTCAGCGAATAGACTAAAGATTGGTGGAGCTGTGCGACATAATTTTGCACGTGGTAGAGCACATTTTGAGCTGGGGTAGGGGGGAACTCTCTTGAGGCCGGCGGGACCGCCCCAGGGCCCCTCATGTTACAACGGTGTGTCTGACGTTGGGTGCGCACCACCACCGCCAGAGACACTACATTGTACTATGAGGGACCCAGTAGCAATGCCGTCAACCAAAAGCGAGCACACCCACCTCTTCAGACAAACAGCAGTCTCACGGGTGCTTGCGCCAAGTCGCGATACCACGGCCCCGTGTGGGGAGTTTTGCCATTTAGGGAGGTGTAAACATGTCGTATGCTGTACAATCAGCTGCAGCAAATTAGACATTAGAAAAGTAATTCACAGGCAAGAGCTTTTCATAGGAAAGCTAGGTGTCGGCCGGGCAAGGTGGGGCAAAAGATTTCGAAATCCAGTTGTGGTTCATTTTAATGAATGTTAGATCGTCAACATTTTGGGTAGCCAGACGAGTCCTTTTTTCGGTTAATATTGAACCTGCAGCACTGAATACTCTTTCTGATAGGACACTTGCTGCCGGGCAAGCAAGCTCCTGCAATGCATATTCTGCCAATTCTGGCCAGGTGTCTAATTTGGAGGCCCAGTAATCAAATGGGAATGACGGTTGAGGGAGAACATCGATAAGGGATGAAAAATAGTTAGTAACCATACTGGACAAATGTTGTCTCCTGTCACTTTCAATTGATGCAGCAGTACCTGTCCTGTCTGCGGTCATAGCAAAATCACTCCACAACCTGGTCAGAAAACCCCTCTGTCCAACGCCACTTCTGATGTGTGCACCCCTAACACTCCTAGTCTGCTGCCCCCTGGAGCTCGTGTGAGAACGATCACGTGCGCTGTGTGCTGGGAATGCCTGAAGCAAACGGTCAACAAGAGTTGATTGTTTGGTTGCTAATATTAGTTCCAAGTTCTCATGTGGCATAATATTTTGCAATTTGCCTTTATAGCGTGGATCAAGGAGGCAGGCCAACCAGTAATCGTCATCGTTCATCATTTTCGTAATGCGTGTGTCCCTTTTTAGGATACGTAAGGCATAATCCGCCATGTGGGCCAAAGTTCCAGTTGTCAAATCTCCGGTTGTGATTGGTTGAGGGGCAGTTGCAGGCAAATCTACGTCACTTGTGTCCCTCAAAAAACCAGAACCCGGCCGTGACACGCAACCAATTTCCTGTGCCCCCGGGAAAGGTTCGGCATTAAAAATATACTCATCCCCATCATCCTCCTCGTCCTCCACCTCCTCTTCGCCCGCTACCTCGTCCTGTACACTGCCCTGACCAGACAATGGCTGACTGTCATCAAGGCTTTCCTCTTCCTCTGGTGCAGACGCCTGCTCCTTTATGTGCGTCAAACTTTGCATCAGCAGACGCATTAGGGGGATGCTCATGCTTATTACGGCGTTGTCTGCACTAACCAGCCGTGTGCATTCCTCAAAACACTGAAGGACTTGACACATGTCTTGTATCTTAGACCACTGCACACCTGACAACTCCATGTCTGCCATCCTACTGCCTGCCCGTGTATCCTCCCACAAATAAATAACAGCACGCCTCTGTTCGCACAGTCTCTGAAGCATGTGCAGTGTTGAGTTCCACCTTGTTGCAACGTCTATGATTAGGCGATGCTGGGGAAGGTTCAAAGACCGCTGATAGGTCTGCATACGGCTGGCGTGTACAGGCGAACGTCGGATATGTGAGCAAAGTGCACGCACTTTGAGGAGCAGGTCGGAGAACCCAGGATAAGTTTTCAATAAGCACTGCACCACCAGGTTTAAGGTGTGAGCCAGGCAAGGAATGTGTTTCAGTTGGGAAAGGGAGATGGCAGCCATGAAATTCCTTCCGTTATCACTCACTACCTTGCCTGCCTCAAGATCTACTGTGCCCAGCCACGACTGCGTTTCTTGTTGCAAGAACTCGGACAGAACTTCCGCGGTGTGTCTGTTGTCGCCCAAGCACTTCATAGCCAATACAGCCTGCTGACGCTTGGCAGTAGCTGGCCCATAATGGGACAACTGGTGTGCAACAGTGTCATCTGCCGATGGAGTGGTTGGCAGACTGCGTTCTGTGGAAGAGCTGTAGCTTCTGCAGGAGGACGAGGAGGAGGAGGAGGAGGGGGTGCGAACGCCTACAGCCAACTGTTTCCTAGACCGTGGGCTAGGCACAACTGTCCCTAAATTGATGTCGCCTGTGGACCCTGCATCCACCACATTCACCCAGTGTGCCGTGATGGACACATAACGTCCCTGGCCATGCCTACTGGTCCATGCATCTGTAGTCAGGTGCACCTTTGTACTCACAGATTGCCTGAGTGCATGGACGATGCGCTGTTTAACATGCTGGTGCAGGGCTGGGATGGCTTTTCTGGAAAAAAAGTGTCGACTGGGTAGCTCGTATCGTGGTTCAGCGTACTCCATCAGGGCTTTGAAAGCTTCGCTTTCAACTAACCGGTAGGGCATCATCTCTAACGAGATTAGTCTAGCTATGTGGGCGTTAAAACACTGTGTACGCGGATGCGAGGATAAGTACTTCCTTTTTCTAACCAGAGTCTCATGTAGGGTGAGCTGGACTGGAGAGCTGGAGATCGTGGAACTTTCGGGTGTGCCGGTGTACATGGCAGACTGAGAGACGGTTGGAGACGGTATTGTTTCCGCCGGTGCCCTAGATGCAATATTTCCTCCTACAAAACTGGTGATTCCCTGACCCTGACTGCTTTTGGCTGGCAAAGAAACCTGCACAAATACTGCCGGTGGTGCGGAAAATGGTGTCCTTACAGTGACGGAAGGGATGTTGCGTTGCTGACTAGCTTCATTGGCCGAGGGTGCTACAACCTTGAGGGACGTTTGGTAGTTAGTCCAGGCTTGAAAATGCATGGTGGTTAAGTGTCTATGCATGCAACTAGTATTTAGACTTTTCAGATTCTGACCTCTGCTTAAGCTAGTTGAACATTTTTGACAGATGACTTTGCGCTGATCAGTTGGATGTTGTTTAAAAAAATGCCAGACTGCACTCTTCCTAGACTCGGATCCCTTTTCAGGGATTGCAGACTGAGCTTTAACCGGATGGCAACGCTGTGCTCCAACAGGTTTTGGCTTTGACACGCGTTTTGGGCCAGATACGGGCCCGGCAGATGGAACCTGTTGCGATGTTGATGCCTGCTGCGGCCCCTCCTCCACCTCCGCTTCTGAACTACTGCCGCCTGCACCCTGTTCCCCCAATGGCTGCCAATCGGGGTCAATAACTGGGTCATCTATTACCTCCTCTTCGAGCTCGTGTGCAACTTCGTCTGTGTCACTGTGTCGGTCGGTGGTATAGCGTTCGTGGCGGGGCAACATAGTCTCATCAGGGTCTGATTGTGGATCTGTACCCTGAGAGGGCAATGTGGTGGTCTGAGTCAAAGGAGCAGCATAGTACTCTGGCTGTGGCTGTGCATCAGTGCACTCCATGTCAGAATATACTTGTAATGGGCATGGCCTGTTAAATGTTTCACTTTCTAAGCCAGGGACGGTATGTGTAAAGAGCTCCATGGAGTGACCCGTTGTGTCGCCTGCTGCATCCTTCTCTCTTGTTGTAGTTTTTGCTGAGGAGGACAAGGAAGCGACTTGTCCCTGACCGTGAACATCCACAAGCGACGCGCTGCTTTTACATTTACCAGTTTCGGAAGAGGAGGCAAAAGAGCTAGAGGCTGAGTCTGCAATGTAAGCCAAAACTTGCTGTTGCTGCTCCGCCTTTAAAAGCGGTTTTCCTACTCCCAGAAAAGAGAGCGTTCGAGGCCTTGTGTAGCCTGACGACGAAACTGGCTCCACAGCTCCAGACTTAGGTGGAATATTTTTATCCCCATGACCACCTGATGCTCCACTACCACTACCATCATTACCAGCTGACAATGAACGCCCACGACGACCTCTTGCACCAGACTTCCTCATTGTTTTAAAATCTTAACCAAAGTAACTTTATTTGTTGCTGTCAAACAACTTACACGGTGAGCTATAACTTCAGTATGATTTCAATATCCCTTAACAGGTTGGTGAGACCACAAGGAAAATCAGGCACAATGTTACACACTCTGTTTTCTGTGGCACAAAATCACAGAGATGACACACACGCAGGACTGTCACTCAAGCACTAATGTCAATATTAATCTCCCACCTAATTTATTTTTTTTTTTTTCTCAGGGAGACTTTAGAAACCAAATAATATTAAAAAAAAAAAAAAAAAAAAAGGCTTTCTATGGCCCACAATTAGAGAGAGAGAGGTGGCACACCCAGGAATCAAGACTGGCGCACAAGCTGAAAGGGCAATATTACTCTCCCACTGTTTTTTTATGTTTTTTTTTTTTTTAAGGGAGACTTTAGAAACCCAATAATATTTTTTTAAAAAAATAAATAGGCTTTCTATGGCCCACTGAATGAGAGGGAGAGAGGTGGCACACCCAGGAGTCAAGACTGGCACACAAGCTGAAAGGGCAATATTACTCTCCCACTGTTTTTTTATGTTTTTTTTTTTTTTTTTTCAGGGAGACTTTAGAAACCAAATAATAAGAAAAAAAATAAATAAATAAATAGGCTTTCTATAGCCCACTGAATGAGAGATAGCACACACAGCAGTGGCACACAAGCCCTGACTGAGGCCAATATTTTTCTCCCACTGATTGATGTAGTGTTTTTGTGTTGAGGTAGATTTTAGAACACAAATCAAGGAAAAAAAAAAAATGCTTTCTATGGCCCACTGAATGAGAGAGAGGTGGCACACCCAGGAGTCAAGACTGGCACACAAGCTGAAAGGGCAATATTACTCTCCCACTGTTTTTTTATGTATTTTTTGTTTTTTAAGGGAGACTTTAGAAACCCAATAATATTTAAAAAAAAAAAAATAGGCTTTCTATGGCCCACTGAATGAGAGGGAGAGAGGTGGCACACCCAGGAGTCAAGACTGGCACACAAGCTGAAAGGGCAATATTACTCTCCCACTGTTTTTTTATGTTTTTTTTTTTTTTCAGGGAGACTTTAGAAACCAAATAATATTAAAAAAACCAAAAAAAAAAATAGCCTTTCTATGGCCCACTGAATGAGAGAGAGAGGTGGCACACCCAGGAGTCAAGACTGGCACACAAGCTGAAAGGGCAATATTACTCTCCCACTGTTTTTTTATGTTTTTTTTTTTTTTAAGGGAGACTTTAGAAACCCAATAATATTTAAAAAAATAAATAAATAGGCTTTCTATGGCCCACTGAATGAGAGGGAGAGAGGTGGCACACCCAGGAGTCAAGACTGGCACACAAGCTGAAAGGGCAATATTACTCTCCCACTGTTTTTTTATGTTTTTTTTTTTTTTCAGGGAGACTTTAGAAACCAAATAATAAGAAAAAAAATAAATAAATAAATAGGCTTTCTATAGCCCACTGAATGAGAGATAGCACACACAGCAGTGGCACACAAGCCCTGACTGAGGCCAATATTTTTCTCCCACTGATTGATGTAGTGTTTTTGTGTTGAGGTAGATTTTAGAACACAAATCAAGGAAAAAAAAAAAAATGCTTTCTATGGCCCACTGAATGAGAGAGAGGTGGCACACCCAGGAGTCAAGACTGGCACACAAGCTGAAAGGGCAATATTACTCTCCCACTGTTTTTTTATGTTTTTTTTTTTTTTTTCAGGGAGACTTTAGAAACCAAATAATATTAAAAAAAAACAAAAAAAAATAGCCTTTCTATGGCCCACTGAATGAGAGAGAGAGGTGGCACACCCAGGAGTCAAGACTGGCACACAAGCTGAAAGGGCAATATTACTCTCCCACTGTTTTTTTAGGTTTTTTTTTTTTTTTCAGGGAGACTTTAGAAACCAAATAATATTAAAAAAAATAAAAAATAAATAGGCTTTCTATAGCCCACTGAATGAGAGATAGCACACACAGCAGTGGCACACAAGCCCTGACTGAGGCCAATATTTTTCTCCCACTGATTGATGTAGTGTTTTTGTGTTGAGGTAGAATTTAGAACACAAATCACGGAAAAAATAAATAGGCTTTCTATGGCCCACTCAGTGAGAGATGGCACACACAGGGATGGCACTGTAGCAGAAATGCCAATCTTAATCTCCCACAAAAAAAACAAAAAAAAAACAGGGACTGTCCTACAATTACTATCTCCCTGCAGTAATCTAAGCCAGGTATGGCAGGCAGCAATAGGAGTGGACTGATGCACAAATTAAATAAAAAGTGTGGACAAACAAAAAAGATAGCTGTGCAGAAAGGAAGGAACAAGAGGATATGTGCTTTGAAAAAAGCAGTTGGTTTCCACAGTGGCGTACACACAGCAATACAGCTATCACGGAGCCTTCTAGGGCAGCCCAATGAGCTACAGCGCTGAGGGAAAAAAAAAAAAAAAATAGCTTCCACAGTCCCTGCACACCGAAGGTGGTGTTGGACAGTGGAAATCGCTGCAGCACAAGCGGTTTGGTGGTTAGTGGACCCTGCCTAACGCTCTCCCTGCTTCTGACGAAGCGGCAGCAACCTGTCCCTAAGCTCAGATCAGCAGCAGTAAGATGGCGGTCGGCGGGAACGCCCCTTTATAGCCCCTGTGACGCCGCAGACAGCAAGCCAATCACTGCAATGCCCTTCTCTAAGATGGTGGGGACCAGGATCTATGTCATCACGCTGCCCACACTCTGCGTTCACCTTCATTGGCTGAGAAATGGCGCTTTTCGCGTCATTGAAACGCGACTTTGGCGCGAAAGTCGCGTACCGCATGGCCGACAAGCACAGGGGTCGGATCGGGTTTCATGAGACGCCGACTTAGCCAAAAGTCGGCGACTTTTGAAAATGATCGACCCGTTTCGCTCAACCCTACCAGTAAGCCTGTCTGCGGTCCATCCTTGCAATCCTCCTCCACTGACCACAACAATGCTGCCTGTGTACCCATGTAACCTATTTAAAACTGCCTTGAGCCTATTTTTATTTATTTAAGGCCCAGTAAGCCTGTCTGCGGTCCCTTCTTGCAATCCTCCTCCACTGACCACAACAATGCTGCCTGTGTACCCCTGCGAGATAACTCTAAGTGCCTTGAGCCTATTTTTATTTATTTTAGGCACAGTAAGCCTGTCTGCGGTCCCTCCTTGCAATCCTCCTCCACTGACCACACCAATGCTGCCTGTGTACCCATGTAACCTATTTAAAACTGCATAGAGCCTATTTTTATTTATTTTAGGCCCAGTAAGCCTGTCTGCGTTCCCTCCTTGCAATCCTCCTCCACTGACCACAACAATGCTGCCTGTGTACCCATGTAACCTATTTAAAACTGCCTTGAGCCTATTTTTATTTATTTTAGGCCTAGTTAGCCTGTCTGCGATCCCTCCTTGCAATCCTCCTCCACTGCCCACAACAATGTTGCCTGTGTACTCCTGCGAGATAACTCTAAGTGCTTTGAGCCTATTTTTATTTATTTTAGGCCTAGTAAGCCTGTCTGCGGTCCCTCCTTGCAATCCTCCTCCACTTACCACAACAATGCTGCCTGTGTACCCCTGCGAGATAACTCTAAGTGCCTTGAGCCTATTTTTCTTTATTTTAGGCCTAGTAAGCCTGTCTGCGGTCCCTCCTTGCAATCCTCCTCCACTGACCACAACAATGCTGCCTGTGTACCCATGTAACCTATTTAAAACTGCATAGAGCCTATTTTTATTTATTTTAGGCCCAGTAAGCCTGTCTGCGGTCCCTCCTGGCAATCCTCCTCCACTGACCACAACAATGCTGCTTGTGTACCCATGTAACCTATTTAAAACTGCCTTGAGCCTATTTTTATTTATTTTAGGCCTAGTAAGCCTGTCTGTGGTCCCTCCTTGCAATCCTCCCCCACTGACCACAACAATGCTGCCTGTGTACCCCTGCGAGATAACTCTAAGTGCCTTGAGCCTATTTTTATTTATTTTAGGCCTAGTAAGCCTGTCTGCGGTCCCTCCTTGCAATCCTCCTCCTCTGACCACAACAATGCTGCCTGTGTACCCCTGAGAGATAACTCTAAGTGCCTTGAGCCTATTTTTATTTATTTTAGGCCTAGTAAGCCTGTCTGCGGTCCCTCCTTGCAATCGTCCTCCGCTGACCACACCAATGCTGCCTGTGTACCCAGGTAACCTATTTAAAACTGCATAGAGCCTATTTTTATTTATTTTAGGCCCAGTAAGCCTGTCTGCGGTTCCTCCTTGCAATCCTCCTCCACTGACCACAATAATGCTGCCTGTGTACCCATGTAACCTATTTAAAACTGCCTTGAGCCTATTTTTATTTATTTTAGGCCTAGTAAGCCTGTCTGCGGTCCCTCCTTGCAATCCTCCTCCACTGACCACAACAAGGCTGCCTGTGTACCCCTGCAAGATTACTCTAAGTACCTTGAGCCTATTTTTGTTTATTTTAGGCCTAGTAAGCCTGTCTGCGGTCCCTCCTTACAATCCTCCTCCACTGACCACAACAATGCTGCCTGCGTACCCATGTAACCTATTTAAAACCGCTTAGAGCCAATTTTTATTTATTTTAGGCCCAGTAAGCCTGTCTGCGGTCCCTCCTTGCAATCCTCCTCCGCTGACCACACCAATTCTGCCTGTGTACCCCTGTGAGATAACTCTAAGTGCCTTGAGCCTATTTTTATTTATTTTAGGCCTAGTAAGCCTGTCTGCCGCTCCCTGGTGTTGTCCTCCACTGTATAAATCTGAGCTTCAACCTTCTGGCTCTCATTAAGTATTTGTTGGTAAAAATTGGTGGTTGGGGCCTACTAACGGTGTCTGCCGCTCCCTGGTGTTGTCCTCCACTGTATAAATCTGAGCTTCAACCTTCTGGCTCTCATTAAGTATTTTTAAATGTAACACTACAGTTGCCATACTACTTGGGTTGGGGCCTAGTAACGGTGTTCTCCTCCTCCTTGGTGTTCTCCTCCTCCTTGGTGTTCTCCTCCTGGTTTCCTTGTCTGAGCTTCAACCTTCTGGCTCTCATTAACCCCTTTCTGACATCTGACGTACTATCCCGTCGAGGTGGGGTGGGCCCGTATGACCACCGATGGGATAGTACGTCATAGCCGATCGGCCGTGCTCACGGGGGGAGCGCGGCCGATCGCGGCCGGGTGTCAGCTGCATATCACAGCTGACATCCGGCACTATGTGCCAGGAGCGGTCACGGACCGCCCCCGGCACATTAACCCCCGGCACACCGCGATCAAACATGATCGCGGTGTACCGGCGGTATAGGGAAGCATCGCGCAGGGAGGGGGCTCCCTGCGGGCTTCCCTGAGAACCCCGGAGCAACGCGATGTGATCGCGTTGCTCCGAGGGTCTCCTACCTCCCTCCTCGCCGCAGGTCCCGGATCCAAGATGGCCGCGGCATCCGGGTCCTGCAGGGAGGGAGGTGGCTTACCGAGTGCCTGCTCAGAGCAGGCGCTGGTAAGCCTGCAGCCCTGCACAGCAGATCGTCGATCTGACAGAGTGCTGTGCACACTGTCAGATCAATGATCTGTAATGTCCCCCCCTGGGACAAAGTAAAAAAGTTTAAAAAAAATTCCCTACATGTGTGTAAAAAAAAAATATATATATATATCCTAAATAAAGAAAAAAAAAAGAAAATATTATTCCCATAAATACATTTCTTTAGCTAAATAAAATAAAAAAAACAATAAAAGTACACATATTTAGTATCGCCGCGTCCGTAACGACCCAACCTATAAATCTGCCCCACTAGTTAACCACTTCAGTAAACACCGTAGGAAAAAAAAAAAAAAACGAGGCAAAAAACAACGCTTTATTATCATACTGCCGAACAAAAGTGGAATAACACGCGATCAAAAAGACGTATATAAATAACCATGGTACCACTGAAAACGTCATCTTGTCCCGCAAAAAAGGAAACACCATACAGCATCAGCAGCAAAAAAATAAAAAAGTTATAGGCCTGAGAATAAAGCGATACCAAAATAATTATTTTTTCTATAAAATAGTTTTTATCGTATAAAAGCGCCAAAACATAAAAAAAATGATATAAATGAGAGATATCACTGTAATCGTACTGACCCGAAGAATAAAACTGCTTTATCAATTTTACCAATCGCGGAACGGTATAAACGCCTCCCCCAAAAGAAATTCATGAATAGCTGTTTTTTGATCACTCTGCCTCACAAAAATCGGAATAAAAAGCGATCAAAAAATGTCACGTGTCCAAAAATGTTACCAATAAAAACGTCAACTCGTCCCACAAAAAACAAGATCTCACATGACTCTGTGGACTCAAATATGGAAAAATTACAGCTCTCAAAATGTGGTAGCGCAAAAAATATTTTTTGCAATGAAAAGCGTCTTTCAGTGCATGACGGCTGCCAATCATAAAAATCCGCTAAATAACCCGCTATAAAAGTAAATCAAACCCCCCTTCATCACATCCTTAGTTAGGGAAAAATAAAAAAATTAAAAAATGTATTTATTTCCATTTTCCCATTAGGGTTAGGGTAAGGGCTAGAGTTAGGAATAGAGTTAGGGCTAGGGTTAGGGTTAGGGCAAGGGTTAGGGCTAGGGTGAGGGCTAGGGTTAGAGCTAGGGTTGGGGCTAGGGTTAGGGCTAGGGTTAGGGTTAGGTCTAGGGTTGGGGCTAGGGTTAGGGTTAGGGCTAGGGTTAGTGCTAGGGTTGGGGCTAGGGTTAGGGCTAGGGTTAGGGTTAGGGCTAGGGTTAGGGCTAGTATTACGGCTAGTGTTAGGGCTAGTGATAGGGCTAGGGTTGTTGCTAGGGTTAGGGCTAGGGTTGGGGCTAGGGTTGGGGCTACATTTAGGGTTGGGGCTAAAGATAGGGTTAGGGTTTGGATTACATTTACGGTTGGGAATAGGGTTGGGTGTGTCTGGGTTAGAGGAGTGGTTAGGGTTACTGTTGGGATTAGGGTAAGGGGTGTGTTTGGATTAGGGTTTCAGTTATAATTGGGGGGTTTCCACTGTTTAGGCACATCAGGGGCTCTCCAAATGGGACATGGCATCCGATCTGAATTCCAGCCAATTCTGCGTTGAAAAAGGAAAACAGTGCTCCTTCCCTTCAGAGCTCTCCCGTGTGCCCAAACAGGGGTTTACCCCAACATATGGGGTATCAGCGTACTCAGGACAAATTGGACATCATCTTTTGGGGTCCAATTTCTCCTGCTACCCTTGGAAAAATACAAAACTGGGGGCCAAAAAATAAGTTTTGTGAAAAAAAAAAGAATTTTTATTTTCACGACTCTGCGTTATAAACTGTAGTGAAACACTTGGGGGTTCAAAGTTCTCACAACACATCTAGATAAGTTCGTTGGGGGGTCTAGTTTCCAATATGGGGTCACTTGTGGGGGGTTTGTACTGTTTGGGTACATCAGGGGCTCTGCAAATGCAACGTGACGCCTGCAGACCAATCCATTTAAGTCTGCATTCCAAATGGCGCTCCTTCCCTTCCGAGCTCTGTCATTCGCCCAAACAGTGGTTCCCCCCACATATGGGGTATCAGCGTACTCAGGACAAATTGTACAACAACTTTTGGGGTCCAATTTATCCTGATACCCTTGTGAAAATACAAAACTGGGGGCTAAAAAATCATTTTTGTGAAAAAAAAAATAATTTTTATTTTCACGGCTCTGCGTTATAAACTGTAGTGAAACACTTGGGGGTTCAAAGCTCTCAAAACACATCTAGATAAGTTCCTTAGGGGGTCTACTTTCCAAATTGGTGTCACTTGTGGGGGTTTTTAATGTTTAGGCACATCAGGGGCTCTCCAAACGCAACATGGCATCCCATCTTAATTCCAGTCAATTTTGCATTGAAAAGTAAAATAGCGCTCCTTCCCTTCCAAGCTCTGCTATGCGCCCAAACAGTGGTTTACCCCCACATATGGGGTATCGTCGTACTCAAGACAAATTGCACAACAACTTTTGTGGTCTAGTTTCTTCTCTTACCCTTGGGGAAATAAAAAAATGGGGCAAAAAGATAATTTTTGTGAAAAAATATGATTTTTTATTTTTACGGCTCTGCATTATAAACTTCTGTGAAGCACTTGTTGGGTCAAAGTGCTCACCACACATCTAGATAAGATCCTTAGGGGGTCTACTTTCCAAAATAGTGTCACTTGTTGGGGGTTTCAATGTTTAGGCACATCAGGGGCTCTCCAAATGCAACATGGCGTCCCATCTCAATTCCAGTCAATTTTGCATTGAAAAGTCAAATGGCGCTCCTTTCCTTCCGAGCTCTGCCATGCGCCCAAACAGTGGTTTACCCCAACATGTGGGGTATCAGCGTACTCAGGACAAATTGTACAACAAATTTTGGGGTCTATTTTCTCCTGTTACCCTTGATAAAATAAAACAAATTGGAGCTGAAATAAATTTTGTGTGAAAAAAAGCTAAATGTTCATTTTTATTTAAACATTCCAAAAATTCCTGTGAAACACCTGAAGGGTTAATAAACTTCTTGAAAGTGGTTTTGAGTACCTTGAGGGGTGCAGTTTTTAGAATGGTGTCACACTTGGGTATTTTCTATCATATAGACCCTTCAAAATGACTTCAAATGAGATGTGGTCCCTAAAAAAAAATGGTGTTGTAAAAATGAGAAATTGCTGGTCAACTTTTAACCCTTATAACTCCGTCACAAAAAAAAATTTTGGTTCCAAAATTGTGCTGATGTAAAGTAGATATGTGGGAAATGTTACTTATTAAGTATTTTGCATGACATATGTCTGGGATTTAAGGGCATAAAAATTCAAATTTGGAAAATTGCGAAATTTTCAAAATTTTCGCCAAATATTCGTTTTTTTCACAAATAAACGCAAGTTATATCGAAGAAATTTTACCACTATCATGAAGTACAATATGTCACGAGAAAACAATGTCAGAATCGCCAAGATCCGTTGAAGCGTTCCAGAGTTATAACCTCATAAAGGGACAGTGGTCAGAATTGTAAAAATTGTCCCGGTCATTAACGTGCAAACCACCCTTGGGGGTGAAGGGGTTAAGTATTGGTTGGTAAAAATTGGTGGTTGGGGCCTACTAACGGTGTCTGCCGCTCCCTGGTGTTGTCCTCCACTGTATAAATCTGAGCTTCAACCTTCTGGCTCTCATTAAGTATTTGCTGGTAAAAATTGGTGGTTGGAGCCTACTAACGGTGTCTGCCGCTCCTTGGTGTTGTCCTCCACTGTATAAATCTGAGCTTCAACCTTCTGGCTCTCATTAAGTATTTTTAAATGTAACACTACAGTTGCCATACTACTTGGGTTGGGGCCTAGTAACGGTGTTCTCCTCCTCCTTGGTGTTCTCCTCTAGGTTTCCTTGTCTGAGCTTCAACCTTCTGGATCTCATTAAGTATTTGTTGGTAAAAATTGGTGGTTGGGGCCTACTAACGGTGTCTGCCGCTCCATGGTGTTGTCCTCCACTGTATAAAGCTGAGCTTCAATCTTAAAGCTCTCGTTAAGTAGTTGTTTTTAAAATGTGTGGTTGGGCCCTTAAAACGGTGTCTGACGCTACTGGGTTTTCTCCTGTTTTGTTGTCACGACCTTCGATGTTCAGGCTTTCGGCTTACATTTTAAATAATTAAACTGCAGTTGGCCTACTACTTTGGTTGGGCCTAGTAACGGTGTGTGCCGCACCTTGGTGTTGTCCTGTGTTATTTTCCTGACCTTTAATCTTCAGGCTTTCGGCCTTCATTTGTAATAATAAACTGCATAGGGCCTACTAGTGTGGTTCGGCCCTATTAATGGTGTCTGTCTGCCGCTCCTGGGTTTTCTACTCCACTGAACTAAGCAATGCCACCTGGTTAGTCCTGTTACCAATTTTGACCTGCATTTTACCCACTTTATTATTTGTGCCTATATCAGTGTTTCCACCTCATCCTGCCACTGTGTCACCTATCCTACAGGACTCTCAAGGAGACCTTGCATAATAGAATTTTGTGCCACTACACAAGTAACTATTGGCCATTATATACAATAACATTTATGGTGAGGAACTCATTATTATATGCCAGCACATTGAAAGTTACCCTGCTCTTTCATTCTATGGGATACATACCTATCCTGGCTATTTTAGTTACCAACCTTACCACAATTTGAAGAACTATGCGTTCATATCCAATTAATCTGAGGTCTATTTACAATTAATATATAGGATCTCACCTATACTCTGTGACCCTCTACATCTGACAAGCAGTCGGTCTACTGAAGAAGGTCTTATTGTTTTGACCGAAACGTTTATGCTGGACTGCGATCCAAGTAATAAATATTTAATTCTTAAAATCATCACTATACACAAGTTGAGTGCCAAGTTATTTACTTTCTATAATCTTACTGGTGTGGGCAACCTATCTTGAGCACCAACACAGCTGTGCCACTATATACTTCGCTAACCCTAGCAATAACCCTAGCCCTATCACTAGCCCTAACACTAGCCGTAACACTAGCCCTAACCCTAGCCCTAACCCTAGCCCTAACCCTAGCCCCAACCCTAGCCCTAACCCTAACCCTAGCCCTAACCCTGGCCCCAACCCTAGCCCTAGCTCTGACCCTAACCCTATCCCCAACCCTAACCCTAACCCTAGCCCTAACCCTAGCCCCAACCCTAACCCTAACCCTAAACCTAGCCCTAACCCTTGCCCTCACCCTAACCCTAGCCCTAACTCTAGTCCTAACTCTAGCCCTAACCCTAACCCTAACCCTAACCCTAATGGGAAAATGGAAATAAATACATTTTTTAATTTTTTTATTTTTCCCTAACTAAGGGGGTGATGAAGGGGGGTTTGATTTACTTTTATAGCGGGTTTTTTAGCGGATTTTTATGATTGGCAGCCGTCACACACTGAAAGACGCTTTTCATTGCAAAAAATATTTTTTGCATTACCACTAGTGTTGAGCGATACTTTCCGATATCGGAAAGTATCGGTATCGGAAAGTATCGGCCGATACCGTCAAAGTATCGGATCTAATCCGATACCGATACCCGATCCCAATGCAAGTCAATGGGACGAAAATATCGGAATTAAAATAAACCCTTTATAAACTTGTAGGTTCATTCTACATGTAGGAAAACAACTAAGAATAATGTAGGATGTATTGGGGGACGTGGCGGAGACATTAAAGGCACAGAGGTTTAGCCCAATGTAATAGAATAGCAGGATTTTGTTTTTTTTTATGACGTTCGGCGGTAGAAAGATTTTGACTATGTTAATTTTTTTTTTATTTTGTCAGATATTGATGTTTCACTACTTCCACGCCCTTCACCTTCTTTTTTACTTCTCCCACACTTTCTTCTTCATTATCCTCATCATCAGCTTCTTTGACATCAACTTCTTCACCTTATTCATCTTCTTCTTCATCTTCTACCTATTATTGTTTTGGTTACATTGTTCATATTCTTTTTATTTTACTATTATCTTCATCATATTCTACTTCTTCATCATATTCTTATTTGTGACAGGCATTCCCGTAGTTGTTATCTATAAAAGTTTGAAGATTACACCTTCCCTTCTGCCTGTCACAAAAGAGTTACATTTGTCCGCGTTCAGTTTGGCCTGCAGCATCAGGCTTTATCCAGGGGCACCACGAGGAGGAACGGACTCACCCCCATACACTGCTTAGTCTTCTTCTGCTTATAATTTAGATAATATTTTTTGCTCTGATATTTAGTGTTATGCTTAATGTTCTTCTGCTCTTTGTTCTGCAGCCTCTTGTTCTTCTGCTTCTCGGTCTTCCAGGTCGTCGTCGTCTCCAGGGTCGTCGTCTCCGGGGTCGTCGTCATTGGGGTGGTCTTCAGGGTCGTCGTCTCCGGGGTCGTTGTCATCGGGGTGGTCTTCAGGGTCATCGTCTCCAGGGTCGTCATCATCACGGTGGTTGTCGTCTCTGGTGTCGTCGTCATCTTAGGGGTGGTCTTCCGGGTCATCGTGTTTAGTCTCTTGAACTTGGAAATGTAGCAGAAGGTACAAGAAGGCTGAGAAAATGCCGAGAACCAGCTGATGGAACTGGAACTCGGATGGCTACACGAAGGTCCAAGAGCCAATGGAACTACCGAGGACCAGCTGACGTTACTGGAACCCGGTTACTAAGCAGGAGGTACCCGTGCCTGAAAGCACTACCAAGGACCACCTGACGTTGGTGGAACTCGGATACCCAGAGGGAGGCACCTAAGCCAAAGGCTCTGCCCGGAACCAGCTGACGGTACTGGAACCAGGATGGGGAGCAGAAGGTACAAGAGCAAAAGACACTGCCGAGAACCAGCTGACGGTGCTGGAACCCGGATGGGTAGCCGAAGGTCCAAGAGCCAATGGAACTACCGAAGACCAGCTGACGTTACTGGAACCCGGTTACTAAGCAGGAGGTACCCGTGCCTGAAAGCACTACCAAGGACCCCCTGACGTTGGTGGAACTCGGATACCCAGAGGGAGGCACCTAAGCCAAAGGCTCTGCCCGGAACCAGCTGACAGTACTGGAACCAGGATGGGGAGCAGAAGGTACAAGAGCAAGTGTCTGCGTGGCTTTTGCAGGACACGATGCCGGCTGCACAGCAGGGGAACAGCTGGCGGTGCTGAACCCCACTGACACATTGGCTGGTGTTTTTCTCAGTCTGAAGAAGGCGGAAGGAGATGAGGGACAGGCGAACTGATGCACTGCTCATGCCCATCAATCACACCCTCGCAGTCCCAATAAATAAGACACCGAGGGGCGTTGTGTGGGTCAGGGCGGCCGCAGAGGCGCAGGCAGCCAAACAATGATGCCAGAAGACGGGCAGCGCTACCAAGGGGGTTGCAGCGTGTCATTACAAAGGAAAGTCACACCACCGGGACGGTTAAATGGTCACACAGAGGACACATTTCAGACGTGTTTTCAGTTCCACATGTGCGAGGAGAATACGTTTATGAGCCACCTTGCACACATGCAGCATTACCGCTGTACAAGGTGGCTGTAAAACGTACAAACGCCTGGGGGAGGGGGGACAGGTTCCCTTCAATTTCAGTTCTTGTGTCTGCGTGGCTTTTGCAGGACACGATGCCGGCTGCACAGCAGGGGAACAGCTGGCGGTGCTGAACCCCACTGACACATTGGCTGGTGTTTTTCTCTGTGCAGCTAGCAGTACCGGGCCCCAACTGGCGGTGTTAGAGCCCGGGGTCAGCAGGAGGAGGAGATGGAGCAGAGTGTAGGCCGAAGCCTGCACTGGCGGCAGCTTTGGGTCTGTTGTGCCTGCGTGGCTGTTGCAGGACACGTTGCCGGCTGCACAGCAGGGGAACAGCTGGCGGTGCTGAACCCCACTGACACATTGGCTGGTGTTTTTCTCTGTGCAGCTAGCAGTACCGGGCCCCAACTGGCGGTGTTGGAGCCCGGGCTCTGCAGGGGGAGCAGAGTGTAGGCCGAAGCCTAATTGAACCAATTTCAAAGGTAACCTTTAACCCCCCCTCAGGGGTTACAAAGTAGAAGAGCCACAGCTTATGCAGCAGTAGTGCTGCACAAGTCAAAGGTTGCTCTTTTAATTTTGCTCCTTGCACACGCTGAATGAAACACGTATAACATTTAGCCCTTTATACAGTCAAACTGTGTTGGAGGCGCGAGTTCCCTTTGTAATGAGACGCAGCACAGATGTCAAGAATCCCACCTTGGTGCTGGGTGCAGCCTCCTGAGCGTTGTTATTTGCTGTACAGGAGTCTGCGCTGTCGTGTTATCCCCTGGCCTAGCGCTGTTAGCGCTGCCCATCTTCTGACCTCATTTAATGTCGGCCGCTGCGGTTCGCGATGACCATGAATCCCAGCCCCGCGGTGTCTTAACATTGTTAAAACACTGCGGGGCTGTGATTCATGGCCTGGCGCAGCACATATGTTCGCCTCTCGCACTCGGGTCCTTACACCCGCTGCAGAATGTGCGGCATCAGCTGATCCCTTATCGCATGCCACGGCCATGAAGCCGCACAGTCTGAAGAAGGCGGAAGGAGATGAGGGACAGGCGAACTGATGCACTGCTCATGCCCATCAATCACACCCTCGCAGTCCCAATAAATAAGACACCGAGGGGCGTTGTGTGGGTCAGGGCGGCCGCAGAGGCACAGGCAGCCAAACAATGATGCCAGAAGACGGGCAGCGCTACCAAGGGGGTTGCAGCGTGTCATTACAAAGGAAAGTCACACCACCGGGACGGTTAAATGGTCACACAGAGGACACATTTCAGACGTGTTTTCAGTTCCACATGTGCGAGGAGAATACGTTTATGAGCCACCTTGCACACATGCAGCATTACCGCTGTACAAGGTGGCTGTAAAACGTACAAACGCCTGGGGGAGGGGGGACAGGTTCCCTTCAATTTCAGTTCTTGTGTCTGCGTGGCTTTTGCAGGACACGATGCCGGCTGCACAGCAGGGGAACAGCTGGCGGTGCTGAACCCCACTGACACATTGGCTGGTGTTTTTCTCTGTGCAGCTAGCAGTACCGGGCCCCAACTGGCGGTGTTAGAGCCCGGGGTCAGCAGGAGGAGGAGATGGAGCAGAGTGTAGGCCGAAGCCTGCACTGGCGGCAGCTTTGGGTCTGTTGTGCCTGCGTGGCTGTTGCAGGACACGTTGCCGGCTGCACAGCAGGGGAACAGCTGGCGGTGCTGAACCCCACTGACACATTGGCTGGTGTTTTTCTCTGTGCAGCTAGCAGTACCGGGCTGTCATGATCTCAATGGCAAGAGATCATAGCATCAGCATATATAGGAACTAGCTCTTGGAAGATGGAAACTGAGCTGACCATGAACTAAACCTAACGCACAACTAGCAGTGGCCGGGTAGCATGCCTACGTTGATTCTAGATGCCCAGCACCAGCCGGAGGACTAAATAAAACTAGCAGAGGAAAATATTAGTCCTAGCTCACCTCTAGAGAAATACCCCGAAAGGAGACAGAGGCCCCCCACATGTATTGGCGGTGAATCAAGATGAAATAACAAACGTAGTATGAAAATAGGTTTAGCAAATTTGAGGTCCACTTACTACATAGCAGAAGACAGAAAGGACACTTTCATGGTCAGCTAAAAACCCTATCAAAACACCATCCAGAAATTACTTTAAAACTCTGGCATTAACTCATAACACCAGAGTGGCAATTCCTGTTCACAAGAGCATTCCAGACACAGTAACGAAACTACAGCTGTGAACTGGAACAAAAATGCAAAAACAAACATGGACAAGAGTCCAACTTATCTAGTAGTTGTCTAGGAGCAGGAACAAGCACAGAGAGGCTTCTGATAACATTGTTGACCGGCAAGCAACTAACAGAGCAGCAAGGTTATATAGCGACTCCCACATCTTGATGGGAACAGGTGAACAGAGAAGATGAAGACACCAGTTCAATTCCACCAGTAGCCACCGGGGGAGCCCAGAATCCAAATTCACAACAGTAACCCCCCCTCAAGGAGGGGGCACCGAACCCTCACCAGAACCACCAGGGCGATCAGGATGGGCCCTATGAAAGGCACGAACCAGATCAGAGGCATGAACATCAGATGCATTCACCCAAGAATTATCCTCCTGGCCGTATCCCTTCCACTTGACCAGATACTGGAGTCTCCGTCTGGAAACACGAGAGTCTAAGATTTTCTCCACAACGTACTCCAACTCACCCTCAACCAACACCGGAGCAGGAGGCTCAACGGAAGGCACAACAGGTACCTCATACCTGCACAATAATGACCGATGAAAAACGTTATGAATAGAAAAGGATGCAGGGAGGTCCAAACGGAAGGAAACAGGGTTAAGAATCTCCAATATCTTATACGGGCCGATGAACCGAGGCTTAAACTTAGGAGAAGAGACCCTCATAGGGACAAAACGAGAAGACAACCACACCAAGTCCCCAACACGAAGACGAGGACCAACACGACGACGGCGGTTAGCAAAAAGCTGAGTCTTCTCCTGGGACAACCTCAAATTGTCCACCACCTGCCCCCAGATCTGATGCAATCTCTCCACCACAGCATCCACTCCAGGACAATCCGAAGATTCCACCTGACCAGAGGAAAATCGAGGATGAAACCCCGAATTACAGAAAAACGGGGACACCAAAGTGGCAGAGCTGGCCCGATTATTGAGAGCGAACTCCGCCAATGGCAAAAAAGCAACCCAATCATCCTGGTCAGCAGACACAAAACACCTCAGATATGTCTCCAGGGTCTGATTAATCCGCTCAGTCTGGCCATTCGTCTGAGGATGGAAAGCGGACGAAAAAGATAAATCTATGCCCATCCTAGCACAGAATGCCCGCCAAAATCTAGACACGAATTGGGTCCCTCTGTCAGAAACGATATTCTCAGGAATACCATGCAAACGAACAACATTTTGAAAAAACAGAGGAACCAACTCGGAAGAAGAAGGCAACTTGGGCAGAGGAACCAAATGGACCATCTTAGAGAAACGGTCACACACCACCCAGATGACAGACATCTTCTGAGAAACAGGCAGATCTGAAATAAAATCCATCGAGATGTGCGTCCAAGGCCTCTTAGGAATAGGCAAGGGCAACAACAATCCACTAGCCCGAGAACAACAAGGCTTGGCCCGAGCACAAACGTCACAAGACTGCACAAAGCCTCGCACATCTCGTGACAGGGAAGGCCACCAGAAGGACCTTGCCACCAAATCCCTGGTACCAAAAATGCCAGGATGACCTGCCAACGCAGAATGAACCTCAGAGATGACTCTACTGGTCCAATCATCAGGAACAAACAGTTTATCAGGTGGGCAACGATCAGGTCTATCCGCCTGAAACTCCTGCAAGGCCCGCCGCAGGTCTGGAGAAACGGCTGACAATACCACTCCATCCTTAAGGATACCTGTGGGCTCAGAGTTACCAGGCGAGTCAGGCTCAAAACTCCTAGAAAGGGCATCCGCCTTAACATTCTTAGAACCCGGTAGGTATGACACCACAAAATTAAACCGAGAGAAAAATAATGACCAGCGCGCCTGTCTAGGATTCAGGCGCCTGGCGGTCTCAAGATAAACCAAATTTTTGTGGTCAGTCAATACCACCACCTGATGTCTGGCCCCCTCAAGCCAATGGCGCCACTCCTCAAAAGCCCACTTCATGGCCAAAAGCTCCCGATTCCCAACATCATAATTCCGCTCAGCGGGCGAAAATTTACGGGAAAAGAAGGCACAAGGCCTCATCACGGAGCAGTCAGAACTTTTCTGCGACAACACTGCCCCAGCTCCGATCTCAGAAGCGTCGACCTCAACCTGAAAAGGTAGAGCAACATCAGGCTGACGCAACACAGGGGCAGAGGAAAAACGGCGCTTAAGCTCCCGAAAGGCCTCCACAGCATCAGGGGACCAATCAGCAACATCAGCACCCTTCTTAGTCAAATCGGTCAATGGCTTAGCAATATCCGAAAAACCAGCAATAAATCGACGATAAAAGTTAGCAAAGCCCAAAAATTTCTGAAGACTCTTAAGAGAAGAGGGCTGCGTCCAATCACAAATAGCTTGAACCTTGACAGGATCCATTTCAATGGAAGAGGGGGAAAAAATATATCCCAAAAAGGAAATCCTCTGTACCCCAAAAACACACTTAGAACCCTTCACACACAAAGAATTAGACCGCAAAACCTGAAAAACCCTCCTGACTTGCTGGACATGAGAGTCCCAGTCATCCGAAAAAATCAGAATATCATCCAGATACACAATCATAAATTTATCCAAATAATCGCGAAAAATATCATGCATAAAGGACTGGAAAACTGACGGAGCATTTGAAAGACCAAAAGGCATCACTAAATACTCAAAGTGGCCCTCGGGCGTATTAAATGCGGTTTTCCACTCATCCCCCTGCCTGATTCGCACCAAATTATACGCCCCACGAAGGTCAATCTTAGAGAACCACTTGGCCCCCTTTATGCGAGCAAACAAATCAGTCAGCAACGGCAATGGGTATTGATATTTAACAGTGATTTTATTCAAAAGCCGATAATCAATACATGGTCTCAAAGAGCCGTCTTTTTTTGACACAAAGAAAAAACCGGCTCCTAAGGGAGATGACGATGGACGAATATGTCCCTTTTCCAAGGACTCCTTTATATATTCACGCATAGCAGCATGTTCAGGCACAGACAGATTAAATAAACGACCCTTTGGGTATTTACTACCCGGGATTAAATCTATGGCACAATCGCACTCTCGGTGCGGAGGTAACGAACCAAGCTTGGATTCTTCAAAGACGTCACGATAGTCAGACAGGAACTCAGGAATTTCAGAGGGAATAGATGATGAAATGGAAACCACAGGTACATCCCCATGAGCCCCCTTACATCCCCAGCTCAACACAGACATAGCTTTCCAGTCGAGGACTGGGTTGTGAGATTGCAGCCAAGGCAATCCTAGCACCAAATCATCATGTAGATTATACAGCACCAGAAAGCGAATAATCTCCTGGTGATCCGGATTAATACGCATAGTTACTTGTGTCCAGTATTGTGGTTTATTATTAGCCAATGGGGTGGAGTCAATCCCCTTCAGAGGAATAGGAGTCTCCAAAGGCTCTAAATCATACCCACAGCGTTTGGCAAAGGACCAATCCATAAGACTCAAAGCGGCGCCAGAGTCGACATAGGCGTCCGTGGTAATAGATGACAAAGAGCAAATCAGGGTCACAGATAGAATAAACTTAGACGGTAAGGTGCAAATGGAAACAGATTTACCAAGCTTTTTAGTGCGCTTAGAGCATGCTGATATAACATGAGTAGAATCACCACAATAGAAACACAACCCATTTTTCCGTCTAAAATTCTGCCGCTCACTTCGGGACAGAATTCTATCACACTGCATACTCTCTGGCGATTTCTCAGTGGACACCGCCAGATGGTGCACTGGTTTGCGCTCCCGCAAACGCCTATCGATCTGAATAGCCATTGTCATGGACTCATTCAGACCCGCAGGCACAGGGAACCCCACCATAACATCCTTAATGGCATCAGAGAGACCCTCTCTGAAAGTCGCCGCCAGGGCGCACTCATTCCACTGAGTAAGCACAGACCATTTACGGAATCTTTGGCAGTAAATTTCCGCTTCATCTTGCCCCTGAGATAGGGACATCAAAGTTTTTTCTGCCTGAAGCTCCAAATGAGGTTCGTCATAAAGCAACCCCAAGGCCAGAAAAAACGCATCCACATTGAGCAACGCAGGATCCCCTTGTGTCAATGAAAAAGCCCAGTCTTGAGGGTCGCCCCGGAGCAAGGAAATCACAATCCTGACCTGCTGTGCAGGATCTCCGGCAGAGCGAGATTTCAGGGACAAAAATAATTTGCAATTATTTCGAAAATTCTGAAACCCAGATCTATTCCCCGAGAAAAATTCCGGCAAAGGAATTCTCGGCTCAGATACAGGTGCATGACAAACAAAATCTTGCAAATTTTGTACCTTCGTGGCGAGATTATTCAAACCTGCAGTTACACTCTGAAGATCCATTGCAAACAGGTGAACACAGAGCCATTCAAAGGAGAGAAAAAAAAAAAAAAAAAAAATTTTCAGCAGACTACTTATTTCTCTCCTTTCTCAGCCAAGGATTTTAACCCTTTAGTGGGCCGGTCAAACTGTCATGATCTCAATGGCAAGAGATCATAGCATCAGCATATATAGGAACTAGCTCTTGGAAGATGGAAACTGAGCTGACCATGAACTAAACCTAACGCACAACTAGCAGTGGCCGGGTAGCATGCCTACGTTGATTCTAGATGCCCAGCACCAGCCGGAGGACTAAATAAAACTAGCAGAGGAAAATATTAGTCCTAGCTCACCTCTAGAGAAATACCCCGAAAGGAGACAGAGGCCCCCCACATGTATTGGCGGTGAATCAAGATGAAATAACAAACGTAGTATGAAAATAGGTTTAGCAAATTTGAGGTCCACTTACTACATAGCAGAAGACAGAAAGGACACTTTCATGGTCAGCTAAAAACCCTATCAAAACACCATCCAGAAATTACTTTAAAACTCTGGCATTAACTCATAACACCAGAGTGGCAATTCCTGTTCACAAGAGCATTCCAGACACAGTAACGAAACTACAGCTGTGAACTGGAACAAAAATGCAAAAACAAACATGGACAAGAGTCCAACTTATCTAGTAGTTGTCTAGGAGCAGGAACAAGCACAGAGAGGCTTCTGATAACATTGTTGACCGGCAAGCAACTAACAGAGCAGCAAGGTTATATAGCGACTCCCACATCTTGATGGGAACAGGTGAACAGAGAAGATGAAGACACCAGTTCAATTCCACCAGTAGCCACCGGGGGAGCCCAGAATCCAAATTCACAACACCGGGCCCCAACTGGCGGTGTTGGAGCCCGGGCTCTGCAGGGGGAGCAGAGTGTAGGCCGAAGCCTAATTGAACCAATTTCAAAGGTAACCTTTAACCCCCCTCAGGGGTTACAAAGTAGAAGAGCCACAGCTTATGCAGCAGTAGTGCTGCACAAGTCAAAGGTTGCTCTTTTAATTTTGCTCCTTGCACACGCTGAATGAAACACGTATAACATTTAGCCCTTTATACAGTCAAACTGTGTTGGAGGCGCGAGTTCCCTTTGTAATGAGACGCAGCACAGATGTCAAGAATCCCACCTTGGTGCTGGGTGCAGCCTCCTGAGCGTTGTTATTTGCTGTACAGGAGTCTGCGCTGTCGTGTTATCCCCTGGCCTAGCGCTGTTAGCGCTGCCCATCTTCTGACCTCATTTAATGTCGGCCGCTGCGGTTCGCGATGACCATGAATCCCAGCCCCGCGGTGTCTTAACATTGTTAAAACACTGCGGGGCTGTGATTCATGGCCTGGCGCAGCACATATGTTCGCCTCTCGCACTCGGGTCCTTACACCCGCTGCAGACTGTGCGGCGTCAGCTGATCCCTTATCGCATGCCACGGCCATGAAGCCGCACAGTCTGAAGAAGGCGGAAGGAGATGAGGGACAGGCGAACTGATGCACTGCTCATGCCCATCAATCACACCCTCGCAGTCCCAATAAATAAGACACCGAGGGGCGTTGTGTGGGTCAGGGCGGCCGCAGAGGCGCAGGCAGCCAAACAATGATGCCAGAAGACGGGCAGCGCTACCAAGGGGGTTGCAGCGTGTCATTACAAAGGAAAGTCACACCACCGGGACGGTTAAATGGTCACACAGAGGACACATTTCAGACGTGTTTTCAGTTCCACATGTGCGAGGAGAATACGTTTATGAGCCACCTTGCACACATGCAGCATTACCGCTGTACAAGGTGGCTGTAAAACGTACAAACGCCTGGGGGAGGGGGGACAGGTTCCCTTCAATTTCAGTTCTTGTGTCTGCGTGGCTTTTGCAGGACACGATGCCGGCTGCACAGCAGGGGAACAGCTGGCGGTGCTGAACCCCACTGACACATTGGCTGGTGTTTTTCTCTGTGCAGCTAGCAGTACCGGGCCCCAACTGGCGGTGTTAGAGCCCGGGGTTAGCAGGAGGAGGAGATGGAGCAGAGTGTGGGCCGAAGCCTGCACTGGCGGCAGCTTTGGGTCTGTTGTGCCTGTGTGGCTGTTGCAGGACACGTTGCCGGCTGCACAGCAGGGGAACAGCTGGCGGTGCTGAACCCCACTGACACATTGGCTGGTGTTTTTCTCTGTGCAGCTAGCAGTACCGGGCCCCAACTGGCGGTGTTGGAGCCCGGGCTCTGCAGGGGGAGCAGAGTGTAGGCCGAAGCCTAATTGAACCAATTTCAAAGGTAACCTTTAACCCCCCCTCAGGGGTTACAAAGTAGAAGAGCCACAGCTTATGCAGCAGTAGTGCTGCACAAGTCAAAGGTTGCTCTTTTAATTTTGCTCCTTGCACACGCTGAATGAAACACGTATAACATTTAGCCCTTTATACAGTCAAACTGTGTTGGAGGCGCGAGTTCCCTTTGTAATGAGACGCAGCACAGATGTCAAGAATCCCACCTTGGTGCTGGGTTCAGCCTCCTGAGCGTTGTTATTTGCTGTACAGGAGTCTGCGCTGTCGTGTTATCCCCTGGCCTAGCGCTGTTAGCGCTGCCCATCTTCTGACCTCATTTAATGTCGGCCGCTGCGGTTCGCGATGACCATGAATCCCAGCCCCGTGATGTCTTAACATTGTTAAAACACTGCGGGGCTGTGATTCATGGCCTGGCGCAGCACATATGTTCGCCTCTTGCACTCGGGTCCTTACACCCGCTGCAGACTGTGCGGCGTCAGCTGATCCCTTATCGCATGCCGCGGCCATGAAGCCGCACAGTCTGAGGAAGGCGGAAGGAGATGAGGGACAGGCGAAGAAATGCACCATTCATGCCCATCAATCACACCCTCGCAGTCCAAATAAATAAGACACCGAGGGGCGTTGTGTGGGGCAAGGCGGCCGCAGAGGCGCTGGCAGCCAAACAATGATATCAGAAGACGGGCAGTGCTACCAAGGAGCTTGTTGCGTGTCAATACAAAGGAAAATCACACCTGAGGGACGTTTTAATGGTCGCAGAGGACTCATTTTTAGACGTGTTCACTTCAACATGGGCAAGGAGATTAAGTTTCTGAGCCACCTTGCACACATGCAGCATTACTGTCGTACAAGGTGGCTGTAAAACGTAAAAACGCCTGGGGGAGGGGGGACAGGTTTCCTTCAATTTCAGTTCTTGTGTCTGCGTGGCTGTTGCAGGACACGTTGCCGGCTACACAGCAGGGGAACAGCTGGCGGTGCTGAACCCCACTGACACATTGGCTGGTGTTTGGCTCTGTGCAGCTAGCACATCTGGGCCCCAACTGGCGGTGTTAGAGCCCAGGGTCAGCAGGAGGAGGAGAGGGAGCAGAGTGTAGGCCGAAGCCTGCACTGGAGCAAGTTGAAAGGGAAACTTTAACCCCCCCCCAGGCGTTTGTAGCTGAAAGAGCCATCGTGTACAGCACTAATGCTGGAAAAGGTAAACTTAGCTCTTTTAATTATGGTCCTTGCACATGCTGAACCTAACACTTATAAAAAGTGTCCCCTCCTACCGTGATACCGTCCGGTAGGTGGAACTTTCCTTTGTGATGTGACGCAGCACAGCCGTCATTCTTACCCCCTTGGCGCCGTGCGCCGCCTCCTCAGCGTTGTTTGAATCAGTCCCGGAGCCTGCGCTGTTAGGTTAGCCCTTGGCCATGCACACATTTTGCGCTGCCCATCTTCTGACATCATTTGGTGTCAGGCTGGCTGCGCCTGTGCGGCCGCGCTGGCCGAGAGCCCGCCTCGTACTGTGTTCTGATTTAATCCCACTGGGGGCCTGAGATCCATGGACATGCGCAGTGCATATCTGAACCTCCACCTCTCACTCATCTCCCTACGGCTTCTTCTAACTGTGCGGTGTCACGGCCGTGGCATGCTATTAGGGACCAGCTGACACCGCACAGTTTGAAGAAGCCGTAGGGAGATGAGTGAGAGGTGGAGGTTCAGATATGCACTGCGCATGTCCATGGATCTCAGGCCCCCAGTGGGATTAAATCAGAAGACAGTACGAGGCGGGCTCTCGGCCAGCGCGGCCGCACAGGCGCAGCCAGCCTGACACCAAATGATGTCAGAAGACGGGCAGCGCAAAATGTGTGCATGGCCAAGGGCTAACCTAACAGCGCAGGCTCCGGGACTGATTCAAACAACGCTGAGGAGGCGGCGCACGGCGCCAAGGGGGTAAGAATGACGGCTGTGCTGCGTCACATCACAAAGGAAAGTTCCACCAACCGGACGGTATCACGGTAGGAGGGGACACTTTTCATAAGTGTTAGGATCAGCATGTGCAAGGAGCACCACGAAAAGAGGCACTTTTTCCCATTGCATCATTACTGCTGCACAAGGTGGCTCCTTCAGTAACAAACGCCTGGGGGGGGGGGGACAGGTTCCCTTAAATTTAACTTGTTGTGCCTGCGTGGCGGTCGCAGTACACGTTGCCGGCTGCACAGCAGGGGAACAGCTGGCGGTGCTGAACCCCACTAACACATTGGCGAGGTGTTTGGCTCTGTGCGGACAGCACTTCTGGACGGCAACTAGCGGTGTTGGAGCCCAGGGACAGGTGGAGGAGGAGGAGGTAGGAGGAGGTAGGAGGGATTGCCACACACACAGCAGGGGAACAGCTGATGTTACTGAACCCCAATAACAGAGGAGGGACTGTTGGGACTGTGCGTACAGCACTACCAGGCAACAACTAGCGGTGTTGGAGGCCAGGGACAGGTGGAGGAGGAGGAGGTAGGAGGAGGTAGGAGGGATTGCCACACACACAGCTGGGGAACAGCTGACGTTACTGAACCCCAATAACAGAGGAGGGACTGTTGACTGTGCGCACAGCACTACCAGGCAACAACTAGCGGTGTTGGAGCCCAGGGACAGGAGGGGGAGGTGGAGGTGGAGGAGATAGGAGGGATTGCCACACACACAGCAGGGGAACAGCTGACGTTACTGAACCCCAATAACAGAGGAGCGACTGTTGGGACTGTGCGGACAGCACTTCTGGACGGCAACTAGCGGTGTTGGAGCCCAGGGACAGGTGGAGGAGGAGGAGGTGGAGGAGGTAGGAGGGATTGCCACACACACAGCAGGGGAACAGCTGACGTTACTGAACCCCAATAACAGAAGAGGGACTGTTGACTGTGCGCACAGCACTACCAGGCAACAACTAGCGGTGTTGGAGCCCAGGGACAGGTGGAGGAGGAGGAGGTAGGAGGAGGTAGGAGGAGGTAGGAGGGATTGCCACACACACAGCTGGGGAACAGCTGACGTTACTGAACCCCAATAACAGAGGAGCGACTGTTGGGACTGTGCGGACAGCACTTCTGGACGGCAACTAGCGGTGTTGGAGCCCAGGGACAGGTAGAGGAGGAGGAGGTGGAGGAGGTAGGAGGGATTGCCACACACACAGCAGGGGAACAGCTGACGTTACTGAACCCCAATAACAGAAGAGGGACTGTTGACTGTGCGCACAGCACTACCAGGCAACAACTAGCGGTGTTGGAGCCCAGGGACAGGTGGAGGAGGAGGAGGTAGGAGGAGGTAGGAGGGATTGCCACACACACAGCTGGGGAACAGCTGACGTTACTGAACCCCAATAACAGAGGAGCGACTGTTGGGACTGTGCGGACAGCACTTCTGGACGGCAACTAGCGGTGTTGGAGCCCAGGGACAGGTAGAGGAGGAGGAGGTGGAGGAGGTAAGAGGGATTGCCACACACACAGCTGGGGAACAGCTGACGTTACTGAACCCCAATAACAGAGGAGGGACTGTTGACTGTGCGCACAGCACTACCAGGCAACAACTAGCGGTGTTGGAGCCCAGGGACAGGAAGGGGAGGTGGAGGTGGAGGAGATAGGAGGGATTGCCACACACACAGCTGGGGAACAGCTGACGTTACTGAACCCCAATAACAGAGGAGGGACTGTTGACTGTGCGCACAGCACTACCAGGCAACAACTAGCGGTGTTGGAGCCCAGGGACAGGTGGAGGAGGAGGAGGTAGGAGGAGGTAGGAGGGATTGCCACACACACAGCTGGGGAACAGCTGACGTTACTGAACCCCAATAACAGAGGAGCGACTGTTGGGACTGTGCGGACAGCACTTCTGGACGGCAACTAGCGGTGTTGGAGCCCAGGGACAGGTGGAGGAGGAAGAGGTGGAGGAGGTAGGAGGGATTGCCACACACACAGCTGGGGAACAGCTGACGTTACTGAACCCCAATAACAGAGGAGCGACTGTTGGGACTGTGCGGACAGCACTTCTGGACGGCAACTAGCGGTGTTGGAGCCCAGGGACAGGTGGAGGAGGAGGAGGTGGAGGAGGTAGGAGGGATTGCCACACACACAGCAGGGGAACAGCTGACATTACTGAACCCTAATAACAGAGGAGGGACTGTTGACTGTGCGCACAGCACTACCAGGCAACAACTAGCGGTGTTGGAGCCCAGGGACAGGTGGAGGAGGAGGAGGTAGGAGGAGGTAGGAGGGATTGCCACACACACAGCAGGGGAACAGCTGACGTTACTGAACCCCAATAACAGAGGAGGGACTGTTGACTGTGCGCACAGCACTACCAGGCAACAACTAGCGGTGTTGGAGCCCAGGGACAGGAGGGGAAGGTGGAGGTGGAGGAGATAGGAGGGATTGCCACACACACAGCAGGGGAACAGCTGACGTTACTGAACCCCAATAACAGAGGAGCGACTGTTGGGACTGTGCGGACAGCACTTCTGGACGGCAACTAGCGGTGTTGGAGCCCAGGGACAGGTGGAGGAGGAGGAGGTGGAGGAGGTAGGAGGGATTGCCACACACACAGCTGGGGAACAGCTGACTTTACTGAACCCCAATAACAGAGGAGCGACTGTTGGGACTGTGCGGACAGCACTTCTGGACGGCAACTAGCGGTGTTGGAGCCCAGGGACAGGTGGAAAAGCAGAGGAACACAATGTAGGCCGAAGCCTGAGAAAGTCGAAAGGGAACCTTTAACCCCCCCCCCCAAGGCGTTTGTAGCTGAAAGAGCCAGCTTGTGCAGCACAAAAGATGCAAAAGGAAAAGGTGGCTCATTCATCATGCTCCTTGCAAACACAGAACTAAACACTTATAAAATGTGTCCCCTGAAACCGTGAAACCGTCCCGGAGGTGGGACTTTCCTTCGTAATATGACGCAGCACAGCCGTCATTCCTACCCCCCCGGCGCCGCGCCCCGGCTCCTCAGCATAGTTTGATTCCGTCCCGGAGCCTGCGCTGTTATGTTATCCCGTGGCCAGGCACACTTAGCGCTGCCCATCTTCTGACATCATTTGGTGTCAGGCTGGCTGCGCCTGTGCGGCCGCGCTGGCCGAGAGCCCGCCTCGCAGTGTCTTCTGATTTTATCCCACTGGGGGCCTGGGATCCATGGCCATGCGCAGTGCATATCCTCGCCTCTCACTCCCCTCCCTACGGCTTCTTAAGACCGTGCGGTGTCACGGCCGTGGCATGCTATTAGGGACCAGCTGACACCGAACAGTCTGAAGAAGCCATAGGGAGATGAGTGAGAGGTGGAGGTTCAGATATGCACTGCGCATGTCCATGGATCCCAGGCCCCCAGTGGGATTAAATCAGAAGACACTGCGAGGCGGGCTCTCGGCCAGCGCGGCCGCACAGGCGCAGCCATCCTGACACCAAATGATGCCAGAAGACGGGCAGCGCTAAGTGTGCCTGGCCACGGGATAACATAACAGCGCAGGCTCCGGGACGGAATCAAACAACGCTGAGGAGCCGGGGCGCGGCGCCGGGGGGGTAGGAATGACGGCTGTGCTGCGTCATATTACGAAGGAAAGTCCCACCTCCGGGACGGTTTTACGGTATCAGTGGACACATTTTATAAGTGTTAAGTTCTGCGTGTGCAAGGAGCTAAACCAAAATAGCTACCTTTTCCTTGTGCAGCATTACTGCTGCACAAGGTGGCTCTTTTAGTAACAAACGCCTTGGGGGGGGGGGGACAGATTCCCTTACATTTCAGTTGTTGTGTCAGCGTGGCGGTCGCATGACACATTGCCGGCTACACAGCTGGGGATCAGGTGACGTTACTGAAACCCAATAACACTGGGTCGTATGTTTTGACTGTGCAGACGGCACTTCTGAGCCTCAACTGGCGGTGTTTGAGCCCAGGAATTTAAGTTCAGGTGGTAGAAAGATGAACACAACAGGAGACCTGGATAACGTATACAGTGACCTAATTATTTAATCAGGAGGAGGAGTGGCAAATTCCTGCGAGATCCAGGCCTTGTTCATTTTCAGGAAAGTAAGCCGGTCAACGTTATCGGAGGATAGTCGCATGCGACGGTCAGTTAGTACACCACCTGCAGCACTAAAGACACGTTCCGATAATACACTGGCCGCAGGGCAAGACAGCACCTCCAATGCATACTGGCTTAGCTCTGGCCATGTATCCAGCTTTGAGACCCAAAACTTGAAAGGGGAAGAGCCGTCTGGGAGTACAGCAAGAGGGCAAGAGGGGTTACAAAGTAGAAGAGCCACAGCTTATGCAGCAGTAGTGCTGCACAAGTCAAAGGTTGCTCTTTTAATTTTGCTCCTTGCACACGCTGAATGAAACACGTATAACATTTAGCCCTTTATACAGTCAAACTGTGTTGGAGGCGCGAGTTCCCTTTGTAATGAGACGCAGCACAGATGTCAAGAATCCCACCTTGGTGCTGGGTTCAGCCTCCTGAGCGTTGTTATTTGCTGTACAGGAGTCTGCGCTGTCGTGTTATCCCCTGGCCTAGCGCTGTCTGTTAGCGCTGCCCATCTTCTGACCTCATTTAATGTCGGCCGCTGCGGTTCGCGATGACCATGAATCCCAGCCCCGTGGTGTCTTAACATTGTTAAAACACTGCGGGGCTGTGATTCATGGCCTGGCGCAGCACATATGTTCGCCTCTTGCACTCGGGTCCTTACACCCGCTGCAGACTGTGCGGCGTCAGCTGATCCCTTATCGCATGCCGCGGCCATGAAGCCGCACAGTCTGAGGAAGGCGGAAGGAGATGAGGGACAGGCGAAGAAATGCACCATTCATGCCCATCAATCACACCCTCGCAGTCCAAATAAATAAGACACCGAGGGGCGTTGTGTGGGGCAAGGCGGCCGCAGAGGCGCTGGCAGCCAAACAATGATATCAGAAGACGGGCAGTGCTACCAAGGAGCTTGTTGCGTGTCAATACAAAGGAAAATCACACCTGAGGGACGTTTTAATGGTCGCAGAGGACTCATTTTTAGACGTGTTCACTTCAACATGGGCAAGGAGATTAAGTTTCTGAGCCACCTTGCACACATGCAGCATTACTGTCGTACAAGGTGGCTGTAAAACGTAAAAACGCCTGGGGGAGGGGGGACAGGTTTCCTTCAATTTCAGTTCTTGTGTCTGCGTGGCTGTTGCAGGACACGTTGCCGGCTACACAGCAGGGGAACAGCTGGCGGTGCTGAACCCCACTGACACATTGGCTGGTGTTTGGCTCTGTGCAGCTAGCACATCTGGGCCCCAACTGGCGGTGTTAGAGCCCAGGGTCAGCAGGAGGAGGAGAGGGAGCAGAGTGTAGGCCGAAGCCTGCACTGGAGCAAGTTGAAAGGGAAACTTTAACCCCCCCCCAGGCGTTTGTAGCTGAAAGAGCCATCGTGTACAGCACTAATGCTGGAAAAGGTAAACTTAGCTCTTTTAATTATGGTCCTTGCACATGCTGAACCTAACACTTATAAAAAGTGTCCCCTCCTACCGTGATACCGTCCGGTAGGTGGAACTTTCCTTTGTGATGTGACGCAGCACAGCCGTCATTCTTACCCCCTTGGCGCCGTGCGCCGCCTCCTCAGCGTTGTTTGAATCAGTCCCGGAGCCTGCGCTGTTAGGTTAGCCCTTGGCCATGCACACATTTTGCGCTGCCCATCTTCTGACATCATTTGGTGTCAGGCTGGCTGCGCCTGTGCGGCCGCGCTGGCCGAGAGCCCGCCTCGTACTGTGTTCTGATTTAATCCCACTGGGGGCCTGAGATCCATGGACATGCGCAGTGCATATCTGAACCTCCACCTCTCACTCATCTCCCTACGGCTTCTTCTGACTGTGCGGTGTCACGGCCGTGGCATGCTATTAGGGACCAGCTGACACCGCACAGTTTGAAGAAGCCGTAGGGAGATGAGTGAGAGGTGGAGGTTCAGATATGCACTGCGCATGTCCATGGATCTCAGGCCCCCAGTGGGATTAAATCAAAAGACAGTACGAGGCGGGCTCTCGGCCAGCGCGGCCGCACAGGCGCAGCCAGCCTGACACCAAATGATGTCAGAAGACGGGCAGCGCAAAATGTGTGCATGGCCAAGGGCTAACCTAACAGCGCAGGCTCCGGGACTGATTCAAACAACGCTGAGGAGGCGGCGCACGGCGCCAAGGGGGTAAGAATGACGGCTGTGCTGCGTCACATCACAAAGGAAAGTTCCACCAACCGGACGGTATCACGGTAGGAGGGGACACCTTTCATAAGTGTTAGGATCAGCATGTGCAAGGAGCACCACGAAAAGAGGCACTTTTTCCCTTTGCATCATTACTGCTGCACAAGGTGGCTCCTTCAGTAACAAACGCCTGGGGGGGGGGACAGGTTCCCTTAAATTTAACTTGTTGTGCCTGCGTGGCGGTCGCAGTACACGTTGCCGGCTGCACAGCAGGGGAACAGCTGGCGGTGCTGAACCCCACTAACACATTGGCGAGGTGTTTGGCTCTGTGCGGACAGCACTTCTGGACGGCAACTAGCGGTGTTGGAGCCCAGGGACAGGTGGAGGAGGAGGAGGTAGGAGGAGGTAGGAGGGATTGCCACACACACAGCAGGGGAACAGCTGACGTTACTGAAGCCCAATAACAGAGGAGGGACTGTTGGGACTGTGCGTACAGCACTACCAGGCAACAACTAGCGGTGTTGGAGGCCAGGGACAGGTGGAGGAGGAGGAGGTAGGAGGAGGTAGGAGGGATTGCCACACACACAGCTGGGGAACAGCTGACGTTACTGAACCCCAAAAACAGAGGAGGGACTGTTGACTGTGCGCACAGCACTACCAGGCAACAACTAGCGGTGTTGGAGCCCAGGGACAGGAGGGGGAGGTGGAGGTGGAGGAGATAGGAGGGATTGCCACACACACAGCAGGGGAACAGCTGACGTTACTGAACCCCAATAACAGAGGAGCGACTGTTGGGACTGTGCGGACAGCACTTCTGGACGGCAACTAGCGGTGTTGGAGCCCAGGGACAGGTGGAGGAGGAGGAGGTGGAGGAGGTAGGAGGGATTGCCACACACACAGCAGGGGAACAGCTGACGTTACTGAACCCCAATAACAGAAGAGGGACTGTTGACTGTGCGCACAGCACTACCAGGCAACAACTAGCGGTGTTGGAGCCCAGGGACAGGTGGAGGAGGAGGAGGTAGGAGGAGGTAGGAGGGATTGCCACACACACAGCTGGGGAACAGCTGACGTTACTGAACCCCAATAACAGAGGAGCGACTGTTGGGACTGTGCGGACAGCACTTCTGGACAGCAACTAGCGGTGTTGGAGCCCAGGGACAGGTAGAGGAGGAGGAGGTGGAGGAGGTAGGAGGGATTGCCACACACACAGCAGGGGAACAGCTGACGTTACTGAACCCCAATAACAGAAGAGGGACTGTTGACTGTGCGCACAGCACTACCAGGCAACAACTAGCGGTGTTGGAGCCCAGGGACAGGTGGAGGAGGAGGAGGTAGGAGGAGGTAGGAGGGATTGCCACACACACAGCTGGGGAACAGCTGACGTTACTGAACCCCAATAACAGAGGAGCGACTGTTGGGACTGTGTGGACAGCACTTCTGGACGGCAACTAGCGGTGTTGGAGCCCAGGGACAGGTAGAGGAGGAGGAGGTGGAGGAGGTAAGAGGGATTGCCACACACACAGCTGGGGAACAGCTGACGTTACTGAACCCCAATAACAGAGGAGGGACTGTTGACTGTGCGCACAGCACTACCAGGCAACAACTAGCGGTGTTGGAGCCCAGGGACAGGAGGGGGAGGTGGAGGTGGAGGAGATAGGAGGGATTGCCACACACACAGCTGGGGAACAGCTGACGTTACTGAACCCCAATAACAGAGGAGGGACTGTTGACTGTGCGCACAGCACTACCAGGCAACAACTAGCGGTGTTGGAGCCCAGGGACAGGTGGAGGAGGAGGAGGTAGGAGGAGGTAGGAGGGATTGCCACACACACAGCTGGGGAACAGCTGACGTTACTGAACCCCAATAACAGAGGAGCGACTGTTGGGACTGTGCGGACAGCACTTCTGGACGGCAACTAGCGGTGTTGGAGCCCAGGGACAGGTGGAGGAGGAAGAGGTGGAGGAGGTAGGAGGGATTGCCACACACACAGCTGGGGAACAGCTGACGTTACTGAACCCCAATAACAGAGGAGCGACTGTTGGGACTGTGCGGACAGCACTTCTGGACGGCAACTAGCGGTGTTGGAGCCCAGGGACAGGTGGAGGAGGAGGAGGTGGAGGAGGTAGGAGGGATTGCCACACACACAGCAGGGGAACAGCTGACATTACTGAACCCTAATAACAGAGGAGGGACTGTTGACTGTGCGCACAGCACTACCAGGCAACAACTAGCGGTGTTGGAGCCCAGGGACAGGTGGAGGAGGAGGAGGTAGGAGGAGGTAGGAGGGATTGCCACACACACAGCAGGGGAACAGCTGACGTTACTGAACCCCAATAACAGAGGAGGGACTGTTGACTGTGCGCACAGCACTACCAGGCAACAACTAGCGGTGTTGGAGCCCAGGGACAGGAGGGGAAGGTGGAGGTGGAGGAGATAGGAGGGATTGCCACACACACAGCAGGGGAACAGCTGACGTTACTGAACCCCAATAACAGAGGAGCGACTGTTGGGACTGTGCGGACAGCACTTCTGGACGGCAACTAGCGGTGTTGGAGCCCAGGGACAGGTGGAGGAGGAGGAGGTGGAGGAGGTAGGAGGGATTGCCACACACACAGCTGGGGAACAGCTGACTTTACTGAACCCCAATAACAGAGGAGCGACTGTTGGGACTGTGCGGACAGCACTTCTGGACGGCAACTAGCGGTGTTGGAGCCCAGGGACAGGTGGAAAAGCAGAGGAACACAATGTAGGCCGAAGCCTGAGAAAGTCGAAAGGGAACCTTTAACCCCCCCCAAGGCGTTTGTAGCTGAAAGAGCCAGCTTGTGCAGCACAAAAGATGCAAAAGGAAAAGGTGGCTCATTCATCATGCTCCTTGCAAACACAGAACTAAACACTTATAAAATGTGTCCCCTGAAACCGTGAAACCGTCCCGGAGGTGGGACTTTCCTTCGTAATATGACGCAGCACAGCCGTCATTCCTACCCCCCCGGCGCCGCGCCCCGGCTCCTCAGCGTAGTTTGATTCCGTCCCGGAGCCTGCGCTGTTATGTTATCCCTTGGCCAGGCACACTTAGCGCTGCCCATCTTCTGACATCATTTGGTGTCAGGCTGGCTGCGCCTGTGCGGCCGCGCTGGCCGAGAGCCCGCCTCGCAGTGTCTTCTGATTTTATCCCACTGGGGGCCTGGGATCCATGGCCATGCGCAGTGCATATCCTCGCCTCTCACTCCCCTCCCTACGGCTTCTTAAGACTGTGCGGTGTCACGGCCGTGGCATGCTATTAGGGACCAGCTGACACCGAACAGTCTGAAGAAGCCATAGGGAGATGAGTGAGAGGTGGAGGTTCAGATATGCACTGCGCATGTCCATGGATCCCAGGCCCCCAGTGGGATTAAATCAGAAGACACTGCGAGGCGGGCTCTCGGCCAGCGCGGCCGCACAGGCGCAGCCATCCTGACACCAAATGATGCCAGAAGACGGGCAGCGCTAAGTGTGCCTGGCCACGGGATAACATAACAGCGCAGGCTCCGGGACGGAATCAAACAACGCTGAGGAGCCGGGGCGCGGCGCCGGGGGGGGGTAGGAATGACGGCTGTGCTGCGTCATATTACGAAGGAAAGTCCCACCTCCGGGACGGTTTTACGGTATCAGTGGACACATTTTATAAGTGTTAAGTTCTGCGTGTGCAAGGAGCTAAACCAAAATAGCTACCTTTTCCTTGTGCAGCATTACTGCTGCACAAGGTGGCTCTTTTAGTAACAAACGCCTTGGGGGGGGGGGACAGATTCCCTTACATTTCAGTTGTTGTGTCAGCGTGGCGGTCGCATGACACATTGCCGGCTACACAGCTGGGGATCAGGTGACGTTACTGAAACCCAATAACACTGGGTCGTATGTTTTGACTGTGCAGACGGCACTTCTGAGCCTCAACTGGCGGTGTTGGAGCCCAGGAATTTAAGTTCAGGTGGTAGAAAGATGAACACAACAGGAGACCTGGATAACGTATACAGTGACCTAATTATTTAATCAGGAGGAGGAGTGGCAAATTCCTGCGAGATCCAGGCCTTGTTCATTTTCAGGAAAGTAAGCCGGTCAACGTTATCGGAGGATAGTCGCATGCGACGGTCAGTTAGTACACCACCTGCAGCACTAAAGACACGTTCCGATAATACACTGGCCGCAGGGCAAGACAGCACCTCCAATGCATACTGGCTTAGCTCTGGCCATGTATCCAGCTTTGAGACCCAAAACTTGAAAGGGGAAGAGCCGTCTGGGAGTACAGCAAGAGGGCAAGACATGTAGTCTGTCACCATCTGACGGAACCGTTGCCTCCTGCTGACTGGAGCCGTCTGTGATGGTGTAGACTTTTGTGGGGGGCACAGAAAACTGTGCCACAGTTGGGCCATACTGGTCTTGCCTTGGGCAGAGGCACTGCTTCTGCTCCCTCTTTGTGCAGAGCCTCCACCACTGCCTGGACGCACTGAGCCGCTTTGGAATGCACTAGCAGCACTTCTCTCAGTTGGAATGGAGAAGATGATGGAATTGACCAGTGTGTCTTGGTACTCCCGCATTTTTCGCTCCCTGTTCAACGGTGTGATGAGGCTTTCTACGTTGTCCCGGTAGCGAGGATCGAGGAGGGTGAACACCCAATAATCAGACATGTTGAGAATGTGGGCGATGCGGCGGTCGTTTCTCAGGCACTGCAGCATGTAATCCACCATGTGCTGCAGACTGCCAACTGCCCAAGAAACGCTGTCCCCTGCTGGAGGCGTGATCTCTGCCCGCTCGTCATCACCCCACCCTCGCTGTACACACTGAGTACTGGACAATTCGGTAACTCCCTCCTCTGGACGGATGTCTTCCTCCTCCATTGACTCCTCCTCATCCTCCTCACAAACTGTCCCCTGCCTACGCGTTTGTGAGGAACCACGTGGCGCTGACTGTCCAGAAGATGATGGAAATGGTGAATCCTCATCCTCCACCTCTTCCACAACATCATCCCTTAGCGCTTGCAGTGATTTTTCAAGCAGGCAGATAAGGGGGACAGTCATGCTGACTAGTGCATCATCTGCACTCGCCATCCGCGTGGAATAATCAAAGGGACGCAAAACCTGGCAGACGTCATTCATAGTGGCCCACTCTGTGGTTGTGAAGTCTGTACAGCGCTGACTGCGACTTCTTTGCGCCTGAAGCAGCTGGTACTCCATTACAGCTTGCTGCTGCTCACACAACCGCTCCAACATATGTAACGTGGAATTCCACCTGGTAGGTAGGTCACATATGATGCGATGTTCCGGCAGGCGGTGTCGGCGCTGCAGAGCCGCAATGCGCGCTTTTGCCGTGCTGGAACGCCGCAAGTGAGCACACTCTAGGCGGACCTTGTGCAGCAGTGCATCAAGATCCGGATAGTCCCTCAAAAAGCTCTGCACGACCAAATTGAGCACATGTGCCAGACATGGGATGTGAGTGAGGTTGCCGAGGCCCAGAGCTGCCACCAGATTTCGGCCATTATCACACACTACCATGCCTGGCTGGAGATTCGCTGGCACAAACCACACATCGCTCTCCTGCTTGATGGCATTCCAGAGCTCCTGCGCTGTGTGGCTACAATTCCCCAAAAAAATTAATTTCAAGACGGCCTGTTGACGTTTGGCCACGGCTGTGCTCATGTCGGTCGTAACAGGTACACGTTCATCACGGGTCCATGTGGAGGTGGACTGTGACGGCTCCTGCAGCGATGATTCTGAGGAACTGGTGTAAGAGGAGGAGTCAATGCGTACAGAATGGATTCCTGCAATCCTTGGAGTGGGCAGGACACGTCAACGACATTAACCCAATGGGCAGTGAGGGAAAGGTATCGCCCCTGTCCATGTTGACTGGTCCACGCATCGGTGGTGAGGTGGACCTTGCTACTGACGGCGTTCAGTAGCGCATGTTTTATGTGTCCCTCCACATGCTTGTGCAGGGCAGGGACGGCTTGCCTGCTGAAGTAAAAGCGGCTGGGCACATTGTACTGTGGGACTGCCAATGACATCAAGTCACGGAAGCTGTCAGTCTCCACCAGCCTGAATGACAGCATTTCCAGTGACAGAAGTTTGGCAATGCCTGCAGTCAGAGCCTGTGCTCGTGGGTGGTTTGACGAGAAAGGCCGCCTTTTCTCCCATGCCTGTACTACCGATGGCTGTAGAATGGGCTGGGAGTGTGTGGATGACTGGGAAAGTGGTGCTGCGGGTGGAATTACAGCGGGTCTCTGGACAACAGGGCCAGAGGTTCTTCCACGGCGATCCTGGGAGGAAGCCGAACCAGCTGCGTGTGAGCTAGAGGAAGAGGCAACACGAGCTGAAGAGGTGGTAGCTGCCGCTGTTGGTTGGCCTAGCTCTTCAGTGTGTTTTTCTAACTCCGCCGGGTGCCTGTTGCGCACATGTTTCCACATGTTGGAGGTATTGAGGTTGCTGACATTTCGACCTCTTTTGACTTTTTGATGACACACCTTGCATCTGACATAGCAAATGTCATCTGCAACTGTGTCAAAAAAGGACCAGGCACTGCAAGTCTTGGGAGCGCCCTTTTTGGCTTTTGGAAGAGACATGCTCCTAACGGGTGCCAAAGCAGAGGCTGCAGGATCCGCAGTCTTCCCCCTCCCTCTCCCTCTTTGGGCCGTACGGGGAATCTCTTCCTCAGAGCTGCTCCCACCACCTTCCTGTCCCTCACGCCAAGATGGGTCAAGGACCTCATCATCTACACTACCCTCTGCCCCCAACTGCTCCTCCTGGCTAGTCTCAGCAGCAGAGCACGCACCAGTAAGTGGCACCTGAGTGTCATCATCAGCTGATGCGGCCTGCGATGTGGTGACCGGAGCCACTGGCCCACCCGCCTCTTCAGAGGAAGACAGAAAAAGCTGTTGGGCATCACTGCACCCTGCCTCTTCTTCCATTTCTCCAATGCTGCTTGGCTGGCCCCCTGTTTCCAAGCCAAGAGATTCAGAGAACAGAAGTAGAGACGGCTCCTGTCCTGGGCTCTCTGTCTGCCTGGGCAATTTGGCAGGTGGTGAAGAGACAGATGGGTGCTCTCCAGTGCTCTGTGTCTGAGAGGATGTGGCACTAATTGAAGTTGATGCATTAGCTGCCATCCATCCGACAACGGCTTCAATTTGTTCTTCACGCAGCAGCGGTGTACGGCGCTCTGACACAAAGCTGCACATGAATGACTGTTGCCTGGTGAAAGTGGGTGCTGATGAGTCACCGGTGCCCGCAGCAGGCACAGAATCCCCACGTCCCCTCCCTGCTCCGCGCCCACGCCCACGCCCACGTGCCTTACTCACTGCCTTCTTCATCTTGGTTGACTGATAAAGATAAGCAGAAAAGTACTAACGGCTTTGTGTGCTTATTCCTGAGCAACTCCTCCTAACAGGTATAAGAAACACTAATTTTCTAAAGTGTGGACTAGACTTTAATATGAGCTAATGTGGCCTACACAAATGTAAAGTGGTGTAACTGGTGTGTTTGGTGAACTTTATTATTTATTTATTTTTTGGGGGCTGAACTGACAACGGATAGAGCTGCAGTCACACGGAGACCGTGCAGACAGACGTAAACGGCGCTGCAAGGCCCAAAAACCCTCCTCTACGTTATCCTATGTAGTGTTTTTCCACAAATTAGCTGGAGACGGGTGGAAAGACACTAATAGGATTTTTTTGAATAAATTAGCAGCAGACTACACTACTTGAAAAAAAAAAAAAAAAGAACAGTATGAGGCAATGAACCACCCTCCCTGAACTGAATACAACCAGCTATGGATGGCCTATGTGGCTGCACTCAGACTAGAGAGTGGGCTGCACTCACACACACACACACACAGACCTTGCAGATCGCTGTGAAAACAGCGCTACAAGGCAAAAGCAAGGTGAATAGTAGGTGAACACAGCGGTTGCTAAATTAGCCTTTGGAAAGCACAAAGAAGCAAATCGCTATCTCTAAACTGTCCCTCAGTCAGCAAACAGCGTCCTGTCACTAACTGAATTCACAGCAGAGTGATCACAAAATGGCGCCAGCGACTTTTAAACTGCATCATGACATCATTTCAGCAGCCAATCACAGCCTTGCCAGTAGTTTCATGCCCTCCATGCTAAACAGGATGTGCCCACACTTGGAATCATTCTCATTGGCTGAATTTCTGCATTTTGAATCTTGGAACTTCCGATTCCGGTATCCGATACGTGGCAAGTATCGGAATCCCGGTATCGGAATTCCGATACCGCAAGTATCGGCCGATACCCGATACTTGCGGTATCGGAATGCTCAACACTAATTACCACATTTTGAGAGCTATAATTTTTCCATATTTTAGTCCACAGAGTCATGTGAGATCTTGTTGACATTGACGTTGACGTTTTTATTGGTAACATTTTCGGACACGTGACATTTTTTGATCGCTTTTTATTCCTATTTTTGTGAGGCAGAGTGATCAAAAACCAGCTATTCATGAATTTCTTTTGGGGGAGGCGTTTATACCGTTCCGCGTTTGGTAAAATTGATAAAGCAGTTTTATTCGTCAGTACGATTACAGCGATATCTCATTTATATCATTTTTTTTATGTTTTGGCGCTTTTATACGATAAAAACTATTTTATAGAAAAAATAATTATTTTGGTATCGCTTTATTCTCAGGACTATAACTTTTTTTATTTTTTTGCTGATGATGCTGTATGGTGGCTCGTTTTTGCGGGACAAGATGACGTTTTCAGTGGTACCATGGTTATTTATATCAGTCTTTTTGATCGCGTGTTATTCCACTTTTGTTCGGCGGTATGATAATAAAGCGTTGTTTTTTGCCTTTTTTTTTTTTTTCTTACGGTGTTTACTGAAGGGGTTAACTAGTGGGGCAGTTTTATAGGTTGGGTCATTACGGACGCGGCGATACTAAATATGTGTACTTTTATTGTTTGTTTTTTTTTCATTTAGCTAAAGAAATGTATTTATGGGAATAATAAATATATATTTTTTTAATTTATTTAGGACTTTTTTTTTTTTTTTTTATTTTTTTTTTACACACGTGAAGAATTTTTTTTTAACTTTTTTACTTTGTCCCAGGGGGGGACATTACAGATCGGTGATCTGACAGTGTGCACAGCACTCTGTCAGATCTGCGATCTGCTGTGCAGGGCTGCAGGCTTACCAGCGCCTGCTCTGAGCAGGCACTCGGTAAGCCACCTCCCTCCCTGCAGGACCCGGATGCCGCGGCCATCTTGGATCCGGGACCTGCGGCGAGGAGGGAGGTAGGAGACCCTCGGAGCAACGCGATCACATCACGTTGCTCCGGGGGTCTCAGGGAAGCCCGCAGGGAGCCCCCTCCCTGCGCGATGCTTCCCTATACCGCCGGTACACCGCGATCATGTTTGATCGCGGTGTGCCGGGGGTTAATGTGCCGGGGGCGGTCCGTGACCGCTCCTGGCACATAGTGCCGGATGTCAGCTGCGATATGCAGCTGACACCCGGCCGCGATCGGCCGCGCTCCCCCCGTGAGCGCGGCCGATCGCGTATGACGTACTATCCCGTCGGTGGTCATACGGGCCCACCCCACCTCGACGGGATAGTACGTCTAATGTCAGAAAGGGGTTAATGAGAAATAAATGAACTTTTTTGAATTTACCAAATGGCTGCAATGAAACAAAGAGTGAAACATTTAAAGAGGTCTGAATACTTTACCCACTGTATATTGTGGCAGATAAGCCCAAATACAAAAGTGTTTGGGTACATCTCCTTCCAGCACAGAGGATTACTGTACGTTTTTTTTTGGATGTTTCTCTGTCCACATTGCCTCCTCTTCCTACTTTGCTTCCTTCAAAGTGTATCACCTGCTCCACCAACTTCAGCACAGCCACGAGTAAACTACAGCAGGCAGTTCTGAAACTCATCTGTTTGTGGGAATAATTTCACACTGCGCATTAACTGTAGATTTGCATCAAACAACAAACAAATGATGTGTGGTTGGTAAAGATAAACCTCAAGCCCTGGTGCATGTGCTGAATTTGGTGTTACAGAGCTTCCTTAATTACATAGAAATGTCAGAGCTGCTGCTGAAAGTGCTGAACGTCTGTGTGTGCTTTTGGCGTTCTGAGCCTGCTGCTGCTTGCCTGTCTGTGCTGCAATTTCACTTCTACCTTCCCACTCACCATCTTATATGTGACGGAATAACAAGGTGAAACTCCACCTTGCACATGCTGGATAGACTGTGTGAGCAGCAGAAAGCGATACAGGAGCTTGAGCATGCATGGGTGAGTCGCCTTATGGAACCACACCACTTCACGACCACGAGTAGGCCTCCATGCGGGACGTGTGTACCGTGTTGCTCTGTTTCAAGCACTCCACGAACATGGTAAGCACTGATGACGCTATCATCAGCATTACAATCCCCCTTCTATGCCTTCTAGAAAAAAAACCTTTAAGCGATGATGGATGAGGTAGTGGTAGAATAGGAAGAGTAGGAGGAACAGGAAACATTCACACCATTATCAGGCCAGGCGCTAACACATGTTTGAAAGATGTGCTCCTGTACCAATAATGGCAGTGGCCAGGTACACAAATGTCCCGCTAGGGGTCAGTTTTAGAGGATGAGGAAGAGGTGTAGGGGGAGGAAGGAATAGTAACTACTGCATTCACAGCAGGGTGGCACTCAAAGCTGCTCACGAGCATTACTGGAGCGTAGCTGGAGGGATATTGAGGATACAGACGAAACAGAGGACCCAGGCGATACACTTCCCACCAAGGACTGCTTTTTGTTGCCTCTGAGCAAATGGAAAATGTGAGAATACAAACACATGCTGGTAGATGCACTACTGATGGTGTTCTCACCTAACTGTAGGGGTTCAGTGGAAGCACAAGGCAGAGGAGGATGAAGTTGCCAACGCAGGTTGGGCACTGACATGACCTGAAAGGATGGTTAGCATGGCATAAATGTGAAAACCTTACTCAGCAAGTAACAAAATCCAGCACCACCATCTGATATGGTCCCTATTAGCATAAGGCAGCATTTAGGTTATGCCTCACTGGAGACTAATAGGTTAGACAGTATGAAAGGTATACGTGGAAAATTGAAAATATCTGTGTTAAGCTAGACAGACTGCAGCCAGCAAACAGAACTTAAACACCCAAAGAAAAGGTGTGTCTCCTGTGGCTCGGTAGAAAGAGAAGCCAACCACAAAATACAAGCTAAAGGGATCAAATACATGAGCATTATAGTTTCCACAACATGGTGGAAGAGCATGTGTCTACCAGTGTCCACATACTGAGTGACCTACATATCCTAGGTATTTCACCTCTTCTTTTCCCATGGCACATTTTTTTTGATTTATAGAAAACCCCGCCTTCCTGAAAGCATCAAACACCACGGACCTTTTTCAAATGACTTTCAAAATTCACGCTATACATTACAATGTCGTCCAGATATGCCGTGGTGTAATTCTTATGGGATGTGAGGATATGGTCTATGGTCCCCTGAAAGACAGCCAGAGCTCAACGCGGTCCGAACGGCATATGGACATATTAGAAGCAACAGCCGGGCATAGAGAAAGCACTCTTCTCCTTGGCTTCATGTGACATAGGAAATTGTCAATATTCCTTTGTTAGATCTAAGGCGATTACATATCTTGCCCTCTCAAGTTTCTTGATCAGCTCATTTAAGCACATCTTCGGATATGTGCCACACTTGGAGACTTCGTTCAGTTTCCGATAATCATTACAAAATCTGCATTTGCCATTGGGTTTTGGAAGAAGGACAATCGGGCTAGACCACCCACTCTTAGAATCCTCAATGACTCTGAGATTCAGTATACGCTTCATTCCCTTGGACATAAGATCTTGCCGGGTCTTGGGAATTCGGTAGAGCTTCAAGTTCACCCGCACATGGAGTTCCATCAGAACCTCAAGTTCTATGACAACTGTACACTCCAGCAAATCTGAGAACAGTTCTCGGTTCTGCTGCAGGAATTCTTGATACTGCTGTTTTTGGGCCTTCGACAGTGTGTTGACTATGGTGACACCTTCAATGTCACCTTTTGACTTAACCAACAAGCATGGAGTTTGAAGAGGGTCCCTATCTACCATGCCTTGATAAAATTGATGTGGTAGACCTGGTATGGCTTTTGTCTTACTGGTTGTTGAACCATGTAGTTCATTTCCCCCAGCTTGTCTACCACCTCATAGTGGCCTTGTGATTTGGCCCAAAGGTCTCTACTGTGGAAATAAACATGAGGACTATTTCCTTGGGATTGAACTGCCTAACTCTGGCTGACCACTTGTAGACCAGGGATTAAGCCTTTTGTGCCTGGAGGAGATGTTTCTGTACAATGGGCATTACCTTTCGCAACCCTCTCCTGCACCTGGTGACATGCTCTATGATGCTACGATGGGGATTGACCTCAACTTCCCAGGTTTCCTTTGCTATATCAAGGAGACCCTGAAAATGTCAGACATACAGGAGTTCAAATGGAGTGAATCCGGCAGACACTTGTGTAACCTCCTTGGTTAGAGAATAATAGAAAAGAAAGGGGGCAGTCCTAGTCTTCACCATCCTTTTCTAAACAGGTCCCCTGTTTGGGGATGGTTAACTGATGTCTTCAGTTGTGTAATTTGCAAGTCCTTACACAGTTCCCTCATCATCCTACTTGTAAAGGGGTTCCTTGTTTAATCAGGATCTCCTTCGGTAGTCCTGTCCAGGCAAATATGCATACCAAATCAAGGGCTATGCTTTTTGATGAGGAGCTTATAGCGGAACCTCTTCTGGGTATCATGTAGCACAGTCAAAAACAACCAATATATATTGAAGCCCGCAAGCAGATTTAACAAGGTGGCCAGCTCAGTCCATGGTAATTTGCTCAAACTGAACCTCTATAATATTTAGTGGCACAAGAGAATTTTAGAAGTTAGAGGTGGGAGCGGTAATCTGGTAGGTGAGATAGGGCTTGCAATACATCAGGATTTCCCAGTGACACCTGGGCTAAAAGATTATACAAGTGACCTGTTCTTGGGTTTTAGTTCACACCCAGATCGCCACTCAGGATATGGGAATGGGCCATGTCCAAGACCCTCTGTCTATAGGGTCCTGGTACCAACAGTTTCTCCACTATTTCCTCTCTATCCTTAGTAACCCGGTACAATAAGTCCCCACTCATAATAAAATAGAGAAATCTGGTTTCAGTCCCTCGCTCCTTTGCAATGCCGTTTTTAACTATTACATTATTGAACAGCTCTTTTAGAGTTAGGTCTTTATGTTTTGGCAGACCCTAAATTTTTTCCAGTCACCAATATCTCAGGAATGTCAGCCTCTGGGGATACTACCTCCTGATCCCCCTTTACTACATATAAGGGAAACCCATCAGACTTTGGTTGTGGTGAGACATCTTTAGTACCAACCCATCTCTTCTTCAACAAATCAAGGCCTCTCCGCACTCCCCAACAAGTCCAAAAACAACACAAAGTCCCTGCCTATGATAATTGGGTGTAATAAATCATGGAGAACTCAGACCTCATGAGACTCAGTACCTCAGGTCAACTCAATGATCAATCTGGCCACCGGATAGTCTTTAGTAGGGTTGAGCGAAACGGGTCGATCATTTTCAAAAGTCGCCGACTTTTGGCTAAGTCGGCGTCTCATGAAACCCGATCCGACCCCTGTGCTTGTCGGCCATGCGGTACGCGACTTTCGCGCCAAAGTCGCGTTTCAATGACGCGAAAAGCGCCATTTCTCAGCCAATGAAGGTGAACGCAGAGTGTGGGCAGCGTGATGACATAGGTCCTGGTCCCCACCATCTTAGAGAAGGGCATTGCAGTGATTGGCTTGCTGTCTGCGGCGTCACAGGGGCTATAAAGGGGCGTTCCCGCCGACCGCCATCTTACTGCTGCTGATCTGAGCTTAGGGAGAGGTTGCTGCCGCTTCGTCAGAATCAGGGAGAGCGTTAGGCAGGGTCCACTAACCACCAAACCGCTTGTGCTGCAGCGATTTCCACTGTCCAACACCACCTTCGGTGTGCAGGGACAGTGGAAGCTATTTTTTTTTTTTTTTCCCCTCAGCGCTGTAGCTCATTGGGCTGCCCTAGAAGGCTCCCTGATAGCTGTATTCCTGTGTGTACGCCACTGTGGAAACCAACTGCTTTTATCAAAGCACATATCCTCTTGTTCCTTCCTTTCTGCACAGCTATCTTTTTTGTTTGTCCACACTTTTTATTTAATTTGTGCATCAGTCCACTCCTATTGCTGCCTGCCATACCTGGCTGAGATTACTGCAGGGGAGATAGTAATTGTAGGACAGTCCCTGTTTTTTTTTTTTTTTTTGTGGGAGATTAAGATTGGCATTTCTGCTAGAGTGCCATCCCTGTGTGTGCCATCTCTCACTGAGTGGGCCATAGAAAGCCTATTTATTTTTTCCTTCATTTGTGTTCTAAAATCTACCTCAACACAAAAACACTACATCAATCAGTGGGAGAAAAATATTGGCCTCAGTCAGGGCTTGTGTGCCACTGCTGTGTGTGCTATCTCTCATTCAGTGGGCTATAGAAAGCCTATTTATTTATTTATTTTTTTTAAATATTATTTGGTTTCTAAAGTCTCCCTGAAACAAAAAAAATACCTAAAAAAACAGTGGGAGAGTAATATTGCCCTTTCAGCTTGTGTGCCAGTCTTGACTCCTGGGTGTGCCACCTCTGTCCCTCTCATTCAGTGGGCCATAGAAAGCCTTTTTTTTTTTTTTTTTTAATATTATTTGGTTTCTAAAGTCTCCCTGAAAATAAAAAAAAAATACATAAAAAAACAGTGGGAGAGTAATATTGCCATTTCAGCTTGTGTGCCAGTCTTGACTCCTGGGTGTGCCACCTCTGTCCCTCTCATTCAGTGGGCCATAGAAAGCCTTGTTTTTTTTTTTTTTTTTTTAATATTATTTGGTTTCTAAAGTCTCCCTGAAAATAAAAAAAAAAAAAACATAAAAAAACAGTGGGAGAGTAATATTGCCCTTTCAGCTTGTGTGCCAGTCTTGACTCCTGGGTGTGCCACCTCTCTCTCTAATTGTGGGCCATAGAAAGCCTTTTTATTTTTTTCCTTCATTTGTGTTTTAAAATCAACCTCAACACAAAAACACTACATCAATCAGTGGGAGAAAAATATTGGCCTCAGTCAGGGCTTGTGTGCCACTCCTGTGCGTGCCATCTCTCATTCAGTGGGCCATAGAAAGCCTTGTTTTTTTTTTTTTTTTTTTAATATTATTTGGTTTCTAAAGTCTCCCTGAAAATAAAAAAAAAAATACATAAAAAAACAGTGGGAGAGTAATATTGCCCTTTCAGCTTGTGTGCCAGTCTTCACTCCTGGGTGTGCCACCTCTGTCCCTCTCATTCAGTGGGCCATAGAAAGCCTTGTTTTTTTTTTTTTTTAATATTATTTGGTTTCTAAAGTCTCCCTGAAAATAAAAAAAAAAATACATAAAAAAACAGTGGGAGAGTAATATTGCCCTTTCAGCTTGTGTGCCAGTCTTCACTCCTGGGTGTGCCACCTCTGTCCCTCTCATTCAGTGGGCCATAGAAAGCCTTGTTTTTTTTTTTTTTTTTTAATATTATTTGGTTTCTAAAGTCTCCCTGAAAATAAAAAAAAAAATACATAAAAAAACAGTGGGAGAGTAATATTGCCATTTCAGCTTGTGTGCCAGTCTTGACTCCTGGGTGTGCCACCTCTGTCCCTCTCATTCAGTGGGCCATAGAAAGCCTTGTTTTTTTTTTTTTTTAATATTATTTGGTTTCTAAAGTCTCCCTGAAAATAAAAAAAAAAAAAAACATAAAAAAACAGTGGGAGAGTAATATTGCCCTTTCAGCTTGTGTGCCAGTCTTGACTCCTGGGTGTGCCACCTCTGTCCCTCTCATTCAGTGGGCCATAGAAAGCCTTGTTTTTTTTTTTTTTTTTTAATATTATTTGGTTTCTAAAGTCTCCCTGAAAATAAAAAAAAAATACATAAAAAAACAGTGGGAGAGTAATATTGCCATTTCAGCTTGTGTGCCAGTCTTGACTCCTGGGTGTGCCACCTCTGTCCCTCTCATTCAGTGGGCCATAGAAAGCCTTGTTTTTTTGTTTTTTTTTTAATATTATTTGGTTTCTAAAGTCTCCCTGAAAATAAAAAAAAAATACATAAAAAAACAGTGGGAGAGTAATATTGCCATTTCAGCTTGTGTGCCAGTCTTGACTCCTGGGTGTGCCACCTCTCTCTCTAATTGTGGGCCATAGAAAGCCTTTTTATTTTTTTCCTTCATTTGTGTTTTAAAATCAACCTCAACACAAAAACACTACATCAATCAGTGGGAGAAAAATATTGGCCTCAGTCAGGGCTTGTGTGCCACTCCTGTGCGTGCCATCTCTCATTCAGTGGGCCATAGAAAGCCTTGTTTTTTTGTTTTTTTTTAAATATTATTTGGTTTCTAAAGTCTCACAGAGAAAAAAAAAAAAATAAATTAGGTGGGAGATTAATATTGACATTAGTGCTTGAGTGACAGTCCTGCGTGTGTGTCATCTCTGTGATTTGGTGTCACAGAAAACAGAGTGTGTAACATTGTGCCTGATTTTCCTTGTGGTCTCACCAACCTGTTAAGGGATATTGAAATCATACTGAAGTTATAGCTCACCGTGTAAGTTGTTTGACAGCAACAAATAAAGTTAGTTTGGTTACGATTTTTAAACAATGAGGAAGTCTGGTGCAAGAGGTCGTCGTGGGCGTTCATTGTCAGCTGGTAATGATGGTAGTGGTAGTGGAGCATCAGGTGGTCGTGGGGATAAAAATATTCCACCTAAGTCTGGAGCTGTGGAGCCAGTTTCGTCGTCAGGCTACACAAGGCCTCGAACGCTCTCTTTTCTGGGAGTAGGAAAACCGCTTTTAAAGGCGGAGCAGCAACAGCAAGTTTTGGCTTACATTGCAGACTCAGCCTCTAGCTCTTTTGCCTCCTCTTCCGAAACTGGTAAATGTAAAAGCAGCGCGTCGCTTGTGGATGTTCACGGTCAGGGACAAGTCGCTTCCTTGTCCTCCTCAGCAAAAACTACAACAAGAGAGAAGGATGCAGCAGGCGACACAACGGGTCACTCCATGGAGCTCTTTACACATACCGTCCCTGTCTTAGAAAGTGAAACATTTAACAAGCCATGCCCATTACAAGTAGATTCTGACATGGAGTGCACTGATGCACAGCCACAGCCAGAGTACTATGCTGCTCCTTTGACTCAGACCACCACATTGCCCTCTCAGGGTACAGATCCACAATCAGACCCTGATGAGACTATGTTGCCCCGCCACGAACGCTATACCACCGACCGACACAGTGACACAGACGAAGTTGCACACGAGCTCGAAGAGGAGGTAATAGATGACCCAGTTATTGACCCCGATTGGCAGCCATTGGGGGAACAGGGTGCAGGCGGCAGTAGTTCAGAAGCGGAGGTGGAGGAGGGGCCGCAGCAGGCATCAACATCGCAACAGGTTCCATCTGCCGGGCCCGTATCTGGCCCAAAACGCGTGTCAAAGCCAAAACCTGTTGGAGGACAGCGTGGCCATCCGGTTAAAGCTCAGTCTGCAATCCCTGAAAAGGGATCCGAGTCTAGGAAGAGTGCAGTCTGGCATTTTTTTAAACAACATCCAACTGATCAGCGCAAAGTCATCTGTCAAAAATGTTCAACTAGCTTAAGCAGAGGTCAGAATCTGAAAAGTCTAAATACTAGTTGCATGCATAGACACTTAACCACCATGCATTTTCAAGCCTGGACTAACTACCAAACGTCCCTTAAGGTTGTAGCACCCTCGGCCAATGAAGCTAGTCAGCAACGCAACATCCCTTCCGTCACTGTAAGGCCACCATTTTCCGCACCACCGGCAGTATCTGTGCAGGTTTCTTTGCCAGCCAAAAGCAGTCAGGGTCAGGGAATCACCAGTTTAGTAGGAGGAAATATTGCATCTAGGGCACCGGCGGAAACAATACCGTCTCCAACCGTCTCTCAGTCTGCCATGTACACCGGCACACCCGAAAGTTCCACGATCTCCTGCTCTCCAGTCCAGCTCACCCTACATGAGACTCTGGTTAGAAAAAGGAAGTACTTATCCTCGCATCCGCGTACACAGGGTTTTAACGCCCACATAGCTAGACTAATCTCGTTAGAGATGATGCCCTACCGTTTAGTTGAAAGCGAAGCTTTTAAAGCCCTGATGGAGTACGCTGAACCACGATACGAGCTACCTAGTCGACACTTTTTTTCCAGAAAAGCCATCCCAGCCCTGCACCAGCATGTTAAACAGCGCATCGTCCATGCACTTAGGCAATCTGTGAGTACAAAGGTGCACCTGACTACAGATGCATGGACCAGTAGGCATGGCCAGGGACGTTATGTGTCCATCACGGCACACTGGGTGAATGTGGTGGATGCAGGGTCCACAGGCGACATCAATTTAGGGACAGTTGTGCCTAGCCCACGGTCTAGGAAACAGTTGGCTGTAGGCGTTCGCACCCCCTCCTCCTCCTCCTCGTCCTCCTGCAGAAGCTACAGCTCTTCCACAGAACGCAGTCGGCCAACCACTCCATCGGCAGATGACACTGTTGCACACCAGTTGTCCCATTATGGGCCAGCTACTGCCAAGCGTCAGCAGGCTGTATTGGCTATGAAGTGTTTGGGCGACAACAGACACACCGCAGAAGTTCTGTCCGAGTTCTTGCAACAAGAAACGCAGTCGTGGCTGGGCACAGTAGATCTTGAGGCAGGCAAGGTAGTGAGTGATAACGGAAGGAATTTCATGGCTGCCATCTCCCTTTCCCAACTGAAACACATTCCTTGCCTGGCTCACACCTTAAACCTGGTGGTGCAGTGCTTATTGAAAACTTATCCTGGGTTCTCCGACCTGCTCCTCAAAGTGCGTGCACTTTGCTCACATATCCGACGTTCGCCTGTACACGCCAGCCGTATGCAGACCTATCAGCGGTCTTTGAACCTTCCCCAGCATCGCCTAATCATAGACGTTGCAACAAGGTGGAACTCAACACTGCACATGCTTCAGAGACTGTGCGAACAGAGGCGTGCTGTTATTTATTTGTGGGAGGATACACGGGCAGGCAGTAGGATGGCAGACATGGAGTTGTCAGGTGTGCAGTGGTCGAAGATACAAGACATGTGTCAAGTCCTTCAGTGTTTTGAGGAATGCACACGGCTGGTTAGTGCAGACAACGCCGTAATAAGCATGAGCATCCCCCTAATGCGTCTGCTGATGCAAAGTTTGACGCACATAAAGGAGCAGGCGTCTGCACCAGAGGAAGAGGGAAGCCTTGATGACAGTCAGCCATTGTCTGGTCAGGGCAGTGTACAGGACGAGGTAGCGGGCGAAGAGGAGGTGGAGGACGAGGAGGATGATGTGGATGAGTATATTTTTAATGCGGAAACTTTCACGGGGGCACAGGAAATTGGTTGCGTGTCACGGCCGGGTTCTGGTTTTTTGAGGGACACAAGTGACGTAGATTTGCCTGCAACTGCCCCTCAACCAATCACAACCGGAGATTTGACAACTGGAACTTTGGCCCACATGGCGGATTATGCCTTACGTATCCTAAAAAGGGACACACGCATTACGAAAATGATGAACGATGACGATTACTGGTTGGCCTGCCTCCTTGATCCACGCTATAAAGGCAAATTGCAAAATATTATGCCACATGAGAACTTGGAACTAATATTAGCAACCAAACAATCAACTCTTGTTGACCGTTTGCTTCAGGCATTCCCAGCACACAGCGCACGTGATCGTTCTCACACGAGCTCCAGGGGGCAGCAGACTAGGAGTGTTAGGGGTGCACACATCAGAAGTGGCGTTGGACAGAGGGGTTTTCTGACCAGGTTGTGGAGTGATTTTGCTATGACCGCAGACAGGACAGGTACTGCTGCATCAATTGAAAGTGACAGGAGACAACATTTGTCCAGTATGGTTACTAACTATTTTTCATCCCTTATCGATGTTCTCCCTCAACCGTCATTCCCATTTGATTACTGGGCCTCCAAATTAGACACCTGGCCAGAATTGGCAGAATATGCATTGCAGGAGCTTGCTTGCCCGGCAGCAAGTGTCCTATCAGAAAGAGTATTCAGTGCTGCAGGGTCAATATTAACCGAAAAAAGGACTCGTCTGGCTACCCAAAATGTTGACGATCTAACATTCATTAAAATGAACCACAACTGGATTTCAAAATCTTTTGCCCCACCTTGCCCGGCCGACACCTAGCTTTCCTATGAAAAGCTCTTGCCTGTGAATTACTTTTCTAATGTCTAATTTGCTGCTGCAGATTGTACAGCATACGACATGTTTACACCTCCCTAAATGGCCAAACTCCCCACACGGGGCCGTGGTATCGCGACTTGGCGCAAGCACCCGTGAGACTGCTGTTTGTCTGAAGAGGTGGGTGTGCTCGCTTTTGGTTGACGGCATTGCTACTGGGTCCCTCATAGTACAATGTAGTGTCTCTGGCGGTGGTGGTGCGCACCCAACGTCAGACACACCGTTGTAACATGAGTGGCCCTGGGGCGGTCCCGCCGGCCTCAAGAGAGTTCCCCCCTACCCCAGCTCAAACTGGGCTCTACCACGTGCAAAATTATGTCGCACAGCTCCACCAATCTTTAGTCTATTCGCTGACATCATTCAATGTCTGGCACTGACAATACAAATTTGTAGACATCTATGATGCAACTTAAAGTAGTCTGTGTCTGTGTCCTATATTGGCACCATTAAATAGTTACTGCCAAATTACTATGTCAGAAACACAGCAGATGAGCCCACCCCTGTACCTAAGTATGCCACCTTTTTTTTTGTTTTGGTTGTTTTGCGAGACATTAACATCTATTTATATTTTGGGAGTACTGGGACAGACACTCCTTGCACTACTCCTCCACTCAGCACCAAGCTGCCTGCCCGTGTATCCATGTAACCGCTGTAAAACTGCCATGAGCCTATTGTTTGTTATTTTAGGCCTTTGAAGCCTTTCTGCGCTCCCTCCTTCCACTAGTCCTCCACTGACCAGACCACTGCTGCCCGTGTACCCCTGGAACCAATTTTAAAGTGCCTACAGCCAGCCCATTTTATTGTGTTAGGCCTTCGAAGCCTGTCTGCGGTCCATACTTCCACTAGGCCTCCACTGACCAGACCACTGCTGCCCGTGTACCCCTGGAACCAATTTTAAAGTGCCTACAGCCAGCCCATTTTATTGTGTTAGGCCTTCGAAGCCTGTCTGCGGTCCCTCTTTCCACTAGGCCTCCACTGACCAGACCACTGCTGCCCGTGTACCCCTGGAACCAATTTTAAAGTGCCTACAGCCAGCCCATTTTATTGTGTTAGGCCTTCGAAGCCTGTCTGCGGTCCATACTTTAAATACTCCTCCACTCACCACCAAGCTGCCTGCCCGTGTATCCATGTAACCGCTGTAAAACTGCCATGAGCCTATTGTTTGTTATTTTAGGCCTTTGATAGCCTGTCTGCGGTCCCTACTCCTCCACTGACCACCAAGCTGCCTGCCCGTGTATCCATGTAACCGCTGTAAAACTGCCATGAGCCTATTGTTTGTTATTTTAGGCCTTTGAAGCCTTTCTGCGCTCCCTCCTTCCACTAGTCCTCCACTGACCAGACCACTGCTGCCCGTGTACCCCTGGAACCAATTTTAAAGTGCCTACAGCCAGCCCATTTTATTGTGTTAGGCCTTCGAAGCCTGTCTGCGGTCCATACTTCCACTAGGCCTCCACTGACCAGACCACTGCTGCCCGTGTACCCCTGGAACCAATTTTAAAGTGCCTACAGCCAGCCCATTTTATTGTGTTAGGCCTTCGAAGCCTGTCTGCGGTCCCTCCTTCCACTAGGCCTCCACTGACCAGACCACTGCTGCCCGTGTACCCCTGGAACCAATTTTAAAGTGCCTACAGCCAGCCCATTTTATTGTGTTAGGCCTTCGAAGCCTGTCTGCGGTCCATACTTTAAATACTCCTCCACTCACCACCAAGCTGCCTGCCCGTGTATCCATGTAACCGCTGTAAAACTGCCATGAGCCTATTGTTTGTTATTTTAGGCCTTTGATAGCCTGTCTGCGGTCCCTACTCCTCCACTGACCACCAAGCTGCCTGCCCGTGTATCCATGTAACCGCTGTAAAACTGCCATGAGCCTATTGTTTGTTATTTTAGGCCTTTGAAGCCTTTCTGCGCTCCCTCCTTCCACTAGTCCTCCACTGACCAGACCACTGCTGCCCGTGTACCCCTGGAACCAATTTTAAAGTGCCTACAGCCAGCCCATTTTATTGTGTTAGGCCTTCGAAGCCTGTCTGCGGTCCATACTTCCACTAGGCCTCCACTGACCAGACCACTGCTGCCCGTGTACCCCTGGAACCAATTTTAAAGTGCCTACAGCCAGCCCATTTTATTGTGTTAGGCCTTCGAAGCCTGTCTGCGGTCCCTCCTTCCACTAGGCCTCCACTGACCAGACCACTGCTGCCCGTGTACCCCTGGAACCAATTTTAAAGTGCCTACAGCCAGCCCATTTTATTGTGTTAGGCCTTCGAAGCCTGTCTGCGGTCCATACTTTAAATACTCCTCCACTCACCACCAAGCTGCCTGCCCGTGTATCCATGTAACCGCTGTAAAACTGCCATGAGCCTATTGTTTGTTATTTTAGGCCTTTGATAGCCTGTCTGCGGTCCCTACTCCTCCACTGACCACCAAGCTGCCTGCCCGTGTATCCATGTAACCGCTGTAAAACTGCCATGAGCCTATTGTTTGTTATTTTAGGCCTTTGAAGCCTTTCTGCGCTCCCTCCTTCCACTAGTCCTCCACTGACCAGACCACTGCTGCCCGTGTACCCCTGGAACCAATTTTAAAGTGCCTACAGCCAGCCCATTTTATTGTGTTAGGCCTTCGAAGCCTGTCTGCGGTCCATACTTCCACTAGGCCTCCACTGACCAGACCACTGCTGCCCGTGTACCCCTGGAACCAATTTTAAAGTGCCTACAGCCAGCCCATTTTATTGTGTTAGGCCTTCGAAGCCTGTCTGCGGTCCATACTTTAAATACTCCTCCACTCACCACCAAGCTGCCTGCCCGTGTATCCATGTAACCGCTGTAAAACTGCCATGAGCCTATTGTTTGTTATTTTAGGCCTTTGATAGCCTGTCTGCGGTCCCTACTCCTCCACTGACCACCAAGCTGCCTGCCCGTGTATCCATGTAACCGCTGTAAAACTGCCATGAGCCTATTGTTTGTTATTTTAGGCCTTTGAAGCCTTTCTGCGCTCCCTCCTTCCACTAGTCCTCCACTGACCAGACCACTGCTGCCCGTGTACCCCTGGAACCAATTTTAAAGTGCCTACAGCCAGCCCATTTTATTGTGTTAGGCCTTCGAAGCCTGTCTGCGGTCCATACTTCCACTAGGCCTCCACTGACCAGACCACTGCTGCCCGTGTACCCCTGGAACCAATTTTAAAGTGCCTACAGCCAGCCCATTTTATTGTGTTAGGCCTTCGAAGCCTGTCTGCGGTCCATACTTTAAATACTCCTCCACTCACCACCAAGCTGCCTGCCCGTGTATCCATGTAACCGCTGTAAAACTGCCATGAGCCTATTGTTTGTTATTTTAGGCCTTTGATAGCCTGTCTGCGGTCCCTACTCCTCCACTGACCACCAAGCTGCCTGCCCGTGTATCCATGTAACCGCTGTAAAACTGCCATGAGCCTATTGTTTGTTATTTTAGGCCTTTGAAGCCTTTCTGCGCTCCCTCCTTCCACTAGTCCTCCACTGACCAGACCACTGCTGCCCGTGTACCCCTGGAACCAATTTTAAAGTGCCTACAGCCAGCCCATTTTATTGTGTTAGGCCTTCGAAGCCTGTCTGCGGTCCATACTTCCACTAGGCCTCCACTGACCAGACCACTGCTGCCCGTGTACCCCTGGAACCAATTTTAAAGTGCCTACAGCCAGCCCATTTTATTGTGTTAGGCCTTCGAAGCCTGTCTGCGGTCCATACTTTAAATACTCCTCCACTCACCACCAAGCTGCCTGCCCGTGTATCCATGTAACCGCTGTAAAACTGCCATGAGCCTATTGTTTGTTATTTTAGGCCTTTGATAGCCTGTCTGCGGTCCCTACTCCTCCACTGACCACCAAGCTGCCTGCCCGTGTATCCATGTAACCGCTGTAAAACTGCCATGAGCCTATTGTTTGTTATTTTAGGCCTTTGAAGCCTTTCTGCGCTCCCTCCTTCCACTAGTCCTCCACTGACCAGACCACTGCTGCCCGTGTACCCCTGGAACCAATTTTAAAGTGCCTACAGCCAGCCCATTTTATTGTGTTAGGCCTTCGAAGCCTGTCTGCGGTCCATACTTCCACTAGGCCTCCACTGACCAGACCACTGCTGCCCGTGTACCCCTGGAACCAATTTTAAAGTGCCTACAGCCAGCCCATTTTATTGTGTTAGGCCTTCGAAGCCTGTCTGCGGTCCATACTTTAAATACTCCTCCACTCACCACCAAGCTGCCTGCCCGTGTATCCATGTAACCGCTGTAAAACTGCCATGAGCCTATTGTTTGTTATTTTAGGCCTTTGATAGCCTGTCTGCGGTCCCTACTCCTCCACTGACCACCAAGCTGCCTGCCCGTGTATCCATGTAACCGCTGTAAAACTGCCATGAGCCTATTGTTTGTTATTTTAGGCCTTTGAAGCCTTTCTGCGCTCCCTCCTTCCACTAGTCCTCCACTGACCAGACCACTGCTGCCCGTGTACCCCTGGAACCAATTTTAAAGTGCCTACAGCCAGCCCATTTTATTGTGTTAGGCCTTCGAAGCCTGTCTGCGGTCCATACTTCCACTAGGCCTCCACTGACCAGACCACTGCTGCCCGTGTACCCCTGGAACCAATTTTAAAGTGCCTACAGCCAGCCCATTTTATTGTGTTAGGCCTTCGAAGCCTGTCTGCGGTCCATACTTTAAATACTCCTCCACTCACCACCAAGCTGCCTGCCCGTGTATCCATGTAACCGCTGTAAAACTGCCATGAGCCTATTGTTTGTTATTTTAGGCCTTTGATAGCCTGTCTGCGGTCCCTACTCCTCCACTGACCACCAAGCTGCCTGCCCGTGTATCCATGTAACCGCTGTAAAACTGCCATGAGCCTATTGTTTGTTATTTTAGGCCTTTGAAGCCTTTCTGCGCTCCCTCCTTCCACTAGTCCTCCACTGACCAGACCACTGCTGCCCGTGTACCCCTGGAACCAATTTTAAAGTGCCTACAGCCAGCCCATTTTATTGTGTTAGGCCTTCGAAGCCTGTCTGCGGTCCATACTTCCACTAGGCCTCCACTGACCAGACCACTGCTGCCCGTGTACCCCTGGAACCAATTTTAAAGTGCCTACAGCCAGCCCATTTTATTGTGTTAGGCCTTCGAAGCCTGTCTGCGGTCCATACTTTAAATACTCCTCCACTCACCACCAAGCTGCCTGCCCGTGTATCCATGTAACCGCTGTAAAACTGCCATGAGCCTATTGTTTGTTATTTTAGGCCTTTGATAGCCTGTCTGCGGTCCCTACTCCTCCACTGACCACCAAGCTGCCTGCCCGTGTATCCATGTAACCGCTGTAAAACTGCCATGAGCCTATTGTTTGTTATTTTAGGCCTTTGAAGCCTTTCTGCGCTCCCTCCTTCCACTAGTCCTCCACTGACCAGACCACTGCTGCCCGTGTACCCCTGGAACCAATTTTAAAGTGCCTACAGCCAGCCCATTTTATTGTGTTAGGCCTTCGAAGCCTGTCTGCGGTCCATACTTCCACTAGGCCTCCACTGACCAGACCACTGCTGCCCGTGTACCCCTGGAACCAATTTTAAAGTGCCTACAGCCAGCCCATTTTATTGTGTTAGGCCTTCGAAGCCTGTCTGCGGTCCATACTTTAAATACTCCTCCACTCACCACCAAGCTGCCTGCCCGTGTATCCATGTAACCGCTGTAAAACTGCCATGAGCCTATTGTTTGTTATTTTAGGCCTTTGATAGCCTGTCTGCGGTCCCTACTCCTCCACTGACCACCAAGCTGCCTGCCCGTGTATCCATGTAACCGCTGTAAAACTGCCATGAGCCTATTGTTTGTTATTTTAGGCCTTTGAAGCCTTTCTGCGCTCCCTCCTTCCACTAGTCCTCCACTGACCAGACCACTGCTGCCCGTGTACCCCTGGAACCAATTTTAAAGTGCCTACAGCCAGCCCATTTTATTGTGTTAGGCCTTCGAAGCCTGTCTGCGGTCCATACTTCCACTAGGCCTCCACTGACCAGACCACTGCTGCCCGTGTACCCCTGGAACCAATTTTAAAGTGCCTACAGCCAGCCCATTTTATTGTGTTAGGCCTTCGAAGCCTGTCTGCGGTCCATACTTTAAATACTCCTCCACTCACCACCAAGCTGCCTGCCCGTGTATCCATGTAACCGCTGTAAAACTGCCATGAGCCTATTGTTTGTTATTTTAGGCCTTTGATAGCCTGTCTGCGGTCCCTACTCCTCCACTGACCACCAAGCTGCCTGCCCGTGTATCCATGTAACCGCTGTAAAACTGCCATGAGCCTATTGTTTGTTATTTTAGGCCTTTGAAGCCTTTCTGCGCTCCCTCCTTCCACTAGTCCTCCACTGACCAGACCACTGCTGCCCGTGTACCCCTGGAACCAATTATAAAGTGCCTACAGCCAGCCCATTTTATTATGTTAGGCCTTTGAAGCCTGTCTGCGGTCCCTACTTTAAATACTCCTCCACTCACCACCAAGCTGCCTGCCCGTGTATCCATGTAACCGATTTCAAACTGCCATGACTGCCTACTGTTTGTTATTTTAGGCCTTTGTGAGCCTGTCTGCGGCCCCTACTTGCAATACTCCTCCACTGACCACAATGCTGCCTGGAGTGCCTGCCTGTGTATCCATGTAACCGATTTCAAACTGCCATGACTGCCTACTGTTTGTTATTTTAGGCCTTTGTGAGCCTGTCTGCGGCCCCTACTTGCAATACTCCTCCACTGACCACAATGCTGCCTGGAGTGCCTGCCTGTGTATCCATGTAACCGATTTCAAACTGCCATGACTGCCTACTGTTTGTTATTTTAGGCCTTTGTGAGCCTGTCTGCGGCCCCTACTTGCAATACTCCTCCACTGACCACAATGCTGCCTGGAGTGCCTGCCTGTGTATCCATGTAACCGATTTCAAACTGCCATGACTGCCTACTGTTTGTTATTTTAGGCCTTTGTGAGCCTGTCTGCGGCCCCTACTTGCAATACTCCTCCACTGACCACACCAATGCTGCCCGTGTACCCCTGGAACCTATTTAAAAGTTCATAGAGCCTAGTTATATATTTTATTTACTATTAATAAGGCCATGATGGACTACGCTGTACCACGCTACAAGCTAACCAGTCGACACTTCTTTTGCGAGAAAAGCCATCCCAACCCTCCACCAGCTTGTAGAAGACCGCATTGTCCATGCACTCTGGCAATCTGTGAGTACAAAGGTGCACCTGACAACAGACGCATGGACCTGTAGGCATGGCCACGGAAGATTACGTGTCCATTACGGCACAATGGGTTAATGTGTTGGATGCATGGTCCACAGAGGACAGCCTACTAAGTATGTCTGCAGTCCATAATTCAAATTGTCCTCCACTGTCTAAATCGGAGCTTCCACCTTCTGGCTTTCGGCCTATAGTATCAGAAATTAAACTGCATTTGGCCTTCAACTTTGGTTACGGCCTACTAACGGCTTCTGCCCCTCCCTGGTGTTGCCCACAACTAAATAAAGCTGAGCTTCAACCTTCCGGCTCTCATTAAGTGGTTTTGAAAAAAAAAAATGGTGGATAGGGCCTACTAACGGCTTCTTCCCCTCCCTGGTGTTGCCCTCAACTAAATAAAGCTGAGCTTCAACCTTCCGGCTATCATTAAGTGGTTTTGAAAAAACAAAATGGTGGATAGGGCCTACTAACGGCTTCTTCCCCTCCCTGGTGTTGCCCTCAACTAAATAAAGCTGAGCTTCAACCTTCCGGCTATCATTAAGTGGTTTTGAAAAAACAAAATGGTGGATAGGGCCTACTAACGGCTTCTTCCCCTCCCTGGTGTTGCCCTCAACTAAATAAAGCTGAGCTTCAACCTTCCGGCTATCATTAAGTGGTTTTGAAAAAACAAAATGGTGGATAGGGCCTACTAACGGCTTCTTCCCCTCCCTGGTGTTGCCCTCAACTAAATAAAGCTGAGCTTCAACCTTCCGGCTATCATTAAGTGGTTTTGAAAAAACAAAATGGTGGATAGGGCCTACTAACGGCTTCTGCCCCTCCCTGGTGTTGCCCTCAACTAAATAAAGCTGAGCTTCAACCTTCCAGCTCTCATTAAGTGGTTTTGAAAAAAAAAAATGGTGGATAGGGCCTACTAACGGCTTCTTCCCCTCCCTGGTGTTGCCCTCAACTAAATAAAGCTGAGCTTCAACCTTCCGGCTATCATTAAGTGGTTTTGAAAAAACAAAATGGTGGATAGGGCCTACTAACGGCTTCTTCCCCTCCCTGGTGTTGCCCTCAACTAAATAAAGCTGAGCTTCAACCTTCCGGCTATCATTAAGTGGTTTTGAAAAAACAAAATGGTGGATAGGGCCTACTAACGGCTTCTGCCCCTCCGTGGTGTTGCCCTCAACTAAATAAAGCTGAGCTTCAACCTTCCGGCTCTCATTAAGTGGTTTTGAAAAAAAAAAATGGTGGATAGGGCCTACTAACGGCTTCTTCCCCTCCCTGGTGTTGCCCTCAACTAAATAAAGCTGAGCTTCAACCTTCCGGCTATCATTAAGTGGTTTTGAAAAAACAAAATGGTGGATAGGGCCTACTAACGGCTTCTTCCCCTCCCTGGTGTTGCCCTCAACTAAATAAAGCTGAGCTTCAACCTTCCGGCTATCATTAAGTGGTTTTGAAAAAACAAAATGGTGGATAGGGCCTACTAACGGCTTCTGCCCCTCCGTGGTGTTGCCCTCAACTAAATAAAGCTGAGCTTCAACCTTCCGGCTCTCATTAAGTGGTTTTGAAAAAACAAAATGGTGGATAGGGCCTACTAACGGCTTCTGCCCCTCCCTGGTGTTGCCCTCAACTAAATAAAGCTGAGCTTCAACCTTCCGGCTCTCATTAAGTGGTTTTGAAAAAACAAAATGGTGGATAGGGCCTAATAACGGCTTCTGCCCCTCCCTGGTGTTGCCCACAACTAAATAAAGCTGAGCTTCAACCTTCCGGCTCTCATTAAGTGGTTTTGAAAAAACAAAATGGTGGATAGGGCCTACTAACGGCTTCTGCCCCTCCCTGGTGTTGCCCACAACTAAATAAAGCTGAGCTTCAACCTTCCGGCTCTCATTAAGTGGTTTTGAAAAAACAAAATGGTGGATAGGGCCTACTAACGGCTTCTGCCCCTCCCTGGTGTTGCCCTCAACTAAATAAAGCTGAGCTTCAACCTTCCGGCTCTCATTAAGTGGTTTTGAAAAAACAAAATGGTGGATAGGGCCTACTAACGGCTTCTTCCCCTCCCTGGTGTTGCCCTCAACTAAATAAAGCTGAGCTTCAACCTTCCGGCTATCATTAAGTGGTTTTGAAAAAACAAAATGGTGGATAGGGCCTACTAACGGCTTCTGCCCCTCCCTGGTGTTGCCCTCAACTAAATAAAGCTGAGCTTCAACCTTCCGGCTCTCATTAAGTGGTTTTGAAAAAAAAAAATGGTGGATAGGGCCTACTAACGGCTTCTTCCCCTCCCTGGTGTTGCCCTCAACTAAATAAAGCTGAGCTTCAACCTTCCGGCTATCATTAAGTGGTTTTGAAAAAACAAAATGGTGGATAGGGCCTACTAACGGCTTCTTCCCCTCCCTGGTGTTGCCCTCAACTAAATAAAGCTGAGCTTCAACCTTCCGGCTATCATTAAGTGGTTTTGAAAAAACAAAATGGTGGATAGGGCCTACTAACGGCTTCTGCCCCTCCGTGGTGTTGCCCTCAACTAAATAAAGCTGAGCTTCAACCTTCCGGCTCTCATTAAGTGGTTTTGAAAAAACAAAATGGTGGATAGGGCCTACTAACGGCTTCTGCCCCTCCCTGGTGTTGCCCTCAACTAAATAAAGCTGAGCTTCAACCTTCCGGCTCTCATTAAGTGGTTTTGAAAAAACAAAATGGTGGATAGGGCCTAATAACGGCTTCTGCCCCTCCCTGGTGTTGCCCACAACTAAATAAAGCTGAGCTTCAACCTTCCGGCTCTCATTAAGTGGTTTTGAAAAAACAAAATGGTGGATAGGGCCTACTAACGGCTTCTGCCCCTCCCTGGTGTTGCCCACAACTAAATAAAGCTGAGCTTCAACCTTCCGGCTCTCATTAAGTGGTTTTGAAAAAACAAAATGGTGGATAGGGCCTACTAACGGCTTCTGCCCCTCCCTGGTGTTGCCCTCAACTAAATAAAGCTGAGCTTCAACCTTCCGGCTCTCATTAAGTGGTTTTGAAAAAACAAAATGGTGGATAGGGCCTACTAACGGCTTCTGCCCCTCCCTGGTGTTGCCCTCAACTAAATAAAGCTGAGCTTCAACCTTCCGGCTCTCATTAAGTGGTTTTGAAAAAACAAAATGGTGGATAGGGCCTACTAACGGCTTCTGCCCCTCCCTGGTGTTGCCCACAACTAAATAAAGCTGAGCTTCAACCTTCCGGCTCTCATTAAGTGGTTTTGAAAAAACAAAATGGTGGATAGGGCCTACTAACGGCTTCTGCCCCTCCCTGGTGTTGCCCACAACTAAATAAAGCTGAGCTTCAACCTTCCGGCTCTCATTAAGTGGTTTTGAAAAAACAAAATGGTGGATAGGGCCTACTAATGGCTTCTGCCCCTCCCTGGTGTTGCCCACAACTAAATAAAGCTGAGCTTCAACCTTCCGGCTCTCATTAAGTGGTTTTGAAAAAACAAAATGGTGGATAGGGCCTACTAACGGCTTCTGCCCCTCCCTGGTGTTGCCCTCAACTAAATAAAGCTGAGCTTGAACCTTCCGGCTCTCATTAAGTGGTTTTGAAAAAACAAAATGGTGGATAGGGCCTACTAACGGCTTCTGCCCCTCCCTGGTGTTGCCCACAACTAAATAAAGCTGAGCTTCAACCTTCCGGCTCTCATTAAGTGGTTTTGAAAAAACAAAATGGTGGATAGGGCCTACTAACGGCTTCTGCCCCTCCCTGGTGTTGCCCACAACTAAATAAAGCTGAGCTTCAACCTTCCGGCTCTCATTAAGTGGTTTTGAAAAAACAAAATGGTGGATAGGGCCTACTAACGGCTTCTGCCCCTCCCTGGTGTTGCCCACAACTAAATAAAGCTGAGCTTCAACCTTCCGGCTCTCATTAAGTGGTTTTGAAAAATCAAAATGGTGGTTAGGGCCTACTAACAGCTTCTGCCCCTCCCTGGTGTTGTCCTCAACTGAACAAAGCTGAGCTTCCACATTCTGCCTTTCGCCCTATACTATCAGATATTAAACTGCATTTGGCCTACTAGTGTGGTTAGGCCCTTGAAACAGTGTCTGCTGCTCTTGGGTTTGCTACTCCACTGAACAAAGCAATGCCGCCTGTTTAGTCCTGTTACCAATTTTGAACTGCATTTAGCCTACTTTATTCTTTGGCCCTATATCTGTTTCCTCCTCATCCTGCCCATTGCCCAGCCACTGCTAAATGAGTCTGCTGGTACATTGACCTACACCACTACATTCCCCTTGTACTCTACACAGCCAGAATCTGACCCTGCTGAAAGTAAGGTTCCCCTTCTCGCATGTTATACCACCTTACACAGGGACAAAGAGGAAGGTGCAGATGAAAGTGCAGGTTCCTTCATCAGGTGGGGGGGCATACTCGTTGGCGACGTCACTGGCACAGGGCCCCTCAGAGTACGCAAAAGTGTCGCTGCTGGTGGGAGGCGCCCCCGCCATGCAAACACACCGCCGTACTTTGAGGGGCCCTGTGCCAGTGCCAATGCGAACGAGTGGGCCCCCCCCTGCTTGCTCAGGATCACAGCACTTGCAACGTTTAAATACTTACCTTTCCCTGCAACACCGCCGTGACGTAGTCCGCATTTCCTGGGCCCACGAAAAAATTGAGCCAGCCCTACTCCCCCCACAACTTTTGCCAAATGACCCCCAATTCCCTATGCCCAACTATTATTATAAAGTTAATTACGATTGGCAAGCTTCAGAAACAAGAATGGATGTTTTTGGCATTAAAATGGGCACTGTAGGTGTTTTCCTGGCCTCCACTCACTGCCGACTATGCTTCCCCATTGACTTGCATTGGGTTTCGTGTTTCGGTCGATCCCCGACTTTTAGCGATAATCGGCCGAATGCACTCGACTCGACTCTGGACAAAATCGGGTTTCCCAAAACCCTACTCGATCTGAAAAAAATGAAAGTCGCTCAACCCTAGTCTTTAGCATCCCCTTGAATGCAGCTGACGCCCACTTCCTTCCTAGCTATCAGTTGGAGAGGCACTGTGGCCCTCATGAGGGTCACCAAACTCCCTTAGTCTAGTAGTCCAGTCATTTGCAGACCATTCACTTTTAAGGGACAAGCTTAAGGCCCTTCACTGGGTCGGCAGGCTGAATAAGAATAGTATTAACACTGGCATCCCAAGCTACAGTAAAACTGCTTGGTGGTCAGGGGACAACGTGCAGCTATATAACCTGGGCCATGACATCTCCAGCAAATTACATCCCCAGCTGAGACCTTCGGCATGATCTCCACCGCCCCTTTGGGCCTTGAATCCCCTCCCACTTTGGAGCATCTGCCCCTTGCTTTGACCCCAGTATATAGTGGTTTGCCTCTCCAAGGAAGATCATCGGTATTCTGGGGATCTCCCTGGGCAACCCAAGTCTACATTGGCTTCGGAAGGGAGTTCAAGAACCGGTTTATTACAACTCTTTCTACCATCTGCGCTGGGGTAGAGGACTTCAGCTGCAGCCATTTTTGGATAAGGTGCAGTACATCAAACATTTGGGAGCAAGGGGTTTGTCCCGGTGATATGTCCAGCGTGGACTCATTGTGCCCTGATAGTCGAGGTCATCCCCAAGTGCACCAAAATTTCTGTTTTCAATTTTGCATATTCTTTAGCATCATGTAAGGCTAAATTATAGTAAGACTTTTGTGGCTCCCACATTAAGTATGATGCCAGGACTTCTGCCACTGCTCTGGCGGACATTTCTACCTATAGGCGAACCTTTCAAAAATGGTTAAAAAAGCCTCTATGTTGACACCTGGGGAACTTTCTGCAAGGCTCACCTCACCAGCTTCCTGACAGAGAATTCATCAGCTGACCTTGGAATCCGAACTGCCGTTGTGCTATGAGCCACCACTGCAAGTAATTCAAACTACTGCTGATGTCGGTACTGCTGCTGCTGTTGCTGAATCTGTTGCTGGAACCTTTTCTGGAGCTGTGGCATAAGCAGCTTAAAGATGCCTTCACCCAAGACATGCAGCACTTCTGTAGCAGTCACACATGTTCCTCAGGAACACTGCCTGCACTTCTAACACCAAATGTAACAATAGTACTCACTTGGGAGTGGGATGTGGTATCACAGGAACTATTTCTATTTAAAAGTCCATCTGGCTTATTTCACTCCTTATAAACCATATCACAGGAAAACTTAGTGCAGGTTTGCTCGCTTGGGTTAGAGTCCAACTTTTTAGTTCTTTAGCAAAGGCACACAATCCTGGAGGTCTGAAGACCTCCACAGACAGATGATGTGTGAGACAAACAGGTCCCATTTTACCATGTTAACCACACCCAGGGCTAGAAATATGATAAGCAGCAGTCCCACCCTAACTTTTCAGCTGCTCACAATAAACCAGGCCCTGTCATGGCCGAGTAACCCTTCTTAGTACTATGTGCACTAGAGCATTAATCCACGTTTATATCACAGAGGACAACCACCTCTGGGATACATATCTCCTATCCACTGTGTCCAACAGCCACCTTACAAAATATATACATCTGTAAACAGTGGCATGTAAAAGTTTGGGCCCTCTTGGTCAAAATTACTGTTACTATGAAAAGTTAAGCAAGTTGAAGATTTCCAGCTTTAAGAAACCCTGGCAACTGTAACCTTGTGCAAAAAACAGCAGCCTTGGGTTCTTCTAAGCAGCTGCCTTGTGTCAGGTCAGGGTTAATGCTAGTTTGCCTCTCTTAGGTTCTGGGATGACTATTTAATGCTGGTTGTTCCTGAGTCTGTCGGTGATACTTCCATTACTCTCGGCTAGTGTAGCTGATCGTGTAGCTGACCCAGGATACTCAGTTAGCTATCGTTGTTTCTCTGTATGCGCGTGCTTATCTGTGTATGACCCATTTTGTTCCTTGACTCATTTCTGTCTCCTGTTTCTGTACCATCCTGACTTCTCTGGTTTCTGAAATTCAGCTCCTCTTCTGACTAATCTCCTGTCCTGCCCTTCGGATATCGCTCTCCCTCCTGGCCTCTGACCCCCGGCTCATTTTTTTATTCTCTCTTGTCTCACCCTTCAGCTCCCACAAACCCCGTCTGGCTTCCAACCCTCTGCTTGCTCCTGACAATGACCCTATTACCACTTCCAGTCGGCTCCCGTTCAGTCGCGTGGTGGTTGGCTGCACCCCATCCTTCCCTCTGACCTGGCACATCCTGCTAGGCTTCAGTATGGCACCTTACGGTGCTCTCACTGCTTTCTTGCTGGCCTTTATTCTCTGCTAAAGCGCTCTTAGGCTTCACCTCCAGTTACACAGACGCTGTTTATCATTTCACCTAGTACTCTGAAAATGAAAATGGTGGAGGCCCATAAAGCAGGAGAAAGCTATAAGAAGATAGAAAAGCTTTTTCAAGTTGCTCTTTCCTAAATTCAAAATATAATTATTAAAAGGGCAGTTAACAGGAACAATGGAGGTCAACATAAGGTCTGGAAGACCAAGCAAAATTTCAGTGAGAGCTGCGATTTAGCAGACTTTGGAGTTGTGGTACATTGTTCTACTGTTCAGAGACACCTGCACAAATATGGCCTTCAAGAGTAATCAGAAGAAAACCTCTCCTGCATCCTCACCATAAAATTGAGCATCAGTAGTGTGAAGATCTAAAAAATCTTAATGCATTTTGAAAACAAGTCCTGTGGACAGGTGAGGTCAAAATAGGACTCTTTGGCCACAATGATCAAAGAAATGTTTGAAGAAAAAAGGGCATAAAATTTTTAGGAAAAGAACATTTCACCGACTCATATGTATGAGGGTGGATCATTCTTTGGAGTTGTGTTGTAGTCAATGGCACGCGGAAAATTTCACGGGTAGAAGAAAGAATGGATCAATGAAATTTCAACAAATTCTTGATGCAACAGCACCATCTGTGTAAAAGCTGAAGCTGAAAAGAGGATGGCTTCTGCAAATGGATAATGATCTTAAACACATGTCAAAATGCACAATAGACTACCTCAAAAGGTGCAAGCTGGCGGTTTCACAACTGCCCTCACAGTCCCCTTATCTGGACACCAATGAAAATCTGTTGCTAGACTTCAAAATAGCACTGCAGGTAAGATGACCCAGGAATCTCATAGAACTGGAAAAATTTTTCAAGGAAGAATGGATGGATGGATGGATCCCTCAAACAAGAATTGAAAGACTCTTGTCTGGTTACAAAATGCATTTGTAAGCTGTGATACTTTCAAAAGGGAGTGCTATCAAGTACTAGCCATGCAGTGTGCCCAAACTTTTGCATCAGATATAAATGGCTGAGGAGAAAAAATAGCGCAAAATAGGGTCTTATTCAATAACAATTACTAAACATGATATCAATATATGCTGTCTTGATCCCAGCTTGTATGGCTGCTGTAGATCCACTGGTGATTTCACCAGAGAAATAAATGAAAAATGGAAAGTTTGTGGTCTGTGTCCTCTTTGCCAGGTGATGAAGAAACATCAAATACCGGAGATAATGTAATTTTTTTTCTTACCCGTTTCGAAGTGTAGCCCACTTCTTCAGGAAACAAAAGCCATATGTGATATATGGAATACTGTATAGATCTGTTAGTTAAATGCAAATCATGTGCCACATGCTGAAATAAATGCACGAACACGCCTTGGCTTAAATCAGTGATGTTATTAATGGTTGTCTGAGGACTGTTCTGCTATGGTGAATGTGCATAGGCATATAAATCATCAAGATTGACAATTATTGATGTCCCAGATGTGCTTGATTGTAGACAAGTCCGGAGATGCTGCAGGCCATGAATGCATACAGTCTACTCACAGTAGCACAAACAATATATGTCCTGGCATTGTCGTGAAGGTCTTTTCATGCCATTGCCAATGTTGTAATAACGTCACAACTTTTCCCTCGGGGGTTGCAATTGGTATGCTTCTTCTATGACTCTAGGTGAAACACATCTGTTGTTTGATACAGCATAACAAGTCCATAAACTAGAACTAGAAGCATATCAATGTTTTAGAGGTTCAAGTTCACATCATTGCCTACCATTATGGATTAAGAGCTCAAAACTTTCTTTACTAGTTATGGTGAGCACAAGTCCTCAATACTCTGGTATAGCATTTAGTATTTTTATTGGTGCTTTGACTTTCTAAAAAAAAACCTTAAACATAATGTAGAAGATTTATGTTTTACTATTAGACTGTGAGTAAATATGATATCATAACCAGCCTGATCAGTGTAGTATTTCACAAGACTGCTTTATTCCTAATCGTAAAGAGTCATCAATATGGTCTGGCTCATATAAGTTGAAACTTTACATAGTGGGTTTTCCAGAAAAGGAATTATGTAGTGATTCCATGTTCAGTCCTTGAGAATGTTTGTGGTTGTTGAAGCATGTTATTTCACAATAAGGTTTAGTTTGTTGCAGCTTGACTACTTTGTCAAACCTGTGAGAATCTGCCATACAAAACAGGTTTATAAATCTAGAGTTTACACATAAATCCCCCAGGATCAGACAAGTTTTAGAGGAAATGTTCAAATAATGAAGCACAAATGGCCACAAGAACCCAAAACTGCAATCTACAGAAGTGAATATAAATTCTCCACACCTGATTGGACCAAAGTAGTTTTCCTTCTTTAGGGGAAAAAATGAATTCAGGCAATGGAAAAAGTCTATTGTCAAACTTGTTAGTAACTTCCTAAGTCCTAAGAGGTGTTTCTATTTGTGAGAGGACAATTCTGTAAAATGATGTCAGCTATGCTGATATTGTGTTCTTGTGATAGTGTGTAATTATAAATAGAAATCTACAAAGCTTGTAATATTTTCTGCTTAATGGTAATCTGTCAGTAGGATCAACCCTCCTAAGTCATTTATATGGGCATGTAGGTCATAGAAAGCTGAATAAAATGATAAATTGATATCTGTGATCTGATGTCTTATTCCTGAGAAATCGATGTTTTTCTTATATGTAAATAAGCTGTTCGGGGCTTTTGGTTGGAAACTGATCTTCTTGAGAATCTGTTTCTGTAAATTATTTTAAATGAAAGGAGGCATTACCAATGTAACACATGTAACTAACACAGAACACTAGAACCGAACTTTATCTTCTAACAAACACGTTAGCAGCTGCAGATCTCACAGTTCTACTTTACTGGAACAATATTACAACACTGGCTTCCTGTGAGATGGAAGCTGACGCACTGAAAGGAAACTGCAGATGTGTCAATTATAATCCCACATACTGTAGCACTGCAGTGAGATCAGGAAACACTGGTAATGCCTCCTTTTGTATAAAATAATGTCAAAGGTCAGATCCTCATGGCAATCTGTGGACTGCCCATGGTTCTTAATAGCTCATTTACATTTAAAGGGAACCTGTCACCAGGTTTGGCCGATATAAGATATGGCCATCACCTTTCATGGCTAATATACTGCATTCTGTAATGCTGTAGATAAGCCCCGATCAGACCTGCAAGAGAAGAAAAATAAATTTTATTAAACTCACCTGCAGGGCGGTCTGGTCTGATGGGTGTCACAGGTCCTGGTCCGGCGCCTCCCATCTTATTGCGATGCCGTCCTCCTGTTTGCTTCATGGCTCCCTGGCATCGCTCTACTGTGCAGGTGTACTTATCTGCTCTGTTGAGGGTAGAGCAAAGTACTGCAGTGCGCAGGCACTGGGCCTCTCTGACCTTTCCCAGCGCCTGCAGTACTTTTCTCTGGATGTATGGATACGTCTAGGGTTGTGAAGGGGTTAAAAAGTAACTGTTGGTTATTTATTTACTATTCAAAAATCAATAGTGCATATGAAAATAATAAACCTTGTAATATATCTGATCAGACACATCTGCTTCTTTCTCCTCCAAGACTGAGCATTCATGCTTGACCCCACAGTCCCAATAAGGACAGGGGCAGCACAGGTGCAAACTACCGATAGAAACAGCCACCCACACACCTACCAAATTATGGAGGGGTGGGCTTTCTAGTAGAATAAATGCACACAAATGAGGCTTAAGAAGAAGTCCAGTTACACAGGCATGTTTTTCTTAATTTTTCTATGTCAGCTGTTTTTGAAATTAGTGTTAGGACTTGTAAATATGAGGACCCTTGATGTTGTGTTGCGAGTGTTACGTGTTACAGAACCAATCAGCACCCAGATTATATTGTGCAGTTATATGTATGTAGAATAGGTTCCATGTGAGATGCATCAGCCCACAGGCTGCGCCCCTGGGCAGAGGGGACAAGATACCCCCCTTCTGTCCTCCCCCCACCATTGTAATTCCCACAGTAAATATCGGCAGGCTCCGGTCACCTGCGGCTATTGTAATATATGTCTGGCCTGCTGCTTTTCTATTGGCCTGCCCTCTGTATCTGTGTGATATATTCTGTGTCCTGTGAATAAAGTGTTGTAAGACTTGAAATACGTGGAGAAGCAGTCAGCTTTTATATGCTCTCATGTAACCAAGGAATTCCAGCCAGCGTCCTTCATTCAGACTCTAGCCAAAGCAGAGTGGACCTCCTGAAACACGGGGTGGTACTGAAAGAGGTACCCCAGCTTGGTAGACCCCGTTACAGTGAGGTTAACTATTTTGGCCAAAATATCAACCAATACCTCATGTAATGTATTTATCATATGAATTAATTTTTTCATCTTTTATTGCACTTTTTATCATTTTTTGCAGGATGCAACTAGGCCCCTTTTTGTTGGCTGGGTGTACTGGGACATCTGTCCCTGAAGGGTGCATGTATACAGTGCTGGGCAGCCCACCTGATAATACGATGGGCATCATCAATAGGCTGTAAGCCAGACACATTGCATCACACGTACCTGTGTGACTGGCATTCTACTTAAGCCTTATTTGTGCACATTTTTTCTACAAGACAGCCAATCCCTCCATAATTTGGTAGGTGTGTGAGTGGCTGTCTCTATCAGTAGTTTGCACCTGTGCTGCCCTCACCTTTATAGGGACTGTGGGGTCAAGATCTCGAATCTGTACAGTAACCGGCAGGGTCACTTGCAGGTTTTAGCTTTACCTTTTATCCTGAATGAGTTGCTACACTAGCATAAAAAAGAGGTTTTCATTCATGGAAGGCTAATTTTGTGGTGACACAGTGTCAAGGGATGCTAAATCTGCAGACAAAAGAACTTGTGGAATTTAAAGCACCACTCCAGCATTTTTGTTGCAGCGCCATGCCTAATTTTATATTTACCACCCGTTGTCTTTAGCTATTCCTGGCACTGATCTGATCCCACACTGCCATGTTGTGACCTCAAATTCTGACTGACCAGATGTCAGAGGTAACAGTTACAAGCTCTCAATGCAAGTATATGAGAGCCAGACCGAGGCTTTAATAGACCTGCATTGAAAAGTGATCTCCGGCTCTCTCCAGCAAACCTTGAAACAATACAGCAGGTCACAAACTGCTGAAACCAACCTTAGTGGCACTTATAAAAGCAGAAGATGGTGGATTGTAAGCATAAGGCTGGAGTCACACTCAGCGTAAGACAATACGGTCCGTTTTTTACGGCCGTAATACGGCCGTAATACGGAGAAATGTTCCCAAAATAGTGATCTGTATGTCCTCCGTAGGCAGGGTGTGTCAGCGTATTTTGCGCATGGCATCCTCCGTATGTAATCCGTATGGCATCCATACTGCGATATTTTCTCGCAGGCTTGCAAAACCGACATCTAATGGATTTATGTGCTCAAATGTTCGGTAAAACATATATACAGTATATATATATATATATATATATATATATATATATATATAGATATATATATATGTCATTGAGACACATTTATATATATTCTGTATTTATATTTAATTCAGCGCGATATCTGTGAAAAGCCGGTAATTCAATTGCCGGCTTTTCATTTCTCCTTCACAAAAACCCGACAGGATATGAGACATGGTTTACATACAGTAAACCATCTCATATCCCTTTTTTTTCCATATTCCACACTACTAATGTTAGTAGTGTGTATGTGCAAAATTTGGGCGCTGTAGCTGCTAAAATAAAGGATTAAATGGCGGAAAAAATTGGCGTGGGCTCCCGCGCAATTTTCTCCGCCAGAGTGGTAAAGCCAGTGACTGAGGGCAGATATTAATAGCCAGGAGAGGGTCCATGGTTATTGGCCCCCCCGTGGCTAAAAACATCTGCCCTCAGCCACCCCAGAAAAGGCACATCTGAAAGATGCGCCTATTCTGGCACTTGGCCACTCTCTTCCCACTCCCGTGTAGCGGTGGGATATGGGGTAATGAAGGGTTAATGCCACCTTGCTATTGTAAGGTAACATTAAGCCAGATTAATAATGGAGAGGCGTCAATTATGACACCTATCCATTATTAATCCAATTGTTTGAAGGGGTTAAAAAACACACACACACACGATTAAAAAGTATTTTAATGAAATAAACACACCGGTTGTTTTAATATTTTATTGCTCTCTCAATCCATTTGAAGACCCTCGCTTGGCAAAATAATAAACCCACAAAATACATACCCTCTGATGAACTGTCAGGTCCCACGAGGTAAATCCATCTGAAGGGGTTAAAATATTTTACAGGCAGGAGCCCTGCTAATGCAGCTGTGCTCGTGCCTGTAAGCCCCGGCGAATGAAGGAAATGTAGGTCAATGACCTATAGTTACCTTCAGTCGCGGTGATGCGCCCCCTGGTGGATGTCCTCATATGACCTGGAGCGTGGGAAAAAGTTCCCAGGCTGCAGTTCATGAGGACATCCAGCAGGGGGCGCATCACCGCAACTCAATGTAAGTACAGATCACCCTGATTTCCTTTCAGTACCCGGGGTTTTTACAACCACGAGCGAGTGCTTTAGCGCAGCTCCTGGCTGTAAAATGATTTAACCCCTTCAAATGGATTTACTTTGTGGGACCTGACAGTACATCAGAAGGTATGTATATTGTTGGTTTATTATTTTGCCAAGCGAGGGTGTTCCGGATGGATTGAGAGAGCAATAAAATACTAAAACAACCTGTGTGTTTATTTCATTAAAATACTTTTTAATAACGTGTGTGTGTGTTTTTTAACCCTTTCAGACAATTGGATTAATAATGGATAGGTGTCAGAATTGACGCCTCTCCATTATTAATCTGGCTTAATGTCACCTTACAATAGCAAGGTGGCATTAACCCTTCATTACCCCATATCCCACCGCTACAGGGAGTGGGAAGAGAGTGGCCAAGTGCCAGAATAGGTGCATCTTCCAGATGTGCCTTTTCTGGGGTGGCTGGGGGCAGATGTTTTTAGCCACGGGGGGGCCAATAACCATGGACCCTCTCTAGGCTATTAATATCTGCCGTCAGTCACTGGCTTTACCACTCTGGCGGAGAAAATTGCGCTGGAGCCCACGCCAATTTTTTCCGCCATTTAACCCTTTATTTTAGCTACAGCGCCCAAATTTTGCACATACACACTACTAGCATTAGTAGTGTGGAATATGCAAAAAAAAAGGGGATATGAGATGGTTTACTGTATGTAAACCATGTCTCATATCCTGTCGGGTTGGGGAAGGAGAAATTAAAAGCTGGCAATTGAATTACCGGCTTGTCACTAACACCGCTGCGTATTTCTCGCAAGTCACACTGCTGGTCCGTGTGGAATCCGTATTTTTCTCACCCCCATAGACTTTCATTGGCGTATTATTTGCGCAATACGCTGAAAAACGCAGCATGCTGCGATTTACTACGGCCGTAGAAAGCCGTATAATACTGAACCGTAATATACGGCTGATAGGAGCAGCCCCATTGACAATAATTGTGCCGTTTGTTTGGCGAGTTTTACGGACGTATTTTCTGCGCTCTTACGTCCGTAAAACTCGCTAGTGTGACGCCGGCCTTAGTAGTACCACTCTAGCACTGCAGAAAAAAAAACTGCTTGACGAGTGCTTAAACCCCTTCCCGGCATGTGCAATGCTCTTACTGCTCTCTGGGAGCTGTGCTCCCGCAAGCAGCAGTACTAGTGCAGGGCACCGATTGCATGGCCTCACGCTGAGCACCATATGTGACAGCTGACACCCTGCAGCCACGTCCACAATCAGTGCTAGCACTGACCGTGGTCATTTAACCCCTCTGATGCCGCTGTTAGTAGTGACAGCGGCATCGGGAGCACCTCCCTGCACACTTCCATCAGGACAACGCAATGCGAGCACATTGTCCTGATGGTCTCCTTTCAGACCACCAGCCCCAAGATGGCCACGGGGTCCTTCCGAGTCCTGCAAGGAAGGTGGCTCGTGAGCGCCTTCTCAGATGCTGGCATGCTTTCTTCCCTGCCTGTCAGATCCTGATCTGATACTCTGCAGTGCAGAGTGTCAGATTAGCAATCTGATGTAATACAGTAATACTAGGACAATGAAAAAAGTAAAAAAAAAATATTACAAAGTGTAAAAATATATCCCTAAATAGAGAAAAAAATAAATAAATATTTTTTCAATAAATACATTTATTTATGTAAATTCTAAAAACATGAGTACACAGATTTGTTATCGCCACCTCCATGATGGCCCACTCTATAAAACTGTCCTAATAGTTAACCTCAGTGAACACCATAAAAAAAAAAAAACGAGGCAAAAAACAACGCTTTATCATCATACCGCCGAACAAAAAGTGCAATAAAACGCATTCAAAAAGACGGATGAAAATAAAAATGGTACCACTGAAAACGTCATCTTACCCCGCAGGAAACAAGCTTTGATACAGCTTCATCACCAGAAAAATAAAAAAGTTATAGTTCTCAGAATAAAGCAATGTAAAAAAAAACTATTTTTTCTATAAAATAGTTTTTATTGTATAAAAGCGTAAAAACATAAAAAAGATATAAATGAGGCATCTCTGTAATCGTACTGACCCGAAGAATAAAGTGGTCTTACCAATTTTACCACACACAGAAAGGAATAAAAAATAAAAAAAAATAAAAAAGCAATTCCTGAATTGCTGTTTTTTGATCATTCTGTCTCCCAAAAATCAGAATAGAAAGTGATCAAAAAATGTAATGTGCCCAAAAATGGTACCAATAAAAACGTCAGCTCATCTGGCAAAAAACAAGCCCTCAAATGACTCTGTTGGACGAAACATGAAAAAATTATAGCTCTCAAAATATGGTGATGCAAAAACTAGTTTTCGCAATAAAAAGTGTCTTTTAGTGACAGCAAACAAGCATAAAAACCCAATATAAATTGCTGTAATCTCATCGACCCTAAGAACAAAGTCACCCAATCACTTATACCGCGCAACTATCGGAGTAGAAAATAAATAAAACCAATTCTTTACATGCTCTTGATTTTTTCATTCTGTCTCCAAAAGATTGCAGATTTATCCTGTGCTCTATGTTAAGCACTTACAACGGGGTTTCCATGTAAATCTCTTAAATACATGATTCAGACAGAACCCCCAGTGGAAAATTCTCTATCATGAGGTAGATGGAGGCACTGTGGACACCATAGAACTTGTGATCTGATGGTGTCCGTCTTTTTAGGATTGCACTTTTTAGGATTTGTGCATTTTTAAAAAGGACACCACTGAACAGAGGCCAGACATAGTCCAGAGTAACTCTGTTGCCTCATTATAGTGAATGGATCTCTCGGGGGTTTCATCTGAATCACGTCACTCAGAGATTTAGATGGAAACCCCAAAGTAAATGGTCAGTGTAAAGTGCCAGATAAATGTGATCCCAAACGTTATGTAAAATGTTCCCAATAAAAGCTTCAACTCAATCCACAAAAAAGCAAGTCCCCACTAAGATCAGTGATCTGTTAACGGAAATATAGGGGGTTCCATGTTACTGGTTGTACAAAGGCTCTGGAAAAGCTAAATGGCTTCCCGCTCACCAAAAGAAATTAAGCAAATTCTCCACTCACAAATCCAAATTCCCGTCCCTCCCTTCTGAGCCCCAGTGCCTAAACAACATTTAGCGCCCACATGTTTGCCATTTCTGTAGTGATGAAAGCCCACCTAATTTACAGGTGCGTGTCTCCAGAAGCATGAGCATAATGTACTGATGACTGCAACTTACTGGTCACTACAGTGTACTGATCACTACAACGGCAGTTTGCAATTTTCACTCAGCAACATCCACTGCTGCTTATTTCCAGAAAATACCCATGGAGTCAAAATCATTACTACATCTATAGATAAACTCCCAAAGTATTATAATTTCCACAATGTGGTCACTTGAGGGGATTCTGCTTTTCTAGCACTTATGGACCCTGTATAGTGGTCTGTCCCTCCCAAATCACTCCGTATGGCAAAGTAGTACTGTACAGCAACATATGGGGTATTTCTACATTCAGCAGAAATTATGGGACAAATTCTGGTGTCATTTTTACCCATTTCCTAGTGTGAAAATATAAAATTTGGGGCTAACACACAATCTTGGTGGTAAAAATGTATATTATTTTTTCTTCAATGCCCAATGGTACAAAAGTCTGTGACCTGAGGTGTCAATACAATCACTGTACCCCTAGATGAATTCATTGAGAGGTTTAATTGGTAAAATGGTGTCACTTATGAGGGGTTCTGCTGTTCTAGCACCACAGGGGCTCTGCCAATGTAACATGGCGCCCTCATACAGGTGCAGCAAAATCTGCACTGTAATATGGAGCTGCTTCCCTTCTGAGCTTTGCACTGTGTCTCAAAAGTAGTTTTCGACCACAAATGGGGTATCGGTGAACTCGCAAGAAATTGCACAACAATCTTTGGGATCCATTTTCTCCTTTTGCCCTTGTGAAAATACAATATTTGTAGCTAAAAAATATTTATGTGGGAATTTTTTATTTTTTATTTTCACAGCTTAACGTTATAAACTTCTGTGAAGCACCTGGGGGTTCAAGGTGCTCAGTATGAATCTAGATAAGGTCCCAAATGGGTCTAGTTTCCAAAATAGTGTCACTTGTGGGGGTTTCCACTGTTTAGCTACATCAGGGGCTCTTCAAACTCGACGTGGTGTCCGCTAATTATTCCATCAAATTTTGCATTCAAAAAATCAAATGGCGGTCCTTCCCTTCTAGGCCCTGCCATGCACCCAAACAATAGTATTCCCCACATATGGGGTTTCAGCGTACTCAGGAGAAATTGCACAACATATTCTATGGAGCAATTTCTCTTGTTACCCTTATGAAAATACAAAATTTGGAGCTAAAAAAGATTTATCTGGGAAATTTATTTTTTTATTTTTTATTTTTACGGCTTAACGTTATAAACTTCTATGAAGCACATGTGGGTTCAAGGTGCTCAATACACATCTAGATAAGTTCCCTCAGGGGTCTAGTTTCCACTGTTAAGGCACATCAGCGGCTCTCCAAACATGACATGGTGTCTGCTAATTATGCCATCAAATTTTACATTCAAAAAATGAAATGGCACTCCTTCCCTTCTGAGCTCTGCCATGTGCCCAAGCAGTAGATTTCCCTCACATTTGGGATATCGGTATGCTCAGGAGAAATTGCACAACAAAGTTTATGGTCCATTTTCTCCTGTTACCCTTGAGAGAGTAAAAAAAATTAGGTCTCAAGGAAAATTTTTGTGAAAGAAAACTAAATGATTATTTTTTCCTTCCACATTCCAAAAATTCCTATGAAACACTTGAAGGGGTAATAAACATCTTAAAGCAGCAGAAAAAAAGGCAGCAACACTTACCTTCCCAGGTCTTGGAACAAATGCAATACAGGGTGCAGCAAGCCCATAAAGCAAGTTGTTAGCAACACAGGTGCAAAATACCAGATCAACAGCCACTCATCACCTACCCATTCCTGGAGGGGGTGACTGCCCTGTATTCAATTGCTCAATGAGGGCCCACATAGGGCATTGTTCACACAAGGGTACTGCATAGTGTCTGGTCCAAACACTATGCAGTACCCTGCAGTGCATTTGTTCCAAGACCTGGGCAGGTAAGTGTTGCTGCCTTTTTTTCTGCTGTTTTAAATTGAATTTTTGGAGACCTTGAGTCTTTAGTGGCTTTGTTATTTAGTTTAGCAAACATCTTGAGTGTGATTTTGAGTACTTTGAGTGGTGCAATTTTTAGAATGGTCATTTTGGGGTATCTTCTGTCATATAGGCCCCTGAAAGTCACATCAAATGTGAGATGGTCCCTAAAAAAATGGTTTTGCAAATTTTGTTGTAAAAATGAGAAATCGCTAGACACCTTTTAACCCTTATAACTTCCTAACAAAAAAAATTAAGCTTCCAAAATTGTGCTGATGTAAAGTAGACATGTGGGAAATGTTATATACTAACTATTTTGTGCGATATGACTCTCTAATTTAAGGGCATAGAAATAAAAATTTGGAAAATTGCTAAATTTTCAACATTTTTGCCAAATTTCCATTTTTTTCACAAATGAACTCAAGTCATATCAAAGAAATTTTACCACTATCATAAAGTACTATATGTCACGAGAAAACAGTCTCAGACTTACTGGGATCTGTTGAAGCGTTCCAGAGTAGGGTTGAGTGAAATGGGTCGGCCATTTTCAGAAGTCGCCGACTTTTGGCAAAGTCGGGTTTCATGAAACCCGACCCGACCCCTGTGTGGGGTCGGCCATGAGGTCGGCGATCTTCTGAATCTGGTATCGGAATTCCGATACCGAGTTCCGATATGTTTGCGATATCAGAAATCGGTATCGGAATCCATATTTAAGTGTAAAATATAGAATCAAAATAAAAAATATTGATATACTCACCCTCGGACGCGCCCTGGTACTAACTGGCAGCCTTCCTTCCTAAGAATGAGCGCGTGAATGACCTGCGGTGACGTCGCGGCTTGTGATTGGTCGCCTGAGCGGTCACATGGGCGGCCGCGACCAATCACAAGCCGTGACATCATCTAAGGCCCTTCACGCGCTCATTCTTAGGAAGGAAGGCTGCAGGAAAGAAGCCGAGGGTGAGTATATTCCTATTAGGTATATACTCACCCTTGGACGCGCCCTGCTTCTTTTCCTCTCCTTCAGACCCTGGGAACCATAGTATCCCATTGCACTGCATTGGGTTTCGTGTTTCGGCCGACCCCGACCCTGACTTTTTTATAGGATCGGCCGATTTCACTCGACCCGACTTTTGAGAAAGTCGGGTTTCGTGAAACCCGATCCTATAAAAATAAAAGTCGCTCAACCCTATTCCAGAGTTATGACCTCATAAATTGACAGTGGTCAGAATTGTAAAAAATTGGCCTGGTCAGGAAGGTGAAAACAGGGTTCGATGTGAAGGGGTTAATGTTCTGAAGAAAACTGAGAGACATCTGTGGCTTGTGTTATTAGGTTAAACAAACTTGTGAGATTCCCGATTTGACAAACTAATTGGATGCCCATACCCATTCAGGAGTCCACAACTGGAGAATGATGTTGAGGAACCAACAATGGTAATGATAATAAAGTTCCACCACCTGCTTAGGTCAGAGAAAAGGGACTAACTTGCAAGACTGGAAGTAAATGTATATAATTCTGCATTGCCAATGGAGATAAAAAAGTTTTGAATGCAGTTTCTACTTGTCAGGGCGTATCGAAGTACATGTACTTCTTCATCAGGACAAACCACAATAATAATAATAAGGATAAAGGACTGTAATAGCATGCTGCCCATAAACTGACATTTTCCTTTGACAAGTCAGTAAGGCATGGCTGTCAACGATTCTAGCTGTTTAGTCACCATTGGTGACTCACCAAGCATTATCAGCCAACCTTAAATTACTCAACCGGCTGCATTACAACTCTCAAGGCCTTTCAGCAGCAGTTGGTTTCCCCAATTTACAATTAGCACATCTATCCTCTCATTCCATTCCAGCTTATGCACTCCATTCATTCCATTCCAGTGTAAGCACTTACATCTCTTTAAATATTGATCTTCTTCAACAAAGTTTGTTTCTATGCTGTGAAGAGCACATATACATGAATCACAGTTCAAGGTGTCTTCCCCATTAAAATACAATGAAACCATGTCAGTATATGAGTGACATGGATCCAAATATGATAGCAGATTAATCAATCACATATTGTAGCTTTTCTCAAAATAAATATAAATATATAAACATATACATTTTATTATCCTTCATAAATATAATGAATCAGGTATGAGCACTATATATTTTCTTATGAAATCGGATTGTCAAACTGGCTCATCATTGTTTTTTTTCCTTAACTTTTTGATTGGGAAGGAGTTAAAAAAGCTACAAAGTTGGTAGACCCCATGGGGAATGTAAATCCCAGTAACTACAGAAGTCTTACATTTCATGGCTGCATAAAGGGAGTAGACTGGTCCAAAGACAGTGGAACTTTATTATCCCCATGAATTTTACTGTATGCCGAAAATGAGCACTGGCTTGTAATGAAACAGGCCATAGGACCTATTCATCTGCTCACTAGAATCACAAAGGGAGTTTAAAACCAAAAAGGTGCATGTGTTTCTATAATTAATGGGCTAATAAAACAAAATTCAAAACCCACTGATTGGTTGAATTATAGTATTCAGATTCTGTGTTTAATTCTTAGTGGTTGAGGTTGATAGAGGCCATCTGCTCTGGTGGAGGAACAATAATGAGTAATATGCAGGTATGGGCTGGGCGGTGAATAATTCCATGAGAAATTTCAGGCTGTGCAGATATCAGTGAAGGTCCTGCTAAAGATGTAGGCTGTGTAGTTGACATTTTGATTATGAATCAGAACAGATGGCTGAAGTTTTAATTTTAGAGCAATACAGTTATATTCCTCTGAATGTTAGCATCAAATAAAGGGACTTTTGTACAATTTTATAATTAGTACCTCTTTCTACCTTGTGCTCATTCTTTCACATGCCTGTGTGCTTGTGTGTTAATTTTGTGCACCCCCTGCTCTTAAACTTTCCAAATTATATATAAAGATTATATATAGAAGAACATTATGCTCATTAAATGTTAATAGAAAGGAGTTGGAAACATCAGAGAAAGAAACACAACCATCTTGTACTAAAAAAATATGTTATGTAAAATAATGTATTTTCTACAGAATAGTAATGTTACAAACCTGTTCCGGCATCGGCAACAGGCCCTGCTCCCTTCTACTATAGCCACGTCATTTTGATGTAGTCCACACCAGGTTTTTAAGTAAGCTGTTAAACTCTTTTGACATCATTATCCAAACCCTTTTCAGGCTGAATCAAACAACTATCTGCATTCTGAGAATTTGTAGCTTTGCAATCAGTTACACATGGACTGTGGCTGTGTGTGCTACTTTGCAACCTTAGGTCACTGCGCAGCTGCAGTTCTGTTCACTCGGCGAACCGGAAGTGTATGCTGGCCTGCATTTGCCCCCGGATACCTGCACGCTGCTGCATGCCCACAGGTGATTTTTGTTATAGTTCATTATCTGGTCATATTAAAACAAGCCTCGCTTACTTACTGCACATTTCCCCTGAGGAAGACGCTCTTGTAGCGTCGATACGCGTGGGGCTTCAGTCCCTCCCAGCACGAGCACCTTGCAGTGCATTTTCTCATCCCTACCCGGCACTTCTTTTGAGCCCCAGGTTTCCTGGACTTGTCCTTATCTTTGTGCTCTGGGCTACATGCTTCTGTGTAAGTGCACGGCCGCCTTGGTGTGGTATTCCTTTATTTAGAATGGGGTTATCCTAGTTCCAGGCTCCTGGGCAGTGCTATGCACATTTTGTAAGCACTGATAAGGTTGCACATAAGCTGTAATTTAGGCTCATAGAGGATAGCTGGCAGTGGATGAGCTTGGATATCTGAAATTGTATATATGTGCATTGTTTTGTATTTATTATTATATTTTGTGTGGTGCTCTTTGGCATTTATTTCCATCTGTCTGGGAGGTAGCAGGTGGCTTACTGGCCATATGCTGTTTTTTTGGGTTTTTTAAATGTTTTTAAATGTATGTCTTGTTTTGATATGCCCTGTATTAATAAAGTTGTTTATTTGGATGGTTGATCCCAGTTTTATGCATATCCTTTTTTCTTGGTTTTCTTTGAATGTACTGCTCTATATGCATATGGTTGATCCCTCATTTATTTATAGCTGTGGTGCCCGCTATTTCCTTTGTGTACTAGCTTAGTTTTCCAGTGTAGTCTTTTTTGACTAGTTTTCCTAGCGGTGGCACGCATTTATATAGATTGGAGTAAATCTCTTTGATTGTAATGGATTTAGAGGCCCGTGAGGCTGCTTGGCGTGTTCAGGCATCTGTTTTTGACGGCACGGATGGTGTGTCCACAACGGCTGCAGCAGGGGATGAGGGTTTCTCACAGCTGTGTGGGGACCTCATTCGTTTACATAAGTCCTTGACCAAGGCCTGGTGGAACATGAGAAGTCTTGAGGAATATCAGAAGCTCAGACTTGTACCGCGTGGCCTGCGGGTTCAGATTTTCCCAGCCTGGGAGTTGGATGTGGCTTCCCGAAGTGCTTGGGAGGCAGGCCTGTTTAAATGCTCTTCCATACTAATTGAGATGTTGTTAGAGCATGACCAGGCCTCTATTGTTAGATTGAAGGAGGAAATTAAGCTTAAGGAGCGTAGTTTGGACGCTTTTGATAAGCAGGGGCAGGTTGCTCCCTTTAAAGAGCGCTTAAAAAATACTATTGACTCGTTCGAGAGAGATGTTATAAAAGGGAAGAAGCAAAAATTCCAACGTGATAAAACTGATTTTGATAATCAGAGGGCATATAGATGGACACACCGTGGCAATGCCAGGAGGATGCCCACGTCCATCCCTGAGGAACGGACACAATCTGAACATGTGGATCCTGTCTCAAGTGATGGTTTTTTATCATCCGACATAAGCGACCAAGAAGGCGCCACAGGAGGGGTAGGCGCAAGCCACGCAAGTGGGAGGTCCAAGATACGGAGCAACCAAGCTTGGTCTCCGAACCACAGGAGGTACCCCAGGAGGACCAATCGGAGATATTAGAGCCTGGGATGGAGCAAAATGAGGCTACGGAGTCAGGTAGGTTGCAGATTGTCAATCTGTCCTCCTATCCCTTATCACCCGGGGAGGTATCTGTACTCTCTAAGGGGCTATCTTTTTCGCCTACTAACCCTTTAAATAAATTCGAACTTACCAAAGACCTATATCTTTTTTGTAGGCAGTTGACCTTTAAACTCCTTTATCATAAGCCATCGGTAATAAACACGCTGCCGGACAAGGATAGGCAGACCTTCCGTGACCTCTTGGAGCTTCTGGAGGAGAATGAAAGGGGACCTGGTGAGTTTAAGAGATTTACAGGGCGCATACCCTCACAAGCTACGCCGTCTTTTTCCCTTTTTCCGGTGGTCCAAATTTTTTTTGACACCGTGAGCAAGGATATATGCAATCTTAGATTGAGGAGTGGGGGCTTAAGCAATCTTTCTAGGGAAGAAAGACGCTGTCTTCAACATCTTAAGAAACAGGACTCCTTTGTCATTAAAGAAGCCGACAAAGGGGGGAACGTAGTGATTTGGCCGAAGGAACTCTATGTATGCGAAGCGAAGCGCCAACTCTCTAATCACTTTCATTACCAGGTCCTCCCATCAGACCCAACAGATGTCTTCAAGGGACAATTGGATCGCCTGATCTGCACAGCTTTTGATATGGGGATCATCAATAAGAAGGAGAAGAGTTTTTTGACAACTGATATGCCCAGAGTACCAACTTTCTACATGCTCCCCAAGGTGCATAAGCGCCTGGAAAATCCTCCAGGTAGGCCTATTATATCTGGGATAGGGGGACTCTTTGAAAGACCCTGCACCTACCTGGATTTCTTTTTACAACCTATTGTTTACTCCCTAGGCTCCTACATCAGAGACTCCATGCATCTAATCGAGTTAATCAGCAGTCTTGAAATACCAGTGAACACTTACATTGTAACGCTGGACGTTGAATCCCTTTACACGAGTATTGAACATCACCTGGGGATTGGGGCAGTATCATTTTTTCTTGATCGTGAGACCAGCAGGGACAGGGAGCATGACTCCTTCCTCTTAGACCTTTTGAAATTGGTGCTCGAGAAAAATTACTTTGTCTTTGACCGTACCTATTATAGGCAAGCAGCGGGCACCGCAATGGGCGCGAAATGTGCGCCTGCGTATGCAAATTTGTATATGGGGTGGTGGGAGGAGGAACATGTTTACCAACTTCAGCCCTTTCAAGAATCTGTACTTAAATGGTATAGATTCATAGACGATGTCCTGTTCTTGTGGACTGGTACTCTTGAGGACTGTAATTCTTTCATCGTGCAGCTCAATGACAATCCGTGGGGAATCAAACTGACCTCGAATATCTCCGCTACCTTAGTGGACTTTTTGGATTTGAAAATTTCCATTAGGGACATTGGACTAGTGACGAGCCTGCATCGTAAGAAAACAGCCACAAATAGTCTGCTCCACTATACAAGCGCCCACCCGGCCCATTTGCGGAATAGTATACCGAGGGGCCAATTCCTCAGAGTTAGGAGAAATTGTACCATCTGGTCAGACTTCCAAGAGGAGTCGCAGAAGCTAACAGAGAGGTTCCGGGCCAGGGGGTACCCTCGTAAGGTCATATCCCAGGCATACCAGCATTCCCAGCGGGTACCAAGAGGAGAAATACTCAGGCCCAGGAGCAGGACCCCAGCACAGACTATTAATCTTGTCACCACCTACCACAACCAGTGGAACGATGTGTATACCATCTTAAAGAAAAACTGGGACATCTTGCTGACGGAACCCAAACTCTCACTGTGGCTTTCCGACACCCCTAGGATGGTGGCCAGGAGGTCTCGCAATCTTAGGGATGAGCTTGTGTCAAGTCATTTCAGGCGTACAACTACCAGGACGGGGACCGGCAGCAATCTCTATGGATCTTATCCCTGTGGTAGGTGTAACGTCTGTAGCTATATAATAGCTGACAGTGGGATATCTGTTCCCTGCAGTTCACAGAGGATCCAAGTGCCTTGTTATTTTAATTGCCGTTCTAGGAACCTTGTTTATGCCTTGATTTGTAGCTGTCCGAAGCTGTATGTAGGTTATACCACGCAGGAGTTGAGACGCCGGACTCAACAGCATCTCTCCAGCATCAACACAGCCCGGAAGGAGTCTGAGAGGGGTAAGAAGCTGCCCTCAGTGGCCGCACATTTTTTACATCACCATGGGGGGTCTTCAAGGGGTCTTAGGGTCATGGGTTTGGAGGGGGTCAAAATAGATATTAGGGGTGGTAATGTAGTGCCCGAACTCTTAAGGAAGGAGTCCAAGTGGATTTATAATCTTAATACTCTAGCTCCAGCGGGCATGAATGAGGAACTTTTATATACGGGCTTTTATAAGCAAGCATGAGAAATTGTGCTTTGTTCCTTTTTATCCGCCTCTCTCCCCTTCCCCCTCTCCCCTTTTCCCCTCCCCTTTTTTTTTTTTTTTCCCCTCCCCCCCCCCTCCCCTTCATTAATACTTACCTCTGTCCTTGTATATTCTAGTTCTCATCCCACCGTAGATTTTGCGAGCATCTGCTTAGGCGGAAGATGAAGAAGCATTATGGACCTTTGGACCTGTTGGCCTTTCATCTCTTGGAACGTCGGCTTTGATCATTTGCTTATGGACTGTACATATTTTATTGTATACTTGTGTCCGTCGCCAGATTTTGCCCTATTATTTGGTGCCCCTTGTTAGGGTGTACCTCATTAGTGGCTTATAGTACCTTTGTGATGTGATCATTTTCTCAAGAAAATAAATGGCACGCATGTATGAGGGGATCATCTTATTGAGATTAGTATATCACTATAGTACAATGCTGTTTGTGTCTATGTATTGTCACATTAACTTTGCCTCCTCCTGGTACCAACCTTTAATAGGTATACCACCTCAGTTATATGCACATGTGGATCTGTCGCACCGCTTAGTTGGAGCTATGGGAATGATCCTCAGGTATTCTCAGTATTGGCGTGTGCGTTTCCTTTTGTACTGTATGGGCATCCATTTATGTATTTATTTTTCTTGGGTGCCCCCATTTTTGATGCAAGTTTGTCTCTTATTACCAGACACTAAGGTGGGGGCGCAGTAACTGCTCTTACTCTGAGCGGTCATATGCATCACAACCAATAAGTCGGGATTGTGCTTCCTATCTCTATGACCAACAGGGACAGGGTGAATATTTATTTCGTGTGCCCTAACTTACCTCTCAGGGATGTACGCGGCCCAGCATGTATGGACTTACGCAGCAATATAATTGCACTGCGCGAGTGCCCTTTGGTTTACTTAATTTCAACTTTATTCATTTGCGCAGGCGCTTGTCCTTGAATCGTCTCTGCGTCGCCATTTGTCTGGTAGGATTCCAGCAGCGGGAATATGTGTCTCATTCTGTCAGCCTTGATAATTTGGTAGTATCCTATGTATGTGCTTGGTATTAACTTTTTTCATGCTCCTATTCTCTATTGATCACTGGCCAGTGTTCTCTTTCTGATTCCTTTAGAGCTCTTTTTTCTACCTGCCTGGTCCACACAGGCGGCCTCTTAATTAGTTCAGCATTACCTGTTTCCATGGTTACTCTTGGACTGTGGCTGTGTGTGCTACTTTGCAACCTTAGGTCACTGCGCAGCTGCAGTTCTGTTCACTCGGCGAACCGGAAGTGTATGCTGGCCTGCATTTGCCCCCGGATACCTGCACGCTGCTGCATGCCCACAGGTGATTTTTGTTATAGTTCATTATCTGGTCATATTAAAACAAGCCTTGCTTACTTACTGCACATTTCCCCTGAGGAAGACGCTCTTGTAGCGTCGATACGCGTGGGGCTTCAGTCCCTCCCAGCACGAGCACCTTGCAGTGCATTTTCTCATCCCTACCCGGCACTTCTTTTGAGCCCCAGGTTTCCTGGACTTGTCCTTATCTTTGTGCTCTGGGCTACATGCTTCTGTGTAAGTGCACGGCCGCCTTGGTGTGGTATTCCTTTATTTAGAATGGGGTTATCCTAGTTCCAGGCTCCTGGGCAGTGCTATGCACATTTTGTAAGCACTGATAAGGTTGCACATAAGCTGTAATTTAGGCTCATAGAGGATAGCTGGCAGTGGATGAGCTTGGATATCTGAAATTGTATATATGTGCATTGTTTTGTATTTATTATTATATTTTGTGTGGTGCTCTTTGGCATTTATTTCCATCTGTCTGGGAGGTAGCAGGTGGCTTACTGGCCATATGCTGTTTTTTTGGGTTTTTTAAATGTTTTTAAATGTATGTCTTGTTTTGATATGCCCTGTATTAATAAAGTTGTTTATTTGGATGGTTGATCCCAGTTTTATGCATATCCTTTTTTCTTGGTTTTCTTTGCAGTTACAACATGTACTACAAGAGTTTTGCTTCATTATATCCATTTTTTCAGTTAATTAATCATCTTTTCAGTGAGTTCATGCTTTTTTCATTTACCTGCATTAACCTTGTTCAGCTGTTAACCATTCATCTGCTGTATGCATAAGAAACTCTTCTACTATTCACACGATTATGCTGCTGCAACAGTGTGCAATCTTTATAACGACAAAGATTGTGCGCCTTCGTGCACCTTGCCACAAATCTTACTTCAATCATGGACTAGAGAAACATTTTGGGAGTAAGTTACAGGACAACGTGTCATGAATTAGATGAGCTGTGGCGTCATAGCCTTTTCAACGTTCATCCTAGCTTCTCCATCCCAGCTGCTTCCATTTGGGTGAAGCTGAGAGAAAGCTGTAATGAAAACGTGAAAAGTCTCACTTATGATTTCTGCCATTAAACACTTATCAAAGTGTTTTACGACACAAATCTGGTAAAAACACTTTGATGAATCAGAGCCTTAGTGTTTTTTAGCTCTATTCTAGAATGACACTTGCCCTCTGTCCTACTGATTTATGTACAATTGCAGCTGCTAGTAAAAGACAAAATGATAACTTTCAATGATTCTATCCTTGTAGGTGCTCTGTTTAATTGAATTGTTGCTTTCTGGTATTTATACAAATGATCCAATTATAAATAGAAGGCAATCGGTATAAAACGGTTTATTGCTATCGCAAAAGCTGAGCTGATCTGCCATACAGTTTTTACAGATAATAAATCTATTGAAGCTTTGCTCACATCATTGCAAACCCATAGTGGGTTTTATAGATAATCTGTTGCACAAAATAACAGGTAAAACAGCTGAGAGTTTTGCCGTGGATTGGTTACAATATTTGGTCTCCATCTTTGACCACGTCCTGCAGATCGACTATAAACTGCAAGAAGGTGATTACTCCAGGATTAGTGTACTGGGGACTGTGTCATGGTTCTCAATGGCAAGAGAACGTAGTAAAGCATACAAAAAGGACTAGCTCTTGGAAGATGGGAGCTCGAGCTGACTGTGAGCTAAACCTACCGCACAAATAACAGTGGCCGGGTAGCGTGCCTACGTTTTATCCCTAGATGCCCAGCGCCAGCCGGAGAACTGACTGACCCTAGCAGAGGAAAATACAGCCCTGGCTTACCTCTAGAGAAATTTTCCCCAAAAGGCAGACAGTAGCCCCCACATATATTGTCGGTGATTTCAGAGGAAATTGACATACGAAGTATGAAGATAGGTTTAGCAAATTGAGGTCCGCTTACTAGATAGTAGGAAGACAGAAAAGGGAACTTCACAGTCAGCTGAAAACCCTTTCAAAACACCATCCTGAAATTACTTTAAGACTCTAATATCAACTCATGACACCAGAGTGGCAATTTCAGCTCACAAGAGCTTCCAGCCTCAGAAATAAACAATCACAGAGAACTGGAACAAAAATGCAAAACAAACTTAGGGCTACAAGTCCAACTTAGCTGATAGTAGTCTAGGAGCAGGAACATGCAACAGAAAGACTTCTGGTAACATTGTTGGCCGGCATAGAAATGACTGAGGAGCAAGGTTAAATAGAAAACTCCCACATCCTGATGGAAACAGGTGAACAGAGGAGATGAAGCACACAAGTTCAGTACCACCAGTGACCACCGGGGGAGCCCAGAAACCAAATTCACAACAGTACCCCCCCCTCAAGGAGGGGGCACCGAACCCTCACCAGAACCACCAGGGCGATCAGGATGAGCCCTATGAAAGGCACGGACCAAATCGGAGGCATGAACATCAGAGGCTGTCACCCAAGAATTATCCTCCTGACCGTAGCCCTTCCACTTGACCAGATACTGAAGTCTCCGTCTGGAAACACGGGAGTCCAAGATCTTCTCGACAACGTACTCCAACTCACCCTCAACCAACACCGGAGCAGGAGGCTCAACGGAAGGCACAACCGGTACCTCATACCTGCGCAACAATGACCGATGGGAGACATTATGAATAGAAAAAGATGCAGGGAGGTCCAAACGAAAGGACACAGGGTTAAGAATCTCCAATATCTTGTACGGGCCGATGAACCGAGGCTTAAACTTAGGAGAAGAAACCTTCATAGGGACAAAACGAGAAGACAACCACACCAAGTCCCCAACACAAAGACGAGGACCAACACGACGACGGCGGTTGGCAAAATGCTGAGTCTTCTCCTGGGACAACTTCAAATTGTCCACCACATGCCCCCAAATCTGATGCAACCTCTCCACTACAGCATCCACTCCAGGACAATCCGAAGACTCCACCTGACCGGAAGAGAAACGAGGATGAAACCCCGAATTACAGAAGAAAGGAGAAACCAAGGTGGCAGAACTAGCCCGATTATTGAGGGCAAACTCCGCCAAGGGCAAAAAGGCAACCCAATCATCCTGATCCGCAGACACAAAACACCTCAAATAAGTCTCCAAGGTCTGATTAGTTCGCTCGGTCTGGCCATTAGTCTGAGGATGGAAAGCAGACGAAAAAGACAAATCAATGCCCATCCTAGCACAGAACGCTCGCCAAAATCTAGACACGAATTGGGTTCCCCTGTCAGAAACGATATTCTCCGGAATACCATGCAAGCGAACCACATTTTGAAAAAGCAGAGGAACCAGCTCGGATGAGGAAGGCAATTTAGGCAAGGGGACCAAATGGACCATCTTAGAGAAACGGTCACACACCACCCAGATGACAGACATCTTCTGAGAAACAGGGAGATCAGAAATAAAATCCATGGAGATGTGAGTCCAAGGCCTCTTCGGAATAGGCAAAGATAACAACAATCCACTAGCCCGAGAACAACAAGGCTTGGCCTGAGCACAAACATCACAAGACTGCACAAAACCTCGCACATCTCGCGACAGGGAAGGCCACCAGAAGGACCTAGCCACCAAATCCCTGGTACCAAAGATTCCAGGATGACCAGCTAACGCAGAAGAATGGACCTCCGAGATGACTCTACTGGTCCAATCATCAGGAACAAACATTCTACCAGGCGGGCAACGATCAGGTCTATCCGCCTGAAACTCCTGCAAGACCCGTCGCAAGTCTGGGGAAACAGCAGATAATATCACTCCATCCTTAAGGATACCTGTAGGTTCAGAATTACCAGGGGAATCAGGCTCAAAACTCCTAGAAAGGGCATCCGCCTTCACATTTTTAGAACCCGGAAGGTAAGAAACCACAAAATTAAACCGAGAGAAAAATAACGACCAGCGCGCCTGTCTAGGATTCAGGCGCCTGGCAGACTCAAGATAAATCAAATTCTTGTGGTCGGTCAATACCACCACCTGATGTGTAGCCCCCTCAAGCAAATGACGCCACTCCTCAAAAGCCCACTTCATAGCCAAGAGCTCCCGATTACCAATATCATAATTTCGCTCAGCGGGCGAAAATTTACGAGAAAAGAACGCGCAAGGTCTCATCACGGAGCAGTCGGAACTTCTCTGCGACAAAACCGCCCCAGCTCCGATTTCTGAAGCGTCGACCTCAACCTGAAAAGGAAGAGAAACATCAGGCTGACGCAATACAGGGGCGGAAGAAAAGCGGCGCTTAAGCTCCCGAAAGGCCTCCACAGCAGCAGGGGACCAATCAGCAACATCAGCACCCTTCTTAGTCAAATCAGTCAACGGTTTAGCAACATCAGAAAAACCAGTTATAAATCGACGATAAAAATTAGCAAAGCCCAAAAACTTCTGAAGGCTCTTAAGAGAAGAGGGCTGCGTCCAATCACAAATAGCCTGAACCTTGACAGGGTCCATCTCAATGGAAGAGGGGGAAAAAATGTACCCCAAAAACGAAATCTTTTGAACCCCAAAAACGCACTTAGAACCCTTTACACACAAGGAATTAGAGCGCAAAACCTGAAAAACCCTCCTGACCTGTTGGACATGAGAGTCCCAGTCATCCGAAAAAATCAAAATATCATCCAGATACACAATCATAAATTTATCCAAATATTCACGGAAAATGTCATGCATAAAAGACTGAAAGACTGAAGGGGCATTTGAAAGACCAAAAAGCATTACTAAATACTCAAAATGGCCCTCAGGCGTATTAAATGCGGTTTTCCACTCATCCCCCTGCTTAATTCGCACTAAATTATACGCCCCATGAAGATCAATCTTAGAGAACCACTTGGCCCCCTTTATTCGAGCAAACAAATCAGTCAGCAGTGGCAAAGGATACTGATATTTAACCGTGATTTTGTTCAAAAGCCGATAATCAATACACGGCCTCAAAGAGCCATCTTTTTTAGATACAAAGAAAAAACCGGCTCCTAAGGGAGATGACGAAGGACGAATATATCCCTTTTCCAAGGACTCCTTAATATATTCCCGCATAGCAGCATGTTCAGGCACAGATAGATTAAATAAACGACCCTTTGGAAACGTACTGCCCGGAATCAGATCTATAGTACAATCGCAATCTCTGTGCGGAGGTAGTGAACCAAGTTTAGGCTCCTCAAAAACGTCACGATAATCAGATAAAAATTCCGGAATCTCAGAGGGAATAGATGACGAAATGGAAACCAAAGGTACGTCCCCATGAGTCCCCTGACATCCCCAGCTTAACACAGACATTGCTTTCCAGTCGAGGACTGGGTTATGAGATTGCAGCCATGGCAATCCAAGCACCAACACATCATGTAGATTATACAACACAAGGAAGCGAATAATCTCCTGGTGATCCGGATTAATACGCATAGTTACTTGTGTCCAGTATTGTGGTTTATTACTAGCCAATGGCGTGGAGTCAATACCCTTCAGAGGTATGGGAACTTCCAGAGGCTCTAAATTAAACCCACAGCGTTTGGCAAAGGACCAATCCATAAGACTCAAAGCGGCGCCAGAGTCGACATAGGCGTCCGCGGTAATAGACGATAAAGAGCAAATCAGGGTCACAGATAGAATAAACTTAGACTGTAAAGTGCCAATTGAAACAGACTTATCAACCTTCCTAGTACGTTTAGAGCATGCTGATATAACATGAGTTGAATCACCACAATAGAAGCACAACCCATTTTTTCGCCTAAAATTCTGTCGTTCGCTTCTAGACAGAATTCTATCACATTGCATAATCTCTGGCACCTTCTCAGTAGACACCGCCAAATGGTGCACAGGTTTGCGCTCCCGCAAACGCCGATCAATCTGAATAGCCATTGTCATGGACTCATTCAGACCTGTAGGCACAGGGAACCCCACCATAACATCTTTAATGGCATCAGAGAGACCCTCTCTGAAATTCGCCGCCAGGGCGCACTCATTCCACTGAGTAAGCACAGACCACTTACGAAATTTTTGGCAGTATATTTCAGCCTCATCTTGCCCTTGAGACAGGGCCATCAAGGCTTTTTCAGTCTGAATCTCTAAATGAGGTTCCTCATAAAGCAACCCCAAAGCCAGGAAAAACGCATCCATATTGAGCAACGCAGGATCCCCTGGTGCCAAAGCAAATGCCCAATCCTGAGGGTCGCCCCGGAGCAAGGAAATTACAATCCTGACCTGCTGTGCAGGATCTCCAGCGGAGCGAGATCTCAGAGACAAAAATAATTTACAATTATGTTTGAAATTCTGGAAGCGAGATCTATCCCCGGAGAAAAATTCAGGTAAAGGAATTCTAGGTTCAGATATAGGAGCATGAATTACAAAATCCTGTAAACTTTGAACCTTCATAGCGAGATTATTCAAACCTGTAGCTAAACTCTGCGGATCCATTTTAATCAGGTGAAATCAGAACCATTCAAGGATTAGAAGGAGAGAGAGACGAAGGCTGCAGTAAGCAGAGGTGCTAGTGAATCAACTAATGAGCAAACTCAGGAAAAAAAATAAATAAATAAATTCTCTGCAGACTTCTTTTCTCTCCTTTCTTCTGCCAATTATTTTAACCCTCGGCCGGCCAAACTGTCATGGTTCTCAATGGCAAGAGAACGTAGTAAAGCATACAAAAAGGACTAGCTCTTGGAAGATGGGAGCTCGAGCTGACTGTGAGCTAAACCTACCGCACAAATAACAGTGGCCGGGTAGCGTGCCTACGTTTTATCCCTAGACGCCCAGCGCCAGCCGGAGAACTGACTGACCCTAGCAGAGGAAAATACAGCCCTGGCTTACCTCTAGAGAAATTTTCCCCAAAAGGCAGACAGTAGCCCCCACATATATTGTCGGTGATTTCAGAGGAAATTGACATACGAAGTATGAAGATAGGTTTAGCAAATTGAGGTCCGCTTACTAGATAGTAGGAAGACAGAAAAGGGAACTTCACAGTCAGCTGAAAACCCTTTCAAAACACCATCCTGAAATTACTTTAAGACTCTAATATCAACTCATGACACCAGAGTGGCAATTTCAGCTCACAAGAGCTTCCAGCCTCAGAAATAAACAATCACAGAGAACTGGAACAAAAATGCAAAACAAACTTAGGGCTACAAGTCCAACTTAGCTGATAGTAGTCTAGGAGCAGGAACATGCAACAGAAAGACTTCTGGTAACGTTGTTGGCTGGCATAGAAATGACTGAGGAGCAAGGTTAAATAGAAAACTCCCACATCCTGATGGAAACAGGTGAACAGAGGAGATGAAGCACACAAGTTCAGTACCACCAGTGACCACCGGGGGAGCCCAGAAACCAAATTCACAACAGGACTGCCTCCTGCGAAGTCTAGAGTCCTGTAGAAATTTTAATGGGTGATTGAAAGTGATCCGTTGGACTCACTGTTTTGTTTAGCTGCTTCCTACACCTTGCTGATGAACGTAACAATTAGGCCAGGGTCACACTAGCATATGGCATCTGATGCGAGAGCATCAGCAGCGATATGCTAATGACCCTCGGCTCCTGCTCTGCTGAGACCAGGAGCTGAGTGTCATGCTACTGTGGTCCGATCCTCCCACACAGAGAGAATCTCAGCACAGGTGCGGAGGAGGCGGAGAAAGTAATTTCTCCATCTCCACCACTGCCGGCATTGGCGTATATCGCACCGCACTCTGATAAATATCTGAGTGATGTGCATTGTCACTCGCACCCTTAGTCTTATATGGGTGCCAGTGATCGAGACTCCCATGCCGATTCAGCATGAGAAAATAATGGCAGATGTGATCTGCCCCATAAATTAACACTGGTCCGAGTGCTATGCGATGTTTTCTCACATAGCACTCGTCTGTATTCTACGCTAGTGTGACCCCGGCCTTATACAGAGAATCTCATGGATATTTTTATAGAACCATTTTTGTTGCCAGCAAAGTGGAATCTCCCCCAAGCCAAGGTGATGCATCATTTTTGCCTAACACCAGTTCTCAAAGGTGTCGTGCACTAGGCAGCAATGTCTAAATGTCTACATTGAAATAAACTGCTTTATAAGTGGCATTTACAGTAATCAGTAATACTGATCAATATTAATCTTTTTTAACAGAATTACTTTTGATTTTCAGTGGAAATTTAGAAACGATTACAATGATTGGTTAATGTACAATAGGATTTTGGATAGGAACATCATGAGTTTAGAATGTGAAGAGAATCCAGACTGTTGTGAATTCTGCTCTTGGGCTCCCTCCGGTGGTTGTAAGTGGTAGCGCTGCTGTCTCTGAATCGCAGCATTTATCAGGTGTGTTCACTTTTTGCAATCTTGACTGGGCTATTTAGTCTTGCTTCACCCTTTAGTCAGTGCCAGTTGTCCATTGTTCCTGGAGGATTCACATCCCTGCCTGGTCTCTTCTGCTTTGCAGTTTATTTCAACAAAGATAAGTTCTGGCCTTGATTTTGCTGTCCACATGCTGTGGCCTTATTGTTCAGTTCTTTTCTATGTTTTGTCTTGTCCAGCTTGGTCTGTATAAGGATTTGTTTAGCCAAGCTGGTATCTCTGGAAAATGCAGATATACCCTCCATATCTTTAGTTAGCTGTGGAGATTTTATATTTTCTGTGGTGGATATTTTCTAGTATTTTAATACTGACCGCATAGTACTCTGTCCTATCCTTTCTATTTAGCTAGAAGTGGCCTCCTTTGCTAAATTCTCATTTCAGTCTGTGTATGTTTTTTCCCTCTCCCCTCACAGTCAATATTTGTGGGGGGCTGCCTATCCTTTGGGGATTTTCTCTGAGGCAAGATAGTTTTCCCTTTTCTGTCTCTAGGAGTAATTAGTCCTCTGGCTGTGTCGAGATGTCTAGGTAGCGCTAGGCACATTCCACGGCTACTTCTAGTTGCGGTGTTAAGTTCAGGGTCTGCGGTCAGTACAGGTACCACCTTCTCCAGAGTACGTCTCATGCTGCTCTTAGGCCACCAGATCATAACACCAGACTCCTTACTAAAGGCGGTGCTGTTGGCACATAGGTGCATTTTGACAGTTTTTGGGATGGGGTATATCAATTATAGATACTACAAATAAACCACTTACTCTATTGCTTTGTACTGTTTGTCTTTTATAACTGAGAATCCTACTGGGCATACTTTACCATGAGTCAAAGCTGTAATATACAGTGGGTGCGCAAGACCCCTTTACATTTTTTACGCTTTGTTTCATTGCAGCCATTTGGTAAACTCAAAGAAGTTCATTTTTTTTTCATTAATGTACACTCTGCACCCTATCTTGACTGAAAAAACAGAAATGTAGTAATTTTTGCAAATTTAATAAAAAAGAAAAACTGAAATATCACATGGTCATAAGTATTCAGACCCTTTGCTCAGACACTCATATTTAAGTCACATGCTGTCCATTTCCTGTGATCCTCCTTAAAATGGTTCTACTCCTTCATTGGAGTCCACCTGTGTTTAATTAACAGATAGGAATTGATTTGGAAAGGCGCTCACTAGGGTTGAGCGAAACGGGTCGATCATTTTCAAAAGTCGCCGACTTTTGGCTAAGTCGGCGTCTCATGAAACCCGATCCGACCCCTGTGCTTGTCGGCCATGCGGTACGCGACTTTCGCGCCAAAGTCGCGTTTCAATGACGCGAAAAGCGCCATTTCTCAGCCAATGAAGGTGAACGCAGAGTGTGGGCAGCGTGATGACATAGATCCTGGTCCCCACCATCTTAGAGAAGGGCATTGCAGTGATTGGCTTGCTGTCTGCGGCGTCACAGGGGCTATAAAGGGGCGTTCCCGCCGACCGCCATCTTACTGCTGCTGATCTGAGCTTAGGGAGAGGTTGCTGCCGCTTCGTCAGAAGCAGGGAGAGCGTTAGGCAGGGTCCACTAACCACCAAACCGCTTGTGCTGCAGCGATTTCCACTGTCCAACACCACCTTCGGTGTGCAGGGACTGTGGAAGCTATTTTTTTTTTTTTTTCCCCTCAGCGCTGTAGCTCATTGGGCTGCCCTAGAAGGCTCCGTGATAGCTGTATTGCTGTGTGTACGCCACTGTGGAAACCAACTGCTTTTTTCAAAGCACATATCCTCTTGTTCCTTCCTTTCTGCACAGCTATCTTTTTTGTTTGTCCACACTTTTTATTTAATTTGTGCATCAGTCCACTCCTATTGCTGCCTGCCATACCTGGCTTACATTACTGCAGGGAGATAGTAATTGTAGGACAGTTTTTTTTTTTTTTTTTTTTTTTTTTTGTGGGAGATTAAGATTGGCATTTCTGCTACAGTGCCATCCCTGTGTGTGCCATCTCTCACTGAGTGGGCCATAGAAAGCCTATTTATTTTTTCCGTGATTTGTGTTCTAAAATCTACCTCAACACAAAAACACTACATCAATCAGTGGGAGAAAAATATTGGCCTCAGTCAGGGCTTGTGTGCCACTGCTGTGTGTGCTATCTCTCATTCAGTGGGCTATAGCAAGCCTATTTTTTTTTTTTTTTTTTAATATTATTTGGTTTCTAAAGTCTCCCTGAAAAAAAAAAAAAACCTAAAAAAACAGTGGGAGAGTAATATTGCCCTTTCAGCTTGTGTGCCAGTCTTGACTCCTGGGTGTGCCACCTCTCTCCCTCTCATTCAGTGGGCCATAGAAAGCCTATTTATTTTTTTTAAAAAATATTATTGGGTTTCTAAAGTCTCCCTGAAAAAACAAAAAATACATAAAAAAACAGTGGGAGAGTAATATTGCCCTTTCAGCTTGTGTGCCAGTCTTGACTCCTGGGTGTGCCACCTCTCTCCCTTTCATTCAGTGGGCCATAGAAAGCCTATTTATTTTTTCCGTGATTTGTGTTCTAAATTCTACCTCAACACAAAAACACTACATCAATCAGTGGGAGAAAAATATTGGCCTCAGTCAGGGCTTGTGTGCCACTGCTGTGTGTGCTATCTCTCATTCAGTGGGCTATAGCAAGCCTATTTTTTTTTTTTTTTTTTTTTTTTTAATATTATTTGGTTTCTAAAGTCTCCCTGAAAAAAAAAAAAAAACCTAAAAAAACAGTGGGAGAGTAATATTGCCCTTTCAGCTTGTGTGCCAGTCTTGACTCCTGGGTGTGCCACCTCTCTCCCTCTCATTCAGTGGGCCATAGAAAGCCTATTTATTTTTTTTTTTTAATATTATTTGGTTTCTAATTCTCCCTGAAAAAAAAAAAAAAAAACCTAAAAAAACAGTGGGAGAATAATATTGCCCTTTCAGCTTGTGTGCCAGTCTTGACTCCTGGGTGTGCCACCTCTCTCCCTCTCATTCAGCGGGCCATAGAAAGCCTATTTATTTTTTTTTAAAAATATTATTGGGTTTCTAAAGTCTCCCTGAAAAAACAAAAAATACATAAAAAAACAGTGGGAGAGTAATATTGCCCTTTCAGCTTGTGTGCCAGTCTTGACTCCTGGGTGTGCCACCTCTCTCCCTTTCATTCAGTGGGCCATAGAAAGCCTATTTATTTTTTTTTTTAAATATTATTGGGTTTCTAAAGTCTCCCTGAAAAAAAAAAAAAAACCTAAAAAAACAGTGGGAGAGTAATATTGCCCTTTCAGCTTGTGTGCCAGTCTTGACTCCTGGGTGTGCCACCTCTCTCCCTCTCATTCAGTGGGCCATAGAAAGCCTATTTATTTTTTTTTTAAAATATTATTGGGTTTCTAAAGTCTCCCTGAAAAAAAAAAAAAAAACCTAAAAAAACAGTGGGAGAGTAATATTGCCCTTTCAGCTTGTGTGCCAGTCTTGACTCCTGGGTGTGCCACCTCTCTCCCTCTCATTCAGTGGGCCATAGAAAGCCTATTTATTTTTTTTTTTAAATATTATTGGGTTTCTAAAGTCTCCCTGAAAAAAAAAAAAACCTAAAAAAACAGTGGGAGAGTAATATTGCCCTTTCAGCTTGTGTGCCAGTCTTGACTCCTGGGTGTGCCACCTCTCTCCCTCTCATTCAGTGGGCCATAGAAAGCCTATTTATTTTTTTAAAAAAATATTATTGGGTTTCTAAAGTCTCCCTGAAAAAACAAAAAATACATAAAAAAACAGTGGGAGAGTAATATTGCCCTTTCAGCTTGTGTGCCAGTCTTGACTCCTGGGTGTGCCACCTCTCTCCCTTTCATTCAGTGGGCCATAGAAAGCCTATTTATTTTTTTTTTTAAATATTATTGGGTTTCTAAAGTCTCCCTGAAAAAAAAAAAAAAACCTAAAAAAACAGTGGGAGAGTAATATTGCCCTTTCAGCTTGTGTGCCAGTCTTGACTCCTGGGTGTGCCACCTCTCTCCCTCTCATTCAGTGGGCCATAGAAAGCCTATTTATTTTTTTTTTTAAATATTATTGGGTTTCTAAAGTCTCCCTGAAAAAAAAAAAAAAAACCTAAAAAAACAGTGGGAGAGTAATATTGCCCTTTCAGCTTGTGTGCCAGTCTTGACTCCTGGGTGTGCCACCTCTCTCCCTCTCATTCAGTGGGCCATAGAAAGCCTATTTATTTTTTTTTTTAAATATTATTGGGTTTCTAAAGTCTCCCTGAAAAAACAAAAAATACATAAAAAAACAGTGGGAGAGTAATATTGCCCTTTCAGCTTGTGTGCCAGTCTTGACTCCTGGGTGTGCCACCTCTCTCCCTTTCATTCAGTGGGCCATAGAAAGCCTATTTATTTTTTCCGTGATTTGTGTTCTAAATTCTACCTCAACACAAAAACACTACATCAATCAGTGGGAGAAAAATATTGGCCTCAGTCAGGGCTTGTGTGCCACTGCTGTGTGTGCTATCTCTCATTCAGTGGGCTATAGCAAGCCTATTTTTTTTTTTTTTTTTTTTTTTTTTAATATTATTTGGTTTCTAAAGTCTCCCTGAAAAAAAAAAAAAAACCTAAAAAAACAGTGGGAGAGTAATATTGCCCTTTCAGCTTGTGTGCCAGTCTTGACTCCTGGGTGTGCCACCTCTCTCCCTCTCATTCAGTGGGCCATAGAAAGCCTATTTATTTTTTTTTTTAAATATTATTGGGTTTCTAAAGTCTCCCTGAAAAAACAAAAAATACATAAAAAAACAGTGGGAGAGTAATATTGCCCTTTCAGCTTGTGTGCCAGTCTTGACTCCTGGGTGTGCCACCTCTCTCCCTTTCATTCAGTGGGCCATAGAAAGCCTATTTATTTTTTTTTTAAAATATTATTGGGTTTCTAAAGTCTCCCTGAAAAAAAAAAAAAAACCTAAAAAAACAGTGGGAGAGTAATATTGCCCTTTCAGCTTGTGTGCCAGTCTTGACTCCTGGGTGTGCCACCTCTCTCCCTCTCATTCAGTGGGCCATAGAAAGCCTATTTATTTTTTTTTTAAAATATTATTGGGTTTCTAAAGTCTCCCTGAAAAAAAAAAAAAAAACCTAAAAAAACAGTGGGAGAGTAATATTGCCCTTTCAGCTTGTGTGCCAGTCTTGACTCCTGGGTGTGCCACCTCTCTCCCTCTCATTCAGTGGGCCATAGAAAGCCTATTTATTTTTTTTTTTAAATATTATTGGGTTTCTAAAGTCTCCCTGAAAAAACAAAAAATACATAAAAAAACAGTGGGAGAGTAATATTGCCCTTTCAGCTTGTGTGCCAGTCTTGACTCCTGGGTGTGCCACCTCTCTCCCTTTCATTCAGTGGGCCATAGAAAGCCTATTTATTTTTTCCGTGATTTGTGTTCTAAATTCTACCTCAACACAAAAACACTACATCAATCAGTGGGAGAAAAATATTGGCCTCAGTCAGGGCTTGTGTGCCACTGCTGTGTGTGCTATCTCTCATTCAGTGGGCTATAGCAAGCCTATTTTTTTTTTTTTTTTTTTTTTATATTATTTGGTTTCTAAAGTCTCCCTGAAAAAAAAAAAAAAACCTAAAAAAACAGTGGGAGAGTAATATTGCCCTTTCAGCTTGTGTGCCAGTCTTGACTCCTGGGTGTGCCACCTCTCTCCCTCTCATTCAGTGGGCCATAGAAAGCCTATTTATTTTTTTTTTTAAATATTATTGGGTTTCTAAAGTCTCCCTGAAAAAAAAAAAAATACATAAAAAAACAGTGGGAGAGTAATATTGCCCTTTCAGCTTGTGTGCCAGTCTTGACTCCTGGGTGTGCCACCTCTCTCCCTTTCATTCAGTGGGCCATAGAAAGCCTATTTATTTTTTTTTTAAAATATTATTGGGTTTCTAAAGTCTCCCTGAAAAAAAAAAAAAAACCTAAAAAAACAGTGGGAGAGTAATATTGCCCTTTCAGCTTGTGTGCCAGTCTTGACTCCTGGGTGTGCCACCTCTCTCCCTCTCATTCAGTGGGCCATAGAAAGCCTATTTATTTTTTTTTTAAAATATTATTGGGTTTCTAAAGTCTCCCTGAAAAAACAAAAAATACATAAAAAAACAGTGGGAGAGTAATATTGCCCTCTCAGCTTGTGTGCCAGTCTTGACTCCTGGGTGTGCCACCTCTCTCTCTCTAATTGTGGGCCATAGAAAGCCTTTTTTTTTTTTTTTTTTAATATTATTTGGTTTCTAAAGTCTCCCTGAGAAAAAAAAAAAAATAAATTAGGTGGGAGATTAATATTGACATTAGTGCTTGAGTGACAGTCCTGCGTGTGTGTCATCTCTGTGATTTTGTGCCACAGAAAACAGAGTGTGTAACATTGTGCCTGATTTTCCTTGTGGTCTCACCAACCTGTTAAGGGATATTGAAATCATACTGAAGTTATAGCTCACCGTGTAAGTTGTTTGACAGCAACAAATAAAGTTACTTTGGTTAAGATTTTAAAACAATGAGGAAGTCTGGTGCAAGAGGTCGTCGTGGGCGTTCATTGTCAGCTGGTAATGATGGTAGTGGTAGAGGAGCATCAGGTGGTCGTGGGGATAAAAATATTCCACCTAAGTCTGGAGCTGTGGAGCCAGTTTCGTCGTCAGGCTACACAAGGCCTCGAACGCTCTCTTTTCTGGGAGTAGGAAAACCGCTTTTAAAGGCGGAGCAGCAACAGCAAGTTTTGGCTTACATTGCAGACTCAGCCTCTAGCTCTTTTGCCTCCTCTTCCGAAACTGGTAAATGTAAAAGCAGCGCGTCGCTTGTGGATGTTCACGGTCAGGGACAAGTCGCTTCCTTGTCCTCCTCAGCAAAAACTACAACAAGAGAGAAGGATGCAGCAGGCGACACAACGGGTCACTCCATGGAGCTCTTTACACATACCGTCCCTGGCTTAGAAAGTGAAACATTTAACAGGCCATGCCCATTACAAGTATATTCTGACATGGAGTGCACTGATGCACAGCCACAGCCAGAGTACTATGCTGCTCCTTTGACTCAGACCACCACATTGCCCTCTCAGGGTACAGATCCACAATCAGACCCTGATGAGACTATGTTGCCCCGCCACGAACGCTATACCACCGACCGACACAGTGACACAGACGAAGTTGCACACGAGCTCGAAGAGGAGGTAATAGATGACCCAGTTATTGACCCCGATTGGCAGCCATTGGGGGAACAGGGTGCAGGCGGCAGTAGTTCAGAAGCGGAGGTGGAGGAGGGGCCGCAGCAGGCATCAACATCGCAACAGGTTACATCTGCCGGGCCCGTATCTGGCCCAAAACGCGTGTCAAAGCCAAAACCTGTTGGAGCACAGCGTTGCCATCCGGTTAAAGCTCAGTCTGCAATCCCTGAAAAGGGATCCGAGTCTAGGAAGAGTGCAGTCTGGCATTTTTTTAAACAACATCCAACTGATCAGCGCAAAGTCATCTGTCAAAAATGTTCAACTAGCTTAAGCAGAGGTCAGAATCTGAAAAGTCTAAATACTAGTTGCATGCATAGACACTTAACCACCATGCATTTTCAAGCCTGGACTAACTACCAAACGTCCCTCAAGGTTGTAGCACCCTCGGCCAATGAAGCTAGTCAGCAACGCAACATCCCTTCCGTCACTGTAAGGCCACCATTTTCCGCACCACAGGCAGTATCTGTGCAGGTTTCTTTGCCAGCCAAAAGCAGTCAGGGTCAGGGAATCACCAGTTTTGTAGGAGGAAATATTGCATCTAGGGCACCGGCGGAAACAATACCGTCTCCAACCGTCTCTCAGTCTGCCATGTACACCGGCACACCCGAAAGTTCCACGATCTCCAGCTCTCCAGTCCAGCTCACCCTACATGAGACTCTGGTTAGAAAAAGGAAGTACTTATCCTCGCATCCGCGTACACAGGGTTTTAACGCCCACATAGCTAGACTAATCTCGTTAGAGATGATGCCCTACCGGTTAGTTGAAAGCGAAGCTTTCAAAGCCCTGATGGAGTACGCTGAACCACGATACGAGCTACCCAGTCGACACTTTTTTTCCAGAAAAGCCATCCCAGCCCTGCACCAGCATGTTAAACAGCGCATCGTCCATGCACTCAGGCAATCTGTGAGTACAAAGGTGCACCTGACTACAGATGCATGGACCAGTAGGCATGGCCAGGGACGTTATGTGTCCATCACGGCACACTGGGTGAATGTGGTGGATGCAGGGTCCACAGGCGACATCAATTTAGGGACAGTTGTGCCTAGCCCACGGTCTAGGAAACAGTTGGCTGTAGGCGTTCGCACCCCCTCCTCCTCCTCCTCCTCGTCCTCCTGCAGAAGCTACAGCTCTTCCACAGAACGCAGTCTGCCAACCACTCCATCGGCAGATGACACTGTTGCACACCAGTTGTCCCATTATGGGCCAGCTACTGCCAAGCGTCAGCAGGCTGTATTGGCTATGAAGTGCTTGGGCGACAATAGACACACCGCGGAAGTTCTGTCCGAGTTCTTGCAACAAGAAACGCAGTCGTGGCTGGGCACAGTAGATCTTGAGGCAGGCAAGGTAGTGAGTGATAACGGAAGGAATTTCATGGCTGCCATCTCCCTTTCCCAACTGAAACACATTCCTTGCCTGGCTCACACCTTAAACCTGGTGGTGCAGTGCTTATTGAAAACTTATCCTGGGTTCTCCGACCTGCTCCTCAAAGTGCGTGCACTTTGCTCACATATCCGACGTTCGCCTGTACACGCCAGCCGTATGCAGACCTATCAGCGGTCTTTGAACCTTCCCCAGCATCGCCTAATCATAGACGTTGCAACAAGGTGGAACTCAACACTGCACATGCTTCAGAGACTGTGCGAACAGAGGCGTGCTGTTATTTATTTGTGGGAGGATACACGGGCAGGCAGTAGGATGGCAGACATGGAGTTGTCAGGTGTGCAGTGGTCTAAGATACAAGACATGTGTCAAGTCCTTCAGTGCTTTGAGGAATGCACACGGCTGGTTAGTGCAGACAACGCCGTAATAAGCATGAGCATCCCCCTAATGCGTCTGCTGATGCAAAGTTTGACGCACATAAAGGAGCAGGCGTCTGCACCAGAGGAAGAGGAAAGCCTTGATGACAGTCAGCCATTGTCTGGTCAGGGCAGTGTACAGGACGAGGTAGCGGGCGAAGAGGAGGTGGAGGACGAGGAGGATGATGGGGATGAGTATATTTTTAATGCCGAACCTTTCCCGGGGGCACAGGAATTTGGTTGCGTGTCACGGCCGGGTTCTGGTTTTTTGAGGGACACAAGTGACGTAGATTTGCCTGCAACTGCCCCTCAACCAATCACAACCGGAGATTTGACAACTGGAACTTTGGCCCACATGGCGGATTATGCCTTACGTATCCTAAAAAGGGACACACGCATTACGAAAATGATGAACGATGACGATTACTGGTTGGCCTGCCTCCTTGATCCACGCTATAAAGGCAAATTGCAAAATATTATGCCACATGAGAACTTGGAACTAATATTAGCAACCAAACAATCAACTCTTGTTGACCGTTTGCTTCAGGCATTCCCAGCACACAGCGCACGTGATCGTTCTCACACGAGCTCCAGGGGGCAGCAGACTAGGAGTGTTAGGGGTGCACACATCAGAAGTGGCATTGGACAGAGGGGTTTTCTGACCAGGTTGTGGAGTGATTTTGCTATGACCGCAGACAGGACAGGTACTGCTGCATCAATTGAAAGTGACAGGAGACAACATTTGTCCAGTATGGTTACTAACTATTTTTCATCCCTTATCGATGTTCTCCCTCAACCGTCATTCCCATTTGATTACTGGGCCTCCAAATTAGACACCTGGCCAGAATTGGCAGAATATGCATTGCAGGAGCTTGCTTGCCCGGCAGCAAGTGTCCTATCAGAAAGAGTATTCAGTGCTGCAGGTTCAATATTAACCGAAAAAAGGACTCGTCTGGCTACCCAAAATGTTGACGATCTAACATTCATTAAAATGAACCACAACTGGATTTCGAAATCTTTTGCCCCACCTTGCCCGGCCGACACCTAGCTTTCCTATGAAAAGCTCTTGCCTGTGAATTACTTTTCTAATGTCTAATTTGCTGCAGCTGATTGTACAGCATACGACATGTTTACACCTCCCTAAATGGCAAAACTCCCCACACGGGGCCGTGGTATCGCGACTTGGCGCAAGCACCCGTGAGACTGCTGTTTGTCTGAAGAGGTGGGTGTGCTCGCTTTTGGTTGACGGCATTGCTACTGGGTCCCTCATAGTACAATGTAGTGTCTCTGGCGGTGGTGGTGCGCACCCAACGTCAGACACACCGTTGTAACATGAGGGGCCCTGGGGCGGTCCCGCCGGCCTCAAGAGAGTTCCCCCCTACCCCAGCTCAAAATGTGCTCTACCACGTGCAAAATTATGTCGCACAGCTCCACCAATCTTTAGTCTATTCGCTGACATCATTCAATGTCTGGCACTGACAATACAAATTTGTAGACATCTATGATGCAACTTAAAGTAGTCTGTGTCTGTGTCCTATATTGGCACCATTAAATAGTTACTGCCAAATTACTATGTCAGAAACTCAGTAGATGAGCCCACCCCTGTACCTAAGTATGCCACCTTTTTTTTTTGTTTTGGTTGTTTTGCGAGACATTAACATCTATTTATATTTTGGGAGTACTGGGACAGACACTCCTTGCACTACTCCTCCACTCACCACCAAGCTGCCTGTGTATCCATGTAACCGCTGTAAAACTGCCATGAGCCTATTGTTTGTTATTTTAGGCCTTTGATAGCCTGTCTGCGGCCCCTACTTGCAATACTCCTCCACTGACCACCAAGCTGCCTGCCCGTGTATCCATGTAACCGCTGTGAAACTGCCATGAGCCTATTGTTTGTTATTTTAGGCCTTTGATAGCCTGTCTGCGGTCCCTACTTTAAATACTCCTCCACTGACCAGACCACTGCTGCCCGTGTACCCCTGGAACCAATTATAAAGTGCCTACAGCCAGCCCATTTTCTTATGTTAGGCCTTTGAAGCCTGTCTGCGGTCCCTACTTTAAATACTCCTCCACTGACCACCAAGCTGCCTGCCCGTGTATCCATGTAACCGCTGTAAAACTGCCATGAGCCTATTGTTTGTTATTTTAGGCCTTTGATAGCCTGTCTGCGGCCCCTACTTGCAATACTCCTCCACTGACCACAATGCTGCCTGGAGTGCCTGCCTGTGTATCCATGTAACCGATGTAAAACTGCCATGACTGCCTACTGTTTGTTATTTTAGGCCTTTGATAGCCTGTCTGCAGCCCCTACTTGCAATACTCCTCCACTGACCACCAAGCTGCCTGCCCGTGTATCCATGTAACCGCTGTGAAACTGCCATGAGCCTATTGTTTGTTATGTTAGGCCTTTGATAGCCTGTCTGCGGTCCCTACTTTAAATACTCCTCCACTGACCAGACCACTGCTGCCCGTGTACCCCTGGAACCAATTATAAAGTGCCTACAGCCAGCCCATTTTCTTATGTTAGGCCTTTGAAGCCTGTCTGCGGTCCCTACTTTAAATACTCCTCCACTGACCACCAAGCTGCCTGCCCGTGTATCCATGTAACCGCTGTAAAACTGCCATGAGCCTATTGTTTGTTATTTTAGGCCTTTGATAGCCTGTCTGCGGCCCCTACTTGCAATACTCCTCCACTGACCACAATGCTGCCTGGAGTGCCTGCCTGTGTATCCATGTAACCGATGTAAAACTGCCATGACTGCCTACTGTTTGTTATTTTAGGCCTTTGATAGCCTGTCTGCAGCCCCTACTTGCAATACTCCTCCACTGACCACCAAGCTGCCTGCCCGTGTATCCATGTAACCGCTGTGAAACTGCCATGAGCCTATTGTTTGTTATGTTAGGCCTTTGATAGCCTGTCTGCGGTCCCTACTTTAAATACTCCTCCACTGACCAGACCACTGCTGCCCGTGTACCCCTGGAACCAATTATAAAGTGCCTACAGCCAGCCCATTTTCTTATGTTAGGCCTTTGAAGCCTGTCTGCGGTCCCTACTTTAAATACTCCTCCACTGACCACCAAGCTGCCTGCCCGTGTATCCATGTAACCGCTGTAAAACTGCCATGAGCCTATTGTTTGTTATTTTAGGCCTTTGATAGCCTGTCTGCGGCCCCTACTTGCAATACTCCTCCACTGACCACAATGCTGCCTGGAGTGCCTGCCTGTGTATCCATGTAACCGATGTAAAACTGCCATGACTGCCTACTGTTTGTTATTTTAGGCCTTTGATAGCCTGTCTGCAGCCCCTACTTGCAATACTCCTCCACTGACCACCAAGCTGCCTGCCCGTGTATCCATGTAACCGCTGTGAAACTGCCATGAGCCTATTGTTTGTTATGTTAGGCCTTTGATAGCCTGTCTGCGGTCCCTACTTTAAATACTCCTCCACTGACCAGACCACTGCTGCCCGTGTACCCCTGGAACCAATTATAAAGTGCCTACAGCCAGCCCATTTTCTTATGTTAGGCCTTTGAAGCCTGTCTGCGGTCCCTACTTTAAATACTCCTCCACTGACCACCAAGCTGCCTGCCCGTGTATCCATGTAACCGCTGTAAAACTGCCATGAGCCTATTGTTTGTTATTTTAGGCCTTTGATAGCCTGTCTGCGGCCCCTACTTGCAATACTCCTCCACTGACCACAATGCTGCCTGGAGTGCCTGCCTGTGTATCCATGTAACCGATGTAAAACTGCCATGACTGCCTACTGTTTGTTATTTTAGGCCTTTGATAGCCTGTCTGCAGCCCCTACTTGCAATACTCCTCCACTGACCACCAAGCTGCCTGCCCGTGTATCCATGTAACCGCTGTGAAACTGCCATGAGCCTATTGTTTGTTATGTTAGGCCTTTGATAGCCTGTCTGCGGTCCCTACTTTAAATACTCCTCCACTGACCAGACCACTGCTGCCCGTGTACCCCTGGAACCAATTATAAAGTGCCTACAGCCAGCCCATTTTCTTATGTTAGGCCTTTGAAGCCTGTCTGCGGTCCCTACTTTAAATACTCCTCCACTGACCACCAAGCTGCCTGCCCGTGTATCCATGTAACCGCTGTAAAACTGCCATGAGCCTATTGTTTGTTATTTTAGGCCTTTGATAGCCTGTCTGCGGCCCCTACTTGCAATACTCCTCCACTGACCACAATGCTGCCTGGAGTGCCTGCCTGTGTATCCATGTAACCGATGTAAAACTGCCATGACTGCCTACTGTTTGTTATTTTAGGCCTTTGATAGCCTGTCTGCAGCCCCTACTTGCAATACTCCTCCACTGACCACCAAGCTGCCTGCCCGTGTATCCATGTAACCGCTGTGAAACTGCCATGAGCCTATTGTTTGTTATGTTAGGCCTTTGATAGCCTGTCTGCGGTCCCTACTTTAAATACTCCTCCACTGACCAGACCACTGCTGCCCGTGTACCCCTGGAACCAATTATAAAGTGCCTACAGCCAGCCCATTTTCTTATGTTAGGCCTTTGAAGCCTGTCTGCGGTCCCTACTTTAAATACTCCTCCACTGACCACCAAGCTGCCTGCCCGTGTATCCATGTAACCGCTGTAAAACTGCCATGAGCCTATTGTTTGTTATTTTAGGCCTTTGATAGCCTGTCTGCGGCCCCTACTTGCAATACTCCTCCACTGACCACAATGCTGCCTGGAGTGCCTGCCTGTGTATCCATGTAACCGATGTAAAACTGCCATGACTGCCTACTGTTTGTTATTTTAGGCCTTTGATAGCCTGTCTGCAGCCCCTACTTGCAATACTCCTCCACTGACCACACCAATGCTGCCCGTGTACCCCTGGAACCTATTTAAAAGTTCATAGAGCCTAGTTATATATTTTATTTACTATTAATAAGGCCATGATGGACTACGCTGTACCACGCTACAAGCTAACCAGTCGACACTTCTTTTGCGAGAAAAGCCATCCCAACCCTCCACCAGCATGTAGAAGACCGCATTGTCCATGCACTCTGGCAATCTGTGAGTACAAAGGTGCACCTGACAACAGACGCATGGACCTGTAGGCATGGCCACGGAAGATTACGTGTCCATTACGGCGCAATGGGTTAATGTGGTGGATGCATGGTCCACAGGGGACAGCCTACTAAGTCTGTCTGCAGTCCCTAATTCAAATTGTCCTCCACTGTCTAAATCGGAACTTCCACCTTCTGGCTTTCGGCCTATAGTATCAGAAATTAAACTGCATTTGGCCTTCAACTTTGGTTAGGGCCTACTAACGGCTTCTGCCCCTCCCTGGTGTTGCCCTCAACTAAATAAAGCTGAGCTTCAACCTTCCGGCTCTCATTATGTGGTTTAAAAAAAAAAAATGGTGGTTAGGGCCTACTAACGGCTTCTGCCCCTCCCTGGTGTTGCCCTCAACTAAATAAAGCTGAGCTTCAACCTTCTGCTCCAAATTACCATTTTAAAAAATGCAATAGGCTTTTCAGGCCTACTAAAGGTGTCTGTCTGTGTGCCCCTCCCTGGTGTTGTCCTCAACTAAATAAAGCTGAGCTTCAACCTTCCGGCTCTCATTATGTGGTTTTAAAAAAAAAAATGGTGGTTAGGGCCTACTAACGGCTTCTGCCCCTCCCTGGTGTTGTCCTCAACTAAATAAAGCTGAGCTTCAACCTTCCGGCTCTCATTATGTGGTTTTAAAAAAAAAAATGGTGGTTAGGGCCTACTAACGGCTTCTGCCCCTCCCTGGTGTTGTCCTCAACTAAATAAAGCTGAGCTTCAACCTTCCGGCTCTCATTATGTGGTTTTAAAAAAAAAATGGTGGTTAGGGCCTACTAACGGCTTCTGCCCCTCCCTGGTGTTGCCCTCAACTAAATAAAGCTGAGCTTCAACCTTCTGCTCCAAATTACCATTTTGAAAAATGCAATAGGCTTTTCAGGCCTACAGAAGGTGTCTGTCTGTGTGCCCCTCCCTGGTGTTGTCCTCAACTAAATAAAGCTGAGCTTCAACCTTCCGGCTCTCATTATGTGGTTTTAAAAAAAAAAATGGTGGTTAGGGCCTACTAACGGCTTCTGCCCCTCCCTGGTGTTGTCCTCAACTAAATAAAGCTGAGCTTCAACCTTCCGGCTCTCATTATGTGGTTTTAAAAAAAAAAATGGTGGTTAGGGCCTACTAACGGCTTCTGCCCCTCCCTGGTGTTGTCCTCAACTAAATAAAGCTGAGCTTCAACCTTCCGGCTCTCATTATGTGGTTTTAAAAAAAAAATGGTGGTTAGGGCCTACTAACGGCTTCTGCCCCTCCCTGGTGTTGCCCTCAACTAAATAAAGCTGAGCTTCAACCTTCTGCTCCAAATTACCATTTTGAAAAATGCAATAGGCTTTTCAGGCCTACTAAAGGTGTCTGTCTGTGTGCCCCTCCCTGGTGTTGTCCTCAACTAAATAAAGCTGAGCTTCAACCTTCCGGCTCTCATTATGTGGTTTAAAAAAAAAAAATGGTGGTTAGGGCCTACTAACGGCTTCTGCCCCTCCCTGGTGTTGTCCTCAACTAAATAAAGCTGAGCTTCAACCTTCCGGCTCTCATTATGTGGTTTTAAAAAAAAAATGGTGGTTAGGGCCTACTAACGGCTTCTGCCCCTCCCTGGTGTTGCCCTCAACTAAATAAAGCTGAGCTTCAACCTTCTGCTCCAAATTACCATTTTGAAAAATGCAATAGGCTTTTCAGGCCTACTAAAGGTGTCTGTCTGTGTGCCCCTCCCTGGTGTTGTCCTCAACTAAATAAAGCAGAGCTTCAACCTTCCGGCTCTCATTATGTGGTTTAAAAAAAAAAAATGGTGGTTAGGGCCTACTAACGGCTTCTGCCCCTCCCTGGTGTTGTCCTCAACTAAATAAAGCTGAGCTTCAACCTTCCGGCTCTCATTATGTGGTTTTAAAAAAAAAATGGTGGTTAGGGCCTACTAACGGCTTCTGCCCCTCCCTGGTGTTGCCCTCAACTAAATAAAGCTGAGCTTCAACCTTCTGCTCCAAATTACCATTTTGAAAAATGCAATAGGCTTTTCAGGCCTACTAAAGGTGTCTGTCTGTGTGCCCCTCCCTGGTGTTGTCCTCAACTAAATAAAGCTGAGCTTCAACCTTCCGGCTCTCATTATGTGGTTTAAAAAAAAAAAATGGTGGTTAGGGCCTACTAACGGCTTCTGCCCCTCCCTGGTGTTGCCCTCAAGTAAATAAAGCTGAGCTTCAACCTTCTGCTCCAAATTACCATTTTGAAAAATGCAATAGGCTTTTCAGGCCTACTAAAGGTGTCTGTCTGTGTGCCCCTCCCTGGTGTTGTCCTCAACTAAATAAAGCAGAGCTTCAACCTTCCGGCTCTCATTATGTGGTTTAAAAAAAAAAAATGGTGGTTAGGGCCTACTAACGGCTTCTGCCCCTCCCTGGTGTTGTCCTCAACTAAATAAAGCTGAGCTTCAACCTTCCGGCTCTCATTATGTGGTTTTAAAAAAAAAATGGTGGTTAGGGCCTACTAACGGCTTCTGCCCCTCCCTGGTGTTGCCCTCAAGTAAATAAAGCTGAGCTTCAACCTTCTGCTCCAAATTACCATTTTGAAAAATGCAATAGGCTTTTCAGGCCTACTAAAGGTGTCTGTCTGTGTGCCCCTCCCTGGTGTTGTCCTCAACTAAATAAAGCAGAGCTTCAACCTTCCGGCTCTCATTATGTGGTTTAAAAAAAAAAAATGGTGGTTAGGGCCTACTAACGGCTTCTGCCCCTCCCTGGTGTTGTCCTCAACTAAATAAAGCTGAGCTTCAACCTTCCGGCTCTCATTATGTGGTTTTAAAAAAAAAATGGTGGTTAGGGCCTACTAACGGCTTCTGCCCCTCCCTGGTGTTGCCCTCAACTAAATAAAGCTGAGCTTCAACCTTCTGCTCCAAATTACCATTTTGAAAAATGCAATAGGCTTTTCAGGCCTACTAAAGGTGTCTGTCTGTGTGCCCCTCCCTGGTGTTGTCCTCAACTAAATAAAGCTGAGCTTCAACCTTCCGGCTCTCATTATGTGGTTTAAAAAAAAAAAATGGTGGTTAGGGCCTACTAACGGCTTCTGCCCCTCCCTGGTGTTGCCCTCAAGTAAATAAAGCTGAGCTTCAACCTTCTGCTCCAAATTACCATTTTAAAAAATGCAATAGGCTTTTCCGGCCTACTAAAGGTGTCTGCCCCTCCCTGGTGTTGTCCTCAACTGAACAAAGCTGAGCTTCCACATTCTGGCTTTCGCCCTATACTATCAGATATTAAACTGCATTTGGCCTACTAGTGTGGTTAGGCCCTTGAAACAGTGTCTGCTGCTCTTGGGTTTGCTACTCCACTGAACAAAGCAATGCCGCCTGTTTAGTCCTGTTACCAATTTTGAACTGCATGTAGCCTACTTTATTCTTTGGCCCTATATCTGTTTCCTCCTCATCCTGCCCATTGCCCAGCCACTGCTAAATGAGTCTGCTGGTACATTGACCTAGACCACTACATTCCCCTTGTACTCTACACAGCCAGAATCTGTCCCTGCTGAAAGTAAGGTTCCCCTTCCCGCATGTTATACCACCTTACACAGGGACAAAGAGGAAGGTGCAGATGAAAGTGCAGGTTCCTTCATCAGGTGGGGGGGCATACTCGTTGGCGACGTCACTGGCACAGGGCCCCTCAGAGTACGCAAAAGTGTCGCTGCTGGTGGGAGGCGCCCCCGCCATGCAAACACACCGCCGTACTTTGAGGGGCCCTGTGCCAGTGGCAATGCGAACGAGTGGGCCCCCCCCCTGCTTGCTCAGGATCACAGCACTTGCAACTTTTAAATACTTACCTTTCCCTGCAACACCGCCGTGACGTAGTCCGCATTTCCTGGGCCCACGAAAAACTTGAGCCAGCCCTACTCCCCCCACAACTTTCACCCAATTCCCTATGCCCAACTATTATTATACAGTTAATTAAGATTGGCAAGCTTCAGAAACAAGAATGGATGTTTTTGGCATTAAAATGGGCACTGTAGGTGTTTTCCTGGCCTCCACTCACTGCCGACTATGCTTCCCCATTGACTTGCATTGGGTTTCGTGTTTCGGTCGATCCCCGACTTTTAGCGATAATCGGCCGACTGCACTCGACTCGACTCTGGACAAAATCGGGTTTCCCAAAACCCTACTCGATCTTAAAAAAATGAAAGTCGCTCAACCCTAGCGCTCACCTGTCTATATATGACATCACAGCTCACAGTGTATGTCAGACCAAATGAGAATCATGAGGTCAAAGGAACTGGCCGAGGAGCTCAGAGTCAGAATTGTGGCATGGCACAGATCAGGCCAAGGTTACAGCAGAATTTCTTCAGTACTCAAGGTTCCTAAGAGCACAGTGGCCTTCATAGTCCATAAATGGAAGAAGTTTGAGACCACCAAAAGTCTTCCTAGATCTGGTTGCCCAGCCAAACTGAGCTATCGTGGGAGAAGTGCCTTGGTGAGAAAGGTAAAGAAGAACCCCAAGATCACTGTGGCGGAGCTCCAGACATGCAGAAAGGAGATGGGAGAAAGTTCCACAAAGTCAACTATCACTGCAGCCCTCCACTAGTCGGGCCTTTATGGCAGAGTGGCCCGAGGGAAGCCTCTCCTCAGTGCAAGACATATGAAAGCCCTCATAGAATTTGCTAAAAAACACATGAAGGACTCCCAGACTATGAGAAATAAGATTCTCTGGTCTGATGAGACGAAGATAGACCTTTTTCGTGATAATTCTAAGTGGTATGTGTGGAGAAAACCAGGCACTGCTCATTACTTGCCCAATAGAATCCCAACAGTGAAACATGGTGGTGGCAGCATCATGCTATGAGTGTCTTTTAGCTGCAGGGATAGGACGACTGGTTGCAATGGAAGGAAACATGAATGCTTCCAAGTACAGAGATATCCTGGATGAAAACCTCTTCCAGAGTGCTCTGGACCTCAGACTTGGCCGAAGGTTCTCCTTCCAATAAGACAATTACCCTAAGCACATGGCTAAAATAACAAAGGAGTGGCTTCAGAACAACTCTGTGACCATTCTTGACTGGCCCAGCCAGAGCCCTAACCTAAACTCAATTGAGCATCTCTGGAGAGACCTGAAAATGGCTGTCCACCATTGTTCACCATTCAACCTGACGTAACCGGAGAGGGTCTGCGAGGAAGAATGGCAGAGGATCCCCAAATCCAGGTGTAAAAAACTTGTTGCATCATTTCCAAGAAGACTCATGGCTGTACTTGCTCAAAAGGGTGCTTCTACTCAATACTGAGCAAAGGGTCTGAATACTTATGCCCATGTGATATTTCAGTTTTTCTTTCTTAATAAATATGAAAAAATTACTACATTTCTGTTTTTTTTCAGTCAAGATGGGGTGCAGAGTGTACATTAATGAAAAAAAAATGAACCTTTTTGAATTTACCAAATGGCTGCAATGAAACAAAGAGTGAAAAATTTAAAGGGGTCTGAATACTTTCCGTACCCACTGTATTCATTTAGTTCAATTTGCATCATTTTACCACTTGCTCATTTCTTCTCCCTCTCATTGTTTTTTTTTTAATTATTTCCCATCTGTGTTTTGCTTTTCTCCGGGTTCTAACCACACAAATACCGACATTAAACGTAACAGGTAGAATTCAGCTTTGGTGAAATCCTCCAAGTTGTGGATTTGTTTTTCTAGCACAAGTGATTTAACTGCACATGCTGCAAAATAACTTGCAGTGTCTATGCCAAGGTAAATCATGACAACATATTTGATCTAATGTGTTGCTTTCTGGACCTGCCAATAATAAATCAATACCCCTAGGCTTATATAACAATCAAATGGAAGTATTTTGGTCGACAACGATAGCCTTTTTAACCTCAGAGTACATTACTGTGCAAGCGTAAACTGATGGATTTCAATGAAAGCCAGCTGCCATAACCTCTGGACCATCTATTATCCTTGCAACACGTGAAGAGAAAACTGTCGCAATGTGGAAACAATTAAGGAATAGGTGGACCTCATTCCACAGTTAAAGCAAACTAAACGCCACTGTGCATAAAACTTCTCGTTAGGAAATATGTTTCTAGTTGTGGCTTCTAAAGTCAGCTTTTAAAGGTAAAGTTAAACCATCCTAAAACAAATTGCCTCTGATTTTTACTTATGTTTAGTATTTTTTTAATAAAGGTTTCTCATGGATGGAAATGAAGTGAGGGGCCCAGGGTATGAAAGGAGCATATGAGACCAGCTTCAATGCACGGCTATAAAACACGCAATTAAGCCCCATTGTATACATAGTGTCACATGTTGTAGATATCTGAATGAAGTTCTTTCTTATCAAAAAATGGGCACAAAAAGAATGCATTAAAATACTACAAACGTGCATGTGGCATAAATTTTACATTACAATGTTATTGATACGCTTTTGCTTCAGATTTAGCGGGAAAAATTGTAGGTGGATTAATCCTTTAGCTTCGCTTTTGATGGAATTTCCTAAACAGCTTCACTCAATCCAATAGACCATGACCTGCTGTTGTACAATATATAAATTAATAAGCAAACTTCACTCCAATTCCTTAACTGATATTTTTGATAAATCATCTTATTTCATATTGCAACCAAACTTGAGAAATACAGAATATATATATATATATATATATATATATATATATATATATATATATATATATATATATATATATATATATATCACAATTCTAAGACTGTGAGACACCCCTTTTCTATATCTGGCATAGGATGCCAAGTCCGCTATGCTGCACTTCGTCGCGTCAGGTCTTGCCCACCAAAATAGTTTGTCAGCAAAAACGGAAAGGATCTGGAAGAAAGAAACTAGTGGAACTACTTTTCTCCACCTTAAACCATAGCTTTAGGATTATTTTCTGGGAGGAAATTCCACAACTGCTCCATATCTTGTTCATGCCTCCTTCCCACTTCCTACACCTTCAATCGTAAATTTGGGTGCTGCCAAAGCCTTCCAAGCCTACTTTCTGGTATGTTTCGGCAAGCCATGGAGGCACTTAAAAGATTTGTCAACTTCTCTGGAAGTCTTGAACTTCTCTTCTTTTTCTAGAAGCCTCCCAGACAATTCTTAACTGTTTAATATTATGTCTTAACTTCTGGGCCACACATGGTAGTATTTATGCCAATTCCTATTGTAACAATTATCACCCAAGTGTTATATTATCCAAGGATAATTATTTTAAAATAAAAAATATTGTATTTTTTACCATAATTTTTTATAAAGAAAACTAGCAATTGATTCTGAAGCACAAAAAAGATGACCTCAAATTTAGAAAAATTATTTTTTTTGCCATTTCTTACTTCAAAAAGTGATATTTATAGACAAATACTGTCATTTATACAAATTCTCATGGTTTATTGTATTTATTTTTAAATATATTTCATACTGCTCTACTGTTTTTGTTCTTCATTTTTAAAACAAAGTTCAGAAATTAGTTTTGTGTTGTGAAGTGATAGGAGAATTATATAATAGCTCAGACAGGTTTACAAGCAACATACTACTGCAATGTACGCTGATCACTTAGGCTACAGACTGCAGAAGATGATAACCGATGTGTGCGCTAGTGTTTCATATCCTGACATAAAATCTAAAAAGGAAAAATACTTTTTACCTCACAAATGAGATTCAAAGCCAAAATATTGCTTAAATTAGATGCCATGATATGTAATATAGTGCTAGATTGTGATTCCCATTTCTGAAAATGCTCTGCATCATGGATTAAAGAATAGGATTTGCACTGTGCATATCTGCAGACGTCTGTTTACTGTCAGCTCAGCTTTCTTTCTTTTCTAATTTTTTTATCATAATACTGGATTCATAGACAAAAATCATTTCTTGAAGTTATGCTAAGAACTAGGCAATTTATAGTAATACATAGATAAACACTTTGGGCCCAATTCATCAAAGCCTTTGTCTAGAATTCAAGCAAAAAAGCTTTGAAAAGTTGCAAAATGTATGTGCAACTTGGATTTGTGCCTGCATTTTGAGACTTTTCACATTTTCAATCCAGTTTCTTCCAACTCCACCTAAATTGGTAGAGCTGGCGTGGTGGCATAGTGCGAATGTGACATTACAGTCTAATTCATGATGAGCTGTGGCGTTCCGTATGTGCACACTACTTATCAGGTGCTCCAGATTCATGAAGTGGCATGTGCCTCTCCATGAATCAGAAGCATCTCACTCCAGCATATTCCCTTATCAAAACCTGCTTGAACAACAGCGGATAGGTACTTATAGGTGTCACACATGCAGGTGGCACAAGTGGTTCGTGGACCCACTGTGCAACAGTAGCAGCTAACCCCAAGGGTCAAAGCCATTAATCAAATTATTAGACAAGACAAGACGGCCACTTGGGACAAGTTCTAATTGAGAAGACAGTATGGCCATTTGCGACAGGTTCTGATTGAGCAGCCAGGATGGCTACTTAGGAAAGGTTCTAGTACCACCAATGCGGCCATGGAGTACAGATACCCCACACGTAGTTCCATGATACATATGCCGCCGTAGCAGACAGGAACAAGGACAAACTATACTGGACTAAAGGGACACAGGATAAAGGAATAACTTTATAATATACTATGGGAACACAGGATATAATACAATAATAGCAAAAACAGACTAGGGACGGGGGACCTAGCAACTTACAGTTGCACACACCAAAATCACCAAGCAGAAACTATAGGGGTTGCTCAAGCACTTCCCAAATGGGGAGGGTGCCTTTTATACAAGATTCCTTTCAGTTATTAGCTGGGAGACACCTTATAAACTAAATGCCTCCCAGCTGTGAACTGGGGGCATTTTACCATGGGTGCATGCTGCTCATTTAAGAACAGAGGAGCATGTACAAATTGACAGTGCGACATGCACAGGGGAGGAGTAGGGGGAAATGGAGAAGCTGCCGCGGATGGGGCGGTGAGTAAGCTGGCATCACTGCATGGATGGGGGAAAGAGAACCATGCGGAGATGTCAGCAGACATTACAACAGAACAATGAATGAATGAATAGTTGATTGGCTCACTGAAATGTCTTATTATCTGCAAAAGGTTTTATTTTTGGACTTTGAGACAGGGTAGTCAGAGAGGCTAGTCACCTAGTATAAAACATCTAAAATATGGGATCTCGTTTTGGGCTCCACATTTTTAAAAAGGTTATTCAGAAGTTACAGTCAGTTCAAAGGCGGGCAACTAGAATATTACAAAGGATGGAAGGCCTCTCATAGAGGAGAGGATGGAAAAGTTGGGCTAGTTTAGCTTAGAAAAAAGCCGCCTCAGAAGCGATCTCATTTACATGTATAAATATGTGTGGCCAGTACAAAGGACTTGCACATGACTCATTGTTTCCAAGGACCATACTAAGGACCAGGGGACACTCATTAGGGTGGAAGAAAAGCGATTTCGACAGCTAAATAGGAAAGGGCTCTTTACAGTTAGATCAGTCAGACTGTGGAATGCCGACCACAAGAGGTAGTAATGGCAGACACTGTAACAGCTTTTAAAAAAGAGCTGGACAATTTCCTCAATGCACATAACACTGTGGTTTATAGTTAAATTAGTGACAAAATGTACAATTGGTGTAGAAAGATTGAACTTGATGGACCTAGGTCTTTTTTCAACCTTTGTAACTATGTTTGGGTTAAAAAAGGGCAACACTCATAAAACCTATTGAACAAAGTGTCTGAGGAACTGATGATTCTCTAAATTCTGCATTCTAAAGAGCTTTTACTTTTAATTCAATTGATTTAGTAATTTTCCATCCCATAACACATAATTTACAGAATTTAACGCATTGTGGGTGGAAGGCACATTCAGAAACCCCTGCCTGAAGCACCAAGTGTGATCATAGTGTGATTTGATTCTTTTGAATGAGAAATTCATAGCACAAGTGAGGAGAACATGGAGAAAAAATGTCTCCATCCTTTCCATTGTCAGTGAACGGAAATCAGATGCCATTCAAGTACAGTCTGAAATTCCATGCACTTATTGACTTGTGTGATCCGAATATAGGTTCAAACTCGGAAATGCTGCAATTTATTCCTCGAACCAGCTCGGTCCAAGGAAAAAAATGGACATGTGCATGGCTTCATGGACTGACATTGGTCTGAGTTTTATCCGATGTTTTGTCAGATCGCACTTGGATGGAAAATATGGTGGTGTGCATCTGGCCTTATGGTGCATAATTCGGTTCCATGTATTCTTATTATTTTCAAGTATTTAAGTTACAAATATTGTTAATATTTCTGAAATAGTTTCATATTGAAAAGGTTAAAATCCCAATGAGGTTTTCATTTCCTATACTGCAATAAGTATTCCATTTCATGTATGGGGCCTATGTATTTGTAAATGTAATTGCACAAGACTATTTATTTTGGACAATATAACCAATCCCAGTAACAAGTAACATGTTTAATGCTCAATGTGCACTGTAAAACATGTGGCTTCTGCATTTATAATACCTGCTGAAAGTTTGAAACCACACTAATTGGAGCTAAATGCACGGACATATATCATATGTATTATTGAGCATCATGGTGAGCCATTGTATAAACAGTTCAGTACATGAGTGAGTGAGGTGGAATAAACAGGAGCCTGTGGAAAGAAGGGAAAGATGAAACTGTTTACATAGTGAAGAACCATTCCATATTTCATCAAAAGGAACGAGTTTCCCTTAAGATGTTTAGTGTTCTGTTGTTTATGTTCAGCAATACTTGGTACACATGATACTTGTCCCTATGGGTTCCTGCAGATATCCTTCACTAGAAAACAGATCGTTACTTTATGGTTAAATATTGTGGTGGGTAATCCAAATAACATGACTATGACTTTAATTGAAGAGATTTATGACTTTGTTTTTGCTAATGGTTTTAAAAAAAACAGCAACAAAGTAAGAAGCAACAATTGCTTAAAATCTTTATTTATTAGGAAATATTCATTTATTCAGAAGCAATATGATAATTATATTAAAGAGGCCATCAACCACTTAAAAATGGGACCTAAGAAGTCTTAAAAAAAAATTCATGCTCCTTCATCGATCCCCGGATGCGCTTTCATATCGTTGCCTGGATCCCCCACAGTACAAAGCTTCCAGCGGGAATGGCACATGAGCACTGCGGCCAATGCTAAGGAGTTGGTCACCATTCAAACAGCATTATATGCGCCAAAATTACAGCCCGTGGCGTTCAAGGTAGTTAGAGCCAGAGCAGGGACACTTAACAATAGCTCCCGAGCAAATGCAGACCCCATAAAGATGCCGAGTTGGTATTTGTTATCTCATAAGTTTTTTTTACTGTATAATGTACTTTTATGTGTTATTTCAATAAAAATGTAATTGTTTTAGCCATATCAAGGTCCTTTCTTTTTCTTGATGCTCATTGCATTTGGAGTAGCTGATCAGTTTGATAACTACACATTTTCTAGACTTTATGGTGTAGTTCAAAAATGAGATATGTTTCTCCTGGATTTATTATTTTGCATTAGATGTACTTACATGTTATACATTTGTTGCAGAAATTTCTGCAGCTGAAAATCTATTTCATTAATCTGAATGGGGAGGTTTGTGTATCACGAACAAAGATTTTTCCAGTCCCATTCAGATGACTGAACAGCATTCTAAACTAGCACCACAAATCTGCCACTTGTAAATATACACTAATAGAACAATTTCATAGATTAATGATGATTTGAATATTTCCTGCCAACAGATGCCTCAAGAGAAGTGCCATCTAGGGATACAATCAGGTATAAAAGGGTCACCTTCAGTCTCAGGAGCTCTTTGCTCCTCTGACGCACAACTCCCTGCTTACTAGGGGGCATTGCGTTTCTGATGATTGACAGTTCAGATCAGTTACATGTTTGTGCTGCTAGTATGAATTGTGCACCCTCCGATGCTAATATATGAGGCAACTTGCCTCTACAGTATCGGAGAAGTTCAGGGATAGAAAAGCTGACCGGATCTAGTGATGATGATGATAAAATCCTACAATGCCTCTAACTTCTTATGGCAGTGCAGCATTTTGATAAATCAGGTTCACTAGGTTGGTTCATAGTATATACCACAGACTCATATTAAACATGTTCATGAGTTTAAACAAATGCATAGCGTTTAAAGTGATAATTCATCCTAAACATTAATGTGTCAAGATATGTCCTAAATGTCTGATTCGGGTCTCACTTTTGAGACCTCCTATTAATACATGCCCTTTAATGCAATGTAAAAGATGTTTTATTTTACCATCATATAAACAAATCCTTTCCTATATTTCCACTTAAAAGATTTATATTATCTAAAGGAATGTTTAAATTATAGCTGATACCATTTATTTAATACATGTGCTGTCAAGAAAGATTCTTATTGATGAGTGGTTCATAAGGCAAAATATTTTACTATTTTCTATTTCTTAGACTGGACATCTGTGGGGAACACAGCTGGGAAATAACATGGAGTATTAGACTGTATCAGCTTACTTAGATCAGAAACTGAAAAGATGTTGTATTTGGAGCTAATATTTATTGAAATACAATACAGTGTATAGAAGATCGAATATTTTGAGAAAAGCAGCACACTTTGGTGTGTAGCAGAACTGTGCAGTACATGTGAAACATATTGGAAAAACTAACTTAGGGATTGCCTAAGGCAATATCTAGAAACTATGTCTCCCAGCACATAATGCAGCCGTGGTACACATTTGGCAGTTATAATTGTAGAGTTCTAATATTAAATTACTATTGAATTACAATAACAACATTTTACAAACGCTCCAAATTATTGTGCAAATTGGATTTAAGTGTCATAAAAATACATTTTTTTGTTTTTCCAGTAGACTCATGGATGTTATTGTGTCTCAGAGCTCTATGGATCACTGAAATCAATCTCAAACACCTGTGATAATTAATTTGCCAGGTGAGTCCAATTAAAGAAAAACTACTTAAGAAGGATGTTCCACATTCTTAAGCAACCACAGGTTTCAAGCAGTATGGGAAAGAAAATAGATCTCTCTGCTGAAAAGCGACAAATAGTGCAATTTCTTAGACAAGGTATGAAAACATTAGATATTTCATGAAAATATAGGTGTGATCATCGTACTATGAAGAGATTTGTGGCTAATACAAAGCAAAAAGTAGTTTGTGCAGATAAAGGCATATTGAGTAAGGTTTCTGCGAGACAAAAGCAATGGCTTAAGAGGGCAGCTGCTAAAAAACCATTACAAAGCATCAAACAGGTACTTGAAGCTACTAGTGACTGTAACTAACGTCCCGCAAACCTCAAGGTGTAGGAAACTTCAGAGGCTTGCAGTTGTGCATAAACTTACTATTAGGCTTCCCCCATTTAGGAAAATCAGAGGAAAAAAGCATTTGCATAATGATCTTGGGTCTTGAGAAGGCAGTGGTAGGAGAGTACATTAACACATACAAACTACAGTACATATGCATTGTGATGCAGTGGTAGCACCATACACACTGAAATGGAAGTGACCCAAGCAATTTCAAACAAAACATTCCTTTAATGTGTTACTTCACACAGTCCACTAGAAATACACAATACACGGCTTCTTCACACAGACCATTGTAAATACACAGTACATGGCTTCTTCACACAGTCATTAGAAATACACAGTAAACAGCTTTAGTTTGCCATCCCTAAACAGGCCAGACTTCCTTTTGTCCAGTTTCCCTGGGCAACCACATGGCAGTACCAATTCTCTTTACTCACGCCATGCATCGCATGCTAGATCCTCTGGATTGCAGCTGGGTAAACATAAGACAGCCAGAGACACAGGGTGTCAGTCTCTTTGGTTCCTCTTGCCCCTGTGTTGCTTCACACAGGGAGTGCTCTGCAGACAACTGCTCTGTCTACTTCCAAGAACAACACTGACTCACCACCCTCTCTACTACAGGGCTTTTTAATCAGTCACTGCTTCACCATTCTAATCATATTTACTCTTGTGACTGCAATACTCCCTCATGGCCTCACTACGCCTCCATGCGCATTCTGGAGAACACAAACAGCGTCCCTTAGCTGTAACAGGGTTCAAATCACAGTTTTGGCCAATAATTTCATAAGAGATCACTCCAACATTAGCTCACAGCTATCTCTTCTATTTCTATAAAACCATATCTATTCAACATATAACAAAACTCAATGACACATAATAAACAAATGACATCATACCTTAAAAGTGAGGAAAACACCAGGGGGGTGCCTACCCCTATACTGGCCTATATGCACCTACCTACCAGCAGAGGTTGGCACCCTAATACCTGCGCACTGGCGCCCAGGCTCCACGACGGCTTTCCCTGTTCACCCTATAGGGCCCTATGGCTGCAGGGAGTGCGATAGAAATTGAACAGGTAGGTGAGAAAGAGGAGAGATGTATATAGATTTCTTGGGTCAAAAAATTGCTTTTAGATAGCTAGTGCAATAAATCCTTCAACTCTAGATGGACCTGGTCTTCTGTAATAGTAGGCTGTCCTATACTGATATACTTTATGGATAATTATTAGTGTTGAGCATTCCGATGCTGCAAGTATCGGGTATCGGCCGATACTTGCTGTATCGGAATTTCCGATACCGAGATCCGATATTTTTGTAATATCGGATATCGGTATCGAAACAACATTAATGTAAAAAGGTGTAAAAGAGAGAATTAAAATAAAAAAAATCGCTATACTCACCTGTCCGACGCAGCCGGGACCTCAGCGAAGGAACCGGCAGCGTTGTTTGTTTAAAATTCGCGCTTTTACTTGCTTACGTGAATTCCCGGCTTCTGATTGGTCAGGGCGGCCATATTGCCGGGATGCGGACCAATCACAGCAAGCCGTGACGAAATTACGTCACGGCTTGCTGTGATTGGTCCGCGTCCCAGGAACATGGCCGCCATTAACCAATCACAAGCCGTGACGTCACGGGAGGCTGGACACGCGCTTATTTTGAAAAGCGCGCGTGTCCAGCCTCCCGTGACGTCACGGCTTGTGATTGGTCACGGCGCCATATTGCCGGGATGCGGACCAATCACAGCAAGCCGTGACGAAATTACGTCACGGCTTGCTGTGATTGGTCCGCGTCCCAGGAACATGGCCGCCATTAACCAATCACAAGCCGTGACGTCACGGGAGGCTGGACACGCGCTTATTTTGAAAAGCGCGCGTGTCCAGCCTCCCGTGACGTCACGGCTTGTGATTGGTCACGGCGCCATATTGCCGGGACGCGGACCAATCACAGCAAGCCGTGACGTAATTTCGTCACGGCTTGCTGTGATTGGTCCGAGTCCCGGCAACATGGCCGCCCTGACCAATCAGAAGCCGGGAATTCACGTAAGCAAGTAAAAGCGCGAATTTTAAAGAAACAACGCTGCCGCTTACAATCGCCGAGGTCCCGGCTGCGTCGGACAGGTGAGTATAGCGATATTTTTTATTTTAATTCTTTATTTTACACATTTATATGGTTCCCAGGGCCTGAAGGAGAGTTTCCTCTCCTTCAGACCCTGGGAACCATCAGGAATACCGTCCGATACATGAGTCCCATTGACTTGTATTGGTATCGGGTATCGGTATCGGATTGGATCCGATATTTTGCCGGTATCGGCCGATACTTTCCGATACCGATACTTTCAAGTATCGGACGGTATCGCTCAACACTAATAATTATTCATTCCCTTTTATGATAAACTGATACAAATATCTTCTAATAATAACACTACGCTATCTGCTAGGTTAACCAATTCTTGATGTTAAACTCCAGATGTCACAGTAATCTCACTTGCTGTTACTAGGGCCCCCACGGGACCTTGTAGATTGAGGACACCAGTGAAAAGACCGATTATAGGAAAACCTAGATGGCTACCAAGAATCCCCCTACAGACCCCAGGACTCTACATAACATCTAAATAGTGTGTTTACAATATGTGGGAAAAATATACCTATGCTTCTCTGATACTCTCTTGGTAAATTCAAATATAAATTGTTGCCTATGTTGAAACAGATAACCGGACAACAGCAATTGTCAATACACCATCCACCTTACATAGATAGATGTAGTTATAGCACAGCACACGTCACCACATTAAGTCATGTCCAACAATGGTAAATAAGCCAAAACAGAACCACAGCAAAATTAAACACCAAAAAAAACCAAGACATAATTTGTTCTAAACCATATCAAGGTTCGCAGGCCACATAACAACTCGACGCATTTCCCCTCTTCCGAGGTTCTTCAGGAGAAAGATAAAAAACAGGAATACTTAGCTCATATCCATCCCAGTGTATAAGCGATGAAACGATACTGCTGAATAGCATGGTCAGTCCCCTAACTTGGTATGATGCTCAGGAGCCCGCAGTGTACCTTCCACCTCTTATAGGTACACAGCACTAATCAGCTGGCCTGGCGAGTGTATCGGCTATGCATTCCAAATGCTGGAAATTCCGGTTTCCTGCTAATAATGATAAAAATAATAATTTTATTTATATAGCGCCAACATATTCCGCAGCGCTTTACTACTTATAGAGGGGACTTGTACAGACAATAGACATTACAGCATAACAGAAATCACAGTTCAAAACAGATACCAGGAGGAATGAGGGCCCTGCTCGCAAGCTTACAAACTATGAGGAAAAAATATCTGTTCTCACGATATCTACATCGCTAGTATGCTGGCATAGCGTGCTTGTCAGCTCTGCGTTCCGGAGGCCGAGGCTTCCGGTTTCCGGTTCATACAGAGAGACTAGTGAGATAGCGTATATCCACACTACCCCAGAGGAAGAAACATACACTAGATGGCTATCACAATATATAAACTTATTTATCGCTGCCAGACCGTATAAATTAGATAGACTTATATATGATGAAAGGCATCTTAATATTTTATATATGGTTTACATAATATATGACAACATGCTGTGTCAGGTCGGAGATGAAGATAAAAGTCATGCGATTATCATAATATACATTTATTTAACCCCGCCAGGAGGTGTAAACTACGCAAACATATATCAATTCAGAGATGTCCATTATTTCATTTCTTAGAAGCGCCGCTTGATCTGCGCATGTCCATGACTATTCCCCGGCTCCATATCCACAATCACCTCCTTCGGCTGTCACACAGGTTGCACATGCATAGAACACCTATGTATATAGCGGTATATCCTTATAAAGTGTGCATGTACACATCTGCCACATTCCGTTACTTTACCATTCCGCTAGTTATAGTCTCCATGAGCATTTAGATCTATATGAGGTGATACATAGATATTCTGTGCCTAGTTTTCTATACAGATACTTATACATGATTCTGCCTTTATGGCAGAAAAAACAAAAGGCATTACTGATGGACTCCATAACATATGTATATTCTCACTATGGTGTTAGGAGAAACAGACGATATAAACATCTCTTAATTAAGAGCAGATATAACAATAGAGACCCATTAGGGCCAATATAAAGACAGGGCTAAAGATATTTACAAATCCATTTTGTGAGAGACACTAAAGACCAGAGAGGATGTATCAAAAGCTCTCATAAAAAGCAGCCAAATTGCATCTGCTCATTCAAACCCCACGGAGAGACTGTATCCAGTCTATATATCCATTTCAATTCCTTTTGCAGGATTCTTTTATTCCAGTCACCACGACACACTGATGGCGAGATCACCTCAATAACTCAGAATGAAAAGGAATCAAGGTTCCCATGGTGTGCATCTCTAACATGTCTAGAGATTGGAGTATCTCTTGCGTGGCGAATATCCCCTAGGTGATCACCAATACGTCTTCTAAGTTCTCTTTTCATTTTGCCAACATAGTTTAGTGGGCACGAGCATTGGAATAGATACACCACTCCACTCGTTTTACAGTTGGCAAAGTGTCTGTTCTGATACACCTTGCCAGTCGAGATACTCAAAAAGCTTTTACCAACTTCAATATACTTACAAAATGAGCATCCCCCACATCTGAATGTACCCATAGCTCTTCTATCCAACCAAGTACCCTTTTTTGGTATTGGAGTATATAGACTGTGCACCAACTGATCTCCAATAGATCTCCCTCTCCTATAAGTAATGGCCAGGACATCCGACAAAAATTCACTAATTTCACTGTCGGCCTTCAAAATCCCACAATATTTACAGATAATGTCACAAACTTCCCACGAACAACTATCATAGATGCCAATGATGCGTATATGTTTATCCACTTTTTTCTTCTCCTTAGGACGTAGGAGGTTGTTTCTCGTACATTTCTCTGCCTCTTTGAAAGCAACCTGGAGAACATCTTTGGGGTAACCCCTATCGAGGAATCTGTTCCTAAGCTCCTTTGCTTCGCCACAGAAGTTAGATGGACTGGAACAGTTCCTCCTAACCCTAAGATATTGATCCTTTGGGATCCCCATACGTAGACTCCGTGGGTGGTTACTTTCCCTGTCCAACAAATTATTGGTCAAAGTTGGCTTTCTGAACATTCTAGTCTCCAACAAACCATTTTCTACCTTCTGGATATTAATGTCCAAGAAATTGATGGATCTCAGATCAGCCTCCGATGTAAACCTAAGACCTATATCTTTCTTATTCAGTTCTTGGATAAAAATATTGAAAGAGGATTTGTCCCCCGCCCAGAAAGCCAAAATATTGTCTATGTAGCGCCCCCAGAAAAATAATCTGAGGGCACCACCAGGCAGTCCTTTCATCGCCAAAAACAATAGTGTCCTCCCACCAGCCCAGGAGCAGATTTGCATTGGTGGGTGCACAAGGGCTACCCATCGCGGTGCCCCTGAGCTGGTGGTAGTACACGCCGTCGAAGAAAAAATAGTTGTGCGTCAATAAGAATTCCAGCAGTGTGCAAACAAATCCACTATGTGTATTCAGATGCGTTCCTCTAGACTTCAGGAAAAACTCTATTGCTTGCAATCCCCTGTCATGGGGGATACTGCTGTACAACGCCTCTACATCAATCGAGGCCAAGAGTACGTTATCATCCAGCGATATATCCTCAATTTTTAATAGAAGATCTGTGGTGTCTCTAACGTATGATGGCAATACTGTAACGAATTGACGCAACACCCTATCTATATACACACCACAATTTTGGGAGATAGAGTCTTTCCCTGAGACAATGGGACATCCCTTCAGGGGGGACTGTCCCTTGTGTACTTTCGGCAGAGCATAAAAAATCGGGACCTCACCTACCTGTTCAATTTCTATCGCACTCACTGCCACCATAGGGCCCTATAGGGTGAGCAGGGAAAGCCGCCGAGGAGCGGGGGCGCCAGTGCACAGGTATTAGGGTGCGAACCTCCGCTGGTAGGTAGGTGCATATAGGCCAGTATAGGGGTAGGCACCCCCTGGTGTTTTCATCACTTTTAAGGTATGATGTCATTTGCTTATTGTGTGTCATTGAGTTTTGTTATATGTTGAATAAAGTTATGGTTTTATAGAAATAGAAGAGATAGCTGTGAGCTACTGTAACAGGGTTCACAACCTCATATATCGTTCCTCCCCTGTTCATACTTGTGGGGTTGAACATTTGTTACTCCATATGGGCGCGAGACAGGGCATCTTCACTCCCCGGTGACATCCCCGCACAACAGTACACTAAGAAACCAAAGTAGGGACTGGAACTATCGATCGGCACATGCATCCCTCCCCTTTGCGTTTCTCCTCCATATTTCATTACGAGACCATCCAACCTGTTCTCCATCTGTTCTGATTAACAGTAGATTTGGGCCAGTTTTGGCTGGTCTCGACCTTGTTTATTTTGGGTCCACTAACCCCGCGGGTCATCCTGTCACCTAAGTATCTGTTTTCTGGCCCCTGGTACCGTCCACTCCATACCCGTGCCCCGGTGACTATGTTACGTTGAAACGCCGCGGACCATGCTGGCAACTCCGAGCATATGTCTGTATTACGTCGCACCCGAACCTGAGCCTCCCGACATTCCTGTCTAGTGAGTACTATCTAATTTTCCCTGACCTCTGGCCCCATTCTTGACTGGTGCCAGAGGGTTCCTCGTGCGTACATCCCCAGTCTCCTCAGTGACCATACACTTCTGGATCTTCTCATATCTGCATTTTTTAAAACTGCATCTCTGTGCGGGACCCTGGATCTGAGCTGTCCCATCCTTAACAGGGAACACCTCCATCTGGGGGTTCAATGGGGTCCCCACAACCTCTACTGCCACAACCTCTAGGGGAAGCCTATCGGGATTACGTTCTGTCCCTAGGTTGGCGACCACTATGGCAGGTATCTCAGCATCTTCGGGCTCTGCACCCGGCACCACATTTACCGTGAGAGGGTTGACCCTGGTCTCCCACAGGGTCCAGAATAGAGGCACGTCACTTCCCAACACAGCCCCTTATGGAAGGGTCTTCACCACTCCCACCACATGTTTAATGTCCCCACGTGGTGTGGAAAGTTGACCTCCTCTGTCGAGTATTCACAAATTACCCCGTGAATACCCATAACTTCCACTTTCAGTCCTTTAGGGCTGTCACTGGCAACAACAGACCCATGAACCAAGGTCACTATGCTCCCCGAGTGCAGGAGAGCCTCTTTTTGGTACCAGTTCACAAGTACCTGGCACAGCTGAGGTTCATTGTCGGCGATGCTTGCAGTAGCGGTACCCACTGGCTGAGCATATATAGAAATACAGCGACCATACCTGCAATCCATGGGTTCAGACACCAGCGGGCAGTTGGCAGCCACATGGCCTGGCCCTTGGCGCTGCCAACATCTGATTGCTGTGGCCTGACTGTACACATAAGCCGTTTTAGTTTTCCCGGGCTCCTGGGCTGGGGAAGCCTTACGTGATACATCTGAAATGGAGCGGCTAAAGTGTCCCGTATAAAGTCCTGAGTGGCTGTAAACTGCTCTACCAGTCCCACCACCTTATCCAGAGTACCTAGATCCCCTTGTCCTACCCAGTACTGTATGGCAGCTGGCAGAGCCCTCACCAGGCGGTCTACCACCACCCTCTCTTCTATCTGGAACTGGGTTAATGTCTCAGGCTGAAGCCATTTTTTTACCAGTTGCAGCAAGTCATACGCATGAGATCGGTCAGGATGAGTCTCGGAAAAAGACCACTGTCACACCTGTTGGGCCCGCATATATATATTAACCCCCAGTCTGGCAAGGATTTCACCTTTCAGCTTCCCATAGTCCAGGGCATAGTCCCGACTGAGGTCTATGAAGGCTTTCAGGGCATATCCAGTCAGGAAGATGGATACCACCTCAGCCCACGGAGTCACCGGTAAGCTCTCCCGCTCTGTGGTGCATTTGAAGATGGTGAGAAAAGCCTCCATGTCGTCCTCCGGTTCCATCTTCCTCATCGCTGACCGGATTTTGTACCGGGCTTCAGATCGGTATATGGTTGCTGAGGAATCTACCTCTCGCATAGCCGTGTTCTGCTGAATCAACAATTCATTTGTCTGCTGCTGTTGCTCCATCTGTTGCCGCTGCAACTGCAGCGCCTCCTGCTGTTGTGTTTGAGACACAGCCAACTGTCTTAATATTTCTTCCATCTTGTCCATGGGCTTAAACTGTAGCATTGCTGGCTTAATTATTGACATACAGTACTCTTTGGGTATGCCTTAGTTCACATGGCCTACATTCTTTCCACCATATGTGATGAAGCGGTAGCACCATACACAGTGAAACGGCAGTGACCCAAGCAAGTTCAAACAAAACGTTCCTTTAATGTGTTACTTCACACAGTCCATTAGAAATACACAACACACGGCTTCTTCACACAGACCATTGGAAATACACAGTACATGGCTTCTTCGCGCAGTCCATTAGAAATACACAGAAAATGGCTATAGTTTGCAGTCCCTAAATAGGCCAGACTTCCCTTTGTCCAGTTTCCCTGGGCAACCGCACGCCGATACTAACTCTCTTTACTCACGCCGTGCACTGCAAGCTAGATCCTCTGGATTGCAGCCAGGTAAACATAAGACAGCCAGAGACGCAGTGTTTCAGTCTCTTTGGTTCCTCTTTCCCCTGCGTTGCTTCACACAGGGAGTGCTCTGCAGACAACTGCTCTGTCTGCTTCCAAGAACAATACTGACACACCTCCTCTTCTACCACAGGGCTTTTTAATCAGTCACTGCTTCATCATTCTAATCATAGTTACACCTGTGACTGCAATATGCCTCATGGCCTCACTACACCTCCATGCGCATTCTGGAGAGCACAAACAGTGTCCCCTAGCTGTAACAGGGTTCACTACCTCACAACATATTCACAGATTTATTACAAGAAAAATCTTCATGTGACTGCTTCTTTAGGTTCTATTAAATTTCTATCCTTGAACATTGAAGTTGGTGGCCTTTTACTATTTACATGCTGTGATTGTCTAAATGCTAATGATAGAGATGAGTAGATCCTTTGAAATTGGAATTCATTGACTTTACTGCATTTTTACCAAAAATTCGATCTATAGCAAATAAATTTGCATGACTCTCAAGACTGGAAAGATTGTAATTGCTCAAAAAATTATTGTTCAGGAGAGGAGAGAAATGATCCCACTGACCATAAGAGCTTACACTCCTGGTGAGTAGTGTTGAGCGATACCTTCCGATACTCAAAGGTATCGGTATCGGATGGTATCGGCCGATATCCAAAAAATATCGGATATCGCCGATACCGATACCCGATACCAATGCAAGTCAATGGGACACAAGTATCGGAAGGTATCCTGGATGGTTCCCAGGGTCTGAAGGAGAGGAAACTCTCATGTGACCGCTCACGCGACCAATCACAAGCCGCGACGTCATCGCAGGTCCTAAACTCCTCATTCTTAGGAACGGAGGCTGCCGGTTACATCGGTAAGGTCCAGAGGCCGCCGGAGGGGTGAGTATATCCATATTTTTTATTGTAATTCTTTATTTTTTACATGAATATGGATCCCAGGGCCTGAAGGAGAGTCTCCTCTCCTCCAGACCCTGGGAACCATACACTGGGAACTTCCGATTCCAATTTCCGATATCACAAAAATATCGGCACTCGGTATCAGAATTCCGATACAGCAAATATCGGCCGATACCCGATACTTGCGGTATAGGAATGCTCAACACTGCTGGTGAGAGAAGACAAAATATACAAAAATTATTTCCAACAAAAAAATCACTATGTGTGTAGATGTGGACAAATGCTTACTTGATTTAGCTACACTGTGCTCTGAGGGCTAATGGAACCCAGATCAGGGTGGGATACTTGGTTTTAGTCTTGCTTTTGTCAATTTATAAATAAAACTAAACAACAGTTGCTTTTCACAAAATTAGAATATCATCAAAAAGTTAATTTATTTCAGTTTTTCAATACAAAAAGTGAAACTCCTATATTATATAGAGTCATTACAAACAGAGTGATGTATTTCAAGTGTTTATTTCTGTTAATGTTGATGATTATGGCTTATAGCCAATGAAAACCCAAAAGTCATTATCTCAGTAAATTAGAACACTTTATAACATCAGCATGAAAAATTATTTTAAAATCCAAAATGTTGTCCTACTGAAAATGTACATTCAGTAAATGCACTCAATACTTGGTAATGGCTCCTTTTACATCAATTACTGCATCAATGCGGCGTGGCATGGAGGCGATCAGCCTGTGGCACTGCTGAGGTGTTATGGAAGCCCAGGTGGATAGCAACATTCAGCTTAATCTGCATTCTTGGGTTTGGTGTCTCTCATCTTCCTGTTGACAATACCCCATAGATTCTGTAAGGGGTTAAGGTCAGGCCAGTTTGCCGGCCAATCAAACACAGTGATGCTGTTGTTTGTAAACCAGGTACTGGTACTTTTGGCAGTGTGGAAAGGTGCCAAGTCCTACTGGAGAATGACATTTCCATCTCCAAAAAGCTTGTTGGCAAAAGGAAGCATGAAGTGCTCTAAAATTTCCTGGTAGACAGCTGCGCTGACTTTGGCCTTGATAAAACACAGTGGACCTACACCAACAGGTGACATGGCTCCCAAACCATCACTGATTGTGGAAACTTCACACTAGACCACAAGCAGCTTGGATTGTGTGCCTCTCCACTCTTCCTCCAGACTCTGGGACCTTGATTTCCAAATTAAATGCAAAATTTACTTTCATCTAAAAAAAACACCTTGGACCACTGAGCAACAGTCCAGTTCTTTTTCTCCTTGGCCCAGGAAAGATTCTTCTGGAGTTGTATATTGGTTATGAGTGGCTTGACACAAAGAATGTGACACTTGTAGCCCATATCCTGGATACGTCTGTGTGATGGCTCTTGAATCAATTGGATCGCCCCCAGAGTAGGGCAATGGGGTACTCGGCACTGGGTCCTATGGTTCGGGGGATGTCACGGTGGCTGACCCGGTCCGTGGCCCTCAGGGGTGTCCAGTAAAAGAGTATATATATGGGTAAGGTGCAGTAAAGAACGAGGAGACAGGTTTGCAGTCGTTTACCTTGTTTACTGAAGACTTCAGATGGTATCCTCAGCCCGGAGCGCCAGATGACAGGGCAGGCAGAGTCCGGCCGGTCTGAAGGCAAATCCAGAGTCCCCTTATCCAGGTGGAAATCAGTAGCCTTCCTTCTAGTGCCTGTGTGTTGTAGTACCTCCCTGCTGAGCTTCCCGGTAAGGTCCTCACAACTCTTGTAGATGTTCTAGATATTATTTCTTCCTCTCTGTCCCCCAGATGGTATGGATAGGACAAACCCATATGACTGATGGCCTGAGGCTTTTTATAGGGACTCTAGAGATGTTCCGGCCCCCGCAAGTTGCCACTGTGTCTTCTTAGGTATTAAGGTCGGGCAGCCAACTTGGAACTGACTGTCCTGCCGGTCTCTGGAGCAAGGCTTGGAGACAGTTACTCCCTCGGTGTTTCTGGCTACCGGCTTCTGCGCCTCAGAAAGGAGCAGCTGTTCCTGGCTGATCTCCCTCTGGTATTCCTCTCCTGTGCTCTGCTTTCCTGCCCACTCTCTGCAGTATGTTCACCTTTTGGTGTCTTTTCCCAGGAGTTGCAGCACTTCATGCCAGTAGAGCTCCTCTCCTTCTCTCTGCCTGACAGGAACTGAACTCTGAAAACCTTTTCCCTCCAGATCAGGATGTTAAATAGGGGAGTTCACCCTAAACAGGCTTAGAGCTCCCCCTTCTGGTCTGGAGTGTGAACATGTTGTATGTGTGTGATACCTGAATGTGGTTGTCTTTCATTGCCTTCAGACATGACATCACTTCTCCCCTGAAAGGATAATGACATCACTGCGATGACCAGGACACTGGGGCGCCGCACAATGACTCTAGCAGCAGTCCACTCCTTGTGAATCTCCCTCCAAATTTTGAATGGCCTTTTCATAACAATCCTTTCAATGCTGCAATTATCCCGGTTTCTTGTGCACTTTTTTCTACCACAGTTTCTCCTTCCACTCATTTTTCCATTAATATGCTTGGATACAGCACTCTGTGAACAGCCAGCTTCTTTAGAAATGACCTTTTGTGGCTTACCCTCCTTGTGGAGTGTGTCAATGGCTGCCTTCTGGACATCTGTCAAGTCTGCAGTCTTCCCCATGATTGTGGAGCCTACTGAAACAGACTAGGGGACCATTTTAAATGCTTACGAAGCCTTTGCAAGTGTTTTTTGCTTATTCTAATTTACTGAGATAATGACTTTTGGGTTTTCCTTAGCTGTAAGCCATAATCATCAACATTAACATAAATAAACACTTGAAATAGATCACCCTGTCTGTAATGACTCTATATAACATATGAGGTTCACTTTTTGTAGTGAAGAACTGAAATTAATTAAGTTTTAGATTGATATTCTAATTTAGTGAGAAGCACTTGTATGTTCTCAAATTCAGAGCAAAGTTTAGTTTAATTTGAAAATTTTCAAATTGCAGTGACTTCTTGCCACTTGTTTACAGGTCTTTATGTTTCATAGGTTAAATTTCTCACATCAGAAATGTATGCCGCATATAATATTTTTCAATTGTTTCTTGTTGTCCTTTCTTTTAGTCTGAGTCAAGTTCCCATGCTACATCTTATAAAGAATTAGCCTCTTCATACAAGGCTGGACATTATTGTGAATTAATAAGTCGGAACCTGAAACGGCTTATGGTTCCATCACCCTTGCCAAGTGTTAATTATCAAGACATCAATCCTTCCTTTTTTCTCAAAGCAGCAATGTTTGAGAGTCTTCTATAGCTGAAGGACGTTAATCCAATCAGTGGCTCTGGGCCAGTGGGGTGCTGTTCCTTTTAAATGTCAGAACTGCTGTACCTAGGATGTAAGAGAGAAAAAAAGCTTTAACTTAACAAAAGAAAGCCAACTAAAATAAACAGGAAAATGTGTAGACTGCCAAGCGCAGGAAATCTGTTTTTTTTTTTTTTTTTAATGGCAATGGTGTTATCTGTGCTCGCTTTCACATGTGAGATTACATACAATTCTTGTGTGTATTTCCCTTTGAACACTCTGTTTGTTGTTGAAGAGGAGATGATGTGATCATTGAAGGGTTAGCAGGATTATGTACATTGTGTCTGAGAATGGCTTTATTATGTACTGCTAGGTTCCAGACGGTCCTTTGTCGGTATTGTGGTGGGAATGGCCCTAAGAAAGCCACTTCTCTTTTAGGGTGGAAAAACTGAATATTATTATTTATAAGATACAAAAATAAATTGGTTTTAACCATATTATGTCAATTTAAATATCTGAATTGCTTATTGCTAGAGAAAAAAAATGTATTGCAAAAAATGTCATTACTATTGCTACTACTAATTTTGACATAGCAGAGTTCAGAATGTTTCGATGGACTTAAGGCATTCTATCACCAGGTTTTTGGCATCAAATCTGAGAGCCGCAAAATTTAAGAAAAGAGACCTTGATCCCAGCAATGTGTCACTTACTGTTTTATCAGTAGGAGATT